>NC_050096.1:214185565-214810565 GCF_902167145.1 Zea mays | reverse complement strand
CCACAATCGCATCGAGGCGGTGAGTCCATCCGTCTTTCTGTTGCTACCTCCTTCTCCGCATCCGTCATTGGTGGAGGATTCGGGGGAGGAGGTACCCAACGCTTAAAACGCTCATGACTGGTCTTTCCACTCAACCAATTAACGAAAAGAAGATATCGAGGGTCGAATTTATCAGGACCATCGATCCACTGGAAAAAGAAACACTTCTGATGTCCCTAAAATAATGGAAAGATGCACTATTACATATCTACAAAATAATGAATGCGAACAAAATTAAGTGACAAGTCATAAGCTACGTACGTCCAAAGTGCCACAAAGGTAGTAGCAGCGAGCAGTCGTGTCTGGATGTTGTGATTGATGTACCCAAGCCAGTCTGCCACAGTCACAGTTAGGAACGGGGAGTTCAGGAGGAACAGGAGCATCCTTACTAGATACGTCCGGATATAACTCCCGAGGACGACCTCTCTTCTGCCACAACGCCTCTCGGTACATGTCTTTCATCTAATAAACGATTATAATTATCACTTGTACCTATTATGCTTTATAATAAGTTTACACAAACTAATAATCGAAATGATAATATAATAGGTGTATACAAATTATTAAACTAACAACCTAATATACAAAACGAATCAGTTCGAAATCATACCTTGGTCTACGAAAAGAACCAACTCAAATCTTTGAATCCAGGAACTTTTTACGAAGTTTGGAAATGGGATGAAATGAGCTGCTCTCGGCCAGCCGCGCGGGCGTTTTTATAGGAATTCGTAGCTCGGCGCCAAGATCTGTGGTGCCGAGCTACGAGGCCGCGCCGCCGCCACGTCAGCGCCAAGTCAGCCCTGGACGCAACTAGCCGTTGCGGCCACGTCACAGCTCGGCGCCATAGGCTGTGGCGCCGAGCTGTGTTAGCTCGGCGCCACAGCCTATGGCGCCGAGCTAAGGGTCCAAACCTGCATTTAAAATTTTTTTAGGTCTAAACGTGATTTTACTTCTGTTTAAGGGCTAAAATACAAAAAATTCGGCACGAGCGCTGCACCGTCTCGGATGTGGAGGGCAGTTGACCCGGATTCCTGTCGGAGTATGGTACTAGCTCAGTTCACAAATATAGGACATTGATTTTTTATTTATTTAAAAATATAAAATTATAAGTTAAATATAAACTAACTTAAATAATAAAACAAATCACAACAAATAAACGATAACTCATTATTTTTAATAAGATGAGTGGTTAAAGTTTTTTTTTAAAAATCAACGGTGTCATATACTCAATAAGTAGTACAAAAAAAGTCCAAACCAGACCACCCATGTTTTTGATTCAGATGCAAACGAACGTCTCTAGGTGAAGCAGCCCAATTCCAAACCGAGTGATTTGTTTTCCCCCAGAAACAGGCCTGGAATGGGCCAAATCGTGAGATACTGTAGAATAATGTGTATACATTACTAGAGAGAGCCAAAAGAGTAATTTCGGTTACCTAGCTGTAGTCTGTGAAGTATACGAACTAAACATATCAGAAGTTTGAAAGAGATACTCAGGTCGTTCGTGCACTGAACTAGACAGTTAATCAAATAAACCCCCGACCCCCCGTAACCCGACTGAAAACGACGCCAAATTCCAGGCGTTCGTCACAGTCCATTGTCACGTCGCTGCATCCTTAATATAAATTTCCGGTTGCTCTCGACGTCGCCATAGAAACTAGAAAACCCGTTCCAAGCAACAACGCCCAAGTACTGATTCGTCGCAAGAGCATGTCTGAGTCCGAAGAAGCGTTCGACACTCTGCCACGCACGCGTTCCGGCTTAAACTTTTTCAACGTGTAGAATAGTATACAGTGAGTGTATCTTTCTCCGACGTCGTTGAGGGGAAAAAACACACACACACAGACACAAGATCCAGCCACAGCCAGTATGTTCCGACTTCCGAGCTCCGACACGTCCTCCACTCGCTTCTCAGAAAAAAAAAACCCGTACCGCTGCTGCCGGGGTGTCGGTATCGCGTTGGCCGCGTCCGCCGCCGGCAAACTGTAGTCGGCTCGCCCGCCGTGAGCAAGTTGGTCAAGTTGGTCAAGTCGCCAGGGCCAGTCCGGACTGTGTCGGTATCCCCGGAGGCCGGAGCGAATTGATCTGGTAAGGGATGTAGTGGTGCTGATTACCGAGGACGGGATGCGACTCGATCCAAACAAAACGATAAGTTGGTCAACAAGATGCTGATGTTTTGCCTCGACTAAGGTCCTGTTTGTTTCGGATTATAATTATATAATCAAGCGTAAATAATTTAATAGGTAAACAAACATATAGATTATAGGTTCAGATTATATAATCTAAAGTCCAGATTATGATAATCTCATAATCTCCTCAAGAGTAGCTTATTTGAGATTATTTTGGCAAAAGATCCATTACCATGGTTATGTAAATAAAAATTACAATATATGTCACCCTTCTTTCATCACCTCAAATAAATAAACAAGAGTATTATTGTCTTTATAAATAATCTATATTTGTATAATCTAAACTATCAAACAACTACATATAGATTATAATATATCTAGATTATATAATTTAAATTATAATTTAGATTATAATTCAGATTATATAATCTATAAGCTAAAACAAATATAACTAAATGCGACTCTCCGCCCGGCTCTTTGTTTGCATTTGGCTGGCACACGTGGACCACGGTCCATGGTCCATGGCAGAGCTCCTCTGCTTTGTGTGGCTGCTGGCTAAGCTTGGCGCCGAAGCACTCGTCGCGCGAGGTCCTGGGGCACCCCCGGCCGGCGGCGGTGGCGTGAGCGAGCGTGCGTCCGAGCGGGGAAACGTCGTTTGACCTGGCTCCGCGTCGTCCGGTGCCGCACGCACGCACCCAACGTGTTGCCTTGCCGCGCAGCGTCGTCGCGTCCGGCACGTCACTGGGCAGCAGCGATCACCAAGGAGGCAACGACTCGTTCAACCTCCGTTCTTCCGACGGAGAGGCGGTGCCGGTTGGCTGTTCGATTCGATCTAAACGTTGTCAGATGCCCATGCGATTCGATTCCTTTCGATGTAAGCAATGATTGGTGTGCTGAGCTGGTCGCTGCCACGCCTAAGCGCTGTCACTTCTCGCCGTTACCCGACGCGTATTCTACTACCTGGTGCATTCATAGACGCCGATCGATACAGTACATTCACCGCAGTTTCTTCAAACCGAGTAGCTTGAGGAATACACCGGCGACCTTTCCACATGGGCAGCCACTATATATATTAATGGCGTCGCGAGCCAACAACGCACGAGACAAAGGGCCTCACGCTTTCCACATCGACACAAAAACCAACCGCCGCCACCTCCCTCCGCTCGCGCTAGCTGTGTGCGTTCCTTGCCTGCCACAACTCCAGCACTTGGAGTCTTCGACGACGACGATGACGACGACGGCAGGGGAGGAGAAAGAGAAACAGGCGGGCGGGTCATCCATGGAGACGGAGGAGGAGACGACGCCCAAGGCGAAGAAGCGGCCGCAGTCGCTACTCGGGAGCCTGCGGGAGGCGATCACCAAGGTCCGGTTCCTGCTCTCCTCCAGCGCGACGCGGTGGATGCTGCTCAGGTCCCTGGCCCGCGGCGGCGGCAGCGGCGGCGCCCCGGCGCGGCGCCTCAGCTTCGACGCGCGACCGGGCCTGCTCGACACCATCGCCGCGTCGCCGACCTCCTCCTGCAGCTCCAGGACCTCCAGGTCGGCCAGCCTGGGCACGGCGACCACCCGGACCCTGTCGCGGGCCAGCAGCGCCGCGTCGCCGGAGGCCCTGACGAGGGCCTCGTCGTCGTCCGGCGGCCGCTCCCCGGCGTCGTCGGCCGGGGACGACGACGTCGACCAGCGCGCCGAGCTCTTCATCGCCAACTTCTACAGGCAGCTGCGGATGGAGCGCCAGGTCTCGCTGCAGCTGCGGTACGTCAGGGGGAACAGCTGGGACAGGACCCCTGGCGCAACTCCTTCTCCTGCTTCTTCCAGGGGATGATCCGTAGATTGCGTAGCGAAATAAGAATTTGCAAGGTAGAGATCCTTTCCTTTCAGAGCGCGCGGTGACGCGATTTAGATGGGTATCCTCTTTTTTTTTCCTCCATCGTTTCTGCACATTCTTTTTTTTTTGGGTGCTGAATAGTACTGTACAGTTTATGATTTGCTTGGACTCATGATCGAGAGTGTAATAAATACAAAAAAAAAGAGAGAGAGATTGGGATTACAGTCTGTAATCAGGTGTTCGTTTTGACTTTCGTTATGTGAACCAAGAGGAAAAGGGGAAGCACATTCTGATGCTCATTTGGGAGTGTTTGTGTTCGATTGGTTTGGTTGATATGTTGAGGAAAGGCCGAGAGCATCGCTACAATTTCTGTTCGAATAGAGCATTGTTCGTCATTGTTGTCTGCAATTAGGACATTTTGGTAGGTAATATTTATAGAGATGCAGAAAGCAAGCCTTCTCGTTTCATTTCATCCTCCTGTCCTGACTTGGGAAACCTGCACGCAGACCTTACAAGTGTATGCATGCGTCTGCATCCTCCTGATTATCACAAACTAAAGCTGGCTCTAGTAGTATAGCCCTATAGAGCATTGCGCCAGCAGGTTGCAAGCGCCATCCATGAGGTAATGCATTTTTTGATTTGCTTCTCCATCCCTCCCCTTGGTTCTCTTCAATGGATCTGTCACAATTGGATCTTCAACCGGGGCTCGAATTTGAAGCAAATGTCTGTAAGAAATTTGGTTCATCGATGTCTCCGCCGCCGAGTGCTCATAAAAGCATGTTCGCTTGACTTTAATTCGTATCAGTCTCTACTGTTTCTACGGTATTTTTGTATTCTACGAATTTCTACGAATTGCAGTTGTACCAGTCTAAACAACTAACTTTAATTCGAAGCAAATAGCCCATTAGGATTTTTTCGCTGTCAGTGGACTTTCTGCTTCAGCCTTTTCTAGGAGGTTCAGCCGCTAATTTTCTGGTTTTCCAATTAGCTGATTGATTTTATAGGTTCTCGGTGTCCTCAAAGCGGTTGGTTTCCATATATACAATCACAAAGTTGTTTCCCCCAAATTGTAAAGCCTATTTTCATCTATGGAATTCGGGAGGCCCTAATTGGATCAAAGAATTCGTGATTTCCATGAGGAAGAAGCTGCCAAATGGAGCACATTCGAAAGGAAAAAAAACATGTTTCTTTCTCCTATGTAGAGGTAGTCAAGCGCCCCATTTTCTCAGGCGCAAATGCTATACCTATTTTTAAGAAGGGCGAATGCCCGAAACAATAATCAGTGTAGGGTGCTCATGGTCGTGCTTTAGGAAGGATATCTGTCTTCAAAGGATTGTCAATTAATTCTTTTTCATCCAAAAGGGGGATATCGGACCTTCGAAGGCTCTCACCTAGTTTGAATCAAGCCCAAAAAAGCGAAGATCACGAAAAATTATTGTAAAAACTAAAGTTAAAAGATTGCTCAGTGCGGGAGTCATAAGAGTAAGAGAAGTGACATATCCGGAGTGGTTGGCCAAAATGGTCATGGTCAATAAATCTAACGGCAAGTGGAGAATGTGTATTGATTTCACATATATTAACAAGGCATGCTCGAAGTATGAGTTCTTGTTACCAAGAATTGACTCACTAATGGATGCAGCTGTAACATCAGAACTCATGAGTCTACTCGATTCCTATTCAGGTTATCACCAAATCTGGATGAAGAAGTAAGATAAGCCGAAGACCAGCTTCATAACCCCCGTGGTACTTACTGCTATCTTCCTTCAGCAGGATGACGACCAAAGTGTTTTCTCAGTTGATTAGGATTGTTTTAACTTATGTCGATGATAACATCATGAGAAGCACGAAGCAGCAAGATCATATTTCAGATCTCCAAGAAACCTTCGCCAATTTTTAAAGGGTGGGTTTAAAGTTGAACCCTGAGAAGTGTGTCTTCAGAGTTAAAAAGGGTAATTTTTGGATGTGTTGTGTCAACAAATGGGATAGAAGCAAACCCTCACAAAATCAAAGCGATACTCCGGATGGAGCCGCCGAAGTCAATAAGAGGGGCTCAAAGGCTAGCAGACAGACTAGCGATACTCCGGATGGAGCCGCCGAAGTCAAGAAAAGGGGCTCAAAGGCTAGCAGGCAGACTTGCTTCCGTGAACATGTTCATCTCAAGATCTACTAAACAAAGCTTGTTGTTCTTTGAAGTCCTAAAATCAGCAGAGGTTTTTCAATAGGGACCAACTCAACAACAAGCCTTTGAAGAATTAAAAGATTACTTGATTGTTGGGGTCGTGCTTCGGTGCGCCGAAGGTCTCACACGAAGAAGCAGCTTCGGCTGAAGTCGTCTCCAAGAGATGGCCGAAGGTCCCTTTTCATGGAGCTTCGGCGTTTTAAACCGACATAGAGATAGAATGACCTTTTTATACATATAGGTCTGAGTCAATGCTGTAAACTTTCGCAAGGGACATAATTGTAATTTGTCACAGGCTGCGACCTGTGCCTATAAATAGATGAACAGTACCTCTGTACTGTTCATGTGAACCTGTCATTTGCTTTCACATCACGCTTGTACTTTTGCCTTCTGCAGGACCGAAGGTACATTTGTAATTCAAAATCATTTATATTCATTAATACAAGTAGAGATAATTCTATGACAATATTGAAATGTTTATTTCATATTCTATGATTTATGTGAATGCTTCATTCTTCATTGTTATGCTTACGAAGGTATGTCCTTCGTAACCTTCGTCCGAGATGCTTTATATCCCGAAGGGATATATTGTTATGGAGGACGAAGGACCTTAACACTTAACATTTTTTGTGTTGCCTTGTTCTTAATTCTTAGCATTTGAGAACAAGTCCCCAACATTGGCGCCCACCTCCGGTCAACTCACTTCCACCTTTCTGAGCTGATGGCTTCGTTCAACACTCAAGCTGGAGCTGCTTCGGCTTCGAAGCTGGTGCTCCCGATAACAGGCGGTTCTTGCTCAGAGCCAGCTAACAAAAAGCAGAAGAAGGAGGCTCAGAGAAGGGTGCAGCATGTTGGAGTGCAGGGACCCTTCATTAAGTCAAAATGGTCTCACATTCCAATTACTTTCTCTCAGGAAGATCTTCAGCTCAAGGACTATCCTCACAATGATGCTATGGTCATTTCTTGTGTGATCAAAGGGTTTCTGGTTCACAATGTCCTAGTTGACACAGGCAGTGCAGCTGACATCATATTTGCCAAAGCCTTCAGACAGATGCAAGAGCCTGAAGACAAGATTCATGATGCTACGCACCCTCTTTGTGGCTTCGGAGGGCGGCAGATTGTGGCACTCGGGAAGATTACCATGCCGGTAACCTTCGGATTTGTTAATAACACAAGGACTGAGCAAATTGTGTTTGATATTGTTGACATGGAATACCCCTACAACGCCATCATTGGTCGTGGTACTCTAAATGCTTTTGAAGCAATTCTTCACCCAGCTTATCTCTGCATGAAGATACCTTCGGACCAAGGGCCTATTGCTATTCATGGGAGTCAGGAAGCTGCCAGAAGGGCCGAAGGAAGCTGGACTGATTCCAAGGCAATCCATAATATAGATGGAGTTGAAGCTTGTGAACAGTATAAGTTCAGGAGGGAAAAAGCAGCTTCGGCTGATCAGCCGAAGCCCATGCTGCTGTGTGAAGATATAGCAGAGCAGAAGGTGCTATTGGGATCGCAATTATCTGAAGATCAAGAGAAAACCTTGATAAGGTTTTTATTCAACAATAAAGATGTTTTTGCATGGTCAGCCAATGATCTTTGTGGAGTGAATCGGGATGTTATTGAACATTCGCTCAATGTTGACCCATCCTTCAGACCCCGCAAGCAGAGGCTTCGGAAAATGTCTGATGACAAGGCCGAAGGGGCTCGCAACGAAGTAAAAAGACTCCTAAGTGCAGGAGTTATCAGAGAAGTGAAGTATCCAGAATGGCTAGCTAACACTGTTATGGTGAAGAAGGCCAATGGAAAGTGGAGAATGTGTATTGATTTCACAGATCTCAACAAGGCTTGTCCGAAGGATGAGTTCCCGCTGCCACGGATAGACTCTTTAGTTGATGCAGCAGCTTCTTCGGAACTCATGAGTCTCCTGGATTGTTACTCAGGCTATCATCAAATCTGGATGAAAAAGGAGGATGAGCCGAAGACTAGTTTCATAACCCCAAGTGGTACATATTGCTATCTTCGGATGCCTGAGGGGCTTAAGAATGCAGGAGGGAGTTTCAGCAGGATGACTGCGAAGGTTCTCCAATCTCAGATAGGCAGAAATGTGTTGACCTATGTTGATGACATTATTGTAAAAAGCACGAAGCAAGAAGACCATATTGCTGATCTGCAGGAGACCTTCGCCAGCTTCAGACAAGCTGGTCTGAAGCTGAATCCAGAAAAATGTGTCTTCGGAGTGAAGAAGGGTAAGTTCCTTGGATGCTTGGTTTCAACAAAGGGAATTGAAGCTAACCCAAATAAAATCGAAGCTATACTTCGAATGGAACCACCAACCACAAGAAAGGGGGCCCAAAGATTGACAGGAAGACTGGCTTCTCTTAACAGATTTATATCCAGATCAGCGGAAAGAAATCTACCCTTCTTCGAGGTGCTAAAATCAGCTGAAGTCTTTCAATGGGGCTCAGCTCAACAAAAAGCTTTCGAAGAACTGAAGCAATACCTGATAGATCTAACAACATTAACTCCACCAGTGCCAGGGGCTCCTCTGTTGTTGTATGTGGCAGCTTCGCACTCAGCAGTAAGTGCGGCACTTGTGCAGGAGAAGTTTGATGGACAAATCAAGAAGCAGGTCCCAGTATATTTTGTATCTGAAGTCCTTAGTGTCTCAAAGAAAAATTATACAGAACTGGAGAAGGTGTTGTATGCCGTTCTAATGGCATCCAGGAAGCTTCGGCATTATTTTCAGGCATATAATATTATTGTTCCTTCTTCGCAGCCGTTGAAAGATATCATGAGAAATAAAGAAGCTACTGGCCGAATTGGAAAATGGGCTGCGGAGCTTAATGAATTTTACATTGATTATGTGCACAGATCCTCGATCCAATCTCAAGCTTTGGCAGATTTTATTGCCGACTGGACGCCAGGGGCTCAGGGTGAAGAAGCGAATAAAGATGCCGAAGCATGGACAGTGTTTTGTGATGGCTCCTGGGGAACCTTCGGAGCAGGAGCAGCTGCTGTTTTGGTTTCACCGTCCAAGGTTAAAACTTGCTACGCAGCAAGACTGGATTTCAGCTGCACAAATAATATTGCTGAGTACGAAGCCTTGCTCCTGGGTCTTCGGAAACTAAAGGCGATGGGGATCAGGAGGGCGATCCTTAAAACTGATTCTCAGATTGTTTCGGGTCATATTGACAAAAGTTGCAAGGCTAAAGACCCGAAGCTTGAAAAATACCTAGACACAGTCCGAAGGATCGAAGCTTCCTTCGAAGGATTTTCTGTTAAGAATATCCCTCGAGGACAAAATGAGCATGCTGATTTGTTAGCCAGGTCTGCAGCACAGGGGCTGCCGCTACCTTCGGCTGTATTCTTCGAAACAATAAAGGCACCTTCGGTGGAGTTACTTGAAAGAGCAGTTCTTACTATTTCCCCTGTGTACAGTGAAGATTGGAGAACTGAAATAATTTCTTACCTTCAGGGCAACTTCCTATCAGATGACGAAGCTTATAATAAAAGAATAGAGGCAAGAGCTCGTCCGTATATCATTATAGAAGGGGAGTTATACAAGCATGGAGTTTGTGCCCCGCTGCTCAAGTGCTTGTCTAGAGCCGAAGGTATAGAATTGATGAAGGAGATACATGCAGGCCTTTGTGGATCCCACATCGGATCCAGGCCGTTACTTGGAAAAGTGTTCCGTCAAGGATTTTATTGGCCGAAGGCAGCTTCGGATGCAGCTGAGTTAGTTCAAAAGTGCGAAGGTTGTCAGAAATGTGCAAGAGATCAAAAACAACCTTCGTCTTTGACACAGCTAATACAACCCATCTGGCCATTGCAAAGGTGGGGCCTCGATCTGCTGGGCCCATTACCACCGGCTCAGGGCAATCTGAAATATGTTGTAGTTGCTGTGGAATATTTTTCCAAGTGGATTGAGGCGAAGCCATTAGCTACAATAACTTCGGCCACTGTCCAAAAATTTTTCTGGCAGAATATTGTCTGTCGCTTCGGAGTGCCGAAGGCTATAACTGTAGATAACGGAACACAATTTGACTCCGAAGAATTCAGGAATTTTTGTGATCAAATTGGCACGAAGATCCACTTTGCATCAGTCAGGCACCCGGAGTCAAATGGGCTTGTTGAAAGGGCCAACGGCATCATAATGACAGGAATAATGAAGCTAATCTTCAATCAACCAAGGGGAAAGTGGCCAGATCAGCTTACCAAAGTGGTATGGAGCCATAACACAACAGCATCAAGATCTACAGGCTTTACCCCATTTAAGTTGTTATTTGGTGACGAAGCAATAACCCCGGAAGAGGCCAAAGCTGGATCAATAAGAGTGGTAGCTTCGGCAGAATCAGGTTCCGAAGATACTTGTCTCGTGGAAAAAGATGCCTTAGAAGGGATCAGGCTCCAGGCCGTGGAGAATATCAATAAGTACCAGGCTGAAACAGTTAAATGGCGAGATAGAAAGGTCCGGCTAAAAAATATTGAGCCAGGACACTTGGTGCTTCGGAGAGTGGCCAATCCGGATACAGTGGGCAAATTGCAACTGAAATGGGAAGGGCCTTTCTTAGTAGCATCTTCGTCAAGGCCTGGTTCGTACAGACTGAAGGACATGGATGGCAATGAAATTCCAAGATCTTGGAATGCGGATGAGCTTCGGCGGTTTTATGTATAACTCGATGTAATTTTGACTTTTCTTTTCTTTTTCATGGCACCCTTTTCCTTTCTAAAGGGGGAGAAAGGTTTTTAATGGGGCCATCACATGTAATTTTTCTTTTTAGTTTATAAGAGCAAAATCCCCCAAAGATGTACATGTAAAAGCTGAGAGCGCACCATCGAGTGCCGAAACTGAAAAAGAGAAAAAGCTCCGAAGACGTCCCTAAGGGGATGCAGAGCTTACAGCGAAAAGTCAACGCTGATTCCGCCGAAAGTAAAAGGCGAAGAAGCTCCAAAGACGTTCCCAAGGGAATGCAGAGCTTATACCGTCTAAGTAAAAGACGAAGAAGCTCCAAAGACGTCCCTAAGGGGATGCAGAGCTTACAGCGAAAAGTCAACGCTGATATTGCCTAAGTAAGAGGCGAAGAAGCTCCAAAGTCGTTCCTAAGGGAATGCAGAGCTAATGTGTGGTTGTTTCCAAGTAATGGCTGACGATATGGCTTCGGACATATGCTTCGGACATATGCTTCGGACATTCATTCGTGCATTACATTACATCATAACATTCGCATGCATAAGCATTCATTCATAGCATTTGTGTTCCCAAGTGGCTGCTTCGGCAAAAAAGCTTCGGAGAAGTGCCTTTTTATAACTTGTTACGCTATGTTGTGTGCGAAAGTGAAAAGTTCCGTTGCCTTGGCACAAAGAAAAGTTTCAGTATAAGGGAGAAATGGATTTTTATGAATCGTTGTGTAAAAGAGAAGTAGTCTTTTATGTCTTGCTATGTAAAAGCTTCGGCAGAAAGAAGAAGTAGTCTTTTATGTCTTGCTATGTAAAAGCTTCGGCAGAAAGAAGAAGTAGTCTTTTATGTCTTGCTATGTAAAAGCTTCGGCAGAAAGAAGAAGTAGTTTTTATGTTCTACTATGTGAAGAAAAGCTTTGGCAAAAAGAGGAAGCGACCGTTTAGGCTTCGTTGTGTACGAAAAGAAGGGAAGGTGTTTTTTCGCCTTCGGCTCAAAATACTGATTTCGTCCACATCAAAGCGACTCAATCGAAGGGTAAGGATATATTACAAGGTATGTACAAAGTTCCTTGAGAACAGTTCAATTGTATTCACAAAACTTGTTACAAAAGTATCCTGAGTTTTTTCCTATAGTACATTTCTACTGATCTTCATTAAGCTTCAGCTTCGGCGACAGTTTCGGCGACATAACTTAGACATCATCTTCACCTTCGTCATCCTACATAAATCAAGGAATCGTGAGTAAAAATCAAGTGCAAAGAAAAAGGTAAGTACGAAGTATTATCTCTTACTGGTTCAAGATGGCTTCGTGCTTCATCTCCAGCCTTCTCCCGCCCGCCTTTTGTCCATATCATTTTTATAAATCTGTTGGAGATACTTCGGGCAAGGTCAGGCATATCATCTAGGATTGATGGAGATAAGGCGAAGTTGGGCCTGTTAACAACTTTTCCATGTTCACAGCCAGCCTTCATGAAGGCTGCAGCAGTCCCTCGAGAAGCTACCCAGGCACAGAAATCACCATGCCCAGCTATGACTTCGTCGAGCTCGTCAATTTCCCCCTCAATGTGCTCGAAGGTTTGTGGTAGGTCTTCAGCTGAGGGGGTAAATTTTTCGCTGCTAGCTCCAACCGAATGAAAAATCTTTCTCAGTCGCTGAATGCACTTCTTGCTAAATTCTAGGCATTTTTCTTGAAGATTTGTCAGTAATTTTCTCAAATCCGAATTTTGCTGAGCTTCGGCTTCAAGTTTTGCATTGAGATCTTGTTTTTCTTGTTCGAACTGCTCAGACTGGCGGAGAAGCTTCGTGTTCAGTTCTAATATTTTTGCTTCAGCTTCCGCCAGTAAACCTTCGGCTGCCTGGAGTTCGAAGCTCTTTTTCTCAAAAGCATCTGATTGTTCCTTTATTTTGTTTTCCAAATTTTCAATTATAACTTCATGCTTTTTATCTTCAAGATCCTGCTGCATTTGCAAGGCCTTGCTCAATAGCATACTCTACACAAACACAACCTTCATCAGACATGTTTTTGTTAGGAGCAATAAAAGTTAGGGGACAAGTCATTTACCTTGAAGTTGGAGTAAAACAAACTACCAACGACATGCTGTCGTCGGTAGCGGCTGATATCTGCTTCTAGCTTCGGAAATCCAATACTCTTGGACAGAGTACTAATAACTCTGGCCCCTGTTTGGTCCCGAATACACTTTAACTTCTCATCATCAATACCTCCGAAGAGGAGTGCCCCAGGTTTGTATCCGCAGGATTGGGCATACTCTGTAAGCTCTTCTATTTCAGCTTGTGTTAGATGTTCTCCAACTAAGTTTTGAAACGCGAAGGTTTCGTTTTTTGAAGCTTCGTCAGCAATTTCTTTTCCTTTCTTTGACGCTACGGTCACAGTTTCTCCGACAGCAGTAGCAGCTTCTTCTGCAGCCATGCCTAGCAGCATTTGGTCAATATGTTCAATTGTGCTCTCTAAATTAAAATCTTCAGCTGAGGTAGCTTCGGCGGCTGCGGCCTCCGAAGGTGCAATTTCAATATCTGCTCCCTCTGCAGCCGCTCGTGTTTTTTGGGCCGAAGCTCTTGGCGGCGTTTTGTCAATTACCTCTGTCACGGTAATGATTCTTTGTTTTTTCGCCTTGATTGTTTTCCTTGATTTCTCGGGCTCCTTGTCCTTCTGAAAAAACTTTGTCAGTTGAGGACCTAGTGGACTTAGCTTCGCAGGTAAGGATTCAGTCATTACCTTCAGAATTTCCCCAACAACAGCAGCAGAAGGCGATGCGGGGGGTTCTTCTGCTTCGGATGTTTGTGGCTTCGGAGAAGAAGCTTTCTTTTTCTTCTGAATTTTCTTCTTTATTGGTTCTTTTTCACCTTCATCTAAGGCTTCAGTTGCCATTTTCCTTTTTTGGCCCCTGGCACCTTTGTTCAGCTCTTCGTAGTCTGGGTATTCGAAGCCCAGGGCGTCCAATACTCGATTCAGCCTTCGTTTTGGACGGCTGCCGAAGGCTGCAGTCATCAATTGATCTTCTTTCTTGGAATAATTACCAAGTATTTCGTTGCACATCACTTCAATCGTATCTAGCCACTCTTGGCAAGGAGTTTTAAAGAATTTCTTAAATTTGAAGTAGTAAGGCAAGCGTACAAGTTCACCCTTTTTCTTTTCCCCCTCCAGCTTCGGCATTTCCCACTCTTTTACACTAGGGAAAACTTTGAAAGCCAAGAATTCCTGGACCAGGTCCCTTGTACTGATATTTTCTGCAATTATTTTGAATTCATACATTGCTTTTTGAGTTGCACCTTCTGGTAACATGTGGTACTGGGGGCGGGTTTCTCCGAAGGTCAGTTCCAGTGGGCTTTGCACAAGCTTCTCTTTATCATCATCAACCTTAACATAGAACCATTCCGATTTCCACCCTGCTGCCCATTTGCTTCGGTAGCTAATCACAGGACACTTTGTAGTTTTCCGATAAGCAAAATTATAGCAACCAAAGTTGTCATGTAATCCATCCTTTCTAGCCTTTGTCTGATAGTGCAGTTCATGAACTCGGCAAAAGCTGTCCGCAAACGGTTCCACCACCTGGCTTCGGAGTGCCCAAATATAAACACTAAGCCTAACGATAGCGTTAGGGGTTAGCTGGTGAAAATAGATTCCAAAATTATTCAATATCTCTGCAATAATCCCATGAAGGGGGAATCTCAACCCAGCCTTTAAGAAGCTTTTAAAAATAACAATTTCATCTTTCTCCGGCTTTGGGGTAGTCTCTTCTCCTCCGAAGCGTAGTAGCTTCTTTTGATTTTCAGTAAAATAGCCTGACTTTACCATCTTGGACAAGTCAGCCTTCGAAACAGTAGACTTCCCGAAGTCCAAATGGCTGGGTTTGCTTGGTGTAGCAAGGTGATAATCATCTTCGGAGTCTGTTTCCTCAGCTTCTTCTCCTTCTGCTTCAGCGATTGCTTGTTCTGCATCATCAATAGGAATCTTTTCCGAAATCACCAGCCCGGACCGTTGCATGGCTTCGGAGATAGGGACGGTCTCCGAAGCTTCAGTTTCCTCCCCCTCGCGTTCAATCCTAGCAGTAGAACGGATTCTGGCCATTTAACTATGAACTTGTGAAACTTTAATACTTTTTTTTTTTTCTCCGAAGCAGGTTTCAAGATGGAGCTTCGTTCAATTCTGACAAACAAGCTTCGGCGATGGTTAAAAATTTTGGCAGCAAAACAGTGCAAATAGCAATGAATGCTGTAGTAACTTCACAACTACTTGTCAGTTTATATAGTGCTGCAGGTAAGAAGGCGAAGCGGCGGAATTGTTACACCAGGCGCGCAGTAACTTGTACCCGCTGCGCAGTGGGCCGCAAGGATCAAACAGTAACTCTGCAAGGTGGGACCGACACGCGCTCGGAAGTCGGATCGCTTCTCCGCAACGAGCTCAGGGAAGGTGTTTTTTGGACCTTCGGCTTCCCGAAGCTGAAGAGGTTTTTTTTTCACGGGTCAAGCTCGTTACGAAGAACGATCTAGCACCGCGAAAGGGGCTACTGTTGGGGTCGTGCTTCGGTGCGCCGAAGGTCTCACACGAAGAAGCAGCTTCGGCTGAAGTCGTCTCCAAGAGATGGCCGAAGGTCCCTTTTCATGGAGCTTCGGCGTTTTAAACCGACATAGAGATAGAATGACCTTTTTATACATATAGGTCTGAGTCAATGCTGTAAACTTTCGCAAGGGACATAATTGTAATTTGTCACAGGCTGCGACCTGTGCCTATAAATAGATGAACAGTACCTCTGTACTGTTCATGTGAACCTGTCATTTGCTTTCACATCACGCTTGTACTTTTGCCTTCTGCAGGACCGAAGGTACATTTGTAATTCAAAATCATTTATATTCATTAATACAAGTAGAGATAATTCTATGACAATATTGAAATGTTTATTTCATATTCTATGATTTATGTGAATGCTTCATTCTTCATTGTTATGCTTACGAAGGTATGTCCTTCGTAACCTTCGTCCGAGATGCTTTATATCCCGAAGGGATATATTGTTATGGAGGACGAAGGACCTTAACACTTAACATTTTTTGTGTTGCCTTGTTCTTAATTCTTAGCATTTGAGAACAAGTCCCCAACATTGATAAAGTTAACAACATGTAACATCCCAAAAATCCCAACCCGAGGTTTGAAACCCTAAACCCCCTAATTCCCCCCCCCCCTTCATTTTATTTTTCTCCCCTAACTCTACCCCTAGGTCACCTAATCATATGCATACACTTAAAATGATTTGGAGCACCTCACATAGACCATATTTATCACCCAAGTTCATTTAGAGAATTTTTGTTGCAAGGGAAAAAGAAACAAAAAGACACAAAAGTAGAAAAGGAAAAGAAAAGAATTGGAATAAGAAAAGAAAAAGAAAAAAATTCTCTCCCCTCCCTCGGCTGGGCCGATTTCTAGCCCAGCTCGCGCGCGGCCGCATCCCCCCTCTCTTCCCGGCCCAGGCGGCCCAATCCGCGCGCCGCTCCCTCCCGCTGACACCCGGGCCCTGCCCGTCAGCGCCTCACCCCCCTCCCTCTCTCGCAGACTTCTCTCGCTGGCAGCCAGGGCCCACCTGTCAGCTTCGTCCCGCTCGCCCATCCCTCACCGGCGCGATCGCCGCCGAGCGCCCCCTCGCCTCGTCGTCTTGCCATTAATGCTCGCCAGCCTCCGCGACAACCCCGCCACTGTGTTTGAGCCGACCTCTCACCCCCCCCCTCAGACTGCCCGAGCCGTTCCAATCGGCGTTAGCGCCATTCCTGCCATCATGGCGAGCTCGCCGGTGTTCGCCGTCTCCCCCATCCCCCTCCCTCCCCGAGCGCCTATAAAAGGACCCGCCCGAGCCCCGTCTTCGCCACACCAGCTCCGACCACCTCCTCTGCTTTCCCCCGCGCCAATCGAGCTAGCGTCGCCGTGCTGCCTACCTTGCCCCGGTGAGCTCCCCTCTCCCTCTCTGGCGATCTTCCGTTCAATTAAGTTGTGCCAAGAGCTCCGCCACACTCTCACGATCATGACACGCCACTTCCCCCACTCAATTATGGCCGGAAACCTCACCGGCGGCTTCGCCGCCGCGGGCACCCGCCACCATGCCGCGAACCGGCCGCCATAGGCCCCCGCAGGCAAAATTTGCCCCACCCCTGTGATCCCCATCCACCACCCATGCTCCGCCACCGCTCCCCCGTCGCAAAACCGGACCGGCGGTGGAGAACCGCCGCGGAGCTCGCCGCCGACCGGCCCCGGTCGAGCCCTTTCCCCCCTCCGTTGCCGTCAACGCCGTCAGCCCCCTCTCTCTCCCTGGCTGGTGGGCCCGCGCTACGGCGCCGTTCCCCGTCGTCGCTCCCTCGCAGCTGGGCCAGCTGGGCCGCAAGCGTGCCCGCGCCCGCGCGTCCGCGCCGAGTGGGCCGAAATCCCCTCCCCTGGCCCAGTTAGCTGGAGAATTCCTTCTCTTTTTCTTTTCCTATTTCTTTTTCTCATTTTCACACATATATTTATATGCTAATATTTTATGCACCAAAAATTGTCTAAATAAATTATTAGGGCACAAAAATAATAAAGTATAAAAATTTGCACACCCCACAAAGGTCACTATGTTTGATGTATTGTTATTATCTGTGTTTAATTAGCGGAAGAGGGATCCGATCCTCCGGAACTCTTAGCTCCGGAAGAAGGGCAAGAACCCGACCCCTCCGAGATTAACCTCTTGTGCCAGGAAAGCTTCGACAAAGGCAAGTCCATCTTTCCCTTGATGCATTATTTACCTATTTCTCTCTACCACTGCCTAAGCCTGGATTATGGGATGGGAATCAAATTGCATGGTGAGCATGAGAGAGCTCGCATTAACTATTACTTCGATTAAAAGTTATGGGGCAAGTGAAAAGGGTATAAGTGGAATGTTTTCCAAAAGAGTGCGATGAAGGGTACTCACCCTCATCACCTGGTGGAGTAGGATGATCAGGGACTCCCTGGTTTAGGGGAGGGCCTAAGGTGTTGGCTCAGCTGGTTTAGGCGTGAGCAGAAGGATCGTCCTCTCATATAAGGACCGGTTTGTCATCTTTCATTACCTGTACTCTCAAAAAGTACAACCACTCGAGGCTGTGTGGGCAGCCACTCAATCTAAACTCGTACGGTCCAACCCCAGGGTTATGAAGGCTGGGGTAGCACCGGGAGGATAAGGAGGGGGAATGTTTTGTCCGGTTTGGACATGGCGGTGGCCTGACTCCTTCTGGTATAACCGTTAAGGTTCGGACGTACAAGGAAGGAAAGAGTTACGGATTCGGATCTCATTGCCCATGAGATCGCAGAGCCGGACTAGTGGGTAAAGTGTACCCCTCTGCGCAGAGTCTAAACCTATTCGAATAGTCCGTGTCCACTGGTATGGACGAGTTTGGTATGGTATGACAATTAGTGTTTCTATTACAACTGGGAACAGGGAAATGTGTGTGTATGTCTGAAAAGAATAATGGTACCACGACCACGGGAGCGGGAAGCTCAGTGGTGGTCAAGCAAGTGTTACTTCTTTTGTCTGGGGAAAACCATAATCAACGAATACTACCTTTCTCTGAAAAAGTACGAGTGACTTCAACTCCACCATATAAAGCATGTACCATATAGGTCACTTTCTCTTTACGGGAGCCGGGTGGGCTTGCGGAATACCTAGTGTATTCACCCAGATTTATTTATGTTTTTCAGCAGCTGAAGACTTCTTTTCTGCTATGCTTGATTGATGGGGCTGTGTCTTCACCCAGTTCTGCCTGTGGCCTGGGCTATTTTATCTTCCACTGCACTTTTTGTTTTTCGGCTCCCTTTCGAGCTTGTATCCCCCGGTATTGTAATAACATTTTTCAGACTCTGTAACCATTTGAAGTAATGAATGTGGTTACTAGCCTCCTGGGACTAGTAATTGTATCACATTTGAGTCCCAAAGGATCGGGACGCTTCAGGTGGTATCAAAGCCTGTAGGACTGGCCGTAGACCGCAGCCCTGACCTTAAAAGTTGCCTTAACAAGAAAACACCTCTTACCCCCAAGAAACGCTCTCCCCTTTCCCCGATATTAACAGACCCTTCTTTTCTTCTACCAGATGGAAGACTCCTGGGTTATTAGGACATCCTATTGCTCAGAGGAAGAAGGATTCCCTCACCTCTTACGAAGTTGCGCGCTACGCATGGGGATCCGTAAGAAGCCCGAATATGTCTTGAAGGAATACCACGAAAATGGTATAGAAAAGTGCTCTATGGCAGTCTACCTGGGAGAAAGCCGAAACTACCCAAACCACCCTCCCTTCCAAGTCAACTTCACCGGACACCGCTTCCCAGACACTTGCCAAAGTGTAGCCTGAAAAGCCCTTAAACAGCTATGCCAAAACTACATCCAAGAGATCTCTGAAACCCCCCTTCGTTATTTCCCACCCAGCAACAAAAATACCCCCACCTGGAGGAAAAGACTTCAGGCTCTGTCAGGGAGAGATCCAACCGAGGATGACCCCACCATTGTCTACATGGCCGGATACCTCCACACCCTCGATAACCACTACGATGACCTCTCCTCCCACTGCACCCACCTAAACTCTCGGGTGGAAAGCCTAGAGCGGCAAGTCAGAGAACTTAAGCAAGAGAAGGCATCCCTCCAAGAGTGTCTCGACATAGCAGAAGGCGAGGAGGCCAACACCCGTGAGGCTTATCGAACCTTAAAGATGGACTATGACAAGAAGCTAAAGAAGCTCGCCCCCAAAAAGAAAATCCAGAAGAAGACCACCAACCGAGGATGCCAAACGGAGAAGAAGAAGACCCCTCCAGCCCCACCCCCCCAGGGTAGATGATTGGTCCAACGCCGAGGATCTATCCCTAGCAAGCCTTGATGATCTTCTCAAGGAGTTTGGGGACACCTTAGAGAAGGAGTTTGGTAGTACCTCGGGGAACGCTCTCGTGTAACTCCACCTATAGTAGTCTTATGCTTGTATTATGCTGGTGTAATGAATAAAATAACTTGGTTGAAAACAATTTGCATGTGCATGTTAGTGACTCTCTTCCCTGGCAGATGGCTTCGGATAAAACCAAGCCTACCGCCTCCGGGATTGGAGCAGGGTTTCCCCTGAGAGCTGAAGGGGAAGCCGTTAGAGAGGAAAGTGAAACCCACCTCCCCGCACCCCCACCACTACCCTTAGACCTAGCCCAAGTTCTAGCCAATCAAACCCGACTCATCGAGGTCCTCACTCGAAATCTGGAAAATCAACGACCAAATGGTGGAAGACCGCAAGACAGAATGGGGGATTTCCTGAGACTCAAGCCTCCCACGTTCGCCGGATCAAGCAATCCCCTCGATGCCGACGATTGGATGCGCACGATCAAAAGAAAGTTGGAAGCCATCGGTTGCCCAGAAAATCAGCGTGTTCAACTGGCTGCCCATCAACTTTCCAGGATGGCCTTAGCCTGGTGGGACACCTTCAACGTCACCATCAGAGATGCTACCTGGGCGGAATTTGAAGCAGCTTTCCAGGAGCACCATGTGCCCCAAGGACTTGTACAGCTTAAGGAGGACGAGTTCCGAGAATTGACTCAAGACGGAAGATCTGTCAGCGAATATGTACACAAGTTCACGGAATTAGCCCGCTACGCACCAGATGACGTCAGTACCGAGGGCAAGAAGATGGCCCGTTTCCTGAAGGGACTCAGGCCAGAACTCAAGACAATTCTGGCTAGCCAAGACTTCCTCAGTTTCTCTCACATGTCCAACAAGGCCATGCAAGTTGAAAGGGCAAAGGAGGAGGAAAAAGGGCATCTCAAAAGAAAGTTCCAAGTCCTCCGGGCTCAGCAGCAAGACCGGCACCAGAAGACTCGATCATTTGGGTTTCCACCCAAGGGGCCAAACTTCAGTAGACCAGCTGGACCCACTCCGTCACGATTCAGCCAGCAGAGTGAGAGCTCTTTCCATTCCCCCTCAGTGGCAAGCAACCAACCCCCGGCAAATGCATGTTGGCACTGTGGTGATCCCAGTCACTTCAAGAACAACTGTCCGCAGCTGAAGCCACCAGTACCCGCCTACTCCAACTCGGTGAATGGCCCTAAGAATACCTCGGCATCCGCCCCCAAGGCGCCCTCCACCGTCAGCCAGCAGAACAAGGCTCCGTACCAAGGAAGGGCACGTGTAAATCACGTCGATGCCCAGGAAGCTCAGCAGGCTCCGGGAGTAGTACTCGGTGAGTTCCTTGTTGAATTTAATCCCGCTACCGTACTTTTCGATTCTGGGGCATCCCACTCCTTCATAGCCACTAGCTTTGTGGAAAAGTATGGCATTCCCTCTACTCCTCTAGAGATTCCTTTGGTCACCCGAACCCCAGGGTCCGACCTTCTATGCCAGCTAAAATGCTCCCAAGTCAGAATCCTTTTAAGTGGGGTAGTATTCCTGGCAGACTTAACCGTCTTGCCATCCCAAGGAATTGATGTGATCTTAGGGATGGATTGGCTAACTAAACACAAAGGCATCATCAGTTGCGCAGACAAGACAGTCCTCCTCACCGACCAGCAGGGAAAGTCAGTCTCTTGTCAGGCACAACCACCCGCCAGTGACCCAATGATGTTCAATCTAGCAACGAAAAGTATATCAGTAGTAGAAGAATTCATGGATGTGTTTCCAGAAGAGTTACCAGGAATGCCACCAGAAAGAGAAGTGGAGTTCTACATAGATCTGATCCTTGGAACGGCACCCATCGCGAAGAGACCATACCGCATGGCTCCGACGGAGTTGGCAGAACTGAAGCTTCAAATCGTAGATCTTCAGCGAAAGGGATACATTCGTCCCAGCTCATCACCTTGGGGAGCACCAGTCCTGTTCGTCTCCAAGAAAGATGGAAGCATGAGAATGTGTATTGATTACCGATCGTTAAATGAAGTTACCATCAAGAACAAGTATCCGCTTCCTCGGATTGACGACCTCTTCGATCAGCTTCAAGGAGCCAAGTACTTCTCCAAGATAGACCTAAGGTCTGGTTACCACCAGTTGAGAATCAAGGAAGCAGACATCCAAAAGACTGCATTTGTCACCCGATACGGGCAATATGAATTCACAGTAATGTCGTTCGGACTAACAAACGCACCCGCCTTTTTCATGAACCTTATGAATAAAGTGTTTATGGAAGAGCTGGATAAGTTTGTCGTAGTCTTCATCGACGACATCCTTATCTACTCCAAGAATCGCGAAGACCATAAGCGTCACCTTCGAATCGTCCTTGGAAGACTCAGAGCACACCAACTTTATGCTAAACTCAGTAAATGTGAATTCTGGTTGGAAAAGATAGCCTTCCTTGGGCATATCTTAACCGCAGAAGGGATAGAAGTGGACCCTTCCAAGGTGGAAGCAGTATCAAAATGGAGGCAGCCAACCAACATCAGTGAAGTTCAAAGCTTCCTAGGAATGGCAGGGTACTACCGCCGCTTCATCAAAGGATTCTCCAGCATAGCAAGACCAATGACAGAACTTCTCAAGAAAGACCATAAATTTGTGTGGACCCCAAAATGTGAAGGGAGTTTTCAGGTCATAAAGGAGAAACTTACAATAGCACCCGTTCTATCACTGCCAGATATTCATCAAGATTTTGTCGTCTTCTGTGATGCCTCGAGGCATGGCTTAGGGTGTGTGCTAATGCAAAACGAGAAGGTCAATGCTTACGCATCACGCCTACTCAAGCCGCACGAACAGAATTACCCCACCCATGATTTGGAATTGGCAGCCATAGTGCATGCCTTGAAGATATGGAGGCATTACCTAATCGGAAACAAATGCCACATTTTCACCGATCACAAGAGTCTGAGGTATATATTCACTCAACCAGATCTCAACCTCCGTCAGTGAAGATGGTTAGAACTGATCAAGGATTATGACCTAGAAATTCACTATCACCCCGGGAAGGCCAACGTGGCAGCCGACGCCCTTAGTCGAAAACCATTCGGAATAAAAGGAACCAACTTTCTAGAAGATTGGAAGAAAGAATCAGCACAACTAAATGCATGTCTGGGAAACAACGACAGTCTCGAAGTCAAACCAATGCTAGAAGACCTCATCTGCAAAGCTCAACATCTAGACTCAGAGACAGCAGGGCTTGTGGAGAAAGCCCGCAAGGAACAGCTCCCGGACCTCATGACAGATGACCAAGGAGTCCTTTGGTTCAAACACCGTCTGTGTGTACCAAAAGGGGAGGCCCGAGAAGTCCTACTCAAGGAAGCTCATGACTCAGCCTACTCCATCCACCCAGGAACTACCAAGATGTACCTGGACCTCAAAACCAGATACTGGTGGAAAGGGGTGAAGAAAGAAATAGCTCAGTATGTGGCCCGATGTGACATCTGCCAACGGACGAAGGCCGAACACCAAAAACCTGCAGGCCTATTACAACCCCTTCCGATACCTGAATGAAAGTGGGAAGAAATAGGCATGGACTTCGTAACCGGACTACCCCGGACACAAAAAGGGAATGACTCCATCTGGGTAATAATAGATCGCCTCACCAAGGTAGCCCATTTCATCCTAGTGAAAACTACCTTTGGAGGAGCCACCCTTGCCCGGATTTATCTCAAGGAGATAGTCAGACTCCATGGCATCCCAAGGAAGATAGTGTCAGACAGAGGAACCCAGTTCACATCCAAATTCTGGACAAGCCTCCAGAAAGCTATGGGCACCAAGCTAGATTTCAGTACCGCTTATCACCCTCAGACAGATGGGCAGACAGAGAGAGTCAACAAAGTCCTTGAAGATCTGTTAAGAGCATGTGTGTTAGCTTTTGATAGAAGTTGGGAATCCAGTCTACCCTACGCAGAGTTCTCATACAACAATAGCTATCAGGCCAGCATCAAGATGTCGCCATTCGAAGCACTATATGGACGGAAATGCCAGACCCCGCTCATGTGGTCCAACGTGGGGGGAAAAGCACTAGAAGGACCTGCCTTTGTCAAAGAGGCAGAAGAGAAAGTTGCACTGATCCGCAGAAGGTTACTTGAAGCTCAGAGTCGGCAGAAGAGTTACGCAGACAACAGGCGGAGGGAACTCCGATTTGAGGAAGGAGACTTCGTCTACCTCAAGGTTTCTCCAATGCGTGGTGTCAGGAGGTTCCAAGTAAAAGGGAAGCTAGCCCCACGTTTCGTAGGTCCCTATCCCATCATTGGCAGGGTAGGACCCGCAGCATACCGCCTGGAACTACTAGAATCCATGTCCGACATCCACAATGTGTTTCACGTATCCCAGCTCCGCAAATGCCTGCAAGCACCAGAAAGTCACCTCGAAGAAGAGACAGTGCAGATTCAGAAAGACCTTCAGTACCGTGAAAAACCAGTGAAGATTCTTGATTCAGCAGTCAGAAAAACCCGCACCTCAAAAGTAAGGCTTTGTAAAGTTCAGTGGAGCAGAGAAGGAGAAGAGGAAGCTACCTGGGAGAGTGAGGACTTCTTGAGGAGGGAATACCCTTATCTTTTCCCAAATCCAGTCTAAATCTCGAGGGCGAGATTCCTTTAAGTGGGGTAGGTTTGTAACATCCAAAAATCCCAACCCGAGGTTTGAAACCCTAAACCCCCTAATTTCCCCCCCCCTTCATTTTATTTTTCTCCCCTAACTCTACCCCTAGGTCACCTAATCATATGCATACACTTAAAATGATTTGGAGCACCTCACATAGACCATATTTATCACCCAAGTTCATTTAGAGAATTTTTGTTGCAAGGGAAAAAGAAACAAAATGACACAAAAGTAGAAAAGGAAAGGAAAAGAATTGGAATAAGAAAAGAAAAAGAAAAAATTCTCTCCCCTCCCTCGGCTGGGCCGATTTCCAGCCCAGCTCGCGCGCGCCCGCATCCCCCCTCTCTTCCTGGCCCAGGCGGCCCAATCCGCGCGACGCTCCCTCCCGCTGACACCTGGGCCCCGCCCGTTAGCGCCTCACCCCCCTCCCTCTCTCGCAGACTTCTCTCGCTGGCAGCCAGGGCCCACCCGTCAGCTTCGTCCCGCTCGCCCATCCCTCACCGGCGCGATCGCCGCCGAGCGCCCCCTCGCCTCATCGCCTCGCCATTAATGCTCGCCAGCCTCCGCGACAACCCCGCCACTGTGTTTGAGCCGACCTCTCACCCCCCCTCAGCCTGCCCGAGCCGTCCCAATCGGCGTTAGCGCCATTCCCGCCATCATGGCGAGCTCGCCGGCGTTCGCCGTCTCCCCCATCCCCCTCCCTCCCCGAGCGCCTATAAAAGGACCCGCCCGAGCCCCGTCTTCGCCACACCAGCTCTGACCACCTCCTCTGCTTTCCCCCACGCCAATCGAGCTAGCGCCGCCGTGCTGCCTACCATGCCCCGGTGAGCTCCCCTCTCCCTCTCTGGCGATCTTCCGTTCAATTAAGTTGTGCCAAGAGCTCCGCCACACTCTCACGATCACGACATGCCACTTCCCCCACTCAAATAAGGCCGGAAACCTCACCGACGGCTTCGCCGCCGCGGGCACCCGCCACCATGCCGCGGACCGGCCGCCATAGGCCCCCGCAGGTGAAATTCGCCCCACCCCTTTCATCCCCATCCACCACCCATGCTCCGCCACCGCTCCCCCGTCGCAAAATCGGACCGGCGGCGGAGAACCGCTACGGAGCTCGCCGCCGACCGGCCCCGGTCGAGCCCTTTCCCCCCTCTGTTGCCGTCAACGCCGTCAGCCCCCTCTCTCTCCCTGGTTGGTGGGCCCGCGCTACGGCGTCGTTCCCCGCCGTCGCTCCCTCGCAGCTGGGCCAGCTGGGCCGCAAGCGCGCCCGCGCCCGCGCATCCACGCCGAGTGGGCCGAAATCCCCTCCCCTGG
Organism: Zea mays; assembly: GCF_902167145.1. Classification (NCBI taxonomy): domain Eukaryota; kingdom Viridiplantae; phylum Streptophyta; class Magnoliopsida; order Poales; family Poaceae; genus Zea; species Zea mays. The sequence goes on along the minus strand of NC_050096.1, from coordinate 214,784,896 downwards.
CCCAGTTAGCTGGAGAATTCCTTCTCTTTTTCTTTTCCTATTTCTTTTTCTCATTTTCACACATATATTTAGATGCTAATATTTTATGCACCAAAAATTGTCTAAATAAATTATTAGGGCACAAAAATAATAAAGTATAAAAATTTGCACACCCCACAAAGGTCACTGTCGGCGTTTCGAGACAGGGGGGTCCCTAAGCCGACGAGTGAGTGTGCTGCGTGCCCCAGCCCAGATGGGTCGAGCGCGTGGGCGAGCGCGAAGGGGGGAGAGGCGAGGTGGCCGGAGTCGAGCGTGAGAGAGGTGTAAGTCCCGCGGCCTTCGTGTTCGTCCCGCGCCCAGGTCAGGTGCGCTTGCAGTAGGGGGGTTACAAGCGTCCACGCGGGTGAGGGAAGCGAGCGGCCCCAAGAGAGCGCCTGTCCCGTCCTCGGTCCCGCGCGGCCAACCTTCTCTGAGAAGGCCCTGGTCCTTCCTTTTATAGTCGTAAGGAGAGGATCCAGGTGTACAATGGGGGGTGTAGCAGAGTGCTACGTGTCTAGCGGAGGGAGAGCTAGCACCCTAGGTACATGCCAATGTGGCAGCCGGAGAGATCTGGGCACCCTGCTGGCGTGATGTCGTGGCTGTCGGAGGTGCGGCGGAGCCTGATGGAGGGACAGCTGTTGGAGCGGTCGAGTCCCTGCTGACGTTGTCCTGCTTCCGTAAGAGAGCCGGGGGCCGCCGTCATCATAGAGCTTGTGGAGCGCCATCATTGCCCCTCTGACGGAGCTGGCCGGATGAGACGCCGGTCTTGTTCTCCGTGACCCGAGTCGATTCGGGGTAGGATGATGATGGCGCCTCCTGTTGACGTGGCGGTCTGTGCCCTAGGCAGGGCGACGTGGGGGTTCCTCCGAAGCCGAGGTTGAGTCTGCCTTTTGTTGCCGCGGCCGAGCCCGAGCCAAGGGGTCGGGCGAGGCGGAAGTCGTTCGGCCGAGGCCAGGGCGGAGTCTGAGCCCTGGGGTCGGGCGAGGCGGAGTTTCGTCGTCTTCCGGGTCTTAGCCCGAGTCCGAGCCCTGGGGTCGGGCGGAGCGGAGTTCGCCGTCTTCCGGGTCTTAGCCCGAGTCCGAGCCCTGGGGTCGGGCGGAGCGGAGTTCGCCGTCTTCCGGGTCTTAGCCCGAGTCCGAGCCCTGGGGTCGGGCGGAGCGGAGTTCGCCGTCTTCTGGGTCTTAGCCCGAGTCCGAGCCCTGGGGTCGGGCGGAGCGTAGTTCGCCGTCTTCTGGGTCTTAGCCCGAGTCCGAGCCCTGGGGTCGGGCGGTGCGGAGTTCGCCGTCTTCCGGGTCTTAGCCCGAGTCCGAGCCCTGGGGTCGGGCGGAGCGGAGTTCGCCGTCTTCCGGGTCTTAGCCCGAGTCCGAGCCCTGGGGTCGGGCGGAGCGGAGTTCGCCGTGGCAAGGCCTGACTGCCTGTCAGACTCACTCTATCGAGTGGCAGTGCAGTCGGAGTGGCGCAGGCGGCGCTGTCCTTCTGTCAGACTGGCCAGTGGAGCGGTGGAGTGACGGCGGTCACTTCGGCCCTGCCGGGGGCGCGTGTCAGGATAGAGGTGTCAGGCCACCTTTGCGTTTAATGCCCCTGCAATTTGGTCAGTCGGTGTGGCGATTTAGTCAAGGTTGCTTCTGAGCGAAGCCAAGGCCTCGGGCGAGCCGGTGATGTGTCCGCCATAAAAAGGGGGCCTCGGGCGAGACGGAAGTCTCTCGAGGTCGGCTGCCTTTGGCCGAGGCTAGGCTCGGGCGAAGCGTGATCGAGTCACTCGTGTGGACTGATCCCTGACTTAATCGTGCCCATCAGGCCTTTGCAGCTTTATGCTGATGGGGGTTACCAGCTGAGAATTAGGCGTCTTGAGGGTACCCCTAATTATGGTCCCCGACAGTAGCCCCCGAGCCTCAAAGGGAGTGTCAGCACTCGCTTGGAGGCTTTTGTCGCACTTTTTTGCAAGGGGACCAGCCTTTCTCGGTTGCATTTCGTTCCGGTGGGTGCGCGCGAGCGCACCCGCCGGGTGTAGCCCCCGAGGCCTCGGAGGAGTGGTTACACTCCTTCGAGGTCTTAATACTTCGCTTAACGCTTCGGCTGGTCTGGTCGTTCCCTCATGCGAACTGGCCGTAGCCCGGGTGCACGGTCGGGGCCCAAGCTCTCGGGCTGGTATGTTGACGCTGTCAACGATTTGGCCGGAGCCAGTTTTTGCGAGAGCAGCCCCCGAGCCTCTGCACAGGGCGAGAGGACGATCAGGGACAGACTCGACTTTTTACATACGCCCCTACGTCGCCTTTCCGCAAGGAGGAGGGGGGGAGTGCGCCATGTTACCCTCGATGGGCACCGAACATGGTGTCTCCGGTGAGCTGCGAGCGGGTAATCCGAGTGGACGTCCGTGCCCCGTTCGTTGGGGGTCGGCTAGGGGCCCAGAGGCATGCCCAAAAGTACCTGCGGGTGATTTGCCGGACCCGGTCCCCTGGCGACGGGGTCCGAGGGCTCGATGCCTCCCTCCGATGGGATTCCGTTACAAGATCGTTCCCGCTGGTCTCGGAAATGTCCTAGGGTACCTCGGGAGCGCAGCCCGAGCCTTGGTTATGTATCGAACGTACCCCTGGTCATCCCTCGCTCGGTGTCTGAGGCGACTGTGAAACCTTCGGGGGCCAGCCTTCGAACCCCTGATCAGTAATGGGCACGGAGCCCGAGTAGCCTGAGGCGGCCATGGAGCCCTTCGGGGGGCTGGCCTTCGAACCCCTCACCAGTAGTGGGTGTTGGGCCCACGCGATCTGAGGCGACTGTTGAACCCTTCGGGGGGCCAGTCTTCGAACCCCTGATCAGTAATGGGGGGCTCGGAGCCCGGTTCCTTCGCGGGGAAGGATCCCTTTCGGGGTGTCCCCCTTTCTCGGTCCCTGTTGCAAGAGATAGAGAAAGAGAAAAACGGAAAAGGATACGAAATCGGACGACGTGGCGTACCTTTTCTGAAGCGGTTATTACGGCGAAGGTGAAGCGTCGCGCGCTCCTCCTGCCAGAGGCGCCGCGTGTCCCGCCGCGGAGTTAATGCGACGGGGCGAGTGGTCGGCGGGGCGGCCGTTACGCGTGTGTGAGCCGTTTCGAGGAACGGCTGTGCCGCTTCGCGCTTTTCGAATCCTGCGTCCGGTCCAGGCGGCGTGCTGGAAACGGTTTCGCCCTGGCCTTCATATACTTGAGAGGGGGTCCGGTGATGGTTCTTCACTCTGCTCCCTTCTTTTCCCTTCAGGTTTTCGCCACCCGGGAAACTTTAGTCGGAGGAGAGAGAAACCGCCCTCCCTGCCCCCCGCGCCGCCATCTTCTCCATCTTGGTGATGGCGGACCGAGTGACCATAATCCCCCCGCGCGATCCGTGGCCCTTCTCCACGGTGACGGCGAGTGATTTGGAGGAGCTGGACGGCGAAGGTTTGCTCCGCCCCCTCACCGACAAGCAGCGGCCAGAGTGCATTCCTCCCGTGGGCGGAGCCGCTCTGTCCCCACCGCCGGGGTATGTTGTGAGCTTCGTCTCCTTCCATGAGCGGGGATTTGGTGCGCCGACGGGCCGCTTTATGCGGGCCATCTTATTCCACTACGGGGTGGAGTTGCACAACCTCTCCCCCAACTCCATCTCGCAGGCCGCTATTTTCGTAGCGTTATGCGAAGGGTACTTGGGGATCGCTCCTCATTGGGATTTGTGGACTTACTTCTTTCTCGCCGAGCCTTTCGCCTTGTCAACGGGGGAGAGGAGGATCCGTGCAGCGGTGCGGGCCGGCGGCTGCATTCTCTTGTTGAGGCAGTCGCGGGCGTTGCAGTACATTCCTGCCATTCTCGCGTCTTCGAACAAGGGGTGGCAGCGCCGGTGGTTCTACCTCCGGAACGACGGTGAGTTGCTCCCACCGTTTTCCCAGCGAGTAGTTACAGCTGCCACCGACGCCTGGCGCCACGGGACCCCGCACGAGAGGCAGAAAAATCTCGAGCCCCTTCTCCAGGCCCTGAAGGAGTTGCGGGAGGGGGGACTTACCGCTGCGGGAGTGATCGCCGCCATCCACCGTCGGAGGGTGCTCCCATTGGCGGAGCGGCGGCTGTCGCTCTGGGAGATGACCCCGGAAGCCGACTGGGAGGGCTCACGAATGTCCCCTGATCCTCTCCCTTTCGACGCCCTCCAATGGCGGGTGTCGGCCGCGATGGGGAAGCCGGACCCCCACGCATACTCCCAGCTTCGGATGCGCCCCGACCAGGGGTGCGTGACTTTGGTGAGCGTTTGCTCCTTCCTTCTTCGTATATCTGGTTGCTCCGGGTCCTTATGATCGGGTTCCTTTCTCCCCTCCTCTTAGGATGTGGGGTGTCACAAACCCTCCCTGCCACGGGTCCCGGAGGACGCGGTGGACCGTGCAGCGCGGCGGGTCGCCGCGGAGGAGAAGAAGAAAAAGAAGGACGCGGAGAAGGCCCGGGCCCGCGAGCGGAGGCGGGCTCGGGACGCCTTGGAGAAGCGCCACCGCCAGCAGGAGAGGGACGGACTCCCGAGGGAGCCGTCGCCGGAGACGCCCGACGACGATGACGACGACGACGATGATGATGATGATGGCATGGCTGCCCGTCTCGGCCTCAGCCTCGGCCTGGGGTGTGGCCAGGAGCCGTCGAGCCAGCCCCCGAGCGAACCGACTCCGTCAGCCCCCGAAGTTGGGGCGTCGGGCTCCCGACCCGAGGCGCGGGGGCGAACCGAGAGGCCACCTGACCCCTCCGCCGGAGGAGCTGAAGTAGTTCCGGAGGTCCAGACCAAGGCGTCTGTTCCCCAGAGGCCGCCGCTTGTGCTGGTGGCGCATGGGGGTGACCCTCAGGTCGTCGCGGCCGTGCCCGGGGAATCTGCCTCCCAGGCGCCCCAAGCGCCGGCGAAGCGGACCTCGGCGGCCGTTTCGAGAGCCGGGGTCCAAGAAAGCTCTCCCCAGGCGCGGTGGATCATGGCCCGGAGTGGGTGAGTACCCCGGAATGTCTTCGTCTTGGCTTCTCATTCGTATGTTTCGGTTATGATCCCCTTCCTTTTTTATCCAGCAAGCGAAGTCATGGCCAGACCGACCTGGCACCCCGGAAGGCCCTCAAGACGGCGCCGAACTGTGTGGCCAGCGCCATTCAGCCGACCCTTTCGCGGGGTACCCCGACATCGGGGGCTCGGGCGTCGCCAATCTCGGAGGAGCGGGCTCCCGAGGCCGGCTCTTCAGCTGAGGCGGCGATCGTGGTTGAGGAGGCGGCTGACGCCCACGCGGCTCTGAGTTCGCCTGTCGTGCCGGTCATGCCGGCGCCTGCCACCGTCGAGGTTGCCGCCGTCCCTGTCGAAGGGTGTCCAGCCGCCGCCAGCGCCGGGATGGCTGATGCGTCGGCGCCCAAGACCCCAGAAGAGGTGGGCGCGGTCGCGCAATCCGTCCAGCCGGGCGACAGCCTCATCGCTGTGCGGCGGGGCCCCGAGGCCCGGCGCCCGTTGCTCCGATTCCGGACCCGCGAGGCCTCGGACCCCGTCTTCGTTCTTGATGATGAGCAGGAGGACCAGTCCTGGGGCGAGCTCCGCGAGTGCGCAGAGGCGACGGTGGGGTCGCTCCGGTCGTCGCTGGAGGTTTTCTGCAGAGACGTCCCCAAAATCCTCCAGGTAGCGGTTTCGGGCATACCTTTTTTCCTTCTGTGAGATGCTCGTTGTGACGCCCTGTTTCCCTTTCCCAGGATCTGACGGACCGGAGCGCCGCCAAGTCGTCGTTCATCCGCCGTGAGGTTGATGTCTGGGGCTCGCTGCGATCCCTGAGGTCTTCGCTCGCCAGGGCTACCACGCGCCTTTCTCAGCAGGATGCCAAGGTGGCGGACCTCCAGCTGCTATGCGCCGACCTGAGAGCCGAGGCGGCCGCAGCGCGTGCGGAGGCGCAACAACAGCGATCGGAGCTCGTCTAGGTCGTCGAGGAACGGAACCGACTTCAAGGCCGGGCTGCCGAGGCCGAAAGCCGAGCCGAGACCCTCGCGGCTGACTTAGCTGCGGCCCAGGTCGCGGCCTCGGAGCACCGTGCCCGAGCCGGAAGTACGTCTTGGTCCTCCCTAGTTCTTTTTCTTGTCCGTTTCCCTTGCTTGTGCTTGAGGTATTTCTCCTGGCTACTTGCAGAGCTTGAGTCCGCTCTTGACGAGTCCGCCAAGGCGCTTGCTGAGGCGCTTGCCGGAGCCGCCGAGCAGAGGGAGGCGGACCTCGCGGCCATGTCCGAGGCCGTCTCGGACTTCTATCGTGCCCTCGGCTCCGATGACGTCCCTTCAGGAAGCTCCCCTCAGAGCCGCCTTCGAGCCTTAGGTGGTCACGCCCGTGGCAGAGTCCGCGAAGCGCTACACCACGGCGTCAGGCGGGCCTTCGCCGTGCTCGCTTCTCACTACGTTGTGGACCTGGAGCGGGTCAGTGAGGGGTACTGTCTTCCTGACGAAGACGATGCTGCTCTGGCGGAGGTGCAGCGGCTTGACGCGGTCGCCGCTGGCCCGAGCGCGGTGCTGGCGACCACCTTTGAGGCAGAGGTCCTTCCTCCTGCGACATCACCGGAGGCCGAGATGGACCCCACCGATGGCGGGGGTGGAGCTGAAGGCGCGGCTCCTTCCCAAGGCGGCGCCTGATTCTTGTTTGGACAGTTTCTTGTTGAATGTGTGTCTCACCACGGCCGCTGAGGCCTGAACACTTTTGTCTTTCTTGCATGGAGTCGTACTCTCCTTTCTTTCCATCTGCATGTTCGCCCTAGCTCGTCAATGATAGGGTGGCTTCTTGAGTTGGGCTATTCTTCGTGGCAGGTGATGAGTGGGGTATCCCTACCCCGGAGGTACGGGAGTTCCTCGGCTCAATCGGCCTTGCCATTTTCATGTACCCGCGTTCGCTCCTCGAGACTCGGCTTCTGACATAGCCAGGAGAACGTAGCTGGGAGAACGCAAGAGGCCCCTTTTTTGTTTTTTTTAAAGAGATCTTGACGCGGAGGGGTTCCCCCTTTTTAGTCCCCGAGGGAGGGTCGGGCTCCACCATGGCGAGGCCGACCCTTCCTTGATGATCGAGGCGCAGAGGCTGCCTGACGGGTCGGGCTCCGGCCCGAATATCCAGCGAGTGCTCGACGACATCCCTCGGTATGCCGGGCATGTCCGAGGGACTCCACGCAAAGACGTCGGCGTTTGCGCGGAGAAAGTCGACGAGCACTGCTTCCTATTTGGGGTCGAGCCCGGAACCGATCCGGATCTGCTTGGTGGTGTCGCCACTGGGGTCGAGGGGGACGGCCTTGACCGTCTCCGCTGGCTCGAAGTTGCCGGCATGGCGCTTCACGTCTGGCACCTCCTTGGAGAGGTTCTCCAGGTCGGCGATGAGGGCCTCGGACTCGGCGAGGGCCTCGGCGTACTCCACGCACTCCACGTCGCATTCGAACGCGTGTTTGTACGTGGGGCCGACGGTGATGACCCCGTTGGGGCCCGGCATCTTGAGCTTCAGGTAGGTGTAGTTGGGGACGGCCATGAACTTCGCGTAGCATGGCCTCCCTAGCACGGCGTGGTAGGTTCCTCGGAACCCGACCACTTCGAACGTCAGGGTCTCCCTTCGGAAGTTGGAGGGTGTCCCGAAGCAGACTGGGAGGTCGAGTCGCCCGAGGGGCTGGACGCGCTTCCCAGGGATGATCCCGTGGAAGGGCGCAGCGCCTGCCCGGACGGAGGATGGATCAACGTGCAGGAGCTTGAGGGTCTCGGCGTAGATGATGTTGAGGCAGCTGCCCCCGTCCATCAGGACCTTGGTGAGCCTGACATCGCCGACAACGGGGTCGACGACGAGCGGGTATTTCCCCGGGCTCGGCACATGGTCGGGGTGGTCGGCCCTGTCGAAAGTGATGGGCTTGTCGGACCAGTCTAGGTAGACTGGCGCCGCCACCTTCACCGAGCAGACCTCCCGGCGCTCTTGCTTGCGGTGCCGAGCCGAGGTATTCGCCGCATGCCCTCCATAGATCATGAAGCAGTCGCGGACCTCGGGGAACTCTCCTGCTGGGCGATCTTCGTTCTTGTCGTCGTCGCGGGCCCTGCCACCCTCAGCGGGTGGCCCGGCCCTGTGGAAATGACGCCGAAGCATAACGCACTCCTCGAGGGTGTGCTTGACGGGCCCCTGATGGTAGGGGCACGGCTCCTTGAGCATCTTGTCGAAAAGGTTCGCACCTCCGGGGGGCTTCCGAGGGTTCTTATACTCGGCGGCGGCGACAAGGTCCGCGTCGGCGGCGTCGCGTTTCGATTGCGACTTCTTCTTGCCTTTCTTCTTGGCGCCGCGCGGAGCAGACGCCTCGGGAGCTTCTTCCGACGGGCGGCCCTGGGACTGCTTGTCCTTTCGGAAGATAGCCTCGACCGCCTCCTGGCCAGAGGCGAACTTGGTGGCGATGTCCATCAGCTTGCTCGCCCTGGTGGGGGTTTTGCGACCCAGCTTGCTCACCAGGTCGCGGCAAGTGGTGCCGGCGAGGAACGCGCCGATGACATCCGAGTCGGTGATGTTGGGCAGCTCGGTGCGCTGCTTCGAGAATCGCCGGATGTAGTCCCGGAGTGACTCCCCCGGCTGTTGCCGGCAGCTTCGAAGGTCCCAGGAATTCCCGGGGCGCACGTATGTGCCCTGGAAATTGCCAGCGAAGGCTTGGACCAAGTCGTCCCAGTTGGAAATCTGCCCCGGAGGCGGGTGCTCCAACCAGGCGCGAGCAGTGTCGGAGAGGAACAGGGGGAGGTTACGGATGATGAGGTTGTCGTCGTCCGTTCCACCCAGTTGGCAGGCAAGGCGGTAGTCCGCGAGCCACAGTTCCGGTCTCGTTTCCCCCGAGTACTTCGTGATAGTAGTCGGGGGTCGGAACCGGGTCGGGAATGGCGCCCGTCGGATGGCCCGACTGAAGGCCTGCGGACCGGGTGGCTCGGGCGAGGGACTCCGATCCTCCCCGCTGTCGTAGCGCCCCCCACACCTGGGGTGGTAGCCTCGGCGCACCCTTTCGTCGAGGTGAGCCCGACGGTCGCGTCGATGGTGCTCGTTGCCGAGGTGGCCCGGGGCCGCAGGCGCGGTGTTGCGCGTGCGCCCGGTGTAGACCGAGGCTTCCCGCATGAATCGGGAAGTCGCGGCATGAGGTTCCGAGAGATATCCTTGCCTTCGGGATGCAGTGCTCTCGGCCCGCCGGGCCGCAGCGCCTTCCAGGAGATTCTTGAGTTCTCCCTGGATTCGCCGACCCTCGGTGGTTGACGGCTCCGGCATCGCGCGGATGAGCATTGCTGCGGTTGCCAGGTTCTGACCAACCCCGCTGGATGCGGGCGGCGGTCTGATCCTGACATCGTTGGCGACGCGGTGCTGGAGACCTTGGGGCAGATGACGTATTTCTCCGGCCAGGGGTTGGCCCACCCATGCTTGTCCGACGTCCCGATGGATCGGCCCAAGCGCTCCTGTTCCCTCGTTGAGCCTGGCCTGCGCCTCGCGGACTTGCTCGAGTTGTGGGTCGTAACCCCCCGCCGGAGCGGGGACCACAGCTAGCTCCCGTGGGATGTCGGCGCGAGGCACCGGCCTAGGGAGATCACCATCCTCCGGCATGCCAAGATGGTTGCCTTCGGTGGGATCCCCTAGCTCGATGTGGAAACATTCGCGGCCTGGGCCACAGCTCTCGTCGCCAAGGCTGCGGCTTCCATCGGAACAGTCGGATAGGCAGTGGTCACATGCGGTCATGAAGTCCCGCACGGCACTGGGGTTGCCAAGTCCGGAGAAATCCCAACCGATGCCGGGATCGTCATCTTCCTCGGACCCAGAGGGCCCGTAGGTCGAGACGTCCGTCAGTCGGTCCCAAGGCGACCGCATACGGAACCTCAGTGGGGTTGCACTCGCCTCAATGAGAGCGCCCGCCAAAACGAGGTCGTTTGGCGGGTTGAGGCCGAGTCGAAATGACGCAAGATGGGAGTTAGTCGTTACCTTTTGGTCGACGAGGAGCGACGTAGTCACATCGGGGACTGGTTGCACCGTCATCTCTGGTTCGAGGGCGACGTCCTGCAGGCTTTCCGCGAGCGCGCCGGCGTCGTCTTCTTGCTCGGGGTCAGCGCGCCGCGGGGGGACGGCGCTTGCCTCCGTCTTGAACGCGAGGTCGACGTCCGGCGTGCCTTCCGTCGGGGCGTCGGGGGCGTCGATTCGCTCGACGGCCGACGAAGCGCGGCCTCCTGTCTGGCCTTGACGGCCCCGCCTCCTCCTCCGTTGGCGGGGGAGGGAACGGGGCGAGCCCGAATGTTGCTCTTCCACCACGCGGGGAAGACGTCGTCGATTCCGCCGCCGGCGGGCGGGTTGTCGGCCGCCATTGTCGTAGTCGCGCGGCGGTGGAAGAAGTATCATGTCGTAGCTGCCGTCGAAGGACATGAACTCAAGAGTCCCGAAACGAAGCACCGTCCCGGGCCGGAGAGGTTGCTGGAGACTGCCCATCTGGAGCTTGACGGGGAGCTGTTCGTCAGCACGCAGCAGGCCCCTACCTGGCGCGCCAACTGTCGGCGTTTCGAGACAGGGGGGTCCCTAAGCCGACGAGTGAGTGTGCTGCGTGCCCCAGCCCAGATGGGTCGAGCGCGTGGGCGAGCGCGAAGGGGGGAGAGGCGAGGTGGCCGGAGTCGAGCGTGAGAGAGGTGTAAGTCCCGCGGCCTTCGTGTTCGTCCCGCGCCCAGGTCAGGTGCGCTTGCAGTAGGGGGGTTACAAGCGTCCACGCGGGTGAGGGAAGCGAGCGGCCCCAAGAGAGCGCCTGTCCCGTCCTCGGTCCCGCGCGGCCAACCTTCTCTGAGAAGGCCCTGGTCCTTCCTTTTATAGTCGTAAGGAGAGGATCCAGGTGTACAATGGGGGGTGTAGCAGAGTGCTACGTGTCTAGCGGAGGGAGAGCTAGCGCCCTAGGTACATGCCAATGTGGCAGCCGGAGAGATCTGGGCACCCTGCTGGCGTGATGTCGTGGCTGTCGGAGGTGCGGCGGAGCCTGATGGAGGGACAGCTGTTGGAGCGGTCGAGTCCCTGCTGACGTTGTCCTGCTTCCGTAAGAGAGCCGGGGGCCGTCGTCGTCATAGAGCTTGTGGAGCGCCATCATTGCCCCTCTGACGGAGCTGGCCGGATGAGACGCCGGTCTTGTTCTCCGTGACCCGAGTCGATTCGGGGTAGGATGATGATGGCGCCTCCTGTTGACGTGGCGGTCTGTGCCCTAGGCAGGGCGACGTGGGGGTTCCTCCGAAGCCAAGGTTGAGTCTGCCTTTTGTTGCCGCGGCCGAGCCCGAGCCAAGGGGTCTGGCGAGGCGGAAGTCGTTCGGCCGAGGCCAGGGCGGAGTCCGAGCCCTGGGGTCGGGCGAGGCGGAGTTTCGTCGTCTTCCGGGTCTTAGCCCGAGTCCGAGCCCTGGGGTCGGGCGGAGCGGAGTTCGCCGTCTTCCGGGTCTTAGCCCGAGTCCGAGCCCTGGGGTCGGGCGGAGCGGAGTTCGCCGTCTTCCGGGTCTTAGCCCGAGTCCGAGCCCTGGGGTCGGGCGGAGCAGAGTTCGCCGTCTTCCGGGTCTTAGCCCGAGTCCGAGCCCTGGGGTCGGGCGGAGCGGACTTCGCCGTCTTCCGGGTCTTAGCCCGAGTCCGAGCCCTGGGGTCGGGCGGTGCGGAGTTCGCCGTCTTCCGGGTCTTAGCCCGAGTCCGAGCCCTGGGGTCGGGTGGAGCGGAGTTCGCCGTCTTCCGGGTCTTAGCCCGAGTCCGAGCCCTGGGGTCGGGCGGAGCGGAGTTCGCCGTGGCAAGGCCTGACTGCCTGTCAGACTCACTCTGTCGAGTGGCACTGCAGTCGGAGTGGCGCAGGCGGTGCTGTCCTTCTGTCAGACTGGCCAGTGGAGCGGTGGAGTGACGGCGGTCACTTCGGCCCTGCCGGGGGCGCGTGTCAGGATAGAGGTGTCAGGCCACCTTTGCGTTTAATGCCCCTGGAATTTGGTCAGTTGTTGTGGCAATTTAGTCAAGGTTGCTTCTGAGCGAAGCCAAGGCCTCGGGCGAGCCGGTGATGTGTCCGCCATAAAAAGGGGGCCTCGGGCGAGACAGAAGTCTCTCGAGGTCGGCTGCCTTTGGCTGAGGCTAGGCTCGGGCGAAGCGTGATCGAGTCACTCGTGTGGACTGATCCCTGACTTAATCGTGCCCATCAGGCCTTTGCAGCTTTATGCTGATGGGGGTTACCAGCTGAGAATTAGGCGTCTTGAGGGTACCCCTAATTATGGTCCCCGACAGTCACTATGTTTGATGTATTGTTATTATCTGTGTTTAATTAGCGGAAGAGGGATCCAATCCTCCGGAACTCTTAGCTCCGGAAGAAGGGAAAGAACCCGACCCCTCTGAGATTAACCTCTTGTGCCAGGAAAGCTTCGACGAAGGCAAGTCCATCTTTCCCTTGATGCATTATTTAGCTATTTCTCTCTACCACTGCCTAAGCCTGGATTATGGGATGGGAATCAAATTGCATGGTGAGCATGAGAGAGCCCGCATTAACTATTACTTCGATTAAAAGTTATGGGGCAAGTGAAAAGGGTATAAGTGGAATGTTTTCCAAAAGAGTGCGATGAAGGGTACTCACCCTCATCACCTGGTGGAGTAGGATGATCAGGGACTCCCTGGTTTAGGGGAGGGCCTAAGGTGTTGGCTCAGCTGGTTTAGGCGTGAGCAGAAGGATCGTCCTCTCATATAAGGACCGGTTTGTCATCTTTCATTACCTGTACTCTCAAAAAGTACAACCACTCGAGGCTGTGTGGGCAGCCACTCAATCTAAACTCGTACGGTCCAACCCCAGGGTTATGAAGGCTGGGGTAGCACCGGGAGGATAAGGAGGGGGAATGTTTTGTCCGGTTTGGACATGGCGGTGGCCTGACTCCTTCTGGTATAACCGTTAAGGTTCGGACATACAAGGAAGGAAAGAGTTCCGGATTCGGATCTCATTGGCCATGAGATTGCAGAGCCGGACTAGTGGGTAAAGTGTACCCCTCTGCGCAGAGTCTAAACCTATTCGAATAGTCTGTGTCCACTGGTATGGACGAGTTTGGTATGGTATGACAATTAGTGTTTCTATTACAACTGGGAACAGGGAAATGTGTGTGTATGTCTGAAAAGAATAATGGTACCACGACCACGGGAGCGGGAAGCTCAGTGGTGGTCAAGCAAGTGTTACTTCTTTTGTCTGGGGAAAACCATAATCAACGAATACTGCCTTTCTCTGAAAAAGTACGAGTGACTTCAACTCCACCATATAAAGCATGTACCATATAGGTCACTTTCTCTTTACGGGAGCCGGGTGGGCTTGCGGAATACCTAGTGTATTCACCCAGATTTATTTATGTTTTTCAGCAGCTGAAGACTTCTTTTCTGCTATGCTTGATTGATGGGGCTGTGTCTTCACCCAGTTCTGCCTGTGGCCTGGGCTATTTTATCTTCCACTGCACTTTTTGTTTTTCGGCTCCCTTTCGAGCTTGTATCCCCCGGTATTGTAATAACATTTTCAGACTCTATAATCATTTGAAGTAATGAATGTGGTTACTAGCCTCCTGGGACTAGTAATTGTATCACATTTGAGTCCCAAAGGATCGGGACGCTTCACAACACTCTCCCCACCTTCACCAGGGGCTTCTCTATTGCTCCACGTTTTAGCTTCGCAATCGACTATGAGTGCTTCTTTAGTTCAAGAAGTAGTAGATGAAGGTGTGAAGAAGCAAATGCATGTCTACTTTGTGTCCGAAGTACTGGGCCGTCTAAAAGAAATTACATAGAGATGGAAAAGGTCTTGTATGCAGTTCTGATGGCTTCAAGAAAGCTTCGGCACTATTTTCAATCTCATGACATTATCGTTCCATCGTCTCAACCACTCAAGAATATCATAAGGAACAGAGAGGCTTCGGGCCAAATTGGAAAATGGGCAGCATAGCTCAATGAATTTGTTATCGACTTTGTCCATAGATCATCCATCCAATCTAAAGCATTAGCAGATTTCATTACTGATTGGACTCCTGCCTTACAGGACGAAGTTACCCCACCAGACGAAGCTATCTGGACAGTCTTCTGTGATGGTTCATGGGGATCCTTCGTAGGGCTGACAATGGGCTATAAATTTTGCACTATAAGATTTAAGGATCGAATCGGATTAGGATCGGGCTCTATTTTTAGTCATTTTTGAACTATAATTTATTTAGGGCCTTGACATTTTGTGAAGAACCATTTGGATCATGATCCATTACCACCCCTAATCCTTCGAGGCCGGGGCCGCAACTATTATCATTTCACCATCCAAAGCAAGAACTTTGTATGCTGTCAGGTTGCGGTTTCAGTGTACAAATAATATAGCAGAATACAAAGCCTTAATCCTAGGATTAAGAAAGTTGAAGGCAATGGGTGTGCGAAGAGCAGTGTTGAAATCAGACTCCCAAGTTATCACAGGCCAACTGGATAAGTCAAGCAAAGTAAAGAATTCTGGTTTAGAGAAGTACCACGATATGGTACGAAGGATGGAATCTTCCTTCGAAGGTTTCATAGTAAAAAGCATCCCAAGACTAGACAACGAGCATGCTGATATATTGGCCAAGTCTTCCGCTCAGGAGCTCCCCTTCCCCCCAAAGTGTTCTTCGAAGTACTAAAGGCACCTTCGGTCGATCTAATGGAAAGGCCATCCTAACAGTATCTCCTACACACAGCAAAGATTGGAGAACGAAAATCATAACCTTCCTTCGAGGAAATCATCCAGTCGATGATGAAGCATATGCCAAAAGGATGTAAGCAAGAACAAGACCGTATAAAATCATAGAAGGGGACTTATACAAAGAAGGTGTTTGCTCGCCTTTGCTAAAGTGCATTTATAAAAACGAAGGACAAGATTGATAAGAGAGATTCATTCTGTCCTATGTGACTCGCATATTGGCCCCAGAGATCTGTTGCGAAAGATTTTTGTCAATGATTTTATTGGTAAAAAATAGCTTCGGATAGAACCGAGTTTGTGTAAAAATGTGACAACTGCCAGAGATGTGCGAGAGATCAAAAACAACCTTCGTCTCTGACTCAGTTAATACAACTTGCTTGGCCCTCACAAAGATGGGGAATGGATATCATCGGCCCAATTCCAGCTGCCCAGGGAAACTGAAAGGGAAATGTGCCTTTGGGCCATTCCTAAGTATTTTGGTGATCAAGTGCCAACACAAATGGTTTAAGTGTGAAACTATGCCAAATGGTGGAAGAAGTGCAAAGTCAACACAAAGGTATGATTCTAGACTTAGTACATTCGTTTTTGTGTACTAACATATTTGTCTAAGTGCTAGAATTAGAGAAAATACAATTGGAAAAGACTTGGCTCGAGCAGCCAAGACTCTGCTCAGTCTGGGTGCACCGGACTGTCCGGTGGTGCAGGCTGGCGTCTGGTCAACTGGCTGCTCTCGGGTCTTGACGGCGGCGTACGACTATAAATCACCGGACTGTCCGGTGGTGCACTGGACAGTGTCCGGTGAGTCGTCTGCGGCGAAGTCGCCGCTTTCGGGAACCAAGTCAACAGCGTACGGCTATAATTCACCGGACTGTCCGGTGAGGCACCGGACTGTCCGGTGAGCCAACGGTCGGCCGCGCAATCTGCGCGTGACGCGTGGCGAGCCAACGGTCGGATGGGAGCACCGGACTGTCCGGTGTGCACCGGACAGTGTCCGGTGCGCCAACGGCTCCAAGTCTTCAACGGTCGGCTGCGCCAGAATAGGAAAGAAATCCGCACCGGACTGTCCGATGCGCCAGTCGATAGAAGGCAAGAATTGCCTTCCTAGATTGCTATCAACGGCTCCTAGCTGCCTTGGGGCTATAAAAGGGACCCCTAGGCGCATGGAGGAGTACACCAAGCATCCCTTGAGCATTCCTAAGCACCAAGACTTCATTTCCGCGCATTCGATTCTTTGTGATAGCAACTAGAGCTCCATTTGAGTAGAGAACTCTTCGAATTGTGTTGAGAGCTCAAGTTGTGACTTGTGTGCGTATTGTTGCTCTGATTTTGTGTCTTGTGTATGTTGCTCATCCCATCCTTACTTCCGTGATTCTCTGTGATAATCAAATTGTAAGGGCGAGAGGCTCCAAGTTGTGGAGATTCCTCGCAAGCGGGATATAGTGAAACGAAAGCAAAACACCGTGGTATTCAAGTGGGTCTTTGGACCGCTTGAAAGGGGTTGAGTACAACCCTCGTCCGTTGGGATGCCACAACGTGGAGTAGGCAAGTGTTGGACTTGGCCGAACCACGGGATAAACCACTGTGCCTCTCTGTGTTGATCTCTTCGTGGTTATTGTGTTTTGCAAGAATTCATCTTTAGCCACTTGGCTTCATTGCTCTAACTTCTAATCAAGTTTTGTGCCTTTAAGTTTCAAGTTTTTACAGGATCACCTATTCACCCCCCTCTAGGTGCTCTCAATTGGTATCAGAGCTGTTCTCTTCAAGAAAGGGACTAATCGCCCGAAGGGATGGATCCTAAGGGAAAGGGGATGGTGATCAACGACAAGGAGAAGGAGTCCTTCATCAATGAGCCAAAAGACGACAAGCCCACTGACTCGGGCTCAAGTCATAAGAAGAAGGACGGGAAGAAGAAGAGGTGTATCAAGAAGATCGTCTACTACGACGACAGCGACGAGTCTTCTTCTTCCCAAAAGGACGACGACAACGACTACGAGAAAAAGAAGACGGTTAACTCGAACTTTTCTTTTGATTACTCTCGTATTCCGTAAAGTTCCAATGCTCATCTGCTTTCCATTCCCCTCGGTAAACCTCCTCACTTTGATGGAGAGGACTATGGATTTTGGAGTCACAAAATGCGTAGCCACTTGTTCTCTCTCCATCCAAGTATATGGGAGATAGTAGAAAATGGATTGCAATTTGATAGTACGGATAGTCCCATGTTCATCAATGAACAAATTCATAAAAATGCACAAGCTACTACTGTTCTTTTAGCGTCATTGTGCAGGGATGAATACCATAAGGTGAGCGGCTTGGATAACGCCAAGCAGATTTGGGACACCCTCAGGGTCTCTCATGAGGGAAATGACGTCACCATGCTCACCAAGATGGAGTTGGTGGAGGGCGAACTTGGGAGGTTCGCAATGATCAGGGGGGAGGAGCCAACCCAAACATACAACAGGCTCAAGACCCTCGTCAACAAAATAAGGAGCTATGGAAGCACGTGATGGACGGACCACGACGTCGTCCGCCTAATGTTAAGGTCTTTCACTATCCTTGATCCACATCTTGTAAATTCTATTCGTAAGAATCCTAGGTACACCAAGATGTCGCCCGAGGAAATACTTGGAAAGTTCGTAAGCGGGTGGATGATGATCAAGGAGGCAAGATACGTCGATGAGGCGTTGAATGGTCCAATTCATGAGCCTTAAGCCATTGCTCTCAAGGCAACAAGTAGCAAGGAGGTGCTACCTAGCAAGGTGGCGCAAGTTGAGGCGGCGGGGCTCAACGAGGAAGAAATGGCCCTCATCATCAAGCGCTTCAAGACGGCGCTAAAGGGGCGCAAGGAGCATCCCAAAAAGAACAAGACGAAGGGAAAGCTCTCCTGCTTCAAGTGCGGTAATGTTGGTCACTTTATTGCTAATTGTCCCGATAATGATAGTGACCAGGATCAAGAAAAGAAGAGGGAAAAGAAGAAGACTTACAAGAAGGCTAAAGGCGAGGCACACCTTGGCAAAGAGTGGGACTCGGATTGTTCTTCGTCTGACTCCGACGACGAAGGACTCGCCGCCACCGCCTTCAACAAATCATCCCTCTTCCCCAACGAGCATCACACCTGTCTCATGGCAAAAGAGAAGAAGGTAAGCACTCGCAATACTAGTACTTACGCTTCTTCAAGTGATGATGAATCTAGTGATGATGAAGTAGACTATGCTAGTCTATTCAAAGGTTTAGATAGAACCAAAATTGATAAAATCAATGAATTAATTGATGCTTTGAATGAGAAGAATAGATTGTTAGAAAATCAAGAGGACCTTTTATATGAAGAGCATGATAAATTTGTTAGTGCGCAAAATTCTCTTGCTCTAGAAGTTAAAAGAAATGAAATGCTTTCATGTGAATTATCTACGTGCCATGAATCTATTTCTAGCTTAAGGAGTATCAATGATGACTTGAGTGCTAAGTTAGAAATAGCTAATAAATCAACCTCTTGTGTAGAACATGTTGTGATTTGCAATAGGTGTAAAGATTTTAATGTTGATGCTTGTAGTGAACACCTAGTTTCCATTTCTAAATTAAATGATGAAGTGGCTAGTCTTAATGCTCTACTTAATACTAGCAAAAATGAATTTGATAAATTAAAATTTGCAAGGGATGCCTACACTATTGGTAGACACCCCTCAATTAAGGACGGGCTTGGCTTTAAGAAGGAAGCCAAGAACTTAACAAGTCATAAGGCTCCCATCTCGGCCAAGGAGAAAGGGAAGGCTCCAATGATTAATAGTGCTAAAAAGAACCATGCTTTCATGTATCATGATAGGAGTTATTCTAGGAATGTTCATTATGATAGAAGTTATAATACTTTTGATTCACATACCATGATTGCTTCAAGTTCTTCTATTATGTATGGTAGAAATTTGGCTAGGAAAAATGTTATTCATCATATGCCTAGAAGAAATGTTGTTCATGTACCTAGGAATGTAAGTAATGAAAACTCTACAATTTACCATGCTTGCAATGCTTCCTTTGCAATTTGTAGAAAGGATAAGAAAGTGATTGCTAGGAAATTAGGGGCAAAATGCAAGGGAGATTAGACTTGCATTTGGGTCCCTAAGACTATTATAACTAACCTTGTAGGACCCAACAAGAGTTGGGTACCTAAGACCCAAGCCTAATTTGCCTTGCAGGTTTATGCATCCGGGGGATCAAGCTGGATTATCTACAGCGGATGCACAAACCACATGACGGGGGAGAAGACGATGTTCACCTCCTACGTCAAGAATAAAGATTCCCAAGATTCAATCATATTCGGTGACGGGAATCAAGGCAAGGTTAAAGGCTTAGGCAAGATGGCCATCTCAAATGAGCACTCTATCTCCAATGTATTTTTAGTAGAGTCGCTAGGTTATAATCTTCTATCGGTTAGTCAATTATGTAATATGGGATACAATTGCTTATTCACAAATGTAGATGTGTCTGTCTTTAGGAGTGATGGTTCATTAGCTTTTAAGGGTGTACTAGACGGCAAACTCTATTTAGTTGATTTTGCAAAAGAGGAGACCGGTCTAGATGCATGCTTAATTGCTAAGACTAGCATGGGCTGGCTGTGGCATCGCCGTCTAGCACATGTGGGGATGAAGAACCTTCACAAACTTCTAAAGGGAGAACATGTGTTAGGTCTAACAAATGTGCATTTCGAAAAAAGATAGACCTTGTGCAGCTTGTCAAGCAGGTAAACAAGTGGGAAGTGCGCATCACAGCAAGAATGTGATGACCACATCAAGACCCCTGGAGCTGCTGCATATGGACCTCTTCAGACCCGTCGCCTACCTTAGCATCGGGGGAAGTAAGTATGGTTTAGTAATTGTTGATGATTTTTCCCGCTTCACTTGGGTATTCTTTTTGCAGGATAAATCTGAAACCCAAGGGACCCTCAAGCGCTTCCTAAGGAGAGCTCAAAATGAGTTTGAGCTCAAGGTGAAGAAGATAAGGAGCGACAACGGGTCCGAGTTCAAGAACCTTCAAGTGGAGGAGTACCTTGAGGAGGAAGGAATCAAGCACGAGTTCTCCGCTCCCTACACACCACAACAAAATGGTGTGGTAGAGAGGAAGAACAGGACGCTCATAGACATGGCGAGGACAATGCTTGGAGAATTCAAGATGCCCGAGCGGTTTTGGTCGGAAGCTGTGAACACGGCTTGCCACGCCATAAACCGAGTCTACCTTCATCGCCTCCTCAAGAAGACGTCATACGAGCTTCTAACCGGTAACAAACCCAACGTTTCTTATTTTCGAGTTTTTGGGAGTAAATGCTACATTCTGGTGAAGAAAGGTAGAAATTCAAAATTTGCTCCCAAAGCTGTAGAAGGGTTTTTGTTAGGTTATGACTCAAATACAAAGGCGTATAGAGTCTTCAACAAATCATCGGGTTTAGTTGAAGTCTCTAGCGACGTTGTATTTGATGGGACTAATGGCTCTCCAAGAGAGCAAGTTGAGCTTGATGATGTAGATGAGGACGATGTTCCAACGAACGCAATTCGTACCATGGCGATTAGAGACGTGCGACCGCAGGAACACAAGGAACAGGATCAGTCTTCTTCCTCAACGACGGTGCACCCCCCAACTCAAGATGATGAACAGGTACCTCAAGAGGAGGCGTGTGATCAAGGGGGAGCACATGATGTCCAAGTTGAAGAGGAAGAAGCACCACAGGCCCCTCCAACTCAAGTTCGAGCGATGATTCAAAGGAACCATCCTGTTGACCAGATTTTGGGTGACATTAGCAAGGGAGTAACCACTCCCTCTAGATTAGCTAATTTTTGTGAGCATTACTCTTTTGTCTCTTCTATTGAGCCTTTCAGGGTAGAAGAGGCCTTGCTAGATCCGGACTGGGTGTTGGCCATGCAGGAAGAGCTCAACAACTTCAAGCGAAATGAAGTTTGGACACTGGTGCCGCGTCCCAAGCAAAATGTTGTGGGAACCAAGTGGGTGTTCCGCAACAAACAGGACGAGCACAGGGTGGTGACAAGGAACAAAGCTCGACTTGTGGCAAAAGGTTATGCCCAAGTCGCAGGTTTGGACTTTGAGGAGACTTTTGCTCCTGTGGCTAGGCTAGAGTCGATACATATTTTGTTAGCCTATGCCGCTCACCATTCTTTCAGGTTGTTCCAAATGGACGTAAAGAGCGCTTTCCTCAACGGGCCAATCAAGGAGGAGGTGTACGTGGAGCAACCCCCTGGCTTTGAGGATGAACGGTACCCCGACCATGTGTGTAAGCTCTCTAAGGCGCTCTATGGACTTAAGCAAGCCCCAAGAGCATGGTATGAATGCCTTAGAGACTTTTTAATTGCAAATGCTTTCAAGGTTGGGAAAGCCGATCCAACTCTTTTCACTAAGACTTGTGACGGTGATCTATTTGTGTGCCAAATATATGTCGATGACATAATATTTGGTTCTACTAACCAAAAGCCTTGTGAAGAGTTTAGCAGGGTGATGACTCAAAAATTTGAGATGTCGATGATGGGCGAGTTGAACTACTTCCTTGGGTTCCAAGTGAAGCAACTCAAGGACGGCACTTTCATCTCCCAAACAAAGTATACGCAAGACTTGCTCAAGCGGTTTGGGATGAAGGACGCCAAGCCCGCAAAGACTCCAATGGGAACTGACGGACACATCGACCTCAACAAAGGATGTAAGTCCATTGATCAAAAAGCATACTGGTCCATGATAGGTTCCTTGCTTTATTTATGTGCTAGTAGACCAGATATTATGCTTAGTGTATGCATATGTGCTAGATTTCAATCCGATCCAAGGGAGTGTCACTTAGTGGCCGTGAAGCGAATTCTTAGATATTTAGTCACTATGCCTTGCTTCGGAATCTGGTATCCAAAGGGGTCTACCTTTGACTTAATTGGATATTCAGACTCCGATTATGCTGGATGTAAGGTCGATAGGAAGAGTACATCAGGGACGTGCCAATTCCTAGGAAGGTCCCTGGTGTCGTGGAGTTCTAAGAAACAAACCTCTGTTGCCCTATCCAGCGCTGAGGCCGAGTACGTTGCCACAGGACAGTGTTGCGCGCAACTACTTTGGATGAGGCAAACCCTCCGGGACTTTGGCTACAATCTGAGCAAAGTCCCACTCCTATGTGACAATGAGAGTGCTATCCGCATGGCGGACAATCCTGTTGAGCACAGCCGCAGAAAGCACATTGACATCCGGCATCACTTTTTGAGAGACCACCAGCAAAAGGGAGATATCGAAGTGTTTTATGTTAGCACCGAGAACCAGCTAGCCGATATCTTTACCAAGCCTTTAGATGAAAAGACCTTTTGCAGGCTACGTAGTGAGCTAAATGTCTTAGATTCACGGAACTTGGATTGATGTGTAGCATACATGTGTATTATGCCTTGATCGTGTTCCCTTATGCATTTTGTTGTTTATTGTTGGTGCTCAAGTTGTATAAGCACTCCCCGGACCTCACAAGTCCATTTGCGAGTGATGCACATATTTAGGGGGAGATGTGCTACAACTTGACCCTTTTGAGACTAACCATGTGTTTGAGCTTGCTTGATTTAGTCTCAAAGGTGGATTGAAAGGGAAAGATGGACTTGGACCATGAAAGACTTCCACTGCACTCCGATGAGAGGGTAACTCACTCCAAGTTCATCTCAATACCCTTATTGCCTTTTTACTCTTATTTGAAGATTTTGGTGAGGCAAAGGGGTTTAAGGGCCAAGATTGATACCGTTTTGGTGCTTGATGCCAAAGGGGGAGAAAATAAGGCCAAAGCAAGAAATGGATCAGCTACCACTTGAGAATTTTGAAAATAATAGAATTAGAGCTTTTGGTTTGTCAAAATACTCTTATTGTCTCTTATTGTCAAATGTTGGTATCTTGTTGGGATAATGGTTGATCATGGGAAAAGGGGGAGTTTTTGAATTCTTGATCAATTTCTCTTGGAATACCTCTCTCTATGTATCATCAAGTGTGTTTGACTTAGAGATAGGAAATTGAGTTTGATTTTCAAAAACAAACCAAGTGGTGGCAAAGAATGATCCAAATATGCCAAATTTGAATCAAAACAAATTTGTGTTCTCATTTGCACTGATGTTGCACTTCTTTTAGTTGTTTTTTGTTGTGTTGGCATAAATCACCAAAAAGGGGGAGATTGAAAGGGAAATGTGCCTTTGGGCCATTCCTAAGTATTTTGGTGATCAAGTGCCAACACAAATGGTTTAAGTGTGAAACTATGCCAAATGGTGGAAGAAGTGCAAAGTCAACACAAAGGTATGATTCTAGACTTAGTACATTGGTTTTTGTGTACTAACATATTTGTCTAAGTGCTAGAATCAGAGAAAATACAATTGGAAAAGACTTGGCTCGAGCAGCGAGGACTCTGCTCAGTCTGGGTGCACCGGACTGTCCGGTGGTGCACCGGACAGTGTCCGGTGCGCCAGGCTGGCGTCTGGTCAACTGGCTGCTCTCAGGTCTCAACGGTAGCGTACGTCTATAAATCACCGGACTGTCCGGTGGTGCACCGGACAGTGTCCGGTGAGTCATCTGCGGCGAAGTCGCCGCTCTCGGGAACCAAGTCAACAGCGTACGGCTATAATTCACCGGACTGTCCGGTGAGGCACCGGACTGTCCGGTGAGCCAACGGTCGGCCGGGCCAACGGTCGGCCGCGCAATCTGCGCGTGATGCGTGGCGAGCCAATGGTCGGATGGGAGCACCTGACTGTCCGGTGTGCACCGGACAGTGTCCGGTGCGCCAACGGCTCCAAGTCTTCAACGGTCGGCTGCACCAGAATAGGAAAGAAATCCGCACCGGACAGTGTCCGGTGGTGCACCGGACTGTCCGGTGCGCCAGTCGATAGAAGGCAAGAATTGCCTTCCTGGATTGCTCTCAACGGCTCCTAGCTGCCTTAGGGCTATAAAAGGGACCCCTAGGCGCATGGAGGAGTACACCAAGCATCCCTTGAGCATTCCTAAGCACCAAGACTTCATTTTCGCGCATTCGATTCTTTGTGATAGCAACTAGAGCTCTATTTGAGTAGAGAACTCTTCGAGTTGTGTTGAGAGCTCAAGTTGTGACTTGTGTGCGTATTGTTGCTCTTATTTTGTGTCTTGTGTGTGTTGCTCATCCCATCCTTACTTCCGTGATTCTTTGTGATAATCAAATTGTAAGGGCGAGAGGCTCCAAGTTGTGGAGATTCCTCGCAAGTGGGATATAGTGAAACGAAAGCAAAACACCGTGGTATTCAAGTGGGTCTTTGGACCGCTTGAAAGGGGTTGAGTACAACCCTCGTCCGTTGGGACGCCACAACGTGGAGTAGACAAGTGTTTGTCGGGGACCATAATTAGGGGTACCCTCAAGACGCCTAATTCTCAGCTGGTAACCCCCATCAGCATAAAGCTGCAAAGGCCTGATGGGCGCGATTAAGTCAGGGATCAGTCCACACGAGTGACTCGATCACGCTTCACCCGAGCCTAGCCTCGGCCAAAGGCAGCCGACCTCGAGAGACTTCCGTCTCGCCCGAGGCCCCCTTTTTATGGCGGACACATCACCGGCTCGCCCAAGGCCTTGGCTTCGCTCAGAAGCAACCTTGACTAAATCACCACACCGACTGACCAAATTGCAGGGGCATTTAACGCAAAGGTGGCCTGACACCTCTATCCTGACACGCGCCCCCGGCAGAGCCGAGGTGACCGCCGTCACTCCACCGCTCCACTAGCCAGTCTGACAGAAGGACAGCGCCGCCTGCGCCACTCCGACTGCAGTGCCACTCGACAGAGTGAGTCTGACAGGCAATCAGGCCTTGCCAAAGGCGCCACGGCGAACTCCGCTCCGCCCGACCCCAGGGCTCAGACACGGGCTAAGACCCGGAAGACGGCGAACTCCGCTCCGCCCGACCCCAGGGCTCGGACACGGGCTAAGACCCGGAAGACGGCGAACTCCGCTCCGCCCGACCCCAGGGCTCGGACACGGGCTAAGACCCGGAAGACGACGAACTCCGCTCCGCCCGACCCCAGGGCTCGGACACGGGCTAAGACCCGGAAGACGACGAACTCCGCTCCGCCCGACCCCAGGGCTCGGACTCGGGCTAAGACCCGGAAGACGACGAAACTCCGCCTCGCCCGACCCCAGGGCTCGGACTCCGCCCTGGCCTCGGCCGAACAACTTCCGCCTCGCCCGACCCCTTGGCTCGGGCTCGGCCACGGCAACAGAAGGCAGACTCAACCTCGGCTTCGGAGGAAACCCCACGTCGCCCTGCCTAGGGCACAGACCGCCACGTCAACAGGAGGCGCCATCATCATCCCTCCCCGAATCGACTCGGGTCACGGAGAACAAGACCGACGTCTCATCCGGCCAGCTCCGCCAGAGAGGCAATGATGGCGCTCCACAAGCTCTATGACGACGGCGGCCCCCAGCTCTCTTACGGAAGCAGGACAACGTCAGCAGGGACTCGACCGCTCCAACAGCTGTCCCTCCATCAGGCTCCGCCGCACCTCCGACAGCCACGACATCACGCCAGCAGGGTGCCCAGATCTCTCCGGCTGCCACATTGGCATGTACCTAGGGCGCTAGCTCTCCCTCCGCTAGACACGTAGCACTCTGCTACATCCCCATTGTACACCTGGATCCTCTCCTTACGACTATAAAAGGAAGGACCAGGGCCTTCTCAGAGGGGGTTGGCCGCGCGGGACCGAGGACGGGACAGGCGCTCTCTTGGGGTCGCTCGCTTCCCTCACCCGCGTGGACGCTTGTAACCCCCCTACTGCAAGCGCACCTGACCTGGGCGCGGGACGAACACGAAGGCCGCGGGACTTCCACCTCTCTCACGCTCGGCTCCGGCCGCCTCGCCTCTCCCCCCTTCGCGCTCGCCCACGCGCTCGCCCCATCTGGGCTGGGGCACACAGCACACTCACTCGTCGGCTTAGGGACCCCCCTGTCTCGAAACGCCGACAGTTGGCGCGCCAGGTAGGGGCCTGCTGCGTGCTGACGAACAGCTCCCCGTCAAGCTCCAGATGGGCAGTCTCCAGCAACCTCTCCGGCCTGGGACGGCGCTTCGTTTCGGGACTCTGGAGTTCATGTCCTTCGACGGCAGCTACGACATGACACTTCTTCCACCGCCGCGCGACTACGACAATGGCGGCCGACAACCCGCCCGCCGGCGGCGGAATCGACGACATCTTCCCCGCGTGGTGGAAGAGCAACATTCGGGCTCGCTCCGTTCTCTCCCCTGCCAACGGAGGAGGAGGCGGAGCCGTCAAGGCCAGACGGGAGGCCACGCTTCGCCGGCCGTCGAGCGAATCGACGCCCCCGACGCCCCGACGGAAGGCACGCCGGACGTCGACCTCGCGTTCGAGACGGAGGCAAGCGCCGTCCCCCCGCGGCACGCTGACCCCGAGCAAGAAGACGACGCCGGCGCGCTCGCGGAAAGCCTGCAGGACGTCGCCCTCGAACCAGAGATGACGGCGCAACCAGTCTCCGATGTGACTACGTCGCTCCTCGTCGACCAAAAGGTAACGACTAACTCCCATCTTGCGTCATTTCGACTCGGCCTCAACCCGCCAAACGACCTCGTTTTGGCGGGCGCTCTCATTGAGGCGAGTGCAACCCCACTGAGGTTCTGTATGCGGTCGCCTTGGGACCGACTGACGGACGTCTCGACCTACGGGCCCTCTGGGTCCGAGGAAGATGACGATCCCAGCATCGGTTGGGATTTCTCCGGACTTGGCAACCCCAGTGCCGTGCGGGACTTCATGACCGCATGTGACTACTGTCTATCCGACTGTTCCGATGGAAGCCGCAGCCTTGGCGACGAGAGCTGCGGCCCAAGCCGCGAATGTTTCCACATCGAGCTAGGGGATCCCACCGAAGGCAACCATCTTGGCATGCCGGAGGATGGTGATCTCCCTAGGCCGGTGCCTCACGCCGACATCCCACGGGAGCTAGCTGTGGTCCCCGCTCCGGCGGGGGGTTACGACCCACAACTCGAGCAAGTCCGCGAGGCGCAGGCCAGGCTCAACGAGGGAACAGGAGCGCTTGAGCCGATCCGTCGGGACGTCGGACAGGCATGGGTGGGCCAACCCCTGGCCGGAGAAATACGTCATCTGCCCCAAGGTCTCCAGCACCGCGTCGCCAACGACGTCAGGATCAGGCCGCCGCCCGCATCCAGCGGGGTCGGTCAGAACCTGGCGACCGCAGCAATGCTCATCCGCGCGATGCCGGAGCCGTCAACCACCGAGGGGCGGCGAATCCAGGGAGAACTCAAGAATCTCCTGGAAGGCGCTGCGGCCCGGCGGGCCGAGAGCACTGCATCCCGGAGGCAAGGATATCCCTCGGAACCTCATGCCGCGACTTCCCGATTCATGCGGGAGGCCTCGGTCTACACCGGGCGCACGCGCAACACCGCGCCTGCGGCCCCGGGCCACCTCGGCAACGAGCACCATCGACGCGACCGTCGGGCTCACCTCGACGAAAGGGTGCGCCGAGGCTACCACCCCAGGCGTGGGGGGCGCTACGACAACGGGGAGGATCGGAGTCCTTCGCCCGAACCACCCGGTCCGCAGGCCTTCAGTCGGGCCATCCGACGGGCGCCATTCCCGACCCGGTTCCGACCCCCGACTACTATCACAAAGTACTCGGGGGAAACGAGACCGGAACTGTGGCTCGCGGACTACCGCCTTGCCTGCCAACTGGGTGGAACGGACGACGACAACCTCATCATCCGCAACCTCCCCCTGTTCCTCTCCGACACTGCTCGCGCCTGGTTGGAGCACCTGCCTCCGGGGCAGATTTCCAACTGGGACGACTTGGTCCAAGCCTTCGCTGGCAATTTCCAGGGCACATACGTGCGCCCCGGGAATTCCTGGGACCTTCGAAGCTACCGGCAACAGCCGGGGGAGTCGCTCCGGGACTACATCCGGCGATTCTCGAAGCAGCGCACCGAGCTGCCCAACATCACCGACTCGGATGTCATCGGCGCGTTCCTCGCCGGCACCACTTGCCGCGACCTGGTGAGCAAGCTGGGTCGCAAAACCCCCACCAGGGCGAGCGAGCTGATGGACATCGCCACCAAGTTCGCCTCTGGCCAGGAGGCGGTCGAGGCTATCTTCCGAAAGGACAAGCAGCCCCAGGGCCGCCCATCGGAAGAAGCCCCCGAGGCGTCTGCTCCGCGCGGCGCCAAGAAGAAAGGCAAGAAGAAGTCGCAATCGAAACGCGACGCCGCCGACGCGGACCTTGTCGCTGCCGCCGAGTATAAGAACCCTCGGAAGCCCCCCGGAGGTGCAAACCTCTTCGACAAGATGCTCAAGGAGCCGTGCCCCTACCATCAGGGGCCCGTCAAGCACACCCTCGAGGAATGCGTTATGCTTCGGCGTCACTTCCACAGGGCCGGGCCACCCGCC
This sequence comes from Zea mays, assembly GCF_902167145.1. NCBI lineage: Eukaryota > Viridiplantae > Streptophyta > Magnoliopsida > Poales > Poaceae > Zea > Zea mays. The sequence goes on along the minus strand of NC_050096.1, from coordinate 214,756,802 downwards.
GAGGGTGGCAGGGCCCACGTCGACGACAAGAACGAAGAACACCCAGCAGGGGGGTTCCCCGAGGTCCGCGACTGCTTCATGATCTATGGAGGGCATGCGGCGAATACCTCGGCTCGGCACCGCAAGCAAGAGCGTCGGGAGGTCTGCTCGGTGAAGGTGGCGGCGCCAGTCTACCTAGACTGGTCCGACAAGCCCATCACTTTCAACCGGGCCGACCACCCCGACCATGTGCCGAGCCCGGGGAAATACCCGCTCGTCGTCGACCCCGTTGTCGGCGATGTCAGGCTCACCAAGGTCCTGATGGACGGGGGCAGCTGCCTCAACATCATCTACGCCGAGACCCTCAAGCTTCTGCGCGTTGATCCGTCCTCCGTCCGAGCAGGCGCTGCGCCCTTCCACGGGATCATCCCTGGGAAGCGTGTCCAGCCCCTCGGGCGACTCGACCTCCCAGTCTGCTTCGGAACACCCTCCAACTTCCGAAGGGAGACCCTGACGTTCGAAGTGGTCGGGTTCCGAGGGACCTACCACGCCGTGCTAGGGAGGCCATGCTACGCGAAGTTCATGGCCGTCCCCAACTACACCTACCTGAAGCTCAAGATGCCGGGCCCCAACGGGGTCATCACCGTCGGCCCCACGTACAAACACGCGTTCGAATGCGACGTGGAGTGCGTGGAGTACGCCGAGGCCCTCGCCGAGTCCGAGGCCCTCATCGCCGACCTGGAGAACCTCTCCAAGGAGGTGCCAGACGTGAAGCGCCATGCCGGCAACTTCGAGCCAGCGGAGACGGTCAAGGCCGTCCCCCTCGACCCCAGCGGCGACACCACCAAGCAGATCCGGATCGGTTCCGGGCTCGACCCCAAATAGGAAGCAGTGCTCGTCGACTTTCTCCGCGCAAACGCCGACGTCTTTGCGTGGAGTCCCTCGGACATGCCCGGCATACCGAGGGATGTCGCCGAGCACTCGCTGGATATTCGGGCCGGAGCCCGACCCGTCAGGCAGCCTCTGCGCCGATTCGACGAGGAGAAGCGCAGAGCGATTGGCGAAGAGATCCACAAGCTAATGGCGGCAGGGTTCATCAAAGAGGTATTCCATCCCGAATGGCTTGCCAACCCTGTGCTTGTGAGGAAGAAAGGGGGGAAATGGCGAATGTGTGTGGACTACACTGGTCTCAACAAAGCATGTCCGAAGGTTCCCTACCCTCTGCCTCGCATCGACCAAATCATGGATTCCACTGCTGGGTGCGAAACCCTGTCCTTCCTCGATGCCTACTCGGGGTATCACCAGATCCGGATGAAAGAGTCCGACCAGCTCGCGACTTCTTTCATCACGCCGTTCGGCATGTACTGCTATGTCACCATGCCGTTCGGCTTGAGGAATGCGGGCGCGACGTACCAGCAGTGCATGAACCATGTGTTCGGCGAACACATCGGTCGCACAGTCGAGGCCTACGTCGATGACATCGTAGTCAAGACACGGAAGGCTTCCGACCTCCTCTCCGACCTTGAAGTGACATTCCGGTGTCTCAAGGCGAAAGGAGTCAGGCTCAATCCTGAGAAGTGTGTCTTCGGGGTGCCCCGAGGCATGCTCCTAGGGTTCATCGTCTCCGAGCGAGGCATCGAAGCCAACCCGGAGAAGATTGCGGCCATCACCAGCATGGGACCCATCAAGGACTTAAAAGGGGTACAGAGGGTCATGGGATGCCTCGCGGCCCTGAGCCGCTTCATCTCACGCCTCGGCGAAAGAGGTCTGCCTCTGTACCGCCTCTTAAGGAAGGCCGAATGTTTCGCTTGGACCCCTGAGGCCGAGGAAGCCCTCGGCAACCTGAAGGCGCTCCTTACAAAGGCGCCAGTCTTGGTGCCGCCGGTGGACGGAGAAACCCTCTTGGTCTACGTCGCCGCGACCACTCAGGTGGTTAGCGCCGCGATTGTGGTCGAAAGGCAGGAGGAAGGGCATACATTGCCCGTTCAGAGGCCGGTCTACTTCATCAGCGAAGTGCTGTCCGAGACCAAGATCCGCTACCCACAAGTTCAAAAGCTGTTGTATGTTGTGATCCTGACAAGGCGGAAGCTACGACACTACCTCGAGTCCCATCCGGTAACTGTGGTGTCATCCTTCCCCCTGGGGGAGATCATCCAGTGCCGAGAGGCCTCGGGCAGGATCGCAAAGTGGGCGGTGGAGATCATGGGCGAAACGATCTCGTTCGCCCCTCGGAAGGCCATCAAGTCCCAAGTGTTGGCGGATTTCGTGGCCGAATGGGTCGACACCCAACTGCCAACGACTCCGATCCAACCGGAGCTCTGGACCATGTTTTTCGACGGGTCGCTGATGAAGACGGGGGCCGGCGCGGGCCTGCTCTTCATCTCGCCCCTCGGAAAGCACTTGCGCTACGTGCTGCGCCTCCACTTCCCGGCGTCCAACAATGTGGCCGAGTACGAAGCTCTGGTCAACGGATTACGGATCGCCATCGAGCTAGGGGTCAGACGCCTCGACGCCCGCGGTGATTCGCAGCTCGTCATCGACCAAGTCATGAAGAACTCCCACTATCGCGACCCGAAGATGGAGGCCTACTGCGACGAGGTTCGGCGCCTGGAAGACAAGTTCTTCGGGCTCGAGCTCAACCACATCGCTCGGCGCTACAACGAAACCGCAGACGAGCTGGCTAAGATAGCCTCGGGGCGAACGACAGTCCCCCCGGACGTCTTCTCCCGGGATCTGCATCAACCCTCCATCAAGCTCGACGACGCGCCCGAGCCCGAGGTACCCTCGGCTCAGCCCGAGGTACCCTCGGCTCAGCCTGAGGTACCCTCGGCCCAGCCCGAGGTACCCTCGGCCCCCGAGGGCGGGGCTCTGAACATCGAGGAAGGGCAGAGCGGGGCCACGCCGGACCAAGATTGGCAGGCCCCGTACCTGCAATATCTCCGTCAAGGAGAGCTACCCCTCGACCAAGTCGAGGCTCGGCGGGTGGCGCGACGCGCCAAGTCATTCGTCTTGCTGGGCGACGAAGAGGAGCTCTACCATCGCAGCCCCTCGGGCATCCTCCAGCGATGCATCTCCATCGCCGAAGGTCGGGAACTGCTGCAAGAAGTACACTCGGGGGCTTGCGGCCACCACGCAGCACCCCGAGCCCTTGTTGGAAATGCTTTCCGGCAAGGCTTCTACTGGCCAACGGCGGTGGCTGACGCCACTAGGATCGTCCGCACCTGCGAAGGGTGCCAATTCTAAGCGAAGCGGACACACCTGCCCGCTCAGGCTCTGCAGACAATACCCATCACCTGGCCCTTCGCTGTATGGGGTCTGGACCTCGTCGGTCCCTTGCAGAAGGCGCCCGGGGGCTACACGCACCTGCTGGTCGCCATCGACAAATTCTCCAAGTGGATCGAGGTCCGACCCCTGAACAGCATCAGGTCCGAGCAGGCGGTGGCATTCTTCACCAACATCATCCATCGCTTTGGGGTCCCGTCACGCCGTTTTTCCTGGTCTACGGGGCTGAAGCTATCTTGCCCACTGACCTGGAATACGGCTCCCCGAGGGCGAGGGCCTACACCGAACAAAGCAACCAAGCTAGCCGAGAGGAATCGCTAGACCAGCTGGAGGAAGCTCGGGACAGGGCCTTGCTACACTCGGCGCGGTACCAACAGTCCCTGCGACGCTACCACGCCCGAGGGGTCCAGTCCCGAGAACTCCAGGTGGGCGACCTGGTGCTTCGGCTGCGACAAGACGCCCGAGGGAGGCACAAGCTCACGCCCCCCTGGGAAGGGCCATTCGACATCGCCAAAGTTCTGAAGCCCGGAACATACAAGCTGGCCAACAATCAAGGCGAGATCTACGGCAACGCTTGGAACATCAAACAGCTACGTCGCTTCTACCCTTAAAGATGTTTTCAAGTTGTTCATATACCTCGCACCTACGCAAAGTTTAGTCGTCAAGGAAGGGTCGGCCTAGCCTCGGCAAAGCCCGACCCTCCCTCGGGGGCTAAAAGGGGGGAGACCCCCTCTGCGTCAAATTTTTCCTCGAAAAAGGATCTCTTTTTGGCAGGATTTCTTTCGTACTTCTTGACTACTTCGGAAAGCGGACCCTGGAAACGACGAGGTACACGTAAGCAGCCAAGGCTGACCGAGCCGAGGGACTCCTACGCCTCCGGGATACGGATACCTCACTCGTCCCTTTCTGCGATAAGTAACTTGCGCTCGGATAAAGCGACTCCGTGGACCGAACGAGTCATCACGTTCGGAAGCTCTCCTGCCGAAGCAGTCTTTCAAGCTTTCTCGACTAAGTCGGGGACAGGGCCTCATGGACGGGTGAAAGTATGCGTAAGCGGCAAGGCCGACCGAGCCGAGGGATTCCCACGCCTCTAGGATACGGATACCTCACTCGTCCCTTCCGCGAAAAGCAACTCTCGCTCACTCAAACATCCCTGTTACCGACAGAGTCCAGATGCTCGAAACAGGAGGAAAAAAGACGCAGCTTCGCGAGCGCGGCGAGGGCGTGTTCTTCTGGCCTCGGCGGCCGCAGAAAGCACACGCTACAAGATGATCTGATCCTGCAGGTTCGGGTCTTCACGCCGAAGGGAGCCGTAGCACCCTCGGCATCGACGACGTCTTCAGCAAAGCCCGACCCAGCCTCGGGCGGCGCCGCGGCCCAGGGGCCCCTCCGGGAATCCGGCCCGAGCAGGCGGCTCAACCGGTTACCCCTGGGGCCTCGGTCAACCGGCTTCCAAGGGCGCCAGCCCGATCCGAGGCCTCGACTGACCGACTTTGGCGTCGGCTCCGCTGACGGACAACACAGCTAGGCTCCGGCCGACCAGGTTCCCATTCTCGAGCCAACTCCGCCTCTGTTCATACTGATATCGCTACCCCTGGCCTCGGTCCATCGAAGGGCGGCCGAGGTGTCTCTTCAACTAAGCCAGAGGAGCCCCAGACGACAAGGCCGAACGGGCCGAGGGATTCCTACGCCTCCGGGACACGGATACCTCACCCGCCACCTTGACACGGGGCAACTCATGCTTGGTAAAGCGGTTCAGATAATCAACAGGCGAGACTTAGTGCTCGAAAATGAGGAAAAAACACGGCTCCGTGCCAAAATTACATACACGTTCAGGCCTCGACAGCCGCAATGAACGAACTCACTGGCATACGAGATGCCACTACCAACGGAACTCCGGTTCCCCCCCTCCGCAGGTACGAACGACCCCACTCCATGGGGAAGGCCTGCGGAGCCACAAAAGACCGATGGCCGGCTCGCCGCCGCCCGTCCTGACTACGGCAACAGTGGGTCGGCGCTGCTGCGATCTTGCCCCCGCCCTCGCCGACGCTCGAGGGGCGAGGACAAGCACGCCGGCGCGGTGGCCCGGGGCGCGGGCGGTGGCAGTGATCCCGTCGGTGACGAGGACTTCTCGAGCCGCCTCCGCACCGGCGCCGATGGCAGGGGACACCAGCCCCCCGGCAGATCCCCACTCAAATCCTCCCAAGACGAGTGGGGCGCCGGCCTCTGCGCAAGGGCGCCGTCCCAGTGCAAAAGCAGGACCACCCCAGAACACGAACGCCGCCCTAACGGCGCGCGGAATCCTGGGTGGTCCTCCTATGCACACGATGCGGCGGCCACCCTCCGGCAGGAGGGGCCGCCGGAAGCCCGGCCGACGACTCCGACACGCTGGAGGTGACGACGCCCGCCGTCGTTCAGCCCCTCGTTATCGAAGTCCGCGCCGTCCGCAGGGCCAGCGAGCGCCTCCACCCCCAAACGCCGCGGGAAAGGGCGACCCGCGGACCCACGCGGAAGGTAGAGCGCTGGCTCAGCATGGCTCCCGCCCCAGCGGGGATGATGAACATCCTTGAAGCTGAGGGTGGGACCAAGATCGCAGCCTGGCTTGCTCTTCCCCACCTAGAAACCGGCGGTCCCCATCCTGGGTGATCGTCGGCATGGGGGTACGGCCGGGCCGGCTGATGAAAATCCTTGAAGCCGAACGATGGCTGAGAGGTACCAACTCCCATGGAGTTGCGTTCCTCCAACGAGGAGGCGGAAAGGCGGCGGATACCCCCCATCCGGGGGCTTGGAAGATGGGAAGACCCGACGCTTAAGGGAGGAAGAAGACATGGTTGCCTTACGAAAGGAGCCCCCCTCCTTTTAAAGGCAACTCCCCCTACGTGCGCCCCCAGGCGCCGCGGGCCGAGTCTTCTCCAACACGCTCCAAGGCCCTCCCCTGCGACTCGGGGGCTGGGCCCCGCATGTCATGCAGGCCGGCTCAGGGCAGAAGAAGCCAAACCGCCGCGCATGGTGCGCACGACCGTCCAGCGGTTACAGACGACCCCCCATTCTCGCCCAGACCAACGGGCAGAAGGGGCGGGCAGCCATGCAGGCGGCATGCAACCGCGCCAGACGGACGCGCTTCTCCGACTTCTGACACGCCAGCTTGGAACCCAGGCCCACGCGTCGAGCAACCGGCGCGCCAGTTGCTGCATGCAAGCAACCGCACCGCCACTTGTGCCACCATCGCGCCCCTTCGGTTGCGAAGCCTATGCCACGACTCGAGGCGACCCAACAGCGCCAGACTGGCGCGTCGGTCAAAGCGACCGAAAGTGGGCCGGCAGTAATAGCGGTGGCAGGCGGGCAGGCGCAGCGGTCACGTCATCAGCCAGGCTCACGTCCCATCCTGAGACAGCTAGAGAGCCTCCTCTCACGGCGTGAAGACGGTGCACCCGTGACCCGTTCCTCGAACGGATCGCGCGCGCGCAACGGCCGCTCCGCCAACCACTCGCCCCGTCACATTAACTCCGCGGCGGGACACGCGGCGCCTCGGGTAGGAGGAGCGCGCGACGCTTCACCTTCGCCGTAATAACCGCGTCAGAAAAGGTACGCCACGTCATCCGATTTCGTACCCTTTTTCCGTTTTTCTCTTTCTCTATCTCTTGCGACAGGGACCGGGAAAGGGGGATACCCCGAAAGGGATCCTTCTCCGCGAAGGAACCGGGCTCCGAGCCCCCCATTACTGATCAGGGGTTCGAAGGCTGGCCCCCCGAGGGTTCAACAGTCGCCTCAGATCGCGTGGGCCCGACACCCACTACTGGTCAGGGGTTCGAAGGCCAGCCCCCCGAAGGGCTCCATGGCCGCCTCAGGCTACTCGGGCTCCGCGCCCATTACTGATCAGGGGTTCGAAGGCTGGCCCCCGAAGGGTTCACAGTCGCCTCAGACACCGAGCGAGGGATGACCAGGGGTACGTTCGATACATAACCGAGGCTCGGGCTGCGCTCCCGAGGTACCCTAGGACATTTCCGAGACCAGCGGGAACGATCTTGTAACGGAATCCCATCGGAGGGAGGCATCGAGCCCTCGGACCCCGTCGCCAGGGGACCGGGTCCGGCAAATCACCCGCAGGTACTTTTGGGCGTGCCTCTGGGCCCCTAGCCGACCCCCAACGAACGGGGCACGGACGTCCACTCGGATTACCCGCTTGCAGCTCACCGGAGACACCATGTTCGGTGCCCATCGAGGGTAACATGGCGCACTCCCCCCCTCCTCCTTGCGGAAAGGCGACGTAGGGGCGTATGTAAAAAGCCGAGTCTGTCCCTGATCGTCCTCTCGCCCTGTGCAGAGGCTCGGGGGCTGCTCTCGCAAAAACTGGCTCCGGCCAAATCGTTGACAGCGTCAACATACCAGCCCGAGAGCTTGGGCCCCGACCGTGCACCCGGGCTACGGCCAGTTCGCATGAGGGAACGACCAGACCAGCCGAAGCGTTAAGCGAAGTATTAAGACCTCGAAGGAGTGTAACCACTCCTCCGAGGCCTCGGGGGCTACACCCGGCGGGTGCGCTCGCGCGCACCCACCGGAACGAAATGCAACCGAGAAAGGCTGGTCCCCTTGCAAAAAAGTGCGACAAAAGCCTCCAAGCGAGTGCTAACACTCCCTTCGAGGCTCGGGGGCTACTGTCGGGGACCATAATTAGGGGTACCCTCAAGACGCCTAATTCTCAGCTGGTAACCCCCATCAGCATAAAGCTGCAAAGGCCTGATGGGCGCGATTAAGTCAGGGATCAGTCCACACGAGTGACTCGATCACGCTTCACCCGAGCCTAGCCTCGGCCAAAGGCAGCCGACCTCGAGAGACTTCCGTCTCGCCCGAGGCCCCCTTTTTATGGCGGACACATCACCGGCTCGCCCAAGGCCTTGGCTTCGCTCAGAAGCAACCTTGACTAAATCACCACACCGACTGACCAAATTGCAGGGGCATTTAACGCAAAGGTGGCCTGACACCTCTATCCTGACACGCGCCCCCGGCAGAGCCGAGGTGACCGCCGTCACTCCACCGCTCCACTGGCCAGTCTGACAGAAGGACAGCGCCGCCTGCGCCACTCCGACTGCAGTGCCACTCGACAGAGTGAGTCTGACAGGCAATCAGGCCTTGCCAAAGGCGCCACGGCGAACTCCGCTCCGCCCGACCCCAGGGCTCGGACACGGGCTAAGACCCGGAATACGGCGAACTCCGCTCCGCCCGACCCCAGGGCTCGGACACGGGCTAAGACCCGGAAGACGGCGAACTCCGCTCCGCCCGACCCCAGGGCTCGGACACGGGCTAAGACCCGGAAGACGGCGAACTCCGCTCCGCCCGACCCCAGGGCTCGGACACGGGCTAAGACCCGGAAGACGACGAACTCCGCTCCGCCCGACCCCAGGGCTCGGACTCGGGCTAAGACCCGGAAGACGACGAAACTCCGCCTCGCCCGACCCCAGGGCTCGGACTCCGCCCTGGCCTCGGCCGAACGACTTCCGCCTCGCCCGACCCCTTGGCTTGGGCTCGGCCACGGCAACAGAAGGCAGACTCAACCTCGGCTTCGGAGGAAACCCCACGTCGCCCTGCCTAGGGCACAGACCGCCACGTCAACAGGAGGCGCCATCATCATCCCTCCCCGAATCGACTCGGGTCACGGAGAACAAGACCGACGTCTCATCCGGCCAGCTCCGCCAGAGAGGCAATGATGGCGCTCCACAAGCTCTATGACGACGGCGGCCCCCAGCTCTCTTACGGAAGCAGGACAACGTCAGCAGGGACTCGACCGCTCCAACAGCTGTCCCTCCATCAGGCTCCGCCGCACCTCCGACAGCCACGACATCACGCCAGCAGGGTGCCCAGATCTCTCCGGCTGCCACATTGGCATGTACCTAGGGCGCTAGCTCTCCCTCCGCTAGACACGTAGCACTCTGCTACATCCCCATTGTACACCTGGATCCTCTCCTTACGACTATAAAAGGAAGGACCAGGGCCTTCTCAGAGGGGGTTGGCCGCGCGGGACCGAGGACGGGACAGGCGCTCTCTTGGGGCCGCTCGCTTCCCTCACCCGCGTGGACGCTTGTAACCCCCCTACTGCAAGCGCACCTGACCTGGGCGCGGGACGAACACGAAGGCCGCGGGACTTCCACCTCTCTCACGCTCGGCTCCGGCCGCCTCGCCTCTCCCCCCTTCGCGCTCGCCCACGCGCTCGACCCATCTGGGCTGGGGCACGCAGCACACTCACTCGTCGGCTTAGGGACCCCCCTGTCTCGAAACGCCGACAGTGTTGTACTTGGCCGAACCACGGGATAAACCACTGTGCCTCTCTGTGTTGATCTCTTCGTGGTTATTGTGTTTTGCAAGAATTCATCTCTAGCCACTTGGCTTCATTGCTCTAACTTCTAATCAAGTTTTGTGCCTTTAAGTTTCAAGTTTTTACAGGATCACCTATTCACCCCCCCCCCTCTAGGTGCTCTCAGTAACCTAAACCACATAGTGGTCGCAGTGGAGTACTTCTCAAAGTGAATCGAAGCAAAATCTTTAGCAACCATAACTTCGACCAACATCCAAAAGTTCTTTTGGCAAAACATTATTTGTCGCTCCGGAGTGCTAAAATCCATTATCGTTGATAATGGCACGCGGTTTGACTCTGAAGCATTCAGAGCATTCTGCAGCCAGGTGGGGACAAACATACACTTCGCTTCTGTTAGGCATCTAGAGTCCAATGGATTGGTGTAAAGAGCAAATGGAATAATCCTGATGGGAATCACAAAATCCTTGGTTGGATTGCTGAAGGGAAAGTGGACAGAATAGCTTACTAAAGTTGTGTGGAACCACAACACCTTTGTATTAAGATATACAAACTTCACACCATTTAAGCTCCTCTTTGGATATGAAGTAGTTACCCTTGAAGAGGCTAAGTCGGGTTCAGTAAGAATTGTAGCTTCGACACAAGATTCGAACAATGAGAAAGTCTCGAAGGATGTCATAGAGGAACTGAGGCTAGGGGCAGTCGAGCACATAAGGAAATATCAAGTTGAAACCCTGAGGTGGCAGAACAAAAAAGTAAAACTCAAGATCATAGCACCAGATCATCCTGTCCTCTAAAGGGTTGCCAATTCATACACAGTTGAAGAGGCAAGTAAAGTGGGAAGGACCTTTTCTTGTTATAGCTTCGAACATACCAGGTTCTTACAGGCTCAAAGACATGGAAGGAAACGACATTCCAAGATCGTGGAATGTCGACGAGCTCTGAAGGTATTATGTCTAGTTGTCATTGAAAGGGAAATAGGGTTAACCATTTCCTATTATTAATTTTGGTGGTTGAGGACCAACCTAATCACATGGACTAACAAGTTTGTCTAGAATTCATATATTACAGGTGCATAAGGGTCAACACAAACCAAAGAAATCAGTTAGGGGTCACGATTCATTTGGAGCAAAAGAACTTGAGTGTGCTGAAAAATGGAGCACGAGACTGTCCGGTGTGCCACCGGACAGTGTCCGGTGCACCAGGACCGTACAACTGCGAACCAGCCACTCTCGAGAATTCTAGGGCACGCTCCACTATAATTCACCGGACTGTCCGGTGCGTCATCGGACTGTCCGATGAGCCAGCGGAGCAACGGCTCCCCGCGCGCCAACAGTCAACTGCAGCGATGAACAATGCATGTCAGAAGTCAAAGCGTAGAAGTCAGATAGCACCGGACTGTCCGGTGAGGCACCGGACTATCCGGTGAGGCACCGGACTATCCGGTGAGGCACCGGACTGTCCAGTGCAGCAAGATGACAAAGGCTCCAACGGTCGACCAGCTCCGAACCCTAACGGTTGCGCTGACGTGGCGCGCACCGGACAGTGCACAGTGCTTGTCCAGTGGCACATCGGACTGTCCAGTGCACCTATCGCCAGCAGCCTTCACCAACGGCTATGGAAGTGGTTGGAGGCTATAAATACCCCCCAACCACCTCATTCATATCCATCCAAGCATTCTGAACTTCTCACTTATTGCAAGAGCAAAAGACTTCACTCCTAGACACAATCAAAGCAATCAATCCACTCAAGCCCCAAAATCAACTCTAGTGCATTATAGGGCTTGTGAGAGGATCACTTATGTTCTTTGTTGCTCTTGTCGCTTGGCTTGGCCTTTTTCTTTTCCCTTCTATTTCTCAAGTGACTTGTAATCAAAGCAAGGGACGCCTAAGTGTGTGGTGGTCCTTGCGGTGTCTAAGTGACCCAAGAGATTAAGGAAAAGGCTCAGTCTAAGTGACCGTTTGAGCGAGGGAAAGGGTTGAAATAGACCCGATCTTTCTCACTTCCTCAACGGGGACTAGGTTCTTTGGAACCGAACCTCGGTAAAACAAATCGTCGTGTTCACTCGCCTTGATTCTTGTTTGATTTGTTTTCCCCTCTCTTCGGACTTGAATTTAATCCTAACGCTAACCCCCACCTTTAGTGTGTGCTTAAGTCTATAAATTTTAGGTTTTGCCTATTCACCCCCCTCTAGGCGACTTTCAATTGGTATCAGAGCCAGTGCTTCATTAAGAGTCTAACCAACTCGAAGTAATGTCTGGAGATCACGCCAAGAGGGAGATTATGATAGGCGAAAAGACCGCAAGCTCGGGAAGGACTCTCTCAAGGGAGTCCGAAAACAAACACAAGGAGGAATCCTCTTCCTCCATCAAGTCGCATCGGAGAGGTGACAAAAAGAAGAAGATGAAGAAAGTGGTCTACTAGGAGACCGACTCTTCGTCACCCTCCACATCAAGCTCCGAGTCGTCCACTACTTCTAAGCGCCATGAGCGAAAGAAGTATAGTAAGATGCCCCTATGCTATCCTCGTATTTCAAAGCGCGCTCTATTACTTTCCGTACCCCTAGGCAAACCACCATATTTTGATGGTGAAGATTATTGTATGTGGAGTTATAAAATGAGGCACCATCTAACCTCACTCCACGAAAGTATTTGGGATATTATTGAATTTGGAGCGTAGGCACCAAAGGTGGGGGACAAAGACTACGACTTGGATGAGGCCGCCCAAATTAGGCATTTTAACTCCCAAGCCACGTCTATACTCCTCGCCTCCTTGTGTTGAGAGGGGTATAACAAGGTGCAAGGGTTAAAGAGTGCCAAAGAAATTTGGGACGTCCTCAAAACCGCGCACGAAGGGGACGAGGTGACCAAGATCACCAAGCAAGGGATGATCGAGGGAGAACTCGGTTGATTCGTCCTCAACAAAGGAGAAGGGTCGCAAGCGATGTACAATCGTCTCAAGACCATGGTGAACCAAGTACGCAACATCGGGAGCACCAAATGGGATGACCATGAAATGGTCAAGGTTATTCTAAGATCTCTCGTATTTCATAATCCTACTCAAGTTCAATTAATACGTGGGGATCCTAGATATAAACTAATGTCTCCCGAGAAGGTTATTGGCAAGTTTGTAAGCTTTGAACTCATGATCAAAGACTCCAAACACATTGTCAACTTGGAGCAAGGTGCCACCTCCACACCCGAGGTGCAACCCATTGCATTCAAAGCAACAGAAGAAGAGAAGAAGGAGTCTACACCAAGTAGGCTTCCAATCAACGCCTCCAAGCTCGACAACGAGGAGATAGCGCTCATCATCAAGAGCTTCCGCCAAATCCTCAAACAAAGGACGGGGAAAGACTATAAGTCTCGCTCCAAGAGGGTGTGTTACCAATGTGGTAAGTCCGGTCATTTCATAGCTAAATGTCCAATTTCTAGTGAAAGCGACAGGGACGAAGACAAGAAGGGGAAGAAGAAGGAGAAGAAGAGATACTACAAGAATAAGGGCGGTGATGCTCACATATGCCGGGAATGGGACTCTGACGAGAGCTCCACCGACTCCTCCTCCGACGAGGACGCCGCCAACATCGTCGCCAACAAGGGACTCCTCTTCCCCAACGTCGGCCACAAATGTCTCATGGCTAAGAATGACAAGAAGAAGAAGGTACACTCTAGAGCCACCCCCAAATATACAACATATAGTGATGAGGGTAGCTCTAGCGATAATGAAGATTATTTACTTGCTCTTTTTGCCAACCTTAACATGGAACAAAAGAAAAAATTAAATGAACTAATTAAGACCATTAACGAGAAGGATGATCTCTTGGAAAGCCAAGAGGACTTCCTCGTTAAAGAGAACAAAAAATTTGTTAAACTGAAAAATGCTTATGCTCTAGAAGTAGAGAAAAATGAAAACATGTCTAAGGAGCTTAGCACATGCCATGATTCAATTTCTTGTCTTAGAATTGAGAATGATAATTTAGTTTCTGAGATTGAGTAATTGAATGTTTGCAATGACTTGATTTCCTGTCTTAGAGATGAGAATGCTAGATTAAAATCTAAGATAGAAGAATTAAATATTTGCAAACCATCTACATCTACTATTGATCATGTTACTATTTGTACTAGATGTAGAGATGTTAATATTGAAGCTAATGATGATCACCTCGCTATGATTAAACAACAAAATGATCATATAGCTAAATTAGATGCAAAAATTGTCGAGCATGAACTTGAAAATGAAAAGTTTAAATTTGCTAGAAGAATGCTCTATAATGGGAGACACCATGGCATTAAGGATGGCATTGGGTTCCAACAAGGGAGCCAATCCAATGTCAAGCTTAATGCCCCTAAAAATTGTCTAACTTTGTAAAGGGCAAGGCTCCCATGGTTCAGGATAGTGAGGGTTACATTTTATATCCTGCAAACTATCCTGAGCATAAGATTAGAAAGATTCATGCTAGGAAACCTCATTCTGCTTCTCACCATGCATTTATGTACAAAAATGAAGCTTCTAGCTCTAGGCATACCACTCATGTTAAAATGCCTAGAAAGAAAATTCCTGCTGCATCAAATGAACATAATATTTCATTCAAGACCTTTGATGCTTCATACGTGCTAACTAACAAATCAGGCAAAATAGTTGTCAAATATGTTGGGGCAAACACAAGAGTCCCAAGACTTGTGTTTGGGTACCCAAGGTGCTTGTTTCTAACGTCAAAGGACCCAAGACTGTTTAGGTACCTAAGAACAAGGCCTAAATTGTTTTGTAGGTTCATGCATCCGGTGGTTCAAGTTGGATAATTGATAGCGGGTGCACAAACCACATGACAGGGGAGAAAACAATGTTCTCCTCCTATGAGAAAAATGAAGATCCCCAACGAGCTATCACATTCGGGGATGGAAATAAAGGTTTGGCCAAAGGTTTGGGTAAAATAGCTATATCCTAACCATTCTATTTCCAAAGTTTTTATTGTAGATTCTTTAGATTACAATTTGCTTTCTATTTCTCAATTATGCAAAATGGGCTACAACTATCTATTTACTGATGTAGGTGAAAGGGAAATGGCCTTAAACCATTTCTTATATTTTGGTGCTTGATGACCATCACAGCCATTCAGACTAACTAGTTTGCTTAGTCTTTGATTCACAGGTTCATAAGATTCAAAAGTTTAGTTTCTTAGTCAGAATCAGCTCAGACTCAACCAAACAGGGGTAAAACATGGAATAGATGAACTACCAATAATCTACTTTTTGGATAAATACCCCGAGGAACATATTCAACACTTCTAGAAAGGTTGGGAAGCTCAAAATCAATATATCGCTATTTTGGAGCTAGTTTGAGCAAAAGAAGAAATATGAGTGAAAGAATCAAAATGTTCATAATCCATGACTTAGACTAGATGGAAAACCACTTGAGATATTTTTCTAAGTCATAGGATCTCTCTCAAGTCTAGCTAAAGCAACTTGGAGAAGATTGTTCAAAGATCAACGGAAAGTCACAAACTCAAGTTCTAAAATTGCCTAGCGCGGACCGTCCGGCCCCTTCTGGCGGACCGTCCGTGACACCTTTTCGACTTCGGCCAGGAACTAAAAATCATGGATAGTCCGACTAAACCATGGACTGCCCGACCATATAGTGCGGACCATCCGACTATAATTCACGGACCGTCTCCATGTGAAGACCTGGTTCAGCCCGAAGGTGACAAGTTGATCCAAAAAAAATTATAGAGCTGGCGCGGACCGTCCAGGACCAAGGGCGGATCGTCCGCATGGTGTCACCGAGGCAAATAGCCGTTGATCTATCAGGCGTATCCGTTGAAGATGTCAGAATCGACCGTTGGAGGATCACGGACCGTCCGGGCCCTAGCCACGGACCGTCCGCGAGTGCAATTTCTGGCAGATGCGCGCCAACGGCTATATGGGTGGTTGAGGGCTATAAAAGCCACCCCAACCAGCCCATTCACAAGCATTCATTGATCCATTTCATACACAAGAGTTGGGTATTCACTCCTGTCCACTAGAGCAACACTTCTATACACATCAAAGCCTCACAAGTGCCATAAAAGAGAGATCAAGCAAGAAAGAGCTACTTGTGTGCGTTTAGTGATAGTGCCTTGTGAGAATCATTGAGAGAAAGTGTGTGCTACCTCTTGTGATCATTTGAGCGTGGAGTTTTGACTCCTATTCATTGTAAAGCTAGCAAGAGCCCCTTATCTTTGTGGTTGGCCTTGTGGAGACTTTGGTCTTTTGTTGACAAAGAAGAAGAAGCGCTCGCCGGTCTTGGTGATCGGTGGATAGAGGGAAAGGGTTGAAAAAGACCTATCCTTAGCGGACTCCTCAACGGGGATAAGGTTCTTGGTGAACCGAACCTCAGTAAAACAAATCACCCGTGTCACTTGTGTTTATTGCTTGTGATTTGTTTGTTGTCTCCCTATCTAAGTTCTCTTGCACTATTCTTTGCTAATATTATTTTGTGTTGCTTCAAGTTAAATTCTCATTTAGAGAAGCAACACCTTGCAAGAAAGAATTTGTGTTATTCCTCTTCTTATTTAAGCCCTCTTGCTTTAACATTTTAGTTGTGTTGATTTGTTAGTTCCGCATTCTTTGAAAGCAATACTCTTTGCAAGCAAAGGACTTAATTTTTATACTCCGAAAATTGTGAATCTTGTTCTAACAACTAATCAAGGGATCAAGCCTGGGTTTAGAGTTATAATTTTTAGGTTTCACCTATCCACCCCCCTCTAGGCGACTTTCAATTGGTATCAGAGCTAGGCACTTCATATTGAGTCTAACCACTCGAAGTGATGGCTCGAAGAAGATCCCAAAAGAACAAGAAAACAACTCCGAAGGAAAACAAGGAGGTAACTCTTGAGATTTTACTTAATGACTGTTCTTGTTGGGGACTTGTTCTTAAATGTTGTGAGTCAAGAACAAGGCAACACAAAACATTAATGGTTAAAGTCCTCCATCCTTCGAAGCATTATTTCCCTTAGGATATAATGCTTCTCGGACGAAGGTTATGAAGGACATACCTTCATCATCACAGTGCATAATAATGGGAGTAGGAGCATATAAAACATGAGAATTGTCATGAATAATCATATGATATTATCAGAACATTTTTATTATCTCGTCATGAATAAATATGGACAGTATTGAATTACGTTAATACCTTCGGCTCGACAGAAGGTAAAAGTCCAAGCATGACGTGCGAGTGAATACAAGTCAGCGTGAACAGTACGGTGTCACTCTTCATCTATTTATAGGCATAGGACGCAGCCTGTGTAGAATTACATTCATGCCCTTTACATTTACTATTGGCTCAGAGATAATCTATCGAGGATTAAACGGCCTTTTCCCCTTTAAGTAGGTTCCATTTTCCACCGCTAAGCCGAAGCTTCTTCACAGGTAGCTTTGGCACTGGTTCGTCCTTCACTCGAACCACGCTCTTTATATCATGTATAACTTTGTCCCATGTCCGAAGGTTCCTGTACATATATTATACTTGGGAAGCATGTTAGTCGTGTTTTTGAGGACCTTCGGAATATGAAGGCCCCCAACAGTAGCCCCTTGTAGTATTAATTTGTTATAACAACGAATTTAGACTGCGACGTGAACGAAGGCCTTAAGCCAAAGGTCCAAAAAACACCTTCCCTTCTCTAGAATAGCGACAGTTAATGACAGATGGGGCCCGCCAAGTTGCAAAGCACTAGGCGTATAAATATGAACCCACAGCGGCAGCATTTGGTACGCTGTCTCTACTATTTGCGTTATTTTCTCAAATTTCTAGCTCTTGCTCACTAGCTCTCACCTGATTTTCGAGCTTTTAGAGCTTTGGTTTAAAGGCACGTTTGCTCCAAATTCGAGGAGAAAAGATGAGTGGGGAGAAGAAGATGACTGAAGAGAAGAAAATAACCGAGGAGACGAAGCTGTATGAAAAGAAGAAAGTTGCGGATCCTTTCATCGCTAGGTTTTATGAGTCCATGGCAAAAACGAATACAGAGAAAATTACTAAGGAGATCATGGAGGGTTTGTCCGAAGATTATGGTGACAGTGATAGTTATGACGTGAAAAGTGGGGATGAAGATTCTGAGGATCGGCCATGGCGTCCAAGCCATACTATCTTCGGAAATTCAACTATCAAGCAAAGTCATATTGACGCCATGAGGGGGAGATATTTTCGCGACATGTCTATTGTCAGAGTTGGAGACAGTACTGCCCCTGCTCCGAAGGAAAACGAAGTTGTTATATACCGAAGCTTCTTGAAGGCAGGCCTTCGGTTCCCGCTGAGTAAATTTGTGGTCAAGATATTAAAGATATTCCAAATCTTTCTCCATCAGATTACCCCTGAAGCAATAATCAGGATGGGGATATTTGTCTGGGCTGTAAGGAGCCAGGGGCTGGAGCTGAGCGTGAAGTGCTTCTTATCGGCATACCAGCAAGGCAAGACGCGACAGAAAAAGCAAAAGCTTCTATCCCTGAAGCCCTAGTTGAAGATATTGATTACATTTTTCGACATGCTTCGGGGAAGAAATTATCTGAAGAAGAGATCGTGGAAGCAAGACATTATGCTCAAAAACTGAAATATTTGAAAGGAGCCTTAGTGTTCAACGACAGTAATGAAGATGATTTCCTGTACTGTCTCCCGGACAACAAAGAAATATCTGTTTGCCGGGAGATAGCTAAAAGTATGGGATTTCCGAAACTTGAAGAAGGCCTTTCGGTTATGTCGAAGGATGATCTTGCTGATAGCCTGACGTACAACAGTATAAAGATATGGAAGTTAACCTTGAAGTTGAGAATGAAATATTTTATTTGTCGTGCTCAATTCTTTCTTCTTCTTTGCAGGGTTTAATTCTTAGTAATGCCTTGAGGGCACAGAAAAATGCCAAAGACGAAGGTTGTACAATGGCCCTTAACAACCTTCGCTCAGAGGTGATTGAGCTAAGAAATGAAGGTCTAGAGAAAGACAAGATTTTGATTTCATTGGTAAATAAAATAAAAGAATACGAAGCTCAATACAAAGCTCAAGCCGAAGCTCAAAAAGCTGAGGTTGAAGACCTTCGGAGACAACTGGCCGAAGCTAATGAGAGGTGCGCGCTCGCAAATGCTAACCAAGAGATCAGTGAATACTGGAAAAATAAGCTAGAGAAAAATGTTGAAGAACTTCACGAATCCAAGGAAAGGTGCTTTGAGAAATCCTTGGATTGCGTGAAGAAATTAAAAACTAGCTTCGCCAAAGTGGGTGCCTACTCTTCTGAAGAAAATTTCATATGAGGCGACCCCGAGGGGGTTGTTGAATGGATAAGTGGAGAAGCTGAAGCCTTCGAGGAAATCTTGAATGATCACAGGGATATTTGTGCGTTTTCCGGCGCGCGGGGAATCTCAGCTATTCTGGAGAAGGCCTGATGTGATCACGTTAAGGCTATGGCCCAGGCTGAAGCTACCTTCTCCATAGAAGATATGAAGGATCCTTCAGCCGAAGCAACTTTAATGGGCGGGAAGTTTTATAATGATGTCTGGGTGAACGGTGGCCGAGAGCTGGCCCACGAGATTATAAAAAAATGAAAAAGACACCCATGACGCCCGGGTAGAAGCAAAGCGAGCTGAAGAGGCTGCTGAACGCGAAAGGCGTATAGGTATTGTTTTTTTATTATTTAGCTTTGGTACTTACTTTGTGGTTTTGAACTAATCTGTTTACCTACTTCAGCAGAACTATCCCCGCCTCCGGAGCCGTACGATCCCCTAGCTGACCCAGAAATGAAGGAAGCACTGGATATTATAGGCATGGCAGACTCTATTATCGACGAAGTTATCGATGAGCTTTTGAACGAAGTTGTAGAAAAAGTTCTTAGAGAAGAATAGATTTTATTGTAATAATATTTTGAAATGCTTGATGTATGGAACAATGGAAGGAAGACTAAGCTTCTACTGTAACAAAACTATGTAACATTTGATGTATGTAACATTGAATCGAATATGTAAATTGTTGTAATTTATTTCTTTGCGATGCATGAAACGTACACACACCACTTTTTGAGCCTTCGGTGAAAAAACATCTTTCCTTCTTTTCATGCTTCGTAAAGAAGGAAACCCCTTCTAGAGAAGATCTGATAGAATTGTCACCCAAAGCTTGCTTCGTGCCTTAGCACATTTTTATTCAACGATGTATTCCCAAAGATTTACTTCGTATTCGATCTTTCTGTTGATGCGATATGATGTATGATGTGATGCTATGCCAAATGATGCAATGTTGTGATATGATGCAATATGACGATGCTTTAACACCCACACATACGCCCACACTGGTACACGGAAGTCTCTGCATCCCCTTAGGAACGACTTTTGAGCTTCTTCACCTTCTATTTCGGTGGTATAAGTTCTGCATCCCCTTAGGAACGACTTTTGAACTTCTTTGCCTTATATTTCGGCGGTATAAGTTCTGCATCCCCTTAGGAACAACTTTTGAACTTGTTCGCCTTATATTTCGGCAGTATTTGGCTCTGCATTCCCTTTGGAACGACTTTTGAGCAGAAAACTTACACTGCGCTCCCTTAGGAACGACTTTTTGTAGCTTCGTCAAATTTGGCTCTGCATTCCCTTAGGAACGATTTTTGAGCTTTGAAATCTACTTTGTTTCTTTAAGAGTCATCTTTCAAGCTTCGTAAATCTATGAAGAAGATATATTTCATTCTGGTATGTGCAAAATTATTACAAGAAGTTGAAACTGAGTTTTTCATTACTTGTTTCTCATACAAAAATTGAAATGGCGTAAAAGATAAAAGTACTTCAAAGGTAGGATATTCCTTAGTATATGTGCTTCGATTCCGGTACAGTGCTGTTGACTGTACGAGCTTCGGACTCCTCCCTGAAGTCGCGTTGTTGTTGAGGGTGCTGGCGCCCTTCTGGTTGCTGGCTTTGGGTATGAGCAGGTGGCAACGGTGGTGGCAATGGAAGCTGGGGCCAGGAAGCTTGTGAATGGCTTGCCGAAGCAACAGAGGCTGCAGGTTGATTGCCCACATATTCTGGTATGTAGGGAGAGTAGCACGAAGCGGTATGTAAAACCTGCTTCGGCTGGTTCTGCCGGGCTTCTGCTTCGGCAGTTTCTTTTTGCTTCTGAATGGTAATCTGGCACGTTCTTGTAGTGTGACCCTTATCTTATCCACAGAATAAGCAATAGATTTTCCTAGGCTGATCCCCATACCTTCCTCTGAAACCCCTGCCGCCACTGCCCTTTGGAGCTGGTGGCCTGAAGGAGCTTTGCTGCTATCCTAAAGACTGTGAGTTGTGTTGTGGCCACTGAAACTGGCTTCCTTTGTCATCATTCTGACTGGAGCTGTGGATTGATCTGACATGCCTAGGATGGATTCTTCCTCCGAAGCCCCTAGTCATCTCAGAAAACTTATAAGCTTCTTCCCTTCTTTTGTGGAAATCATTATCAGCCTAGATGTACTCATCCATTTTTTGAAGCGGCTTCTCCAGAGTCTAGGGGGCTTCCTGGCAAAGTATTGAGTTGTGGGCCCTGGCCGAAGAAACCCTTGATCATGGCCTCAATGATGATTTCATTGGGCACTATAGGCGCTTATGCTCTCAGATGCAAGAACCTTCGGACATACGCCTGAAGGTACTCCTCGTGGTCTTGTGTGCACTAGAACAAGGCTTGAGCGGTAACTGGCTTCGTCTGGAACCCTTGAAAACTGGTGACCAACATGTCTTTAAGCTTCTGCCATGACATGATTGTCCCTGGCCGGAGAGAAGAGTACCATGTCTGAGCCACACTTCGGACTGCTATGACGAAGGACTTTGCCATGACAGCAGCATTGCCTCCGTATGAGGATATTGTTGCCTCATAGCTCATCAAGAATTGCTTTGGGTCCGAGTGCCCATCGTACATGGGCAACTGGGGTGGCTTGTAGGATTGTGGCCATAGAATAGCCTGCAATTCTGCTGCCAGGGGAGAAGCATCATCAAAAGTAAAGTTACCATGATGAAAGTCATCGTACCACTCATCTTCGTTGAATGAGCCATCTAGACGAAGCTCCCTATGGTGAGGCCTTGGGTCCTGGTCATCTTGAGTGAGATGACAAATTTCTTCAGCGGCCTCATCGATCTTCTTCTGAAGATCTGCGAGACAAAGCATCTTCTCCCTTTTCCTCTAGACATGTTGATGAATAGCTTCAAGGTCCTTGATCTCTTGGTCCAACTCTTCCTCCTGTGGTGTCGGACTAGTGGCCTTCCTTTTCTGAGTTCTGGCTTCACGCAGAGTGTCCTGGTTGACGTCTAGTGGCTGCAGTGCAGCCCCTAGTCCTGACAAAGTCTTCTTCGGCGGCATGACGAAGATCACAGCTTACCAAAGGTGGTCGAATGAGTTCACCGGAGGTG
Organism: Zea mays; assembly: GCF_902167145.1. Taxonomy (NCBI): domain Eukaryota; kingdom Viridiplantae; phylum Streptophyta; class Magnoliopsida; order Poales; family Poaceae; genus Zea; species Zea mays. The sequence goes on along the minus strand of NC_050096.1, from coordinate 214,734,854 downwards.
GGCGCCAATGTTGGGGACTTGTTCTTAAATGGTGTGAGTCAAGAACAAGGCAACACAAAACATTAATGGTTAAAGTCCTCTATCCTTCGAAGCATTATTTCCCTTAGGATATAACGCTTCTCGGATGAAGGTTATGAAGGACATACCTTCATCATCACAGTGCATAATAATGGGAGTAGGAGCATATAAAAACATGAGAAGTGTCATGAATAATCATATGATATTATCAGAACATTTTTATTATCTCGTCATGAATAAATATGGACAGTATTGAATTACGTTAATACCTTCGGCTCGACAGAAGGTAAAAGTCCAAGCGTGACATGTGAGTGAATACAAGTCAGCGTGAACAGTACGGTGTCACTGTTTGTCGGCGTTTCGAGACAGGGGGGTCCCTAAGCCGACGAGTGAGTGTGCTGCGTGCCCCAGCCCAGATGGGTCGAGCGCGTGGGCGAGCGCGAAGGGGGAGAGGCGAGGTGGCCGGAGTCGAGCGTGAGAGAGGTGGAAGTCCCGCGGCCTTCGTGTTCGTCCCGCGCCCAGGTCGGGTGCGCTTGCAGTAGGGGGGTTACAAGCGTCCACGCGGGTGAGGGAAGCGAGCGGCCCCAAGAGAGCGTCTGTCCCGTCCTCGGTCCCGCGCGGCCAACCTTCTCTGAGAAGGCCCTGGTCCTTCCTTTTATAGTCGTAAGGAGAGGATCCAGGTGTACAATGGGGGGTGTAGCAGAGCGCTACGTGTCTAGCGGAGGGAGAGCTAGCGCCCTAGGTACATGCCAATGTGGCAGCCGGAGAGATCCGGGCACCCTGCTGGTGTGATGTCGTGGCTGTCGGAGGTGCGGCGGAGCCTGGCGGAGGGACAGCTGTTGGATCGGTCGAGTCCCTGCTGACGTCGTTCTGCTTCCGTAAGAGAGCTGGGGGCCGCCGTCGTCATAGAGCTTGTGGAGCGCCATCATTGCCCCTCCGGCGGAGCTGGCCGGATGGGACGCCGGTCTTGTTCTCCGTGACCCGAGTCGATTCGGGGTAGGATGATGATGGCGCTTCCTGTTGACGTGGCGGTCTGTGCCCTAGGCAGGGCGACGTGGGGGTTCCTCCGAAGCCGAGGTCGAGTCCGTCTTCTGTTGCCGTGGCCGAGCCCGAGCCATGGGGTCGGGCGAGGCGGAAGTCGTTCGGCCGAGGCGAAGTCCGAGCCCTGGGGTCGGGCGAGGCGGAGTTTCGTCGTCTTCTGGGTCTTAGCCCGAGTCCGAGCCCTGGGGTCGGGCGGAGCGGAGTTCGCCGTCTTCCGGGTCTTAGCCCGAGTCCGAGCCCTGGGGTCGGGCGGAGCGGAGTTCGCCGTCTTCCGGGTCTTAGCCCGAGTCCGAGCCCTGGGGTCGGGCGGAGCGGAGTTCGCCGTCTTCCGGGTCTTAGCCCGAGTCCGAGCCCTGGGGTCGGGCGGAGCGGAGTTCGCCGTGGCGCCTTTGTCAAGACCTGACTGCCGGTCAGACTCACTCTGTCGAGTGGTGCTGCAGTCGGAGTGGCGCAGGCGGCGCTGTCCCTCTGTCAGACTGGTTAGTGGAGCGGTGGAGTGACGGCGGTCACTTCGGCTCTGCCGGGGGCGCGTGTCAGGATAAAGGTGTCAGGCCACCTTTGCGTTAAATGCCCCTGCAATTTGGTCAGTCGGTGTGGCGATTTAGTCAAGGTTGCTTCTGAGCGAAGCCAAGGCCTCGGGCGAGCCGGTGATGTGTCCGCCATAAAAAGGGGGCCTCGGGCGAGACGGAAGTCTCTCGAGGTCGGCTGCCCTTGGCCGAGGCTAGGCTCGGGTGAAGCATGATCGAGTCACTCGTGTGGACTGATCCCTGACTTAATCGTACCCATCAGGCCTTTGCAGCTTTATGCTGATGGGGGTTACCAGCTGAGAATTAGGCGTCTTGAGGGTACCCCTAATTATGGTCCCCGACAGTAGCCCCCGAGCCTCGAAGGGAGTGTTAGCACTCGCTTGGAGGCTTTTGTCGCACTTTTTTGCAAGGGGACTAGCCTTTCTCGGTTGCCTTTCGTTCCGGCGGGTGCGCGCGAGCGCACCCGCCGGGTGTAGCCCCCGAGGCCTCGGAGGAGTGGTTACACTCCTTCGAGGTCTTAATACCTCGCGTAACGCTTCGGCTGGCCTGGTCGTTCCCTCATGCGAACTGGCCGTAGCCCGGGTGCACGGTCGGGGCCCAAGCTCTCTGGCTGGTATGTTGACGCTGTCAACGATTTGGCCGGAGCCGGTTTTTGCGAGAGCAGCCCCCGAGCCTCCGCACAGGGCGAGAGGACGATCAGGGACAGACTCGACTTTTTACATACGCCCCTATGTCGCCTTTCCGCAAGGAGGAGGGGGGAGTGCGCCATGTTACCCTCGATGGGCACCGAACATGGTGTCTCCGGTGAGCTGCAAGCGGGTAATCCGAGTGGACGTCCGTGCCCCGTTCGTTGGGGGTCGGCTAGGGGCCCAGAGGCACGCCCAAAAGTACCTGCGGGTGATTTGCCGGACCCGGTCCCCTGGCGACGGGGTCCGAGGGCTCGATGCCTCCCTCCGATGGGATTCCGTTACAAGATCGTTCCCGCTGGTCTCGGAAATGTCCTAGGGTACCTCGGGAGCGCAGCCCGAGCCTCGGTTATGTATCGAACGTACCCCTGGTCATCCCTCGCTCGGTGTCTGAGGCGACTGTGAACCCTTCGGGGGCCAGCCTTCGAACCCCTGATCAGTAATGGGCGCGGAGCCCGAGTAGCCTGAGGCGGCCATGGAACCCTTCGGGGGGCTGGCCTTCGAACCCCTGACCAGTAGTGGGTGTCGGGCCCACGCGATCTGAGGCGGCTGTTGAACCCTTCGGAGGGCCAGCCTTCGAACCCCTGATCAGTAGTGGGGGGCTCGGAGCCCGGTTCCTTCGCGGAGAAGGATCCCTTTCGGGGCATCCCCCTTCCCCGGTCCCTGTTGCAAGAGATAGAGAAAGAGGAAAACGGAAAAGGATACGAAATCGGGCGACGTGGCGTACCTTTTCTGACGCGGTTATTATGGCGAAGGTGAAGCGTCGCGCGCTCCTCCCGTCAGAGACGCCGCCTGTCCCGCCGCGGAGTTAATGCGACGGGGCGAGTGGTTGGCGGGGCGGCCGTTGCGCGTGTGCGATCCGTTCGAGGAACGGGTCACGGGTGCACCGTTTCCACGCCGTGAGAGGAGGCTCTCTTGCTGTCCCGGGATGGGACGCGAGCCTGGCTGACGACGTGACCGCTGCGCCCGCCCGCCTGCCACCGCTATTACTGCCGGCCCACTTTCGGTCGCTTTGACCGACGCGCCAGGCTGGCGCTGTTGGGTTGCCTCGAGTCGCGGCATTGGCTCCGCAACCGAAGAGGCGCGATGGTGGCACAAGTAGCGGTGCGGTTGCTTGCATGCAGCAACTGGCGCGCCGGTTGCTCGACGCGTGGGCCTGGGTTCCTTCATCCATCGCTTGCCGAACTTGTTGAGGTCGTTGTAGATTCGAGGCTTGAGCCCTTGTAGAATCATGCCGTTGGCACGCTCTACTTGCCCATTCGACATGGGATGAGCCACGGCGGCCCAGTCCACCCGGATATGGTGATCCTCGCAAAAATCCAAGAATTTTTTGCCGGTGAACTGGGTGCCGTTGTCGGTGATGATGGAGTTCGGGACCCCGAAGCGATGGATGATGTTGGTGAAGAATGCCACCGCCTGCTCGGACCTGATGCTGTTCAGAGGTCGGACCTCGATCCACTTGGAGAATTTGTCGATGGCGACCAGCAGGTGCGTGTAGCCCCCGGGCGCCTTCTGCAAGGGACCGACGAGGTCCAGACCCCATACAGCGAAGGGCCAGGTGATGGGTATTGACTGCAGAGCCTGAGCGGGCAGGTGTGTCCGCTTCGCGTAGAATTGGCACCCTTCGCAGGTGCGGACAATTCTAGTGGCGTCAGCCACCGCCGTTGGCCAGTAGAAGCCTTGCCGGAAAGCATTTCCGACAAGGGCTCGGGGCGCTGCGTGGTGGCCGCAAGCCCCCGAGTGTATTTCTTGCAGCAGTTCCCGACCTTCGGCGATGGAGATGCATCGCTGGAGGATGCCCGAGGGGCTGCGATGGTAGAGCTCCTCTTCGTCGCCCAGCAAGACGAATGACTTGGCGCGTCGCGCTACCCGCCGAGCCTCAGCTTGGTCGAGGGGTAGCTCTCCTCGGCGGAGATATTGCAGGTACGGGGCCTGCCAATCTTGATCTGGCGTGGCCCCGCTCTGCCCTTCCTCGATGTTCAGTGCCCCGCCCTCGGGGGCCGAGGGTACCTCGGGCTATGCCGAGGGTACCTCGGGCTGAGCCGAGGGTACCTCGGGCTCGGGCGCGTCGTCGAGCTTGACGGAGGGTCGATGCAGATCCCGGGAGAAGACGTCCGGGGGGACTGTCGTTCGCCCCGAGGCTATCTTAGCCAGCTCGTCTGCGGTTTCGTTGTAGCGCCGAGCGATGTGGTTGAGCTCGAGCCCGAAGAACTTGTCTTCCAGGCGCCGAACCTCGTCGCAGTAGGCCTCCATCTTCGGGTCGCGGCAGTGGGAGTTCTTCATGACTTGGTCGATGACGAGCTGCGAATCACCGCGGGCGTCGAGGCGTCTGACCCCTAGCTCGATGGCGATCCGCAATCCGTTGACCAGAGCTTCGTACTCGGCCACATTGTTGGACGCCGGGAAATGGAGGCGCAGCACGTAGCGCAAGTGCTTTCCGAGGGGCGAGATGAAGAGCAGGCCCGCGCCGGCCCCCGTCTTCATCAGCGACCCGTCGAAAAACATGGTCCAGAGCTCCGGTTGGATCGGAGTCGTTGGCAGCTGGGTGTCGACCCATTAGGCCACGAAATCCGCCAACACCTGGGACTTGATGGCCTTCCGAGGGGCGAACGAGATCGTTTCGCCCATGATTTCCACCGCCCACTTTGCGATCCTGCCCGAGGCCTCTCGGCACTGGATGATCTCCCCTAGGGGGAAGGATGACACCACAGTTACCGGATGAGACTCGAAGTAGTGTCGCAGCTTCCGCCTCGTCAGGATCACAGCATACAGCAGCTTTTGAACTTGTGGGTAGCGGATCTTAGTCTCGGACAGCACTTCGCTGATGAAGTAGACCGGCCTCTGAACGGGCAATGCATGCCCTTCCTCTTGCCTTTCGACCACAATCGCGGCGCTAACCACCTGAGTGGTCGCGGCGACGTAGACCAAGAGGGCTTCTCCGTCCGCCGGGGGCACCAAGACAGGCGCCTTTGTAAGGAGCGCCTTCAGGTTGCCGAGGGCTTCCTCGGCCTCAGGGGTCCAAGCGAAACACTCGGCCTTCCTTAAGAGGCGGTACAGAGGCAGACCTCTTTTGCCGAGGCGTGAGATGAAGCGGCTCAAGGCCGCGAGGCATCCCATGACCCTCTGTACCCCTTTTAAGTCCTTGATGGGTCCCATGCTGGTGATGGCCGCGATCTTCTCCGGGTTGGCTTCGATGCCTCGCTCGGAGACGATGAACCCTAGGAGCATGCCTCGGGGGACCCCGAAGACACACTTCTCAGGATTAAGCTTGACTCCTTTCGCCTTGAGACACCGGAATGTCACTTCAAGGTCGGAGAGGAGGTCGGAAGCCTTCCTTGTCTTGACTACGATGTCATCGACGTAGGCCTCGACTGTGCGACCGATGTGTTCGCCGAACACATGGTTCATGCACCGCTGGTACGTCGCGCCCGCATTCCTCAATCCGAACGGCATGGTGACATAGCAGTACATGCCGAACGGCGTGATGAAAGAAGTCGCGAGCTGGTCGGACTCTTTCATCCGGATCTGGTGATACCCTGAGTAGGCATCGAGGAAGGACAGGGTTTCGCACCCAGCGGTGGAATCCACGATTTGGTCGATGCGAGGCAGAGGGTAGGGAACCTTCGGGCATGCTTTGTTGAGACCAGTGTAGTCTACACACATCCGCCATTTCCCCCCTTTCTTCCTCACAAGCACAGGGTTGGCAAGCCATTCGGGATGGAATACCTCTTTGATGAACCCTGCTGCCATTAGCTTGTGGATCTCTTCGCCAATCGCTCTGTGCTTCTCCTCGTCGAATCGGCGCAGAGGCTGCCTGACGGGTCGGGCTCCGGCCCGAATATCCAGCGAGTGCTCGGCGACATCCCTCGGTATGCCGGGCATGTCCGAGGGACTCCACGCAAAGACGTCGGCGTTTGCGCGGAGAAAGTCGACGAGCACTGCTTCCTATTTGGGGTCGAGCCCGGAACCGATCCGGACCTGCTTGGTGGTGTCGCCACTGGGGTCGAGAGGGACGGCCTTGACCGTCTCCGCTGGCTCGAAGTTGCCGGCGTGGCGCTTCACGTCTGGCACCTCCTTGGAGAGGTTCTCCAGGTCGGCGATGAGGGCCTCGAACTCGGCGAGGGCCTCGGCGTACTCCACGTCGCATTCGAACGCGTGTTTGTACGTGGGGCCCGGCATCTTGAGCTTCAGGTAGGTGTAGTTGGGGACGGCCATGAACTTCGCGTAGCATGGCCTCCCTAGCACGGCGTGGTAGGTTCCTCGGAACCCGACCACCTCGAACGTCAGGGTCTCCCTTCGGAAGTTGGAGGGTGTCCCGAAGCAGACGGGGAGGTCGAGTCGCCCGAGGGGCTGGACGCGCTTCCCAGGGATGATCCCGTGGAAGGGCGCAGCGCCTGCTCGGACGGAGGACAGATCGACGCGCAGGAGCTTGAGGGTCTCGGCGTAGATGATGTTGAGGCAGCTGCCCCCATCCATCAGGACCTTGGTGAGCCTGACATCGCCGACAACGGGGTCGACGACGAGCGGGTATTTCCCCGGGCTCGGCACATGATCAGGGTGGTCGGCCTGGTCGAAAGTGATGGGCTTGTCGGACCAGTCTAGGTAGACTAGCGCCGCCACCTTTACCGAGCAGACCTCCCGGCGCTCTTGCTTGCGGTGCCGAGCCGAGGTATTCGCCGCATGCCCTCCATAGATCATGAAGCAGTCGCGGACCTCGGGGAACTCTCCTGCTAGGTGATCTTCGTTCTTGTCGCCGTCGCGGGCCCTGCCACCCTCGGCGGGTGGCCCGGCCCTGTGGAAGTGACGCCGAAGCATAACGCACTCCTCGAGGGTGTGCTTGACGGGCCCCTGATGGTAGGGGCACGGCTCCTTGAGCATCTTGTCGAAGAGGTTCGCACCTCCTGGGGGCTTCCGAGGGTTCTTATACTCGGCGGCGGCGACAAGGTCCGCGTCAGCGGCGTCGCGTTTCGATTGCGACTTCTTCTTGCCTTTCTTCTTGGCGCCGCGCGGAGCAGACGCCTCGGGAGCCTCTTCCGTTGGGCGGCCCTGGGGCTGCTTGTCTTTTCGGAAGATAGCCTCGACCGCCTCCTGGCCAGAGGCGAACTTGGTGGCGATGTCCATCAGCTCGCTCGCCCTGGTGGGGGTTTTGCGACCCAGCTTGCTCACCAGGTCGCGGCAAGTGGTGCCGGCGAGGAACGCGTCGATGACATCCGAGTCGGTGATGTTGGGCAGCTCGGTGCGCTGCTTCGAGAATCGCCGGATATAGTCCCGGAGCGACTCTCCCGGCTGTTGCCGGCAGCTTCGAAGGTCCCAGGAATTCCCGGGGCGCACGTATGTGCCCTGGAAATTGCCAGCGAAGGCTTGGACCAAGTCGTCCCAGTTGGAGATCTGCCCCGGAGGCAGGTGCTCCAACCAGGCGCGAGCAGTGTCGGAGAGGAACAGGGGGAGGTTACGGATGATGAGGTTGTCGTCGTCCGTTCCACCCAGTTGGCAGGCAAGGCGGTAGTCCGTGAGCCACAGTTCCGGTCTTGTTTCCCTCGAGTACTTTGTGATAGTAGTCGGGGGTCGGAACCGGGTCGGGAATGGCGCCCGTCGGATGGCCCGACTGAAGGCCTGCGGACCGGGTGGTTCGGGCGAGGGACTCCGATCCTCCCCGCTGTCGTAGCGCCCCCCACGCCTGGGGTGGTAGCCTCGGCGCACCCTTTCGTCGAGGTGAGCCCGACGGTCGCGTCGATGGTGCTCGTTGCCGAGGTGGCCCGGGGCCGCAGGCGCGGTGTTGCGCGTGCGCCCGGTGTAGACCGAGGCTTCCCGCATGAATCGGGAAGTCGCGGCATGAGGTTCCGAGGGACAACCTTGCCTTCGGGAGGCAGTGCTCTCGGCCCGCCGGGCCGCAGCGCCTTCCAGGAGATTCTTGAGTTCTCCCTGGATTCGCCGACCCTCGGTGGTTGACGGCTCCGGCATCGCGCGGATGAGCATTGTTGCGGCTGCCAGGTTCTGACCAACCCCGCTGGATGCGGGCGGCGGCCTGATCCTGACATCGTCGGCGACGCGGTGCTGGAGACCTCGGGGCAGGTGACGTATTTCCCCGGCCAGGGGTTGGCCCACCCACGCCTGTCCGACGTCCCGACGGATCGGCTCAAGCGCTCCTGTTCCCTCGTTGAGCCTAGCCTGCGCCTCGCGGACTTGCTCGAGTTGTGGGTCGTAACCCCCCGCCGGAGCGGGGACCACAGCTAGCTCCCGTGGGATGTCGGCGCGAGGCACCGGCCTAGGGAGATCACCGTCCTCCGGCATGCCAAGATGGTTGCCTTCGGAGGGATCCCCTAGCTCGATGTGGAAACATTCGCGGCTTGGGCCGCAGCTCTCGTCGCCAAGGCTGCGGCTTCCATCGGAACAGTCGGATAGGCAGTAGTCACATGCGGTCATGAAGTCCCGCACGGCGCTGGGGTTGCCAAGTTTGGAGAAATCCCAACCGATGCTAGGATCGTCATCTTCCTCGGACCCAGAGGGCCCGTAGGTCGAGACGTCCGTCAGTCGGTCCCAAGGCGACCGCATACGGAACCTCAGCGGGGTTGCACTCGCCTCAATGAGAGCGCCCGCCAAAACGAGGTCGTTTGGCGGGTTGAGGCCGAGTCGAAATGACGCAAGATGGGAGTTAGTCGTTACCTTTTGGTCGACGAGGAGCGACGTAGTCACATCGGGGACTGGTTGCACCATCATCTCTGGTCCGAGGGCGACGTCCTGCAGGCTTTCCGCGAGCGCGCCGGCACCGTCTTCTTGCTCGGGGTCAGCGTGCCGCGGGGGGACGGCGCTTGCCTCCGTCTTGAACGCGAGGTCGACGTCCGGCGTGCCTTCCGTCGGGGTGTCGGGGGCGTCGATTTGCTCGACGGCCGACGAAGCGCGGCCTCCCACCTGGCCTTGACGGCCCCGTCTCCTCCTCCGTTGGCGGGGGAGAGAACGGAGCGAGCCCGAATGTTGCCCTTCCACCACGCGGGGAAGACGTCGTCGATTCCGCCGCCGGCTGGCGGGTTGTCGGCCGCCATTGTCGTAGTCGCGCGGCGGTGGAAGGAGTATCATGTCGTAGCTGCCGTCGAAGGACATGAACTCAAGAGTCCCGAAACGAAGCACCGTCCCGGGGCGGAGAGGTTGCTGGAGACTGCCCATCTGGAGCTTGACGGGGAGCTGTTCGTCAGCACGCAGCAGGCCCCTACCTGGCGCGCCAACTGTCGGCGTTTCGAGACAGGGGGGTCCCTAAGCCGACGAGTGAGTGTGCTGCGTGCCCCAGCCCAGATGGGTCGAGCGCGTGGGCGAGCGCGAAGGGGGGAGAGGCGAGGTGGCCGGAGTCGAGCGTGAGAGAGGTGGAAGTCCCGCAGCCTTCGTGTTCGTCCCGCGCCCAGGTCGGGTGCGCTTGCAGTAGGGGGGTTACAAGCGTCCACGCGGGTGAGGGAAGCGAGCGGCCCCAAGAGAGCGCCTGTCCCGTCCTCGGTCCCGCGCGGCCAACCTTCTCTGAGAAGGCCCTGGTCCTTCCTTTTATAGTCGTAAGGAGAGGATCCAGGTGTACAATGGGGGTGTAGCAGAGCGCTACGTGTCTAGCGGAGGGAGAGCTAGCGCCCTAGGTACATGCCAATGTGGCAGCCGGAGAGATCCGGGCACCCTGCTGGTGTGATGTCGTGGCTGTCGGAGGTGCGGCGGAGCCTGGCGGAGGGACAGCTGTTGGAGCGGTCGAGTCCCTGCTGACGTCGTTCTGCTTCCGTAAGAGAGCTGGGGGCCGCCGTCGTCATAGAGCTTGTGGAGCGCCATCATTGCCCCTCCGGCGGAGCTGGCCGGATGGGACGCCGGTCTTGTTCTCCGTGACCCGAGTCGATTCGGGGTAGGATGATGATGGCGCTTCCTGTTGATGTGGCGGTCTGTGCCCTAGGCAGGGCGACGTGGGGGTTCCTCCGAAGCCGAGGTCGAGTCTGTCTTCTGTTGCCGTGGCCGAGCCCGAGCCATGGGGTCGGGCGAGGCGGAAGTCGTTCGGCCGAGGCGAAGTCCGAGCCCTGGGGTCGGGCGAGGCGGAGTTTCGTCGTCTTCTGGGTCTTAGCCCGAGTCCGAGCCCTGGGGTCGGGCGGAGCGGAGTTCGCCGTCTTCCGGGTCTTAGCCCGAGTCCGAGCCCTGGGGTCGGGCGGAGCGGAGTTCGCCGTCTTCCGGGTCTTAGCCCGAGTCCGAGCCCTGGGGTCGGGCGGAGCGGAGTTCGCCGTCTTCCGGGTCTTAGCCCGAGTCCGAGCCCTGGGGTCGGGCGGAGCGGAGTTCGCCGTGGCGCCTTTGTCAAGACCTGACTGCCGGTCAGACTCACTCTGTCGAGTGGTGCTGCAGTCGGAGTGGCGCAGGCGGCGCTGTCCCTCTGTCAGACTGGTTAGTGGAGCGGTGGAGTGACGGCGGTCACTTCGGCTCTGCCGGGGGCGCGTGTCAGGATAAAGGTGTCAGGCCACCTTTGCGTTAAATGCCCCTGCAATTTGGTCAGTCGGTGTGGCGATTTAGTCAAGGTTGCTTCTGAGCGAAGCCATGGCCTCGGGCGAGCCGGTGATGTGTCCGCCATAAAAAGGGGGCCTCGGGCGAGACGGAAGTCTCTCGAGGTCGGCTGCCCTTGGCCGAGGCTAGGCTCGGGTGAAGCATGATCGAGTCACTCGTGTGGACTGATCCCTGACTTAATCATACCCATCAGGCCTTTGCAGCTTTATGCTGATGGGGGTTACCAGCTGAGAATTAGGCGTCTTGAAGGTACCCCTAATTATGGTCCCCGACACTGTTCATCTATTTATAGGCACAGGACGCAACCTGTGTAGAATTACATTCATGCCCTTTACATCTACTATTGGCTCAGAGATAATCTATCGAGGATTAAATGGCATTTTCCCCTTTAAGTCGGTTTCATTTTCCACCGCTAAGCCGAAGCTTCTTCACAGGTAGCTTCGACACTGGTTCGTCCTTCACTCGAACCATGCTCTTTATATCATGTATAACTTCGTCCCATGTCCGAAGGTTCCTGTACATATATTATACTTGGGAAGCATGTTAGTCGTGTTTTTGAGGACCTTCGAAATACGATGGACCCCAACAGTTCTAATTATGCTTCATGGTCTACTAGTGTGATAAATGCTTTTAGGATCATAGACCCACAATTAGAACAAATTTTAGACAAGAGTATTATACCTCCTAGCTATGATAAGAAAAATGATTCTGAGGAAGATCGAAGATGGTTACGCTTAAATTATCTTGCTTTTGACATCTTAGGTAATTCTCTTAGCAAAGAAGATTATCATGCCTTCATAATTAGGTATGATGAACCTATTCATGATGCGCATGATATTTGGACTAGAATTAAAAGTAAATTTAATGAGTCCAAACATATTAGTTCATATGATGCTTCTACTTCCTTTAGTCCTTGTAAAACTAACCCTTTGAAGGAAGAAGAAGAAAATGAATGTTGGATACCAAACGATGAATCCACCTCTCCAAAAGGTTTGTATTCCCATTTCGATTCCCACATATGTTGTGTGGCTAATGAAAATGATATTGGAAGCACAAATGAGGATGAGGAGGATGAAAGAAGCTTTATACAACTCTACGCTCATCTAAGCCAAGAAGATAAGGCGGTCATGCTCAAAATTCTAAAAAGAGCGAGAGAGCAAAGCGAAGCTCTTCACATGCTTGAAGATATTCTCACCATAAAAATGCAATGCTTTGAAGAGTTGACTAAAGAACATGAGGAGCTAAAGTGCTCTCATGTTGATTTGGTCCAAATGTATGAATCTATTTCAATTGAGCAAGATAACACCTTATTTTGTGTCGCTCAATTAGTAAATAGGAATGCTTTGCTTAAGGACCAAGTAGAAAGGCTAAAAATTGAAAATCTAACCTTTCAAGAAAAACATGATATGCTTCTATGCTCTCATAAAAATCTTATGAATGATCATATCTTGTTAAACATTGCTCATGAGGTTGTGATAGAAAACTTAAAATCCCAACAACCTCACTCATGCACATGTATTCAAATTGAAACTATATTACCATGTGCTAATGCTTGTTGCTCGTCAACAAGTAATTCCTCCTTTGAGCTAGAATTTCTAGGAATGAAAGATGGTACATGTCAAAAGCTCAAGGAAGAAAATGAGAGGCTAAGAACAAGCTTGACACAACTAAAAGGGAAGTGCACTACCCAACCTTCTCAAGATAACCGTGATTACATGGTGAAAAAGCTTGAGACGGGAACAACCGTGGCATGCACAAAATCCCTTGAAGAAAAAGTCAAGGATTTGAGGATTGTCAAGAGGAAGGAACAAAATAAGAAAATCAATACCTCTGCCAAAAGCCTCAACCATGCCTCCATGCAAGGTAACATCCAAGGTAATGATCAAGCCACACTTCACACTAAGAAAAGTAAGAAGTGTAGTGAATGCTTTGAAAATGGGCACTTGATTAGGTCATGTCCCTATATTAAAGAGAATGGCTTGATTATCAATAAGGATGATAAACATTGTTTTAGATGCTCTAAGAAGGGACATTTAGTTAAGTCATGTCCCTATGTAAAACAAAAAGGCATAGTTTTAGAAAAGAAAATATTCACAAACCATATAGCAAGCAAGAAACAAGGAAAGAAGAAATCTTCAAGACATGAAGATCGCCTTTGCTACATATGCCGAAAGAAAGGACATCAATGTAAGGATTGTCCTATTAATAACTATCCTGCCCCCAACTTGTCAATTGATTCATATGTAACTAGGTGTCGGCGTCTCGAGACCGGGGGGTCCCTCAGGCCGACGAGTGAGTGTGTCGCGTGCCCCAGCCCAGATGGGTCGAGCGCGTGGGCGAGCGCGAAGGGGGGAAGCGAGGTGGCCGAAGACGGGCGTGAGAGAGGTGGAAATCCCGCGGCCTTCGTGTTCGTCCCGCGCCCAGGTCGGGTGCGCTTGCAGTAGGGGGTTACAAGCGTCCACGCGGGTGAGGGAAGCGAGCGGCCCCAAGAGAGCGCCTGCCCCGTCCTCGTCCCCGCGCGGCCAACCTTCTCTAAGAAGGCCCTGGTCCCTCCTTTTATAGGCGTAAGGAGAGGATCCAGGTGTACAATGGGGGTGTAGCAGAGTGCTACGTGTCTAGCGGGGGAGAGCTAGCGCCCTACGTACATGCCAATGTGGCAGCCGGAGAGATCTTGGCACCCTGCTGGTGTGATGTCGTGGCTGTCGGAGGAGCAATGGAGCCTGGCGGAGGGACAGCTGTCGGAGCGGTTGAGTCCTTGCTGATGTCCCCCTGCTTCCATAAGGGAGCTGAGAGCCGCCGTCGTCACAGGGCTAGCGGGGCACCATCATTGCCTATCTAGTGGAGCTAGCTAGATGGGACACCGGTCTTGTTCTCTGTGGCCCGAGTCGGCTCGGGATAGAGTGATGATGGCGCTTCCTATGGACGTGGCGGGCCTGTGCCCTAGGTCGGACGACGTGGAGGCTCCTCCAAAGCTGGGGTCGAATCTGTCTTCCATGGCCGAGGCCGAGCCCGAGCTCCTGGGTCGGGCGAGGCGGAGGTTGTTCGGCAGAGGCCAGGGCGGAGTCCGAGCCCTGGGGTCGGGCGAAGCGGAGTTCGTCGTCTTCTGGGGCTGAGCCCGAGTCCGAGCCCTGGGTCGGGCGGAGCGGAGTTTGCCGTCTTCCGGGGCCTTAGCCCGAGTCCGAGCCCTGGGTCGGGCCGAGCGGAGTTCGCCGTCTTCCGGGGCCTTAGCCCGAGTCCGAGCCCTGGGTCGGGCGGAGCGGAATTCGTCGTCTTCCGGGGCCTTAGCCTGAGTCCGAGCCCTGGGTCGGGCGGAGCGGAGTTCGCCGTCTTCCGGGGCCTTAGCCCGAGTCCGAGCCCTGGGTCGGGCGGAGCGGAATTCGCCGTCTTCCGGGGCCTTAGCCCGAGTTCGAGCCCTGGGTCGGGCGGAGCGGAGTTTGCCGTCTTCCGGGGCCTTAGCCCGAGTCCGAGCCCTGGGTCGGGTGGAGCTTCCTATGGTGCCTTTGGCAAGGCCTGGCTTCCTGTCAGCATCACTCTGTCAAGTGGCGCTGCAGTCGGAGTGGCGCAGGCGGCGCTGTCCTTCTGTCAGACCAGTCAGTGGAGCGGCAAAGTGACGGCGGTCACTTCGGCTCTGCCGGAGGGCGCGTGTCAGGATAAAGGTGTCAGACCACCTTTGCGTTAAATGCCCCTGCGACTCGGTCGGTCGGCGCGGCGATTTAGTCAGGGTTGCTTCTTAGCGAAGGCAAGGCCTCGGGCGAGCCGGAGGTGTGTCCGCCGTTAAAAAGGGGAGCCTCGGGCGAGACGGAAACCCCTCGGGGTCGGCTGCCCTTGCCCGAGGCTAGGCTCGGGCGAGGCGTGATCGAGTCGCTCGTATGGAATGATCCCTGACTTAATCGCACCCATCAGGCCTCTGCAGCTTTATGCTGATGGGGGTTACCAGCTGAGAATTAGGCGTCTTGAGGGTACCCCTAATTATGGTCCCCGACAGTAGCCTCCGAGCCTCGAAGGGAGTGTTAGCACTCGCTTGGAGGCTTTCATCGCACTTTTTTGCAAGGGGACCAGCCTTTCTCGGTTGCATTTTGTTCCGGTGGGTGCGCGCGAGCGCACCCGCCGGGTGTAGCCCTCGAGGCCTCGGAGGAGTGGTTTCACTCCTTCGAGGTCTTAATGCCTTGCGTAATGCTTCGGCTGGTCTGGTCGTTCCCTCATGCGAACTGGCCGTAGCCCGGGTGCACGGTCGGGGCCCAAGTTCTCGGGTTGGTATGTTGACGCTGTCAACGGTTCGGCCGGAGCCGGGTTTGCGAGAGCAGCCCCCGAGCCTCTGCAAAGGGCGAGAGGGCGATCAGGGACAGACTCGGCTTTTTTACATACGCCCCTACGTCGCCTTTCCGCAAGGAGGAGGGGGGAGAGCGCCATGTTACCCTCGATGGGCACCGAACATGGTGTCTCCGGTGAGCTGCAAGCTGGTAATCCGAGTGGACGTCCGTGCCCCGTTCGTTGGGGGTCGGCTAGGGGCCCAGAGGCACGCCCAAAAGTACCTGCGGGTGATCTGCCGGACCCGGTCCCCTGGCGACGGGGTCCGAGGGCTCGATGCCTCCCTCCGATGGGATTCCGTTACAAGATCGCTCCCGCTGGTCTCGGAAATGTCCTAGGGTACCTCGGGAGCGCAGCCCGAGCCTTGGTTATGTATCGAACGTACCCCTGGTCATCCCTCGCTCGGCGTCTGAGGCGACTGTGAACCCTTCGGGGGCCAGCCTTCGAACCCCTGATCAGTAATGGGCGCGGAGCCCGAGTAGCCTGAGGCGGCCGTGGAACCCTTCAGGGGGCCGGCCTTCGAACCTCTGACCAGTAGTGGGTGTCGGGCCCACGCGATCTGAGGCGGCTGTTGAACCCTTCGGGGGGCCAGCCTTCGAACCTCTGATCAGTAAGGAGGCTCGGAGCCTGGTTCCTTCACGGGGAAGGATCCCTTTCGAGGTATCCCCCTTTCCCGGTCCCTGTCGCAAGAGATAGAGAAAAGAGGAAAAAGGGAAAAGGATACGAAACCGAACGACGCGGTGTACCTTTTTTGGCGCGGTTGTTTCGGCGAAGGCGAAGCGTCGCCTGCTGCTCCTGCCAGAAGCGCCGCCTGTCCAGCCGCGGAGTTAATGCGACGGGGCGAGTAGTTGGCGGGGCAGCCGTTGCGCGTGCGCGAGCCGTTCGAGGAACGGATCACGGGCGCGTTGTCTTCACGCCGTGAGAGGGGGTTCTCTTGCTGCCCCCGGATGGGACGTGAGCTTGGATGACGACGTGACCGCTGCTCCCGCGCGCCTGCCACCGTCATTACTGCCGGCCCACTTTTGGCCGCGTCGGCCGCCGCGTCAGGCTGGCGCTGCTGGGTCGCGCGCTGGGTCGCGCGCTGGGTCGCCTCGAGTCGCGGTATTGGTTCCGCAATCGAGGAGGCGCGGTGGTGGCGCAGGCGGTGCGGTTGCTTGCATGAAGCATCCGGCGCGCCGGTTGCGCGACGCGTGGGCCTGGGCCTCCATGCTGGCGTGTCGAGAGTCGGAGAAGCGCGTCCACTTGGCGCGGTTGCATGCCGCCTGCATGGCTGCCCGCCCCTTTCGCCCGTTGGTCTGGGCAAAAGTGGAGGGTCACTTGTAACCGCTGGGCGGTTGCGTGCACCACGCGCGGCGGTTTGGCTTCTTCTGCTCGGAGCCGGTCTGCATGACATGCGGGATCCAGCCCCCGCGCCGCAGGGGAGGGCTTTGGAGCGTGTTGGAGAAGACTCCGCCCGTGACGGTTGGGGGCGCACGTAGGGAGAGTTGCCTTTAAAAGGAGGGTGACTCCTTTCATAAGGCGACCATGTCTTCTCGCTCCCTTATGCGCCGCGTCTTTCCACCTTCCAAGCCCCCGGATGGGGGGAACCCGCCGTCTTTTCGCCTCATCGTTGGAGGAACGCAACTCCGTGGGAGTTGGTACCTTTCAGCCATCGTTCGGCTTCAAGGATTTTCATCATGTAGCCCGGTTGCTCCCCTCCGCTGGTGGTCACCCGAGACGGTAACCACCAGCTCCTGGGTGGGGAGGAGCAAGCCGGGCTGCGATCTTGGTCCCACCCTCAGCTTCAAGGATGTTCGTCATCCTTGCTGGGGTGGGTGCCGGGCTGAGCCGGCGCTCTACCTCCCGCGCGGGTTCGTGGGTCATCCTCTCCCGCGGCATTCGAGGGAGAGGGCGCTCACTGGCCCTGCGGGCGGCCCGGACTTCGACAACGTGGGGCTAGTCGATGGCAGGCGTCGTCACCTCCAGCGTGTTGGGTTCGTCGGCTTGGCTCCCGGCGGCCCCTTCTGCAGGAGGGTGACTGCCGCGCCGTGTACACGGGAGGACCACCCTAGATGCCGCGCGCTGCTAGGGCGGCGTTCGTGTTCTGGGGTGGTCCTGCCTTTGCACCGGGACGACGCTTTCACGCGGAGGCCGGCGCCCCACTCGTCCGGGAGGATTTGAGTGGGGATCTGCCGGAGGGCTGATGGCTCCTGCCGTCGGTGCCGAGGCGGAGGTGGTTCGAGAAGTCCCCGTCGCCGACGGGATCACCGCCACCATCCGCGCTTCGGGCCTCCGGCTCTTTGTACTTGTCCTCGCCCCTCGAGCGTCGGCGTGGGCGAGGGCAAGACTGCAGCAGTGCCTACCCTGAGGCCTGCACTGCTGCGGTTCGGCCATCCGGAGTGGGGGCCGTTGTCGTCGTAGTCAGAGCGGGCGGCGGCGAGCCGCTCGTCAGTCTTCTGTAGCCCCGCAGGCCCGCCCCTATCGAGTGGGGTTGTTCGTACCTACGGAGGGGGAACCGGAGTTCTGTTTGTAATGGCACTTCGAATGCCAGGGTTTTTTGTTCATTTCGGCTTTCGGGGCCTGAACATGTATGTAACGTCGGCACGGAGCCGTGTTTTTTCCTCATTTTTGAGCGCTAAGACTCGTCTGTTGATTATCTGAATCGCTTCACCAAGCATGAGTCGCCCCGTGTCAAGGTGACGAGTGAGGTATCCGTATCCCGGAGGCGTAGGAGTCCCTCGGCTCGGTCGGCCTTGCTGTCCGAGGCTCCTCTAGCTTAGTTAAAGAAACCCCTCGGCCGCTCTTCGACGAGCCGAGGCCGGGGGTAGCGATATCAGTATGAACAGAGGCGGAGTTGGCTCGAAAATGAAACCTGGTTGGCCGGAGCCTAGCCGGGTTGTCCGTCGGCGGGACCGACGTCGGAGTTGATCAGCCGAGGCTTCGGGCCGGGCTGGCGCCCTTGGAAGATGGTTGGCCGAGGCCCCAGGGGTAACCGGCCGAGCCGCCTGCTCGGGCCGGATTCCCGGAGAAGTCCCTGGCAGCGATTGCTCGGGCGTGGTGATGACGTCGTCCTTCGGAGCGGAGATCCTCGGACCGCGTCGCCGTCCGAGGCTAGGTCGGGCCTCGCCGAAGGTGTCGTCGATGCCGAGGGTGTTGCTGCCCCCTTCCAGCGTCAAGACCCGAGCCTGCAGGGTCAAAGTGTCTTGTAGCGTGTGCCTTCTGCAGCCGCCGAGGCCAGAACACACACCCTCGCTGCGTTGTAAAGTTGCGTCTCTTTTCCTCTTGTTTCGAGTATCTGGACTTTTTGTCGGTAACAGGGATGTTTGTGCGAGCGAGAGTTGCTTCTCGCGGAAGGTGATGAGTGAGGTATCCGTATCCCGGAGGCGTGGGAGTCCCTCGGCTCGGTCGGCCTTGCCGCTTACGCGTACTTTCACCCGTTCATGAGGCCCTGTCACCGACTCGGTCGAGAAGGCTCGAAGGATCGCTTCGACAGAAGGGCTTCCGAACGTAAAGAATTGTTCGATCCGCGGAGCCACTTTATCCGAACGCGAGTTACTTATCGCAGAAGGTGATGAGTGAGGTATCCGTATCCCGGAGGCATAGGAGTCCCTCGGCTCGGTCAGCCTTGGCTGCTTACGTGTACTCCGTCGTTTCCAGGGCCCACTTTTCGAAGTAGTCAAAAAGCACGAAAGATATTCTGGTAAAAGAGATCTTTTTTCGAGGAAAATTTTGACGCAGAGGGGGTTTCC
Source organism: Zea mays (assembly GCF_902167145.1). Taxonomy (NCBI): domain Eukaryota; kingdom Viridiplantae; phylum Streptophyta; class Magnoliopsida; order Poales; family Poaceae; genus Zea; species Zea mays. The sequence continues at coordinate 214,716,038 of NC_050096.1, read as the reverse complement.
CCCCTTTTAGCCCCCGAGGGAGGGTCGGGCTTTGCCGAGGCGAGGCCGACCCTTCCTTGTTGACTAAACTTTGCGTGGGTGCGAGGTATATGAACAACTTGGAAACATCTTAAGGGTAGAAGCGACGTAGCTGTTGGATGTTCCAAGCGTTGCCGTAGACCTCGCCTTGACTGTTGGCCAGCTTGTACGTTCCGGGCTTCAGAACTTTGGCAATGACGAATGGCCCCTCCCAGGGGGGCGTGAGCTTGTGCCTCCCTCGGGCGTCTTGCCGCAGCCGAAGTACCAGGTCGCCCACCTGGAGGTCTCGGGGTCGGACCCCTCGGGCGTGGTAGCGTCGCAGGGACTGCTGATACCGCGCCGAGTGTAGTAAGGCCCTGTCCCGAGCCTCTTCCAGCTGGTCTAGTGAGTCTTCTCGGCTAGCTTGGTTGCTTTGATTGTCGTAGGCCCTCGTCCTCGGGGAGCCATATTCCAGGTCAGTGGGCAAGACGGCCTCGGCCCCGTAGACCAGGAAGAACGGCGTGAAACCCGTGGCTCGGCTCGGTGTTGTCCTCAGGCTCCAGACCACCGAGGGGAGTTCCTTCATCCATCGCTTGCCGAACTTGTTGAGGTCGTTGTAAATCCGAGGCTTGAGCCCTTGTAGAATCATGCCGTTGGCACGCTCTACTTGCCCATTCGTCATGGGATGAGCCACGGCGGCCCAGTCCACCCGGATGTGGTGATCCTCGCAAAAATCCAAGAATTTTCTGTCGGTGAACTGGGTGCCGTTGTCGGTAATGATGGAGTTTGGGACCCCGAAGTGATGGATGATGTTGGTGAAGAACGCCACCGCCTGCTCGGACCTGATGCTGTTTAGGGGTCGGACCTCGATCCACTTGGAGAATTTGTCGATGGCGACCAGCAGGTGCGTGTAGCCCCCGGGCGCCTTCTGCAAGGGACCGACGAGGTCCAGACCCCACACAGCGAAGGGCCAGGTGATGGGTATCGTCTGCAGAGCCTGAGCGGGCAGGTGGGTCTGCTTCGCATAGAATTGACACCCTTCGCAGGTGCGGACAATTCTAGTAGCGTCGGCCACCGCCGTTGGCCAGTAGAAGCCTTGCCGGAAAGCATTCCCGACGAGGGCTCGGGGCGCTGCGTGATGGCCGCAAGCCCCCGAGGGTATCTCTTGCAGGAGTTCCTGACCTTCGGCGATGGAGATGCATCGCTGGAGGATGCCCGAGGGACTGCGGTGGTAGAGCTCCTTCCCATCGCCCAGCAGGACGAACGACTTGGCGCGTCGCGCTATCCGCCGAGCCTCGGCTCGGTCGAGGGGCAGCTCTCCTTGGCGGAGATATTGCAGGTACGGGGTCTGCCAATCTCGATCAGGCGTGGCCCCGCTCTGCTCCTCCTCGATGTGCAGCGCCTCGCCCTCGGGGGCCGAGGGTACCTCGGGCTGAACCGAGGACGCCTCGGGCTGGACCGAGGATGCCTCGGGCTGGACCGAGGGTGCCTCGGGCTCGGGCGTGTCGTTGATCTTGACGGAGGGCTGATGCAGATCGCGGGAGAAGACGTCCGGGGGAACCGTTGTTCGCCCCGAGGCTATTTTTGCCAGCTCGTCCGCAGTCTCGTTGTAGCGCCGAGCGATGTGGTTAAGCTCGAGCCCGTAGAACTTGTCTTCCAGGCGCCGAACCTCATCGCAGTAGGCCTCCATCTTCGGGTCACGGCAGTGGGAGTTCTTCATGACTTGGTCGATGACGAGCTGCGAGTCACCGCGAGCGTCGAGGCGTCGGACCCCTAGCTCGATGGCGATTCGCAATCCGTTGATCAGAGCTTCGTACTCAGCCACATTGTTGGACGCCGGGAAATGGAGGCGTAGCACGTAGCGTAGGTGTTTTCCGAGGGGTGAGACGAAGAGTAGGCCCGCGCCGGCTCCCGTCTTCATCAGCGACCCGTCGAAAAACATGGTCCAGAGCTCTGGTTGGATCGGAGCCGTCGGCAGCTGGGTGTCGACCCATTCGGCTACGAAGTCCGCCAATACCTGGGACTTGATGGCCTTCCGAGGCGCGAACGAGATGGTCTCGCCCATGATTTCCACCGCCCACTTTGCGATCCTGCCCGAGGCCTCTCGGCACTGGATGATCTCCCCCAGGGGGAAGGATGACACCACAGTTACCGGGTGAGACTCGAAGTAGTGTCGCAACTTCCGCCTCGTCAGGATCACTGCGTACAGCAGTTTCTGTACTTGTGGGTAGCGGATCTTGGTTTCGGACAGTACCTCGCTGACGAAGTAAACTGGCCTCTGAATGGGCAATGCATGCCCCTCTTCTTGCCTCTCGACCACAATCACGGCGCTAACCACCTGAGTGGTCGCGGCGACGTAGACCAAGAGGGCTTCTCCATCAGCTGGGGGTACCAAGATAGGCGCCTTGGTGAGGAGCGCCTTCAGGTCCCCGAGAGCTTCGTCGGCCTCAGGGGTCCAAGTGAAGCACTCGGCCTTCCTTAAGAGGCGGTACAGAGGCAGACCTCTTTCGCCGAGGCACGAGATGAACCGGCTCAGGGCCGCGAGACATCCCATGACCCTCTGTACACCTTTTAAGTCCTTGATGGGCCCCATGTTGGTGATGGCTGCGATCTTCTCCGGGTTGGCTTCGATGCCCCACTCGGAGACGATGAACCCCAAGAGCATGCCTCGGGGCACCCCGAAGACACACTTCTCGAGATTGAGCTTGACGCCTTTCGCTTTGAGACATCGGAATGTCACTTCAAGGTCGGAGAGGAGGTTGGAAGCCTTCCTTGTCTTGACTACGATGTCATCGACGTAGGCCTCGACTGTGCGACCGATGTGTTCACCGAACACATGGTTCATGCACCGCTGGTACGTCGCGCCCGCATTCCTCAAACCGAATGGCATGGTGACATAGCAGTACATGCCGAAGGGCGTGATGAAAGAAGTCGCGAGCTGGTCGGACTCTTTCATCCGGATTTGGTGATACCCTAAGTAGGCATCGAGGAAGGACAGGGTTTCGCACCCAGCAGTGGAATCCACGATTTGATCAATGCGAGGTAGAGGGTAGGGAACCTTCGGACATGCTTTGTTGAGACCAGTGTAGTCTACACACATCCGCCATTTCCCCCCTTTCTTTCTCACAAGCACAGGGTTGGCAAGCCATTCGGGATGGAATACCTCTTTGATGAACCCTGCTGCCATTAGCTTGTGGACCTCCTCGCCTATCACTCTGCGCTTCTCCTCGTCGAATCGGCGCAGAGGCTGCCTGACGGGTCGGGCTCCGGCCCGAATATCCAGCGAGTGCTCGGCGACATCCCTCGGTATGTCGGGCATGTCCGAGGGACTCCACGCAAAGACGTCGGCGTTTGCGCGGAGAAAGTCGACGAGCACTGCTTCCTATTTGGGGTCGAGCCCGGAACCGATCCGGATCTGCTTGGAGGTGTCGCCACTGGGGTCGAGAGGGACGGCCTTAACCGTCTCCGCTGGCTCGAAGTTGCCGGCATGTCGCTTCACGTCCGGCACCTCTTTGGAGAGGTTCTCCAGGTCGGCGATGAGGGCCTCGGACTCGGCGAGGGCCTCGGCGTACTCCACGCACTCCACGTCGCATTCGAACGCGTGTTTGTACGTGGGGCCGACAGTGATGACCCCGTTGGGGCCCGGCATCTTGAACTTCAGGTAGGTGTAGTTGGGGACGGCCATGAACTTCGCGTAGCATGACCTCCCCAGCACCGCGTGGTAGGTTCCTCGGAACCCGACCACCTCGAACGTCAAAATCTCCCTTCGGAAGTTGGAGGGCGTTCCGAAGCAGACGGGAAGGTCGAGCCGTCCGAGGGGCTGGACGCGCTTCCCCGGAATGATCCCGTGGAAGGGCGCAGCGCCTGCTCGGACGGAGGACAGATCGACGCGCAGGAGCCTGAGGGTCTCGGCGTAGATGATGTTGAGGCAGCTGCCCCCATCCATCAGGACCTTGGTGAGCCTGACGTCGCCGACGATGGTGTCGACGACGAGCGGGTATTTCCCCGGGCTCGGCACGTGGTCGGGGTGGTCAGCTTGGTCGAAGGTGATGGGCTTGTTGGACCAGTCCAGGTAGACTGGCGCCGCCACCTTCACCGAGCAGACCTCCCGGCGCTCTTGCTTGCGATGCCGAGCCGAGGCATTCGCCGCATGCCCTCCGTAGATCATGAAGCAGTCGCGGACCTCGGGGAACTCTCCTGCTTGGTGATCTTCCTTTTTGTCGTCGTCGCGGGCCCTGCCACCCTCTGCAGGTGGCCCGGCCTTATGGAAGTGGCGCCGAAGCATGACGCACTCCTCGAGGGTGTGCTTGATGGGCCCCTGATGGTAGGGGCACGGCTCCTTGAGCATCTTGTCGAAGAGGTTAGCACCTCCGGGGGGCTTCCGAGGGTTCTTGTACTCGGCGGCGGCGACAAGGTCTGCGTCGGCAGCGTCGCGTTTCGCTTGCGACTTCTTCTTGCCTTTCTTCTTGGCGCCGCGCGGAGTAGACGCCTCGGGAGCCTCTTCCGACGGGCGGCCCTGGGGCTGCTTGTCCTTTCGGAAGATGGCCTCGACCGCCTCCTGGCCAGAGGCGAACTTGGTGGCGATGTCCATCAGCTCGCTCGCCTTGGTGGGGGTCTTGCGACCCAACTTGCTCACCAGGTCGCGGCAGGTGGTGCCGGCAAGGAACGCGTCGATGACATCTGAGTCGGTGATGTTGGGCAGCTCGGTGCGCTGCTTCGAGAATCGCCGGATGTAGTCTCGAAGAGACTCTCCCGGCTGTTGTCGGCAGCTTCAAAGGTCCCAGGAATTCCCGGGGCGCACGTACGTCTCGTGCCCTGGAAATTGCCAGCGAAGGCTTGGACCAAATCATCCCAGTTGGAGATCTGCCCCGGAGGCAGGTGCTCCAACCAGGCGCGAGCAGTGTCGGAGAGGAACAGGGGGAGGTTGCGGATGATGAGGTTGTCGTCGTCCGTTCCACCCAGTTGGCAGGCCAGGCGGTAGTCTGCAAGCCACAGTTCCGGTCTCGTTTCCCCCGAGTACTTTGTGATAGTAGTCGGGGGTCGGAACCGGGCCGGGAACGGCGCCCGTCGGATGGCCCGATTGAAGGCCTGCGGACCGGGTGGTTCGGGCGAGGGACTCCGATCCTCCCCGCTGTCGTAGCGTCCCCCATGCCTGGGGTGGTAGCCTCGGCGCACCCTTTCGTCGAGGTGAGCCCGACGATCGCGACGATGGTGCTCGTTGCCGAGGTGGCCCGAGGCCGCAGGCGCGGTGTTGCGCGTGCGCCCGGTGTAGACCGAGGCTTCCAGCATGAATCGGGAAGTTGCGGCATGAGGTTCCGAGGGGTATCCCTGCCTTCGGGAGGCAGAGCTCTCGGCCCGTCGGGCCGCAGCGCCTTCCAGAAGATTCTTGAGTTCTCCCTGGATTCGCCGACCCTCGGTGGTTGATGGCTCCGGCATCGCGCGGAGGAGCATCGCTGCGGCTGCCAGGTTCTGACCGACCCCGCTGGATGCGGGTGGCGGCCTGACCCTGACGTCGTTGGCGACGCGGTGCTGGAAACCCTGGGGTAGGTGACGTATTTCTCCGGCCGGGGGTTGGCCCGCCCATACCTGCCCGACGTCCCGGTGGATCGACTCGAGCGCTCCTGCTCCCTCGTCGAGCCTGGCCTGCGCCCCGCGGACTTGCTCGAGCTGTGGGTCGTGACCCACCGCCGGAACGGGGACCACAGCTAGCTCCCGCGGGATGTCGGCGCGAGGCACCGGCCTAGGGAGATCACCGTCCTCTGTCATGCCGAGATGGTTGCCTTCGGAGGGATCCCCTAGCTCGACGTGGAAACATTCGCGGCTTGGGCCGCAGTCCTCGTCGTCAAGGCTGCGGCTACCGTCGGAACAGTCGGAGAGGCAGTAGTCACATGCGGTCATAAAGTCCCGCATGACACTGGGGTTGCCAAATCCAGAGAAATCACAGCAGATGCTGGGATCGTCATCTTCCTCGGACCTAGAGGGCCCGTAGGTCGAGACGTCTGTCAATCGGTCCCAAGGCGACCGCATACGAAACCCCAGAGGGGTTGCACTCGCCTCAACGAGAGCGCCCGCCAAAGCGAGGTCGCTAGGCGGGTTGAGGCCGAGTCGAAATGACGTAGGATGGGAATCAGTCAGTACCTTTTGGTCGACGAGGAGCGACATAGTCACGTCGGGGACTGATTGCGCCGTCGTCTTAGGTACGAGGGCGACGTCCTGCAGGCCCTCCGCGAGCGCGCTGGCGTCGTCCACTTGCTCGGGATTGGCGTGTTGCGGGAGGACGGCTCTCGACTTCATCTCAGACGCGAAGTCGACGCCCGACGCGCCCCCCGTTGGGGTGCTAGGGACGTCGATTCGCTCGACAGCCGACGAAGCGCGGCCTCCCGCTTGGCCTTGGTTGCCCCGCCTCCTCCTCCGTTGGCGGGGGAGAGGACGGGGCGAGCTCGAATGTCGTTCTTCCACCATGCGGGGAAGATGTCGTCGATTCCGCCGCCGGCAGGCGGGTTGTCGGCCGCCATTGTCGTCGTCGCGCGGCGGTGGAAGGAGTATCATGTCGTAGCTGCCGTCGAGGGACATGAACTCAAGACTCTCGAAACGGAGCACCGTCCCGGGTTGGAGAGGTTGTTGGAGACTGCCCATCTGGAGCTTGACGGGAAACTGCTCGTCAACACGCAGCAGGCCCCTACCTGGCGTGCCAACTGTCGGCGTCTCGAGACCGGGGGGTCCCTCAGGCCGACGAGTGAGTGTGCCGCGTGCCCCAGCCCAGATGGGTCGAGCGCGTGGGCGAGAGCGAAGGGGGGAAGTGAGGTGGCCGGAGACGGGCGTGAGAGAGGTGGAAATCCCGCGGCCTTCGTGTTCGTCCCGCGCCCAGGTCGGGTGCGCTTGCAGTAGGGGGTTACAAGCGTCCACGCGGGTGAGGGAAGCGAGCGGCCCCAAGAGAGCGCCTGCCCCGTCCTCGTCCCCGCGCGGCCAACCTTCTCTAAGAAGGCCCTGGTCCTTCCTTTTATAGGCGTAAGGAGAGGATCCAGGTGTACAATGGGGGTGTAGCAGAGTGCTACGTGTCTAGCGGGGGAGAGCTAGCGCCCTACGTACATGCCAATGTGGCAGCCGGAGAGATCTTGGCACCCTGCTGGTGTGATGTCGTGGCTGTCGGAGGAGCAATGGAGCCTGGCGGAGGGACAGCTGTCGGAGCGGTTGAGTCCTTGCTGACGTCCCCTGCTTCCGTAAGGGAGCTGAGAGCCGCCGTCGTCACAGGGCTAGCGGGGCGCCATCATTGCCTATCTGGCGGAGCTAGCCAGATGGGACACCGGTCTTGTTCTCTGTGGCCCGAGTCGGCTCGGGGTAGAGTGATGATGGCGCTTCCTGTGGACGTGGCGGGCCTGTGCCCTAGGTCGGGCGACGTGGAGGCTCCTCCAAAGCCGGGGTCGAATCTATCTTCCATGGCCGAGGCCGAGCCCAAGCTCCTGGGTCGGGCGAGGCGGAGGTTGTTCGGCAGAGGCCAGGGCGGAGTCCGAGCCCTGGGGTCGGGCGAAGCGGAGTTCGTCGTCTTCTGGGGCTGAGCCCGAGTCCGAGCCCTGGGTCGGGCGGAGCGGAGTTCGCCGTCTTCCGGGGCCTTAGCCTGAGTCCGAGCCCTGGGTCGGGCGGAGCGGAGTTCGCCGTCTTCCGGGGCCTTAGCCCGAGTCCGAGCCCTAGGTCGGGCGGAGCGGAGTTCGCCGTCTTCCGGGGCCTTAGCCCGAGTCCGAGCCCTGGGTCGGGCGGAGCGGAATTCGCCGTCTTCCGGGGCCTTAGCCTGAGTCCAAGCCCTGGGTCGGGCGGAGCGGAGTTCGCCGTCTTCCGGGGCCTTAGCCCGAGTCCGAGCCCTGGGTCGGGCAGAGCGGAATTCGCCGTCTTCCGGGGCCTTAGCCCGAGTCCGAGCCCTGGGTCGGGCGGAGCGGAGTTCGCCGTCTTCCGGGGCCTTAGCCCGAGTCCGAGCCCTGGGTCGGGCGGAGCTTCCTATGGCGCCTTTGGCAAGGCCTGGCTTCCTGTCAGCATCACTCTGTCAAGTGGCGCTGCAGTCGGAGTGGCGCAGGCGGCGCTGTCCTTCTGTCAGACCAGTCAGTGGAGCGGCGAAGTGACGGCGGTCACTTCGGCTCTGCCGGAGGGCGCGTGTCAGGATAAAGGTGTCAGGCCACCTTTGCGTTAAATGCCCCTGTGACTCGGTCGGTCGGCGCGGCGATTTAGTCAGGGTTGCTTCTTAGCGAAGGCAAGGCCTCGGGCGAGCCGGAGGTGTGTCCACCGTTAAAAAGGGGAGCCTCGGGCGAGACGAAAACCCCTCGGGGTCGGCTGCCCTTGCCCGAGGCTAGGCTCGGGCGAGGCGTGATCGAGTCGCTCGTATGGACTGATCCCTGACTTAATCGCACCCATCAGGCCTCTGCAGCTTTATGCTGATGGGGGTTACCAGCTGAGAATTAGGCGTCTTGAGGGTACCCCTAATTATGGTCCCCGACACTAGGCAACCCAAAACTGCAACTTGTGCAAGAAAGGTAATGAGTTTTCCAAGTGCTAGCACAAAGGGCATTTGGGTTCCTAGATCTTTGTTGACTAACCTTGATGGACCCATCAAGAGATGGGGACCAAAATATGCATGACAAGCTTTGCAGGGAAAGGAGATGATATGAAACTTTGGATGTGCTTGAGAGGATCAATTTAATTCATATTAACTCAAGCTATCAATCTTACAATGATCTATATCTCTAAGATTGACCCAAAGTTATTTTGAGTTATTATATCTACCCATATCATCTCAAGCAGGATATTGAAGTTGTAGGAATTAAAGGATTATCCTGTGTGGAAAACCAAAGCCTACAACATGAAGGAAAGACAAAGGATGGTAACACTTATGTCTTTAAGTGCAAGTATCTTCAATTACCATTTCTCTTGTGTCTTGTGTAGTCACATAGAAAAAGGAAGCACTTAAGAATATTATCAAATTATGTCACCGTTCTTTGGAGAAAGTTCCTCTCATATGGTAGATTGAATTTTCATCATTTCAATATTATGGCAATCTACATGCTTTAAATTATTGTAAGTACTATATGGCATGTTTTACACTAACCATCCAATTATTGCCATGGTCTAGACATAGAGACATATTCCAAGTTCTTAAAAAAATGGTTCCCATTCAATTGGTATTTATTCTAAATTATCTTAATCTACCAATGTGAAGATTAGATTCATTAGTTAACTTAAGATGGCTAAAAGTGCATATAAACTTGCTTTCATATGTGCACTAGTCTATTAGAATCTAACTCATACCTTTGCTATATATGTTCTCATATTGATATGCTTCTAAGTTATGTTAATAAATTAAATATGAAGAAGTAAATTTCCTATGGTTGATTAGAAATGTTAAAAGGTGCATATTCCTCCTTTCTAATGATGTGCACTAATATTAAGGATTTTACTTCGTGTCTGTGTGACTTGTGGATGATGAATTGTTTGTATCTCTTATCTAAAGAAATCATCATTCACCGTATAATCCTCTGTTCTGCTAATATCTTTCTTGAGTATTTTCAATGTGTTTAAAAAGAAAAAGAGACAACTTCAAAGGGAGGACACTTAAAAGGAAGACATCAAGAACAACAACACCTACTTGGTTAGTAAGATCTTCAAATGGTCAATGGTGTGGTTGTAAGTATTCTAAACCTTTTTATTGTTGAGAATACCAGGCATAAAGTGATTTCTGCAAATATTACATGCCTTGATCAAGATGTTCAATGTATTCCCTATTTTCTTTAAAAGAAAAGTGCATCTAACCAAATCATTCAAATTCTTGATGCATATCCTTAGAGGGAGCTCCATTTCTATATCTTGATCATATTGAGACTAACATTTTCTCTTAGTAATCTCATAAAGTCTCAAGTATGAGAATAAGTTTCTCATGAAGTATGCTGCTTCAAATCAATCCAATTTGGTAAAGTAATATCACTTTTATTAAGGGTTGTAGCTTTTATTGTTGAAGTAGCATATTTATTGGATTCTCCTATTTTAAGCTTATTTGATATTCTAATGTTGTTCTTTTGATCGCATCTGTTATTCATTGAATAACTTCAATTGACTCTTATGTTGCTTAGTGCCTCATATAGTATCAATTAATGTCTCTCTTGATATGCACTAAGTTAAAAGGAGAACTCAGGATAAAATTATGCAATTTGTGATCTACTTGATATATGACAACAATGACTTAGAAAAGGATCACTAGTTGTAAAACTCTCTCTTGTGCAAAATATTTCCATACATTGTCTTGAATATAGGTCTTAAGTAACCAAGACTAAGGACAAAGCACAATGAAGAGAGCGTCTCTAGGTAAAGGTACAAAAGGGTAAACTACTTCCTCTCATTTACACAAGTACCTAAATCTTCCTATACATTATTTGCATATCTTGTATAAAAGGAAGAGAAAGCATGTCTATGCATTATCCCTCCTTCATACCTAGTTTAACCTCTCAAAAATTTCATTCCTGCTTTAATGCATTTTTGTTAAAACTAGGTGAAGTAATTTTATTGTTAAAGAGCTTAAAGCTTAACCTTGTAATGAGGATAAGCTACCTTTGTCTCAAAGGTGGAAGTTCCTTAAGTCTCTTTGAAACCTCAAGGGTAAATGCATCAAATATCCATAACATGCTTTTATAAGTGCACAGTATGTCGTGAGCATCACACATTACACTTCACAATTTCTATGATATAGATATGTTCTCATTGACCTCATTATGTGCATTTGGCATTTAAGGCCAAAATAGGTATTCCTCTCAAGGCACATATTTAGGGGGAGCAATCTATATTATATAGAACTATAATAAAGCTTCATTGACATATCTTTTGATCTTATATATCTCTTTCATATTTTTGCTTATACCAAAGTTCAATGTGTAGAACTTGCATCCTAATACCTCACAAGTCCTAAGGTGCATTGATACAAGTATTCATCGCTTGTATGCACAAGTTTAGGGGGAGCATTTCTCTACATATTAAATCCTTGAAACTAACCGTTCTTCAAGTATATGTTGTGCTTAGTCTCAAATTGAAAGGGAAATGTAGTTTTAAGCAAAGGGAGTGGTTCCACTTCATATTCGTTCGGTATCAACCACCCTTGCTCAAACTCATGTACTTCAATTTCATATTGATTGAAAAAGCCTCAACATTTCTTCATTTTTGGTGCTTAATGCCAAAGGGGGATAAAGTTTTAGGCCAAAGCAAAAGGACCGCACCACCACTATTTTCTGAAAACGTTTTAAACTATTTTATAACAAAGGGGAGAACTTCTTTAGGGGGAGTTTCGTAAATGGCCAAAGGAAAAGCATTTGAAAAAGGGAAATCTTTAAATCCTAGAAATGCTCTTAAAATTCCATTCTTGTACCTTAGGCCATACGCAAATAACTTTGAAAAAGATTTTATCAAAAGTTTGCAAAAATCATCACATGTGGTGCAAAAGTGGTCCAAAACTACAATCATATCAATATCACTCATATGCACTTAGAACCATTTTCATTTCAGTAGCTTATGAACACTTGACCAATTGCAAACTAGTTACAATTTTAGACTTCATGTTTGCTTTGGTTTGTGTTGGCATCAATCACCAAAAAGGGGGAGATTGAAAGGGAAATGGCCTTAAACCTGTGGGGGACAGATACCCCCCCCCCCCCGGGGGTCCACCGGAAGGATAAAAAACCTCACGAAAGGCTCAAGGGCCCCATAATTCGTGAGGTCATCCCCTGGTGGGCCTGGGAGAGATGACCAGTGAAGCGGATCGACATAAGGCCGGATCGGTGCAAGCCCAGACGGCTCGATGAATTCAAACAAGGATCACAACAGTGACCCGACCTTCCCGCATGAGGGCTCCATGCATCAGAATCAAGCGAGGATGAGTCGGCTGAATTATAGGAAGATAGACGCAGTTGGTTCACTATCATTTAGGCGCACGTTGTTATCATATCTGCATGTATTGCCCCACGGTCGAATATATAAGGCCTAGGGGGCACCCCTTCAAAACAAGACGCTCACTACTCAGCCATCCACCCCAACTCTCTACGTTCCCCGCACTAGAGAATTCCCTTGTAATCCACCACATAAAGCACTCTCGCCAGGACGTAGGGTGTTACGCATTTCAAAGCGGCCCGAACCTGTAAACCATTGTCCACTGTTTCTTGTGCAACCAGCACGAACCATTGAGCTACAGTCGATAACACCGTCCTACTCCTAAAAGCACCTTGATGGGTAACCCCGGGTGTGCGGTCGGACCCAAAACACCGACAGCTGGCGCGCTAGGTAGGGGGTGTGTCGTCGATCCAAGCTAGCTCAATGGCCGTCACCTTCCTGCATAAGATCATCTTCCGCCCTGGGTCCACATTCTGCTTCAGAACCATCTCATCTATAGCGGATGAGGAGGGAACTCTGCATCGCATTGCGGATCCGACGAAGAGAAGATCTTCCTCAGAAATCTCCAGGAAAATCGGGGCAAGGCAGGAAAAGGCGCAACCTCCAATGCTCCGAAAAAAGATCGCCTCTGGCAAGCCAGAGGCCCAGGGTCCGTCAACCCGGAGAACTCCACTGTCTACCTCTCCAACGAAAGAATGGACACAAATCACAAGAAAGAAAGACACAAATAAAATCGGGAGGAAGCAAGTTGTTCTTTCTGTGCCTCTGCCCTCAAAGGAGAACAGAAAGAAGATCGTCACGACAGCTGCACCATTCTACCTCGACGTCCTCTTCATCAGGAATGTGGAGTCGCCCCCCATCTCCGACGACGAGCCGACTGCACCTGGAGAGGAACCTCCTTAGCGGGAATCCCACCGACGAAGGAACTGACGTCGAAATATTCGGCAACATCATGAGGCCGGAGAGCGGGACCCGGCGCAGCCTGTGTCGCGAGACGAGGCCTTGGAGATGGGAGAAACCCCATAAGAGCATGTCTTCCGGGAAAGGAGGAATTCCCGACGACGCGATCGCCGACGAGCTCAAGAACAGGCCGAACAGGAAACAAGGCAACGTCGGGAAAATCCACTCTTCGGGCGCAACCTAAACCCCGACTTCGCCCGAGCCTTGAACACGCCGAGTGAAGTCGGCGGAGTATTGGCTCGGATAGCCGACGGTCTCCCTCGGACTCCTGACGCCGAGGGCTACCGGCGACTGTTCACTCGAGCAGCCAACCATCTTCTACATCTCGCACATCCGCCGAACGATCTACGACACGCCATCAATAGTCGGCGGGACGCACGGAGCTCCATCAACGCTTCGCGCGAACGACGACATGAGAGCGAGATCCGTCGCCGGGAAGAATACGATAGGGACCATGGCGTCCCATCCCGGAGTCAGGCCACCAGGACTGAGTCGGCAACGGCTTCGACTAGCGGCACCACCCGGGGATGGACGAGGCACCACGACAACCACTCCCCTTCCTAGGACAGACGTCATCCCCGACGACCGGAGGACACGTGTGGAGTGTCGGCACTTACTCCGCGCCTCAGAGCCATTCAATGGCCCCCTAACTTCAAGGTATCCAACATCGACAAATATGAACCTAAGCAGGATCCGAGAGGATGGCTGTCCGTATACACCACCGCTGCCCGAGCTGCCGGGGCAACTGAGGACGTGATGACCGCATACTTGCCCATCGTCCTCGGGCAAGATGCACTGCAATGGCTGCGACACCTACCACGACACTGCATCGACGACTGGAGTGATTTCAGTCGATGCTTCATCGCCAACTTCCAGTCCCTCTCTGACAAGCCGGCGCAACCATGGGACCTCAAATCCATCAAGCGCTGGGGGGACGAAACTCTCTGGTCGTACCTCAAAAGATTCCAGACCATGAGAAACCATATCCCCGAGGTCGCGGAGGCGGCGGTGATCGAAGACTTCTACCGGGGATCCGATGACTCAGCCTTCGTCCGAACCATACTGCAGAAGGCGTCGACTACCTCCGAACAGCTGTTTCGGGAAGCCGACCTCTATATCACCGCCGACGAGCGAGCTCGGGACCTCATCGGAGGAACGAAGCCAGCACCGGCGGCGCCGCGACGCGACACGAACCAGCAGCCCGACAAGCGTTGGGAGAAGAGGCCTCGCGAAGAGGTTCACGCCGCCGGACCGCCCGCCTCTCGCGCCCGAGGACGACCTCGTGGAGGCGAACGCACGCTGGACGACATCCTCGATGCCCAGTGCCCGTACCACAAGGACATGCGCCACACCCTTCGGAACTGCAGAGACTTCAAGCACTCCGTCGGGCACGGCCGACCCTTCCAACCTCTACCTCCTCCTCCGCCGTGGGGAGGACCAGGAGAACCGCGACAGCCCCAGCAACAGGAGGAGGGAGGAGGTGGAGCCTTCCCACGTGTTGACAGAGAGGTCAACGTCATCTTCGGCGGACATGGATCACAGGAGAATAAGAGACAACAAAAGCTCAATGATCGCCAAATACTAGTGGCGACCACCGGTCCTCCTGCCCCATACCGATGCTGCTATATATCTCTTGCACGACTCACGTGGTGAGCACCGCGTTGGTAGTCGAGCGAGCAGAAGAAGGGCATGCAAACCCAGTACAACATCCTGTTTATTTCATCAGTGAAGTTCTGGGTCCCTCGAAGAAGAAATACCCTCAAGTTCAGAAGCTATTATATGCATTACTTCTAACTGCACGCAAGCTCCGTCACTACTTCGATGACCACAAAGTCATAGTAGTCACGGGATTTCCGATAGGAGATATTCTTCACAACAAAGAAGCCATCGGGAGAATAGCCAAGTGGGCCTGCGAGCTGGGATCTCATGACATCGAATTTCGACCTCGCACTGCCATTAAAACTCAAGCACTAGTTGACTTCGTATCAGAGTGGACCAAACAACAAGTACCAGATAACCCAGAAACTACAGAAGTATGGCGAATGTATTTTGATGGCTCGTTAAAACTGCAGGGAGCAGGCACAGGGATCCTCTTTACCGCACCTGGAAGCGAGCACCTCAGATATGCCCTTCAGTTGTTATTTCCAGCCTCTAACAATGCAGCAGAATATGAAGCTCTGATTCATGGACTGAATATTGCTATATCACTAGGCATCAAAAGACTGATGGTATACGGAGATTCTATGGTAGTCATAAGTCAGATAAACAAAGAATGGGATTGTTCAAGCGATTCCATGGGAAAATACTGCACCGCTGTCCGGAAACTAGAATACAAGTTTGAAGGTTTGGAATTTCACCATGTAGAGAGAGATCGAAACACGGCAGCTGATGCATTGTCCAAGCTAGGATCCAGTCGAACTCAGGTCCCACCTGGAGTCTTCGTTCAAGAAATATCACACCCAAGCATCTCACTGGATCAGGCAGAAGAATGTAATACTTTGAGCCAACCAGAGTCAGATTCTGATGACTGGAGGAGGTCGATCATCAAATATATAAAAAATGAGGAGGAGCCAGATGACAAGAATATAGCGCATCGCAAGACAATCAGCTCACTATACACTCATTGGGGAAACACTATACAGAAGGGGTGCATCAGGAGTCCTCATGAAATGCATTCTCTCAGCTACTAGAAAGCAGCTTCTGGATGAGGTCCATGCTGGACAATGTGGAGTACACGCAGCATCTAGGACCCTGGTTGGGAAGGTCTTCAGGTCAGGTTTCTATTGGCCAACAGCGAAGAGTGACGCAGCCGAGTTAGTCCAGAGGTGCGAAGCCTGCCAGTACCTGTCAAAACAGCAGCATCTACCAGCACAGCAGCTGCAGACTATACCCATAACTTGGTCGTTCGCGTGCTGGGGATTGGATATGATTGGGCCTTTCAAGAAAGCTCAAGGAGGATACACTCATATACTGGTAGCAATCGACAAATTCACTAAATGGATAGAGTTCAAACCCATTGCTTCTTTAACTTCAGCTAAGGCCATGGAATTCATACAAGACATAATATTCAGGTTTGGAATATCGAATAGCATCATAACCGACCTGGGATCCAACTTCACAAGTTCAGAGTTCTTCGATTTCTGTGAGCAAAAGAGCATTCAGATCAAATATGCTTCGGTCGCACACCCAAGAGCCAACGGGCAGGTTGAAAGAGCTAACGGGATGATATTGGAGGCACTCAGGAAAAAAGTCTTCGATAAAAATGAAAAGTTCGCAGGAAAATGGATAAGGGAATTGCCCTACGTCGTTTGGAGCCTAAGAACTCAACCTAGTCGAGCTCTGCATGGAAATACTCCTTTCTTCATGGTCTACGGTTCAGAGGCAGTACTACCTGCTGATCTCAAGTTTGGGGCGCCAAGGTTGATCTTCGAAAACATAGCAGAAGCCGAGGCTACTAGGCTGGAAGATATTGATATACTCGAAGAAGAGCGACTGAATACGGTGATTCAATTAGCGCGATACCAGCAAACTCTGAGGCGCTATCATGATAAGGCCATATGACGTCGATCCTTCGCAGTGGGAGATCTCGTCCTCCGCCGAATTCTAACGGGGGAGGGACGGCATAAATTGTCACCTCTATGGGAAGGACCATTCATAGTAGCAGAAGTCACTCGGCCGGGATCATATCGCCTTACTCAGATGGACGGAATAGAAATTGGGAACTCATGGAACATAGAACACCTCAGGAAGTTTTACCCCTAGCTGTATTTCAAAAGCTATTGGGACGACAATGAACTCTATAAACTGGGAAATATATCATCAATAAAAAGACTTCGAGAGCGCTCAAATTATTCATTGTCAACCTGCACGCTTACTTAACTCAGGGTGACCACTATGCCCTGCCAACGGAGCAATCGGCTTAAGTCGGCAACGACTTAAGACGGTGCAACATGCTCGTGCTTACTCAACTCGGGGTGACCACTATGCCCCACCAACAGAGCAATCGGCTTAAGTCGACAACGACTTAAGACGGTGCAACATGCTCGCACTTACTCAACTCGGGGTGACCACTATGCCCTGCTAACGGAGCAATCAGCTTAAGTCGGCAACGACTTAAGACGGTGCAACATGCTCACGCTTACTCAACTCGGGGTGACCACTATGCCCTGCTAACGGAGCAATCGGCTTAAGTCGGCAACGACTTAAGACGGTGCAACATGCTCACGCTTACTCAACTTGGGGTGACCACTATGCCCTACTAACGGAGCAATCGGCTTAAGTTGGCGATGACTCAAGACGGTGCAACATGCTCATGCTTGCTTAACTCGGGGTGGCCACTATACCGCACTAACGAAGCGATCGGTTTGAGTTGATACTAACTCAAACTGGCGCAACACACTCGGTGCATATACGATTATTCATCCAGGGGCGGCATCTATGTCCCATGAAGAAGTCTCGAAACCATCACGCTACATTTTACTTCTACAAGTGTAGATACTGTTAAATTCTAAATAATAGGAGAACAATAGTAGCATTCAGTACTAAAAGGTGTCCTCTCACAAAACATCCGAGCATGTTAACCACGTGCTCAAAGCATACAATGTTTTTCTATTTTGCAACATTCTTCTCAGGAGCAACCGACGAAGAAGGACGACTGGAGGAATCAGGAGTGGCGTTCACATCTGCCACTATGTCATCAGGAACAACCACACCAGGTCTCCTCATCAGAATCCGCCCCGCGCGAATAGCTTTATCCATAGCTTAATCGCACTGAGCCCTCAGAGTAGCGAAAGTCTCTTCGATAACCTTGACAGCCAGCTGAGCGGTCTTTAGCTCCTGGGCGACGGATTTCTTGGAAGCACACAGATCCTTGATGACAGCATCTTTGGCCGATATCAACTGCCTAAGGTGAATCACATCATCCAGGGACTCTTGCAGCTTATAGCGATGGTTGTCCAAGTCTTCCATGGTGAAGCGATGACTCCTCTCCAAGATGGTCAACGAGTTGCTAGAGTCACGGTATAGCCTGTCATGATTGTCACGAGAAGTAACAAGGGCACGTTTTTCTTCCTGCAAGCAAGAATCAGCTTCTTCAAAAGTCAAGCAAGCAATAAGAACACGGCAAAACAAAGCCTAGATTCGCAGGTCACCTTTTCAGAGTCGAGCTGAGCGCGGAGAGTAGAGTTCAGCGTGTTAGCATCATTCAGAGCAGCAGAGACCTGGGCCAGCTCAGTCTGACTTTGGGAATACTTTTCCTCAAGATTAGAGCACTGCCGGACCAGTTCAGCTTGGCCTTGAGAATGTTTTTCTTCAAGATCAGAATACTGCCGAGTCATATCTGGCGAGAAACAGTCAGGTGAAGGTGTTAAAATAAGAAGCAGTTTAATAAGGTAGCCAAAAGGAAGCAAAAGAAGCACTGACCAGCATTCGCCGCCTCTAAGTCAGAAACACGCCGCTGAAGCAGCACCGGATTCCAACGCGCCAGAGACAAAGCTCCTTCTGGCACAGAAGCACCCTGCAGCTTCAGCCGACTAGACATCTCATCGACCAACGCCTGGCATTAAAAGCAGACAAGCATGAGAATAATTATCTGCCTAGGTAAAAGTCAGACCAGAAGGAACCAAAATACCTGGAGGTTGGAGAAGAATGAGGGGACCCCCAAATCGTGAGAAATCAACTGATGGCTAGGTGAAGGATCACCACCTAGAGCAACTTGCAACGGATCAGCAGGAACCAACTCAGTGTCATCAGCAGAACCCAAAACTCTGTCGTCGGGTACGCTGGCCTCTAAAGCGACTCCTTGACCAAAGGCTTGGGCTATCACCATGCAAGCAAAGTGCAGAGGAGAAGACCCTACGTGAACATCCATGGAAGTGCAAGAGGGAGAACCTGCTCGGACACCCTCGGGGGCTGGGTCATAGCTTGCGCTACCCATCCGAGCCGGATCATCTCCGGCAACACCCTCGGGGGCTGGGTAAGCGCCAGCATCATCCTTGAGGGCCGAGTTCTCTGCAGTAGCCACCTCTAAGGTTGAAGGTCCCTTAGTCACTTCCATGGGAGCAGGGCAATCCAAACCAGCTTCCTGACCCTCAAGACCGCGCTCCAAGGTCGATGAGGCGCGGGACGCTGCCCGGGATGACCCCAACCCGGCGTCGAGTACATCAACACAAACATCCATCGCGCCACCATCTGCTGGTTCTGATAATAGATCTTCTGGAACCATATCCTCAAGAGTTTGATCAAAGTTCGCTAGAGATAATTCTTGCAGACCAATGAGGGCAGACAAGGCAGGAGAAGGAACACCACTACTTTCCCCACTAGCTATGTAACGACGGTTGTTCTTCCGAATCAGAGGGATCTCGTCCTCTTCTTCATCATCCTCATCAACAACACGGATAGCACACCCATTGGGATCAGCGTCAGACGGGACCCATTGGGATCAGCTTCAGTAAATCCAGGCACTGGCACTTCCTCAGCAACAGGAGCAGAAGGACCGGCACCCTGATCCAAGCTAGACACCCGACGAAGACGTCTCTTCTTCTTTTTCTCCCCTTCAGTGGGAAAAGAGGCTTGAACGGCTTGGCGAGAACGTTTTGGACGAACATTGGCAGACTTCTGGGCGTCCAAAGCTTTGTCAGCCTCAGGGATGGGCACCACCACCAATGTTTCATCAGGAGCGGCATCAGAAGAATCCTCAGCCAACATATCCAGCATAGCACCTATCTCTGCATCACTGGGATCCAAAGGCACCTCAAAATGAACCTACCGTTCATCATCAGGAATTTCTTCAAGCGAAGCAACCAAAGCGCTAACTTCTTCGGCAGAGGGTCGCACTCTAAGGCCCAAACCGCCATCACCAGCAGGAGGACTTGACACAAAATGGGTGAAGGCCTTGGAAGGAGGCAGGTTCCAGGCCGAATACGCAACAGGGGCGCCAACATTTGATACCTTGCCTCTGAGTATCATTTTGAGCCGGCTCACCAAGTCCACAGCAGGAATTCTTCTGTTGGTGACCCGGGTTGAGTCAGCCAGGCCTCGGTATAGATAGGCCGGGTGTGCCCTGTCCTTTAGTGGCTGAATATTCTTGAAGACAAAATCAGCAACCACAGCCTCTACAGTCAGACCTCTCTCCTTCAACAATCCAACTTCAGCTAACAGAGCCCCTGCCTCGGCCACCTCCTGGTCTATGGGGGATTCGGTCCAGCTCGGAGTGCGAACATCCGGTTGTCTCCCTGACCGTGGGGGAGGGAATTCCCATGATTCTCCACGATAAACCACTCTAAGCGCCATCCTTTGATATTGTCCTTGAGTGGGATGTCAAGGTAGTCAGTCTTCCTCCCACGGCGCATCTCCAAGCTCGCGCCCCCTACCAGTTGGTGCTGCCCTCCGGCCATCCCAGGCCGACAACGGTACAAGTACTTCCACAGGCCAAAGTGCGGTAGAACGCTAAGAAAAGTCTCACATAAATGAACAAAGATGGAGATTTGCATAATGGAATTGGGGTTCAGATGGGTCAGATTCAAGTGATAGAAATCAAGGAGACCGTGGAAAAAGGGAGAAATAGGAAGAGCAAGGCCGCGGAGGAGGAATGGAACGTAGACAACGAACTCATGAGTGTCTTCTGTTGGAACAGTGACCCCACAGTAGATTCGCCAGGAACAGAGCTCTTTCAGAGGAAGAACTTCGATGGACACGAGATGGAGAAGGTCAGACTCAGAAACAACAGACATATGGTTACCTGCGAAAGGCAACTGGCTGTTGGGATCGATGGGGGGAATGACAGCAACGGACGAACTCGAGGCTTTCCGCTTGGGCGCCATCTCAACCTCGCCGGCGAGCGGAGCAGAAGCAGAATCGCAAAAGGGCAGAGAGGGCCTGGATGCAGGAAAGCAAGAACTAGGGCACGGAGCGTGGAGTCGTGCTACAGTGCAGTACATATGGGTTTTTCCCGGGCCAGATGTCGTTTCCAAAAAGTGCCTAGTCATCACCCGGCGGTTATTTCTAAAACGCTGGTGTGCCATGTCATCACTCAGCTGCTATTTCTAAAAAAGCTAGCGTGCCATGTCATCGCTCGGTCGTTATTTCCAAAACGGTCGACGCGGCCCGTTTTAACTCGGTTGTTACCTCTAAAACGCCGACGTCGCCATCAGTCACTCGGCTATTACCTCTAAAACGCCGACGTCGCCATCAATCACTCGGTTGTTACCTCTAAAACGCCGACGTTGCCATCAGTCACTCGGTTGTTACCTCTATAACACTGATATCACCAGTAACCACTCGGTCGTTAATTCTAAAAACACCGATGTGGCCCCGCCATCATTCGGACGCTACTTCAGAAGCGCCAATGTTGTCAATAATAACTCGGCCGTCACCCCTAAAAGCGACAATGTGACCCCAGTGACTCGGCCACTACTTCTGAGGCACCGACATCACAGATAAAATGAACGGAAGAATGATTCGAGAACTCCAAGTTACTACCCAAGCATAGCAGACAGAGAACATCATGGACAGTAAATATTGCAACGATCGTCAACTAACCAGGAGGCAAAGTAATTAACACAGGAGGAGACGAAATCATTCTTCATAAAGGGAAGCTACAGAACTTACAAATCAACTCATTATGAGTTGATACTCCCCTACTACTACTACTACTACATTACATCCCACTACTCTATACTACTAGCTACTATTACATTATTTCACTAATACTATTTCTACTACTAATCTACACTAACATCTAAAACCAGTGGCATCTAGCCACTGGCCTCGTTGCTGCCCCTGTTGCTGCCCTTGCCGCCGCTGCCACCATCGCCGCCGCCGCCCTTGCCGCTGTCGTGACCGCCCTTGCCGCTGCCGTCGCCGCCGTCACCATCGCCTCCGTCGTCGTCGCCATCGCCACCGCTGCCCTCCTCGGACGAGTCTGAGGAGTCCTCCGCATCCGAGGAGTACTCCAACTCATTCGAGCCCTCGAGCCCGGCGCGCTCGACGGCCCGGATGTAGGTCCAGACCTCCGCGGCAATCCCCTGGGAGTCGTCTGAATCATCAGACGACGCCGGGGGAGAGACGGGGGCCGGAGATCCCTCGGACTCGAAGGAGAACTCCTCCTTCGAGTACTCCGAGTTGCCGAAGTCCTCCGAGGGAGGAGTCGGCTCACGTTTGCACTTGTCACCAGAGCGAGGCGAAGAACCGCTACCTTTCTTACTCTTGCCCATGGTGGAAAGGAAAGAAGAAGAAGAGAGCAAGCAGCAGAGAGCAGTAAGAGATGTGAAAATACCGGGGAAGCAAGAACACTATTTATAGAAGAAGAAGGCAACCGCTCACCTCCTACCACAGCCATTGAACAGTCACAAAAATTCAATATGCAATTCAAACCGTCTGAAGACACGTCAGGCGGTTGACTCCGTTTCACGCAACACAACACCCATTGGGACTCCAGTCAACTGCGCGGGCGATATGATTACACCCGCGGTCACATCAAGTTACTACTTAGAAGCAGTTTGCTAAACACTCAGCGTACCAAGCCGTCCCTTGCCTACACCCATTGGGGGGGACGCCCAGGAATTATCAGTATATTTTTCAAAACTGTCACATCCGTGCAGTACGTGCAATGAATACTTCAAGACAAAAGTGAGATATCAGTAAGATCAAAGGAAAGCCAAATATAGCCAACAAGGTACAAGTCTAATTGACAGAAGCATTGAAGCAAGAAGTGATAACGAAGACTAGCCAAGGGTCATCTGTCGAATGTCCAATCAGTCACAGATCAAATAAATTGCACTACCTAGCAAGATATGGGCAGATCACGAACTCGGCCTCAAAGACAAAGTATACGCTGACCTCTAAAGCATAATATCAATTACATAGTGCTGACCTCTAAGGCATTCGGCAAGAAGGGAGGATGATTCCCGGAAAAAGGCATGAAATGAAGACCTTCGAGTGGATTATTTTCAAAAATCCACTCGAAGCTCGAGGGCTACACCCATTGGGTGCACCTTTGGTGCACCCAATGAAGTTCGAAGTCCTACCGTACGAAATGCTGACCTCCGAAGCAAGAGTCTGAGACAGAACACCAAATTTCGAGTAATAAAAGCAGAAGAAGGCAGTGAAAAATTGTTTTTACCAGACCACTCAGAATTCAGAAGCGTTGGCCCGGCAAGCTCATCCCCAAAGCGTTTTCTTGTTAAAATCAAAAGACTGGAAGCTGGACCTAGGATCATTGGGCCGTTTATTTCAAAATCGACCCAAAGATCGGGGGCTTGTGGGGGACAGATATCCCCCGGGTCCACCGGAAGGATAAAAGACCTCACGAAAGGCCCAAGGGCCCCATAATTCGTGAGGTCATCCCCTAGTGGGCCTGGGAGAGACGACCAGTGAAGCGGATCGACATAAGGCCAGATCGGTGCAAGCCTAGACGGTTTGATGAATTCAAACAAGGATCACAACAGTGACCCGACCTTCCCGCACGAGGGCTCCATGCATCAGAATCAAGCGAGGATGAGTCGGCTGAATTATAGGAAGATAGATGCAGTTGGTTCACTATCATTTAGGCGCACGCTGTTATCATATCTGCATGTATTGCCCCACGGTCGAATATATAAGGCCTAGGGGGCACCCCTTCAGAACAAGACGCTCACTACTCAGCCATCCACCCCAACTCTCTACGTTCCCCGCACTAGAGAATTCCCTTGTAATCCACCACATAAAGCACTCTCGCCAGGACGTAGGGTGTTACGCATTTCAAAGCGGCCCGAACCTGTAAACCATTGTCCACGGTTTCTCGTGCAACCAGCACGAACCATTGAGCTACAGTAGATAACACCGTCCTACTCCTAAAAGCACCTTGAGGGGTAACCCCGGGTGTGCGGTCGGACCCAAAACACCGACAAAACCATTTCTTATATTTTGGTGCTTAATGACCATCACAGCCATTCGGACTAACTAGTTTGCTTAGTCTTTGATTCACAGGTTCATAAGATTCAAAAGTCCAGTTTCTTAGTCAGAATCAGCTCAGACTCAACCAAACAGGGGTAAAACATGGAATAGATGAACTACCAATAATTCTACTCTTTGGAAAATACCCCGAGGAACGTATTCAACACTTCTAGAAAGGTTGGGAAGCTCAAAATTAATATATCGCTATTTAGGAGCTAGTTTGAGCAAAAGAAGAAATATGAGTGAAAGAATCAAAATGTTCATAATCCATGACTTAGGCTAGATGGAAAACCACTTGAGATATTTTCTAAGTCATAGGATCTCTCGCAAGTCTAGCCAAAGCAACTTGGAGAAGATTGTTCAAAGATCAACGGAAAGTCAGAAACTCAAGTTCTAAAATTGCCTAGCGCGGACCGTCCGGCCCCTTCTGACGGACCGTCCGTGACACCGTTTCGACTTCGGCCAGGAACTAAAAATCATGGATAGTCCGACTAAACCACGGACTGTCCAGCCATATAGTGCGGACCGTCCGAATATAATTCATGGGCCGTCCGCATGTGAAGACCTGGTTCAGCCCGAAGGTGACAAGTTGATCTAAAGAAATTATAGAGCTGGTGTGGACCGTCCGGGACCAAGGGCGGACCGTCCACATGGTGTCATCGAGGCAAATAGTCGTTGATCTGTCAGGCGTATCCGTTGAAGATGTCAGAATCGACCGTTGGAGGGTCGCGGACCGTCCGGGACCTAGCCGCATACTGTCCGCCAGTGCAATTTCTGGCAGATGCGCCCCAATGGCTATATGTGTGGTTGAGGGATATAAAAGCCACCCCAACCAACCCATTCACAAGCATTCATTGATCCATTTCATACACAAGAGTTGGGTATTCACTCCTATCTACTAGAGCAACACTTCTATACACATCAAAGCCTCATAAGTGCCACAAAAGAAAGATCAAGCAAGAAAGAGCTACTCGTGTGCGTTTAGTGATAGTGCCTTGTGAGAATCATTGAGAGAAAGTGTGTGCTACCTCTTGTGATCATTTGAACGTGGAGTTTTGACTCCCATTCATTGTAAAGCTAGCAAGAGCCCTTATCTTTGTGGTTGGCCTTACGGGGACTTCGATCTTTTATTGACAAAGAAGAAGAAGCACTCGCCGGTCTTGGTGATCGGTGGAGAGAGGGAAAGGGTTGAAAAAGACCCATCCTTAGTGGACTCCTCAATGGGGATTAGGTTCTTGGTGAACCAAACCTCGGTAAAACAAATCACCCGTGTCACTTGTGTTTATTGCTTGTGATTTGTTTGTTGTCTCCCTATCTAAGTTCTCTTGCACTATTCTTTGCTAATATTATTTTGTGTTGCTTCAAGTTAAATTCTCATTTAGAGAAGCAACACCTTGCAAGAAATAATTTGTGTTATTCCTCTTCTTATCTAAGCCCTCTTGCTTTATTCTCTATAAACATTTTAGTTGTGTTGATTTGTTAATTCCGCATTGTTTGAAAGCAATACTCTTTGCAAGCAAAGGACTTAGTTTTTATACTCCGAAATTTGTGAATCTTGTTCTAACCACTAATCAAGGGATCAAGTCTGGGTTTAGAGTTATAATTTTCAGGTTTTGCCTATCCACCCCCCTTTAGGCGACTTTCAGTAGGTGTTACTGTCTTTAGAAGAAGTGATGATTCAGTAGCATTTAAGGGAGTGCTAGATGGTCAGCTATACTTAGTTGATTTTAATAATAATCAAGCTAGACTAGACACTTGTTTAATTTCTAAGACTAACATAGGTTGGCTCTGGCATCGCCGACTTACCCATGTTGGGATGAAGAATCTCCACAAACTTCTAAAGGGAGAACACATTTTAGGACTAACCAATGTGCATTTTGAGAAAGACAGGATTTGTAGCGCATGCCAAGCAAGAAAGCAAGTTGGAGTCCATCATCCACACAAGAATATAATGACGACTGACAGGCCGCTCGAGCTACTCCACATGGACCTATTCGGCACGATCGCTTATATAAGCATCGGCGGGAGTAAGTATTGTCTAGTTATTGTGGATGATTATTCTCGCTTCACTTGGGTATTCTTTTTGCAGGATAAATCTCAAACCCAGGAGACTTTAAAGAGATTCTTAAGACGGGCTCAAAATGAGTTTGGGTTAAGGATCAAAAAGATAAGAAGCAATAATGGATCGGAGTTCAAGAACTCTTAAATTGAAGGATTTCTTGAGGAGGAGGGGATCAAGCATGAGTTCTCTTCTCCCTACACACCTCAACAAAATGGTGTAGTGGAGAGGAAGAATGGAACTCTATTGGACATGGCGAGGACCATGCTTGATGAATACAAGACACCTGACCGGTTCTGGGCTGAGGCGATTAACACCGCCTGCTACTCCATCAACCGGCTCGACCTTCATCGAATCCTCAAGAAAACATCATATGAACTCCTCACTGGTAAAAAGCCCAATGTTTCATATTTTAGAGTCTTTGGGAGTAAATGCTTTATTCTTATCAAAAGAGGTAGACGTTCTAAATTTGCTCCTAAAGCAGTAGAAGGCTTTTTATTAGGGTATGACTCAAACGCAAGGGCATATAGAGTCTTCAACAAATTCACTAAACTAGTTGAAGTTTCTTGTGACATTGTGTTTGATGAGACTAATGGCTCCCAAGTGGAGCAAGTTGATCTTGATGAATTAGATGATGAAGAGGCTCCATGTGTTGCACTAAGGAACATGTCCATTGGGGATGTGTGTCCTAAGGAATCTAAAGAGCCTCAACAAACACAAGATCAACCATCATCTTCTATGCAAACATCTCCACCAACTCAAGACGAGGATCAGGCTCAAGATGATGAAGATAAAGATCAAGAGGGTGAGCCACCTCAAGAGGAGGATATGGATCAAGGGGGAGATGAAAATGATCAAGACAAGGAAGATGATCAAGAAATAAGGGATCAAAGATCGCCACACCCAAGAGTCCACCAAGCAATTCAATGAGATCACCCTGTCAACTCCATTCTTGGTGACATTCATAAGGGGGTAACCACTAAATCTCGAGTTGCTCATTTTTGTGAACATTACTCTTTTGCGTCCTCTATTGAGCCATACAGGGTGGATGATGCACTAAGAGATCCGGATAGGGTGGTGGCTATGCAAGAGGAGCTCAACAATTTCACAAGGAGTGAGGTATGACATTTAGTTCCACGTCCTAATCAAAATATTGTAGGTACCAAATGGGTATTCCGCATAAGCAAGATGAGCATGGTGTGGTGACAAGGAACAAAGCCCAACTTGTGGCCAAAGGTTATTCACAAGTCGAAGGTTTGGACTTTGATGAAACTTATGCACTCGTAGCTAGGCTTGAGTCAATTCGCATATTACTTGCCTATGCTACTTATCATGGCTTCAAGCTTTATAAAATGGATGTGAAAAGTGCCTTCCTTAATGGCCCTATCAAGGAAGAGGTCTATATTGAGCAACCTCCCAGCTTTGAAGATAGTGAGTACCCTAACCATGTGTATAAGCTCTCAAAGGTGCTTTATGGGCTCAAGCAAGCTCCAAGAGCATGGTATGAATGCCTGCGAGACTTTCTTCTTACTAATGGCTTCAAAGTCGGTGAAGTCGATCCTACTTTCTTTACTAAAATTGTTGCAAAAGACTTGTTTATATGCCAAATTTATGTTGATGATATTATATTTGGGTCTACTAACAAGTCAACCTGTGAAGAGTTTAGTAGGATCATGATACAGAAATTTGAGATGTCTATGATGGGGGAGTTGAAGTATTTCCTTGGATTTCAAATCAAGCAACTCCAAGAAGGCACCTTCATCAGCCAAACTAAGTACATTCAAGACATACTTTAGAAGTTTGGGATGAAGAATGGCAAACCCATCAAGACACCCACGGGAACCAATGGGCATCTAGACCTCGACACGGGAGGTAAATTCGTAGATCAAAAGGTATACCGGTCGATGATAGGATCTTTACTCTACTTATGTGCATCTCGACCGGATATTATGCTTTCTGTAAGCATGTGTGCAAGGTTCTAGGCAAATCCTAAGGAAGATCACCTTAGGACCATGAAAAGAATCATGCGATATTTAGTTTACACTCCTAAGTTTGGGCTTTGGTACCCCAAGGGATCTACCTTTGATTTAATAGGGTATTTCGATGTCGATTGCAGGGTGTAAAATTGATAGGAAGAGCACATCACGGACTTGTCAGTTTCTAAGAATATCCCTGGTGTCTTGGGCTTCAAAGAAACAAAACTCCGTAGCTCTTTCCACCGTTGAAGCCAAGTACATTACCGCAGGTCATTGTTGTGCGCAATTACTTTGGATGAGGCAAACCCTTAGGGACTAAGGCTACAAATTGAGTAAAGTCCCTCCCCTATGTGATAATGAGAGTACAATCCGCATGACGGATAATCCCGTTGAACACAGCCGCACTAAATGAAAGTCGCCTAGAGGGGGGTGGATAGGCGGAATCTGAAAATTATAAACTTAACCTAACACTACAAGCTGGGGTTAGCGTTAGAATTAAATTCGAGTCCAAAAGAGAGAGGAAAACAAATCAACTAAGAAATAAAGAGGATGAACAGGATGATTTGTTTTACCGAGGTTCAGTTCTAAAGAACCTAGTCCCCGTTAAGGTGGTCACAAAGACCGGGTCTCTTTCAACCCTTTCCCTCTCTCAAACGGTCACTTAGACCGAGTGAGCTTTCTCCTTAATCAAACGGATCACTTAGACCCCGCAAGGACCACCACACACTTGGTGTCTCTTGCCTTGATTACAAGTCACTTGAGAACAAGAATGAGGAAGGAAGAAAGCGATCCAAGCAACAAGAGCATAAAGAACACGAACAAAACACTCTCTCTAGTCACTAGGTGTTTGGAGTGAATTTGAGACTTGGAAAGGCTTAGAATCTTTTGAATTATGTCTAGGAGTGAATGCACTAGCTCTTGTATTAAATGTGAAGTGCTGGAAACTTGGATGCTTGGAGTGGTGGTGGTTGGGGGGTATTTATAGCCCTCAACCACCAAAGGACCGTTGGGGTAGGCTGTTGTTGATGGGCGCACCGGACAGTACGGTGGGCCAGCCACGTCACCCAACCGTTATGGTTCGGGAGATTCTGATCGTTGGAGGCTTTGTCCTCTAGTGGCACCAGACAGTCTGGTGCTGCACAGGACAAGCACTGTTTAGTGTCTGGTGTGCCTCTGACGGGCGGCTCTGCTCTACCACGCACTGTTGCGCATTGTTCCTCTGAATCTTCAGCTTTTGCAGGCGACCGTTGCGCAAAGTAGTTGTTGCTCCGTTGGTGCACCAGATAGTCCGGTGGCACACCGGACAGTCCGGTGAATTATAGCAGAGCGCCCCCAAAGAAACCTGAGAGTGGCGAGTTTGAAGTTGTATGGTTCTGGTGCACCGAACACTGTCCGGTGGCACACCGGACAGTCTGCTGCACTAGACCAGGGCACTCTTGGTTTCTTTGTTCATTTGTATTGAACCCTAACTTTAATCTTTTATTGGTTTGTATTAAACCTTTATGCGCCTGTAGAACATATAATCTAGAGCAAACTAGTTAGTCCAATATTTGTGTTGGGCATTCAACCACCAAAATTATTTATGGGAAAAAGTTAAACCCTATTTCCCTTTCAATCTCCCCTTTTTTGTGATTGATGTCAACACAAACCAAAGCAAATATATAAGTGCAGAATTGAACTAGTTTGCATAAGGTAAGTGCATAGGTTACATGGAATTAAACTAATTTATTATTTTACTAGATATGCATGGATTGCTTTCTTTTATTTAACATTTCGGACCACATTTGCACCACTTGTTTTGTTTTTGCAAATCTATTTGGAAAATCTTTTCAGTCTTTTGCAAATAGTCAAAGGTATATGAGTAAGATTGCAAGAAGCATTTTCAAGATTTGAAATTTCTCCCCTTGTTTCAAATGCTTTTCCTTTGACCAAACAAAACTCCCCCTTAATGAAATTCTCCTCTTAGTTTTCAAGAGGGTTTTAATAGATACCAATTGGAAGTATATTTAGATGCCAATTTTGAAAATCTATTTTTAAATATACCAATTGAAAATATCATACAAATTGAAGAAATTGCTTGTCACAAGATACCAATTGGAGAAACAAACTTTTTGTAAAAACTAAATAAATCATCATTTTGAAAGTTTTTGAAGTTGGTGGTGCGGTCCTTTTGCTTTGGGCTTAATATTTCTCCCCCTTTGGCATTAATCACAAAAAACGGAGACGTTGAGAGCCCTTGTTTATTTTCTCCCCCATTGGTACAAGTAAATATGAGTGAAAGATTATACCAATTTGAGAGTGATGTGGAGTGACGGCGAAGGATAAATGATACCGTTAGAGTGGAGTGGAAGCCTTGTCTTTGCCGAGGACTCAATTTCCCTTTCAATCTATGACTTAGTAGAGAAATATGCTTGAAAACACATTAGTCATAGCCTTGGTACACAAATAATAAGAGATATGCATTTGTACCAAAATGAAAGAGATATGATCAAAGGTATATATATGAGCTATGTGTGCAATGTTTCAATCAAAATTCCGAGAATCAAGTGTATTTAGCTCATTCATAAGTTTGCTAAAGGTTTTCTCATCTAAAGGCTTGGTAAAGATATTAGCTAATTGTTCTTTGGTGCTAACATAAGCTATCTCGATATCCCTCCTTTGTTGGTGATCCCTCAAAAAATGATACCAAATGTCTATGTGCTTAGTGCGGCTGTGTTCAACAGGATTATCCACCATGCGGATTGCACTCTCATTGTCACATAGGAGAGAGACTTTGCTCAATTTGTAGCCATAGTCCCTTAGGGTTTGTGGTATGCTACTGTTCTCTGCCACGCACCAATCGGAGATTGTATGTGTGGAGGATCGGTGGGCGCGGTTTGAAGGCTGAACGGCGGCGAGGAGCCAGCGATCGTGAGAGGAGGAAAACAAGGTGGCAGCTAGGGTTGGACTCCTGGCTCCCTACAGGAAGCCGGAAACAATGTGTTTCTGCTTGATCTATAGAGTGGTGCTTACAATTATTTATACTCCCTTCTAGTCCTTATCTAATGAGATAGATCTCCTCTTTTCTCTCTAACAAATCTTATCTTCTAATCCCTATCTTCTCTCTAACAAATCTTATCTTCTAATCCCTATCTTCTCTCTAACAAATCTTATCTTCTAATCCTTATCTGCATGCTTATCTTCTAATCCTTATTTGCATGCTTATGCTGTTACCCGGCACCTATAGTGGCGGCCGGTCATAACATCTCTCCCTGCCTGCGCAAACAGCTCGTCCTCGAGCTGCACATCCGGGTCGAGAGTCTTGAAGTCGTCCAGGGGCTCCCAGGTGGCGTCGTCCTCCGGAAGGCCTTGCCACTTGACGAGGATGTGCCACGCGCCGCGACGGAGCTGTGCGCGCAGGACCTGCGTAGGGGCTGGCAGCAGTCGCCCGTCCTGAACCAGTGGCAACACGGTCGGTGTTGATGGTGGCGAGCCGGTGGAGTTGTACGGCTTTAACAGCCCCACATGGAAGACGTCATGCAAGCGCGCGTCCGCGGGGAGTCGGAGACGATAAGCCACCTGCCCGATGCGCTCGACGATCTGGAACGGCCCCGCGTAGCGTGGGCGCAGCTTGCCCTTGGACGGCGAAGCGAGCGCATGGGTGGGTCGGTGGAGAAGTCGGAGCAGCACCCATGCGCCCTTGTCGAACTCCACCTCGCGATGGTGCTCATCATAGTGGCGCTTGGCGTACTGCTGGGCCTGAAGAAGACGCTCGCGAACCTCCTCCAGGAACGCGTCGCGGTCCCGCAGCATGGTGTCCACCGCTTCTGTTTGGGCCGCCCCGGCGTGGTGTGGCAGGAGGGGTGGGGGGGTCGGCCGTACACAACCTCGAATGGCGACGCTCGGAGTGCCGTGTGGTACGAGGTATTGTAGCAGTACTCCGCCCAGGAGAGCCAGTCGACCCATGAGCGAGGCCGATCACCTGTCGCACAGCACAAATACATCGCGATGACCTTGTTGACGACCTCGGACTGGCCGTCCGTCTGGGGATGAAAGGTCGTACTGAGCCGCTGCTTGACACCTGCACATTTAAAGAGATCGCGCCAGAGATTGCTGGTGAAGACTGGTTCGCGATCGCTGACAATGGAGCTGGGGAAACCATGTAGGCGCACGATCCCATTGAAGAAGGCACGGGTGACGGAGGCGACGGTGTAGGGGTGGCTGAGCGCGATGAAGTGGGCGTACTTCGAGAAGCGGTCCACCACCGTCAGGACGAAGGACTTGTCATGCACCTTCGGCAGCCCCTCGATGAAGTCCATGGAGATATCTGCCCACACCTGCGACGGAACGTCCAAGGGCTGAAGTAGGCCGGCCGGCTGTGTGGTCGGTGTCTTGTTCCGCTGGCACACGTCATAGGAGCGGACGAAGTCGAGCACCAGCTGGCGGTCGCCGGGGATGTAGAAGTCCGCGCGGAGGCGCACAAGGGTTTTCTGGACCCCCTCGTGTCCCGCCGAGTGAGCCAGGGTCACCATCTGGTGGCGCAAGTCGTCGGTGGCAGGCACGTAGATGCGCTTGCCGTGGAGGAGGAAGCCGTCGTCGGCTGCCCACGGCACGCCCAGAGATGCAGCCTGCAGCTGCTGCAGCAGGTCGCACGTGACCGGGTCGGCCGTGGTGGCGCGGCGAATGTCGGCGTAGAGGTCGAAGGAGGTCCCAGAGAGGGAACAAAGCGCCGCAGTCTCCTCGTCGCAGCGAGACAGCGCGTCGGCCGCTGAGTTGAGCCGCCCGGGGCGGTACTCCACGGTGAAGTCAAACCCAAACAGCTTGCTGAGCCACTGGTGTTGAGGCATGGTGGACAGCCGTTGGTCCAGGAGGAACTTCAGGCTGTAGTGGTCGGTGCGGACGAGGAACCGGCGCCCCCACAAGTACGGACGCCAGTGCCGGACGGCTTGCACCAGCCCGATGAGCTCGCGCTCGTAGACCGCCAGCTTGACATGGCGAGCGGCGAAGGGTCGACTAAAAAAGGCCAGGGGTCCGCCCCCTGGTGTAGAATGGCGCCAAAGCCGGTGCCGGACGCGTCGCAGTCGACCACGAACTGGCGCGCGAAGTCGGGCATCTGTAGAACCGGCGCCGACGAGAGCGCCCGCTTTAGGGCAACGAAAGCCTCGTCTGCCTCTGTCGTCCAGACTAATGCCTCCTTCCACAGGAGACATGTGAGTGGTGCCGCGATGGAGCCGAAGTCGCGGATGAACTTCCTGTAGTAGCCGGCGAGGCCCAGGAAGCCACGCACCCCGCGTGGAGAGCGCGATAGCGGCCACGAGGCGACCGCGGCCACTTTGTCGCTGTCCATGGCGACGCCGTCGGCGGAGATGACGTGGTCGAGGTAGGCGACGGAGGGGGTCCCGAAGGAGCACTTCGATCTCTTCAGAAAGAGGTCGTGGGCTCGTAGGGCGGTGAAGACTAGGCCGACATGCTGCAGGTGCTCAGACCATGACGTGTTGTAGATCAGAATGTCGTCAAAGAAAACCAGCACGAACCTACGGAGGAAGGGGTGGAGCACGTCATTCATCAACGCCTGAAATGTCGCAGGGGCGTTGGAGAGCCCAAACGGCATCACTAGGAACTCGAAATGGCCATGGTGGGTGCGGAACGCCGTCTTCTCAATGTTGGTCGGGTGCATGCGCACCTGGTGGTACCTCGAGCGGAGGTTGAGCTTGGTGAAGTACTTGGCCCCGTGGAGCTCGTCGAGGAGCTCGTCAACCACCGGGATCGGGAACTTGTCCTTGGACGTACAGTCGTTGAGCGCGCGATAGTCGATGCAGAAGCGCCACGACCCATCTGCCTTCTTGACGAGGATCACGGGTGCCGAGAACGGAGAAGTACTAGGGCGGATGATGCCCTGCTCCAGCATGGCGGCGCACTGCCACTCGAGCTCGTCCTTCTGCAACTGAGGGTACCGGTACGGCCGCACTGCCACCGGCGCGGTCTCGGGCAGCAGGTGTATGTGGTGGTCGTAGGGACGGGCTGGTGGAAGACCGCGTGGTGTGTCGAAGACGGCTTCGTGCTGACATAGGAGCTCGTCCAGCGGTGGGTGGTGCAGGTCCGGAACTACTGCTAGCAGCGACCGCTGCTGGGAGGGTGCGCCCGGGGCGCCCACACACTACCACGTGACGCGGCGGCCCTCATGCAGGAAGGATACGGTGAGCCCCTCGAAGTCCGAGGTGAGGGGGGCCAGCATGCCCAGGAAGTTGACACCGAGGATGAAGTCGAAGCAGCCGAGCGTGAGGCCGACGCAAGTGATGGAGAAGGGCACCCCGAAGATGTCGATGGGCACGTTGCATGCAAGGCCTTCACATGGCATGCGCTCGTCGTTGGCCACCATAACGTGAAGCTGGTCGTCCCCCTGAGGAGCGAGTCCAAGGCGCCGCATGGCCGCGCCCTGGAGGAACGTGTGGGTGGAGCCTGTGTCCAGGAGGGCGGGGAGGCGCTCGCCCTTGATCGTCACGGGTAGGAGCATAGTTTGGTACGTCCTGATGCCTGCCAGAGCGTGTACATAGACCACAAGAGCGTGAGCGTCCGCTGCGGCGGCGGCTTCTTCGGGCGAGGCCGCGGCCGCATCGTCGGCTGCCGCCTCCTCGTCGGCGTCGAGGAAATCGTCCACCTCCAGGAAGAACAAGCGGGGGCACACGTGCCCACGCACGTACTGCTCGTCGCAGTTGTAGCAGAGGCCTTGACGACGACGTTCCTGCATCTCGGCCGGCGAGAGGCGACGGTGCGGCCGTGCGGGTGCCGCCGGGGCTGCTGCGCCTGGTGCTGCAGCGCCGGCTGCGGGCGGCGCAGGCAGCGCTGGTGCGCCAGCCGGGGCCGCGGTCGCCCCCTGTTGGCGTGGGGGAAAGGCTGGCCGCGGGGGAGGGCGGGCGCCGCGCTGCTGAGGAGGCGCTGCCGCGGCCAGAGCCCGTGTCTCGAAGGCGCGGGCGAGAAACATGGCCGTCTGGAGGTCGGGCGGGGCGCGCATCGCGACGTCGACCCGAATGTGTTCCGGGAGGCCACCGACGAAGAGCTCCGCCTTTTGGCGCGTGGAGAGGTCCCTTGAGTGCGCCAGCACCGTCTGGAAGTGGTCCGCAAACTCCTGGACCGTGGAGTGGAAAGGAAGGCGCCCCAACTCGGCCAGCCGCAAGCCGTAGATAGGCGGTCCGAAGCGAAGGCGACAAAGCTCCTTGAAGCGCTCCCATGACGGCATGCCCTCGTCCAACAGGAGTGCGTAGTACCATGTCTGAGCGGCGCCGGTGAGGTGGTAGGAGGCCATCCATGTCCGCTGCTCCACCGGAGTGCGCTGGCCCAGAAGAATTGTTCACAGTGTGTGAGCCAATTCAGCGGGTCGACCGAGCCGTCGTATGTCGCGAAGTTGATCTTGTAGGTCCGAGGCTGGAAAGGCGCTGCGCCGAACATCGCGGGAGCCGTAGCCGAGGGCGCCCCACCGATCACTGGAGCTGCAGCCGGCGCGGAGCAGAAAGTGGAGCCATGGAGAATTGTGCCGTCAACGCCGCCATAGAGCGTTCTCGACGCCGGAACGCCCCCATGGCCGAAGCCCGCTGTGATGTGAGGGGTCGAATGGACCGACGGGCGCGCCGGCGCAGAGTAGACTAGCTGCGCGATGTCGGTAAGCCACGGCGGAAGCAGGGACGGCGAGTCGGGGAACTGGATCTCCTGGATGGGGATGCCGCCGAGGGACACCGCCGGTGCGGGCGCGGTGGTGTGCGTCGTGCTGTCCTGCGGCATCCCGTAGGGATAGACGGCGCCCGAGGCGGGTGAAGGCAGCTGCTGCCGTGGGTTGGGCGCCGGCGGTAGCTGCGGGTGTGGCGGTGCCACGCCTGGCTGCAGTCCCAAGAGGAAGGCATGGACGCCGACCATCATCCTGTCGAGGTCGAGGACGGCCGTGGTGAGCTGCTCGTTGGTCATCACGCCCGCGGTGGAGGAGGAAGCCCCGGCGGCCAGCGGCAGCGATCCCGCGGGCAGATATGTTTGTGGAATCGGTGTGGATGGGATCGGCACGGACACGTTGGGCACGGACACGTTGGAGTCTGGCGATAACGTGGTTGCAGCGGGCAGCGGCAGCGACATCGGATCGAAGGTGTTCGATACCAGGTTGGTATGCTGCTGTTCTCTGCCACGCACCGATCGGAGGTTGTATGTGTGGAGGATCGGTGGGCGCGGTTTGAAGGCTGAACGGCGGCGAGGACCCAGCGATCGTGAGAGGAGGAAAACAAGGTGGCAGCTAGGGTTGGACTCCCGGCTCCCTATAGGAAGCCGGAAACAATGTGTTTCTGCTTGATCTATAGAGTGGTGCTTACAATTATTTATACTCCCTTCTAGTCCTTATCTAATGAGATAGATCTCCTCTTTTCTCTCTAACAAATCTTATCTTCTAATACATATCTTCTCTCTAACAAATCTTATCTTCTAATCCCTATCTTCTCTCTAACAAATCTTATCTTCTAATCCTTATTTGCATGCTTATCTTCTAATCCTTATTTGCATGCTTATGCTGTTGCCCGGCGCCTATAGTGGCGGCCGGTCATAACAGTTTGCCTCATCCAAAGTAATTGCGCACAACAATGACCTGTGGAAATATACTCGGCTTCGGCGGTAGAAAGAGCTACTGAGTTTTGTTTCTTTGAAGCCCAAGACACGAGGGATATTCCCAGAAACTGACAAGTCCCTGATGTGCTCTTCCTATCAATTTTACACCCTGTAATCGGCATCTGAATATCCAATTAAATCAAAGGTTGATCCCTTGGGGTACCAAAGTCCAAACTTAGGAGTGTAAACTAAATATCTCATGATTCTTTTCACGACCCTAAGGTGAACTTCCTTAGGATCGGCTTGGAACCTTGCACACATGCATACGGAAAGCATAATATCCGGTCGAGATGCACATAAATAGAGTAAAGATCCTATCATCGACCGGTATACCTTTTGATCTACGGATTTACCTCTCGTGTCGAGGTCGAGATGCCCATTAGTTCCCATGGGTGTCTTGATGGGCTTGGCATCCTTCATTCCAAACTTGTAAAGTATGTCTTGAATGTACTTTGTTTGGCTGATGAAGGTGACATCCTGGAGTTGCTTGACTTGAAATCCTAGAAAATACTTCAACTCCCCCATCATAGACATCTCGAATTTTTGTATCATGATCCTACTAAACTCTTCATAAGTAGATTTGTTAGTAGACCCAAATATGATATCATCAACATAAATTTGGCATACAAACAAATCTTTTGCAATAGTTTTAGTAAAGAGTGTAGGATCGGCTTTACCAACTTTGAAGCCATTAGTGATAAGGAAATCTCTTAGGCATTCATACCATGCTCTTGGGGCTTGCTTGAGCCCATAAAGCGCCTTAGAGAGTTTATAAACATGATTAGGATACTCACTATCTTCAAAGCCAGGAGGTTGCTCAACATAGACCTCTTCCTTGATTGGTCCATTGAGGAAGGCACTTTTCACGTCCATTTGATAAAGCTTAAAGCCATGGTAAGTAGCATAGGCAAGTAATATACGAATTGACTCAAATCTAGCTACGGGTGCATAAGTTTCACCATAGTCCAAACCTTCGACTTATGAATAACCTTTGGCCACAAGTCGGGCTTTGTTCCTTGTCACCACACCATGCTCGTCTTGCTTGTTGCGGAATACCCATTTGGTACCTACAACATTTTGGTTAGGATGTGGAACTAAATGTCATACCTCATTCCTCGTGAAGTTGTTGAGCTCCTCTTGCATAGCCAACACCCAATCTGAATCTCTTAGTGCATTCTCTACCCTGTATGGCTCAATAGAGGACACAAAAGAGTAATGTTCACAAAAATGAGCAATCCGAGATCTAGTAGTTACCCCCTTATGAATGTCATCGAGAATGGAGTTGACAGGGTGATCTCGTTGAATTGCTTGGTGGACTCTTGGGTGTGGCGGTCTTTGACCCTGAATCTCTTGATCATCTTCCTTGTCTTGATCAACTTCATCTCCCCCTTGATCATTGTCCTCCTCTTGAGGTGGCTCATCCTCTTGATCTTCATCTTCATTGTCTTGAGACTGTCCCTCATCTTGAGTTGGTGGAGATGCTTGATTGGAAGATGATGATTGATCTTGTGCTTGTGTGGGCTCTTCGAATTCCTTAGGACACACATCCCCAATGGACATGTTCCTTAGCGCGACGCATGGAGCCTCTTCATCATCTAGCTCATCAAGATCAACTTGCTCCATTTGGGAGCCATTAGTCTCATCAAACACAATGTCACAAGAAACCTCAACTAATCCAGTGGATTTGTTGAAGACTCTATATGCCCTTGTGTTTGAGTCATAAGCAAGTAAAAGGCCTTCTACAACCTTAGGAGAAAATTTAGATTTTCTTCCTCTTTTAACAAGAATAAAACATTTGCTACCAAAGACTCTAAAATATGAAACATTAGGCTTTTTACCGGTGAGGAGTTCATAAGATGTCTTCTTGAGGATTCGGTGAAGGTAGACCCAGTTGATGGAGTAGCAAGCAGTTTTGATTGCTTCCGCCCAAAACCGGTCCAGAGTCTTGTACTCATCAAGCATGGTTCATGCCGTGTCCAATAGAGTTCTATTCTTACTCTCCACTACACCATTTTGTTGAGGTGTGTAGGGAGAAGAGAGCTCATGCTTGATGCCCTCGTCCTCATGAAAGCCTTCGACTTGAGAGTTCTTGAACTCTGTCCCGTTGTCGCTTCTTATCTTCTTGATTCTTAATTCGAACTCGTTTTGAGCCCGTCTCAAGAATCCTTTTAAGGTCTCTTGGGTCTATGATTTTTCTTATAAAAAGAATACCCAAGTGAAGCGAGAATAATCATCCACAATTACTAGACAGTACTTACTCCCGTCGATGCTTATATAAGCTATTGGGCCGAATAGATCCATATGGAGTAACTCCAGTGGCCTGTCCGTTGTCATTATGTTCTTGTGTGGATGATGGGCGCCAACTTGCTTTCCTGCTTGACATGCGCTACAAACCCTGGCTTTCTCAAAATGAACATTTGTTAGTCCTAAAATGTGCTCTCCCTTTAGAAGCTTGTGAAGATTCTTCATTCCAACATGGGCTAGTCAGCGATGCCAGAGCCAACCCATATTAGTCTTAGCAACTAAGCAAGTATCGAGTTCAGCTTTGTTAAAATCAACTAAGTATAGCTGACCATCTAATAGCCCCTTAAATGCTACTGAATCATCACTTCTTCTAAAGACATTAACACCTACATCTGTAAACAGACAGTTGTAGCCCATTTTGCATAATTGAGAAACTGAAAGCAAAGTTGTAATCTAAAGAATTTGCAAGAAAA
Source organism: Zea mays (assembly GCF_902167145.1). Lineage (NCBI taxonomy): Eukaryota > Viridiplantae > Streptophyta > Magnoliopsida > Poales > Poaceae > Zea > Zea mays. Next base: position 214,676,871 of record NC_050096.1, on the reverse strand, counting down.
ACATTGGAAATAGAATGGTAAGGTGATATAGCAATTTTACTAAGTCTTTTGACCAAACCTTGATTTCCATCCCCGAATGTGATAGCTCTTTGGGGATCTTCGTTTTTCTCATAGGAGGAGAACATCCTTTTCTCCCCTGACATGTGGTTTGTGCATCCGCTATCAATTATCCAACTTGAGCCCCCCAATGCATAAACCTGCAAAACAATTTAGGCCTTGTTCTTAGGTACCCAAACAGTCTTGGGTCCTCTGATGTTAGAAACAAGCACCTTGGGTACCCAAACACAAGTCCTGGAGCCCTTGTGTTTGCCCCCAACATATTTGGCAACTACTTTGCCTGATTTGTTAAAGAGCACATAAGAAGCATCAAAAGTTTCAAATGAAATGTTAGGCTCATTTGATGCAGTAGGAGTTTTCTTTTTAGGCAATTTAACATGAGTTGATTGCCTAGAGCTAGAAGCCTCATTCTTATACATAAAAGCATGATGTGAAACAGTATGAGGTTTCCTACCATGAATTCTCCTAATTTTGTGCTCAGGATAATTAGCAGGATATAAAATATAACCCTTATTATCCTGAACCATGGGAGCTTTGCCCTTAATAAAGTTAGACAATTTCTAAGGGGCATTAAGCATGACATTGCTTCCCTGTTGGAAACCAATGCCATCCTTAATGCCAGGGTGTCTCCCATTATAGAGCATGCTTCTAGCAAATTTAAACTTTTCATTTTCAATTTCATGCTCATTGATTTTAGCAGTTAATTGAGCTATATGATCATTTTGTTGTTTAATTAAAGCAAGGTGATCATTTATAGCATCAATATTAACATCTCTACATCTAGTACAAATAGTAATATGATCAACAATAAATGTAGATGGTTTGCAAACATTTAATACTTCTATCTTAGCATGTAATGTGGCATTCTCGTCTCTAAGACAAGCAATAGAATCATTGCAAACACTTAAATCTTTAGCCTTGGAAATTAAACTAGCATTTTCGGTTCTAAGGCTAGAAATAAATTCATTTAATTTATCAATCTTAGCATTTAAACTAGCATTTTCATTTCTAAGATTGGTAATTGAATCATGGCACATGTTAAGCTCCTTAGTCAAATTTTCACATTTTTCAACCTCCTTAGTATAAGCATTTTTTACTTTAACATGCTTCTTATTTTCGTTAATAAATAATTCTTCTTGGCTATCCAAGAGTTCATTCTTCTCATGAATGTCTCATATCAATTCATTTAATTTTTCCTTTTGCTGCATGTTAAGGTTGGCAAAAAGAGTAAGCAAATCATCTTCATCATCAGTAGAACTACCCTCATCACTAGATGTAGTATACTTGGGGGTGGTTCTAGTTTGTACCTTCTTCTTTTTGTCGTCCTTTGCCATGAGGCACTTGTGTCCGATGTTGGGGAAGAGGAGGTCCTTGTTGACGACGATGTTGGCGGCATCCTCGTCAGAGGAGGAGTCAGTGGAGCTTTCATCGGAGTCCCATTCCCGACACACGTGGGCATCGCCGCCCTTCTTCTTGTAGTATCTCTTTTTCTTCTTCTTCCCCCTCTTATCGTCGCCCCTGTCACTATCACTAGACATTAGACATTTTTGCAATAAAATGACCGGGCTTACCACACTTGTAGCACACCCTCTTAGAGCGGGGTTTGTAGTCCTTCTCCCTCCTTTGCTTGAGGATTTGACGGAAACTCTTGATGATGAGCGTCATCTCCTCATTGTCGAGATTAGAGGCGTCGATGGGGAGCCTACTTGATGTAGACTCTTCTTTCTTCTCTTCCGTCGCTTTGAATGCGACGGGTTGCACCTCGGGTGTGGAGGTGCCGCCTTGCTCCAAGTCGACGATTTGTTTGGAGCCTTTGATCATTAGTTTAAAGCTCACAAACTTCCCAATTACCTCCTCGGGAAACATTTGCTTATATCTAGGATCACCACGTATTAATTGAACTTGAGTAGGATTACGAAATATGTGGGATCTAAGAATAACCTTGACCATTTCATGGTCATCCCATTTTGTGCTTTCGAGGTTGTGCACTTGGTTGACCAAGGTCTTGAGCCGGTTGTACATCACTTGTGGCTCCTCTCCTTGGTTGAGGACGAATCGACCGAGCACCCCCTCGATCGTCTCCCATTTGGTGATCTTGGTCACCTCATCTCCTTCGTGCACGGTCTTTAGGACGTCCCAAATCTCCTTGGCGCTTTTTAACCTTTCACTTTATTATACTCCTCTCGACATAGAGAGGCGAGGAGTATAGTAGTGGTTTGGGAGTTAAAGTGCCGGACTTGGGCAACCTCGTCCGAATCGTAATCTTCGTCCCCCACATTAGGTACCTGTGCTCCAAACTCAACAATGTCCCAAATACTTGTGTGGAGTGAGGTTAGGTGATGCCTCATTTTATCACTCCACATACAATAATCTTCACCATCAAAACATGGTGGCTTGCCTAATGCAACGGAAAGTAATGGAGTGCGCTTAGAAATACGGGGATAACGAAGTGGCATCTTACTATACTTCTTGCGCTCATGGCACTTAGAAGTGACGGACGCGGCGTCGGAGCCGGATATGCAGGGCGACAAAGAATCGGTCTCGTAGTAGACCACTTTCTTCATCTTCTTCTTCTTGTCGCCACTCCGATGCGACTTGACGCGAGGAGGGGGTTCCTCCTTGCCTTTGGCGCCGGACTCCCTTGATGGAGCCTTCCCATGGCTTGTGGCCTTTTCACCGGTTTCCATCTCCCTCTTGGCAGATCCTCCCGACACCACTTCAAGTTGTTAGACTCTAATGAAGCATCAGCCTTTGATACCAATTGAAAGTCGCCTAGAGGGGGGTGGATAGGCGGAATCCGAAAATTATAAACTTAACCACACACTACAAGCCAGGGTTAGCGTTAGAATTAAATCCGAGTCCCAAAAGAGAGGGGAAAACAAATCAACTAAGAAATAAAGCGGATGAACACAGCGATTTGTTTTACCGAGGTTCGGTTCTAAAGAACCTAGTCCCCGTTGAGGTGGTCACAAAGACCGGGTCTCTTTCAACCCTTTCCCTCTCTCAAACGGTCACTTAGACCTAGTGAGCTTTCTACTTAATCAAACGGGTCACTTAGACCCCGCAAGAACCACCACACACTTGGTGTCTGTTGCCTTGATTACAAGTCACTTGAGAACAATAATGAGGAAGGAAGAAAGTGATCCAAGCAACAAGAGCACAAAGAACACGAACAAAACACTCTCTCTAGTCACTAGGTGTTTGGAGTGAATTTGAGACTTGGAGAGGCTTTGATTCTTTTGAATTGTGTCTAGAAGTGAATGCACTAGCTCTTGTATTGAATGCGAAGTCCTGGAAACTTGGATGCTTGGAGTGGTGGTGGTTGGGGGTATTTATAGCTCTCAACCACCAAAGGACCGTTGGGGCAGGCTGCTGTTGATGGGCGCACCGGACAGTCCGGTGCGCCAGCCACGTCACCCAACCGTTCGGGTTCGGGAGCTTCTGACCGTTGGAAGCTTTGTCCTCTGGTGGCACCGGTCAGTCCGGTGCTGCACCGGACAGACACTGTTCAGTGCCCGGTGCGCCTCTGACGGGCGGCTCTGCTCTGCCGCGCCCTGTTGCGCACTGTTCCTCTGAATCTTCAGCTTTTGCAGGCGACCGTTGCGTGAAGTAGCCGTTGCTCCGCTGGTGCACCGGACAGTCCGGTGGCACACCGGACAGTCCGGTGAATTATAGCGGAGCGTCCCCGAAGAAAGCCGAGAATGGCGAGTTTGAAATTGTACGATCCTGGTGCACCAGACATTGTCCGGTGGCACACCGTACTGTCCGGTGTGCCAGACCAGGACACTCTTGGTTTATTTGCTCCTTTGTATTGAACCCTAACTTTAATCTTTTATTGGTTTGTATTGAACCTTTATGCACCTATAGAACATATAATCTAGAGCAAACTAGTTAGTCCAATATTTGTGTTGGGCATTCAACCACCAAAATTATTTATGGGAAAAGGTTAAACCCTATTTCCCTTTCACTAAACACATAGACATCTGGTATCACTTTCTGAGAGATCACCAACAAAAGGGCATATCAAAATTGCTTATGTTAACACCCACAACCAATTAGCCGATATCTTTACCAAGCCATTAGATGAGAAAACCTTTAGCAAACTTAGGAATGAGCTAAATATACTTGATTCTCGGAATTTTGATTAAAACATTGTACACATAGCTAATTTATATATCTTTGATCATGTCTCTTTCATTTGGTGCAAATGCATATTTCTTATTCTTCTTGTGCCAAGACTACGACTAATGTGTTTTCAAGTGTATTTCAATACTAAGTCGTAGATTGAAAGGAAAATGGAGTCTTCAGCAAAGACAAGGCTTCCAGTCCACAACTCTGATGGTATCATTTACCCTTTGTCGTTGTCCCTCCACACTCTCAATTGGTATACTCCTTCACTCTTATTTACTTGTATCAATGGGGAGAGAATATTAAGCCCCGACGGGGAAGAAAAATGCAAAAGGGCTCTCAAGTTCTCTGTTTTTGGCGATTAATGCCAAAGGGGGAGAAAGTATTAAGCCCAAAGCAAAAGGATCACACCACCATTTCAATATTTTCTAAAATAAGTATTTCAATTGATTTTTGAATAAAATGAATTTTCAATTGGTATGTGAAGAGAATTTCTCAATTGGTATCTTCAAAACTTCACATTAAGTATGAAAGAATTTCAATTAGTATATTTTCAATTGATATCTAACTTTCAACTCATATGTGAGAGAAAAATTTCAATTGGTATCTATTTCAAAAAAACCTCTTGAAAGCTAAGGGGAGAATTACATTCAGGGGGGAGGTTTTATGTAGTCAAAGGAAAAGCATTTGAAACAGGGGGAGGAATTTCAAATCCTAAAAATGCTTCTTGCAATCATATTCATATACCTTTGACTATTTGCAAAAAGAATTTGGAAAAAAATTCTAAAAAAATTCCAAAAATAAACAAGTGGTGTAAATGTGGTCCAAATTGTTAAATAAAAGAAAGACAATCCATTCACTCTTATTCTTAGTGATACTTTCGATTGGTTTAACTCCATGTAACTTATGCACACTTATCATAAACACAAACTTGTTACATTTCTGCACTTTATATTTGCTTTGGTTTGTGTTGGCATCAATCACCAAAAAAGGGGAGATTGAAAGGGAAATAGGGTTAACCATTTTCTATTATTAATTTTGGCGGTTGACGACCAACACAATCACATGGACTAACAAGTTTGTCTAGAATTCATATATTACAGGTGCATAAGGATCAACACAAACCAAGAAAGAAATCAGTTAGGGGTCACGATTCATTTGGAGCAAAAGAACTTGAGTGTGCTGAAAAATGGAGCACTGGATTGTCCGGTGTGCCACCGGACAATGTCCGTTGCACCAGGACCGTACAACTGCGAACCAGCCACTATTGGGAATTCCAGGGCGCGCTCCACTATAATTCACCGGACTGTCCGGTGCGTCACCGGACTGTCCGGTGAGCCAGCGGAGCAACGGCTCCCTACGCGCCAACGGTCAACTGCAGCGATGAATAGTGCATGTCAGAAGTCAGAGCGCAGAAGTCAAAGAGCACCGGACTGTCCGGTGCAGCAAGATGACAAAGGCTCTAACAGTCGACCAGCTCTGAACCCTAACAGTTGCGCTGACGTGGCGCGCACCGGAGAGTGCACAGTGCCTGTCCGGTGGCGCACCAGACTGTCCGGTGCGCCCATCGCCAGTAGCCTTCACCAACGGCTATGGAAGTGGTTGGGGGCTATAAATACCCCCAACCATCTCATTCATATCCATCCAAGCATTCTGAACTTCTCACTTATTGCAAGAGCAAAAGACTTCACTCCTAGACACAATCAAAGCAATCAATCCACTCAAAGCCCTAAAATCAACTCTAGTGCATTAGGGCTTGTGAGAGGATCACTTGTGTTCTTTGTTGCTCCTGTCGCTTGGCTTGGCCTTTTTCTTTTCCCTTCTATTTTTCAAGTGACTTGTAATCGAAGCAAGAGACACCTAAGTGTGTGGTGGTCCTTGCGGGGTCTAAGTGACCCGAGAGATTAAGGAAAAGGCTCACTCGGTCTAAGTGACCGTTTGAGAGAGGGAGATGGTTGAAATAGACCTGGTCTTTGTGACCTCCTCAATGGGGACTAGATTCTTTAGAACCAAACCTCGGTAAAACAAATCATCGTGTTCACTCACCTTGATTCTTGTTTGATTTGTTTTCCCCTCTCTTCGGACTTGAATTTAATTCTAACGCTAACCTCTACCTTTAGTGTGTGCTTAAGCCCATAAATTTTAGGTTTTGCCTATTCACCCCCTCTAGACGACTTTCAGTCATGCTTTGGCACCCTTTTTTATTATGAAGGGGGTAAGGTTTTTTAACGGGCCGAATATGTGATATCTCATAAAAGTGCCTAACAAGCTAATAAAGGTGCTCTATCTCCCAGATATGGCTACATTGGAACAAGGGCTTTTATCTCCAAGATCTACGCCCAGAGCTAAAGGTTTATCACCAAGTAAAGGTGAAAACTCTGAAGTCGTTACTAAGGGATTGCAGAGCTAAATGTTTATCACCAAGTAAAGATGAAAAAACTTTGAAGTCGTTCCTAAGAGAATGCAGAGCTAAAGGTTTATCTCCAAGTAAAGGTGAAAACGTTCAGAAGTCGTTCTTAAGGGATTGTAGAGCTAAAGGTTTGTCGTCAAGTAAAGGTGAAAAAACTCCAAAGTCGTTCCTAAGGGAATGCAGGGCTACGATTTAAAGAAAAAGCTCTGAAGTCGTTTATAAGGGAATGTAGAGCTATGATCTAAAGAAAAAGGTCTGAAGCCGCTCCCAAGGGAATGCAAAGCTATGCTAAGCTTCGGCTCAAAATACTAATAAAATATCAGCTTCACGCGCAACAAAGAATACAAAGGATAAATGAAGGGAGTAGAAAAACGAACTATATAATGGGACACAGGGATTAGAAAATATAGATATGAGGAGAAATGTAGGAGGAATGGTTGGAGATGACCTAATGATGTCATCAATTTGCTAATTGATGATCACTTATTTCTAGCACGCTCGCAGCCGCGAAAACGGGTACCCGAACACTTAGGACAAGTCTAATATTTTAAAATAGATATACATGTAATTTGATGATAATATTTTCTTATGTTATCAAGTAAATTATTACATATAAGAATAAAATTTTACATAAATTGTTTTATACATTATGTGCTCCCTACAAAAAAAAAGATGAAAAAGTATTTGTATCTGAATGATACCCAAATTTTATCTCTATCATTTGAGAAGATATATGATAAATTTGAAGTTTATTATTTATAAATCTCTATGAGCTCAATGCTAAAAACAATATCAATTGCATAACAAGATCTATATCATATTTATTCAGTATGAAAGAAAAAAAGACCAAAATATGGTATCCGAATACCTAGCAGCCATAGTCGGCGCCGTCCCTCACCGCCCAAGCCTGCGCTTGGAGCTCGCAACCCAAGCCGCACCTACACTGCGTTGCACGGTTGTGCCGATCGACCGCTCCATGAGCCCAAATGCTAATACTCTCTCCAGCAGATCCTCTAAAGCGTCCTATACTCTAAATTTTAGAGAAGATTCCCCTCCTTTATGTCTCTAACAGTGTCCTCTAAAACGTTCTCTAAATATAAAGGATGATGTTGGATCCTCTATATATAGAGTTTCTCTTTCCTCTCCTCTATTCATTTTGATAGTTAAAATAACAGATTTAGCAAAATTAAAATGTGTAAAATATATTTGAGAGTAAGACAAATACATACGTACAGGAAATAAAAGTGAAATATGTCTCTAATATAAGTATTTATATATAGGGAACGAGATATAGAGAACATTATTGGAGAGGGAGGAGATATAGAGCAGATAATCTTTTAAAGAAGACTGTAAATGATGGATATCTCTATATCTACTCTATTAAAGCACCAGTTTCAATGGTCGCCTGGGTCATATTTTTACAAATAACCCCTTCTATTGTTTGAAATGACCCCTCGCCGACTCCGATCGTTGTCAAATTAACTGGAGGCTGGATCGCTAGACGTAAACAGGGGAAGCAGCGACACTTTTGTGCACACAAATCCGCCGAACTTGCCAGCGGTCGCGAGGTCAGCTTGGTGTCGTGCGCCCCCGTCGCTAAATCTCACCACGGTTCAGGTTCTTCACGCGACAGAGCCACGAACCACGGAGAAAACAAGAGTTTTTCTGCTCGTTTTCCTGCTATTACAATTACAGAGTATATCATATACCTTAATGTTGAAATAGATCATGATTCATTGTCTCCTTTGCAATATATATACACACACACTATATTAAAGCACCAGTTTCAACGATCGTCCTGCGTCATATTTTTACAAATAGCCCCTTTTATTGTTTGAAATGACCCCTCGCTAGAGGCTAGATCGCTAGACGTGAACAGGGGAGGGGAAGCAGTGACGCTTTTGTGCAGACAAATCCGCTGAACCTGCCAACGGTCGCGAGGTCGGCTTGGCGCCATGTGTCCCCGTCACCAAATCTCACCACAGTCCAGGTTCTTCATGCAAAGGAGCCACGGCCCACGGAGAAAACAAGTGTCTTTTCTGGTCGTTTTTTCTGCTATTACAATTACGGACTATATCATATACCTTAACATTGTAATAGATCTTGATTCATTGTCTCATTTGCAATATATACACACATATATTAAAGCACCAGTTTTGACGGTCGTCTCGTGTCATATTTTTACAAATAACTCCTATTGTTTGAGATGACCCACAAGATACATTCTCTTCACATCGATCACATCTAATCCAATTTGTCCATCCACTCCCCGCCTCAGCGAATCCACGCCCCGCACGTCGCATGACGCGCGAGTGCCTCGGTCACCCACACAATGACACAAACCCACGCACATCATGTATTTTGTTCATAGCAACGACCGACATGGCAAGTGGCTCGTGCCAAATACACCACAACAGGAGCCCAACAACCCATGCATGCCGCTCCGTAGGGGACGGGGAAAGCGGTTCCAACAGACCCACACATGTCGTGTCTTCCATGCATAGAAACGTGGGGAAAGCGATTTCAGAAGCTACAGGTGGAGCTGTTTTACTCATCCTAATCTGCCCCACCAACCTAGCTACAAAAAGTCGTACTGAGGCCCCTCAAGCGATAGCGGTGGTGGATCTGCTAGCCGCCGGTGGCCTGATGCTCTCCAGCTACTCCGACTCGCCTACGTCCTCCAAGGTACGCACACACATACATCTGATTTTCTGGCTCACTGACTCTGCGGGCATCTTCACAGTCCTGTCCACATAGTTCGTGTCGCGTTCGTGGGACCTAATGGAGACCGATGATGTCGGGATTAGGGATGGCAGTGGGTACGGATATGGGTAAATAACTGCGGTTATTTACTAGTCGGGTATGGATATGGTGGATTTTCATATCCACGGGTACGGGTATGGATGTTATATGGTATCCACGGTTAATAATTTCGCGGGTATGGATATATGCTATCTATATCTGTCACCCGTTGGGCATATGACATGTGGCCCAGTCACCTATTCTCCCACCCAATGCGCCAGCCGACTAGCCCCGTGGGCCGTGACCCAGCGTCCCAGCCTTTCCTATCCAGCATCCTTCCTGCGACCTGCATGGCTGCATCCAGCATAATTCAGTCCTCTCCTCGACTCCTCCTAACCCTAGTCGCCAGGCGCCAGGTGCCCTTGTCTGCCACAAGTGCGAGTCCGAGTCTGTGACCCGCCGTCCGCCGGCCATTGCTGTCCGTGCCTCCGCGGTCCGCCCAGGCAGTTGCTGCCGTTTGCCAGGCACCCTACTTCTATGCCCAGCGGCCTAGGCCATTTCCATTGTCGCATGGTGTTGGTCGGTTGAGATGCCGAGTAGGCCGAGGCATCGAACGACTGATGTGTTGACTGCTGACCGGCTAACGAAATCACGGAAGCTACATGCCGAGCTGCTGAGGTGCTGGCCGGCTGATGCCTGACGAAAGCTACAGGTCGAGTGGTTGACGGAAGCTATAGGTCGAGCGGCTGAGGTGCAGCATCGAGAATTCCAGATCCAGTCGACCATCTCTGCCCCTCTAGTAAATTTGTGTTTCAATTTGGAGTTTTTGACAGATTGCTTATAGGGATTTGGACAGATAAATTAAACTGGTTTGGATAAATGAATTTTGTTTATACAAATTGTGATGTCAACTCCTAACGAAAATAGCAACCCTCAATTTCAACCTCCCTCATCTCAAGCATCTGTTGAGGGTGGAAGTGGGCTTCCAGAGAATGTGATTAATGTTGAACAAGATGGTGATGAGGATGATGAAGAAGTAGAAGTAAAAGAAAATGGGAGAAAAAGAAAATTGAAATCTGTAGTGTGGAGTGAATTCAAGAGGGTAAAGGTTGGAGATGTTTGGAAGGCAAAGTGTAATTATTGTTCAAAGAAGCTTTCGGGTGTAACAAAGAATGGTACGTCTCATTTGAAAGCCCATCTAGAGACATGCATCTATCGAAAGAGGAGTCCTAGAGATAAGGTACAAAGCTCTTTGAGTTTCACATCTAGTAGCGAACAAGGACAAGTGTCGGTGGAGAAGTATGTTTTCGACCAAGATGTGGCGAGAAAGGCCCTTGCAGAAATGGTTTTTTTGCATGAATATCCATTGTCCATTATGGATCATGTTGGTTTTAGAAGGTACTCAAGTGCTCTTCAACCGATGTTTAAGATGATCACTAGAAACACTTTGAAGAATGACATCATTGGGATTTATGAGATTGAGAAGAAGAAGGCCTTGAGCTTTATGCAGAAGAATAATGCAAGAATTGCAATAACGAATGATATGTGGACATCTGAGAATCAAAAGAAAGGTTATATGACTGTTATCGGACATTTTATTGACCAAGGATGGCAGCTTCGAAGTTGTATTTTGAGGTACCTTGCTGTCCTTTAGCTATTAATTGACATTCCTTGTTGTCCTTTAGCTATTAATTGATATACCGTGTTATATGCCTTTATTTTTATATGTAGGTTCATTTATGTTCCATCTCCACATACTGCTGAAGCACTTAGTGATGTTCTTATGAAATGTCTAATGGATTGGCACATTGATAAGAACATATCTACCTTAACCCTTGATGATTGTTCCACCAATGATGCACTCATCACATTGATGAATTGAAAGTTGAGAGGAAAGAAACCTTTGTTGGGTGGCAAGCTATTGCATATGCGTTGCTCTTGAGAGCACCTAGAGGGGGGGTGAATAGGTGATCCTGTAAAAACTTGAAACTTAAAGCCACAAAACTTGATTAAGAGTTAGTAGACTAAATAGCGAGCTCTTGTGAACACAAGTATCACAGAAAAACAATCACAAAAGACACGCGAGTTATCCCGTGGTTCGACAAGTACAACACTTGTCTACCTCCACGTTGTGGCGTCCCAATGGACGAGGGTTGCACTCAACCCCTTTCAAGCGGTCCAAAGACCCACTTGAATACCACGGTGTTTCTCTTTCTTTTACTATATCCCGTTTGCGGGGAATCTCCATAACTTGGAGCCTCTCGCCCTTACAATTTGATGATCACAAAGAAGCACGGAAGTAAGGGTGGGAAAAGCAACACACACAAGACTCAAAGCAAGAGCACAAACACGCACACTAGCCAACAACTTGAGCTCTAAGTTCACACACGGAGTTCTCGACTCAAGAGGAGCTCAAATTGCTATCACAACGAATCAAATGCACTAGAATGAAGTCTTGGTGCTTAGAGATGATCAAAGAATGCTTGGTGTACTCCTCCATGCGCCTAGGGGTCCCTTTTATAGCCCCAAGGCAGCTAGGAGCCGTTGGAAGCAATCCTGTAAGGTAATTTTTGCCTTCTGTCGGGTGGCGCACCGGACAGTCCGGTGCACCACCGGACAGGCACTGTTCAGTGTCCCGGTGCAGATTGCTTTCCTAAATTGGTGCAGCCGACCGTTGAAGATTTGGAGCCGTTGGCGCACCGGACACTGTCCGGTGCACACCGGATAGTCCGGTGCCCCCATCTGATTGTTGGCTCGGCCACGCATCACGCGCGGATTGCGCGGCCGACCGTTGGCCTGGCCAACCGTTGGCTCACCGGACAGTCCGGTGCACCATCGAATAGTCCGGTGATTTTTAGGCGTACGCTGTTGACTGTTTCCCGAGAGCAGCGACTTCGCCGTAGATGACTCACCGGACAGTCCGGTACACCACCGAACAGTCCGGTGATTTATAGTCGTACGCTGTCGTCGAGACCCGAGAGCAGGCTGTTCACCTGGACTGGTCCTGGCACAGCGGACACTGTCCGGTGCACCACCGGACAGTCCGGTGCACCCAGACCGAGCAGTCTTTTGGCTGAACACAGCCAACTTATCTCCAAAGCGATTTCTCCTGTTTCTAACACTTAGACACAATACATTAGTCTTCAAAACAATGTACTAAGTCTAGAAACATACCTTTAATCTTGATTTGCACTTCTTGAGTCTTTGACACAAATATAACTCAAAGCATTTGTGTGGAGCACTTAATCACCAAAATCTTATAGAAATGGCCCAAAGGCACATTTCCCTTTCAATCTCCCCCTTTTTGGTGATTTATGCCAACACAACAAAAAGCAACTAGAAGAAGTGCAACATCAATGCAAATGATAACAAAAACTTGTTTTTGATTCAAATTTGGTATATTTGGATCATTCTTTGCCACCACTTGGTTTGTTTTTGCAAATCAAACTCAATTTCCTATCTCTAAGTCAAAATCACTTGTTGAGGCATAGAGAGAGGTATTCCAAGAGAAATTGATCAAAGATTCAAAAACTCCCCCTTTTCCCATAATCAAACATTCTCCCCACAAGAGACCAACTTTTGACAATAAGAGACAATAAGAGTATTTTGACAAAACAAAAGCTCTAACTCTACTATTTTCAAAATTCTCAAGCCCCACAAGAGACCAACTTTTGACAATAAGAGACAATAAGAGTATTTTGACAAAACAAAAGCTCTAACTCTACTATTTTCAAAATTCTCAAGTGGTAGCTGATCCATTTATTGCTTTGGCCTTAATTTCTCCCCCTTTGGCATCAAGCACCAAAACGAGATCATTTTTGGCCCTTAACCCCATTGCCTCACCAAAATCTTCAATTAAGAGTAAAAAGGCAATAAGAGCATGGAGATGAACTTGGAGTTAGTTACCCTCTCATCAGAGTGCAGTGGAAGTCTTTCATGGTCCAAGTCCATCTTTCCCTTTCAATCTACCTTAGAGACTAAATCAAGCAACCTCAAGCACACGATTAGTCTTAAAGGGTCAAGTTGTAGCATGCCTCCCCCTAAATGAGTGCATCACTTGCAAATGGACTTGTGAGGTCCGGGGATCATGAGTACAACTTGAGCACCACAAATAAATAATATACATAAAGGAACATGATCAAAGGCATAAAACACATGTATGCTCTATATCAATCCAACTTACGCGAATCTAAGACATTTAGCTCACTACGCAGCCTACAAAAGGTCTTCTCATCTAGAGGCTTGGTAAAGATATCGGCTAGCTGGTTCTCGGTGCTAACATAGAACACTTCGATATCTCCCTTTTGCTGGTGGTCTCTCAAAAAGTGATGCTGGATGTCTATGTGCTTTGTGTGGCTGTGTTCAACAGGATTGTCCGCCATGCGGATTGCACTCTCATTGTCACATAGGAGTGGGACTTTGCTCAAATTGTAGCCAAAGTCCCGGAGGGTTTGCCTCATCCAAAGTAGTTGCGCGCAACACTGTCCTGCGGCAACATACTCGGCCTCAACGGTGGATAGGGCAATGGAAGTTTGTTTCTTAGAACTCCACGACACCAGGGACCTTCCTAGGAATTGGCACGTCCCTGATGTACTCTTCCTATCGACCTTACATCCAGCATAGTCGGAGTCTGAATATCCAATCAAGTCAAAGGTAGACCCCTTTAGATACCAGATCCCGAAGCAAGGCGTAGCGACTAAATATCTAAGGATTCGCTTAATGGCCACAAGGTGACACTCCCTTGGGTTGGATTGAAATCTATCTAGCACACATGCATACACTAAGCATAATATCCGGTCTACTAGCACATAAATAAAGTAAAGACCCTATCATAGACCGGTATGCCTTTTGATCAATGAACTTACCTCCTTTGTTGAGGTCGACATGTCCGTCGGTTCCCATTGGAGTCTTTGCGGGCTTGGCATCCTTCATCCCAAACCGCTTGAGCAAGTCCTGCGTATACTTCATTTGAGAGATGAAGGTGTCGTCCTTGAGTTGCTTCACTTGAAATCCAAGGAAGTAGTCCAACTCGCCCATCATTGACATCTCGAATTTTTGTGTCATCACCCTGCTAAACTCTTCACAAGTCTTTTGGTTAGTAGAACCAAATATTATGTCATTGACATAAATTTGGCACACAGATAGATCGCCATCACAAGTCTTAGTGAAAAGAGTTGGATCGGCTTTCCCAACCTTGAAAGCATTAGCAATTAGAAAGTCTCTAAGGCATTCATACCATGCTCTTGGGCTTGCTTAAGTCCATAGAGCGCCTTAGAGAGCTTACACACGTGGTCGGGGTACCGTTCATCCTCAAAGCCAGGGGGTAGCTCCACGTACACCTCCTCCTTGATTGTCCCGTTGAGGAAAGCGCTCTTCATGTCCATTTGGAACAACCTGAAAGAATGGTGAGCGGCATAGGCTAACAAAATACGAATCGATTCTAGCCTAGCCACATGTGCAAAAGTCTCCTCCAAGTCCAAACCTGCGACTTGGGCATAACCTTTTGCCACAAGTCGAGCCTTATTCCTTGTCACCACCCCGTGCTCATCCTGTTTGTTGCGGAACACCCACTTGGTTCCCACAACGTTTTGCTTGGGACGCGGCACCAGTGTCCAAACTTCATTTCGCTTGAAGTTGTTGAGCTCTTCCTGCATGGCCAACACCCAGAGATCTAGCAAGGCCTCTTCTACCCTGAAAGGCTCAATAGAAGAGACAAAAGAGTAATGCTCACAAAAATTAGCTAATCTAGAGCGAGTGGTTACTCCCTTGCTAATGTCACCCAGAATCTGGTCGACGGGATGATTCCTTTGAATCATCGCTCGAACTTAAGTTGGAGGGGCCTGTGGTGCTTCTTCCTCCTCATCTTCGATATCCTGTGCTCCCCCTTGATCACACGCCTCTTCTTGAGGGACCTGTTCGTCATCTTGAGTTGGGGGATGCACCGTCGTTGAGGAAGAAGGTTGATCTTGCTCCTTGTGTTCCTGTGGTCGCACATCTCCAATCGCCATGGTGCGAATTGCGTCCGTTGGAACATCATCCTCATCTACATCATCAAGATCAACTTGCTCTCTTGGAGAGCCATTAGTCTCATCAAATACAACGTCGCTAGAGACTTCAACCAAACCCGATGATTTGTTGAAGACTCTATACGCCTTTGTATTTGAGTCATAACCTAACAAAAACCCTTCTACAGCCTTGGGAGCAAATTTTGAATTCCTACCTTTCTTCACTAGAATGTAGCATTTACTCCCAAAAACTCGAAAATATGAAACATTGGGTTTGTTACCGGTTAGAAGTTCGTACGACGTCTTCTTGAGGAGGCGATGAATGTAGACCCGGTTTATGGCGTGGCAAGCTGTGTTCACAGCTTCCGACCAAAACCGCTCGGGCGTCTTGAATTCTCCAAGCATCGTCCTCGCCATGTCTATAAGCGTCCTGTTCTTCCTCTCTACCACACCGTTTTGCTGTGGTGTGTAGGGAGCGGAGAACTCGTGCTTGATTCCTTCCTCCTCAAGAAATTCCTCCACTTGAAGATTCTTGAACTCGGACCCATTGTCGCTTCTAATCTTTTTCACCTTGAGCTCAAATTCGTTTTGAGCTCGCCTTAGAAAGCGCTTGAGGGTCCCTTGGGTTTCTGATTTATCCTGCAAAAAGAATACCCAAGTGAAGCGAGAAAAATCATCAACAATAACAAGACCATACTTACTTCCCCCGATGCTAAGGTAGGCGACGGGTCCAAAGAGGTCCATATGCAATAGCTCCAGAGGTCTTGATGTAGTCATCACATTCTTGTTGTGATGAGCACTTCCCACTTGTTTACCTACTTGACAAGCTGCACAAGGTCTATCTTTTTCGAAAGTTACATTTGTTAGACCTAACACATGTTCTCCCTTTAGAAGCTTGTGAAGGTTCTTCATCCCCACATGTGCTAGACGGCGATGCCACAGCCAGCCCATGCTAGTCTTAGCGATTAAGCATGCATCTAGATCGGCCTCCTCCTTCGAAAAATCAACTAAATAGAGTTTGCCGTCTAGTACACCCTTAAAAGCTAATGAACCATCACTCCTTCTAAAGACAGACACATCTACATTTGTAAATAAGCAATTGTAACCCATATTACATAATTGACTAACAGACAACAAGTTATACCCGAGCGATTCAACTAAAAACACATTAGATATGGAATGCTCGGATGAAATAGCTATCTTTCCTAGTCCTTTAACCTTGCCTTGATTCCCGTCACCGAATATGATTGAGTCTTGGGAATCTTTGTTCTTGACGTAGGAGGTGAACATCTTCTTCTCCCTCGTCATGTGGTTTGTGCATCCGCTGTCAATAATCCAGTTTGAGCCCCCGGATGCATAAACCTGCAAGGCAAATTAGGCTTGGGTTTTAGGTACCCAACTCTTGTTGGGTCCTACAAGGTTAGTTATAATAGCCTTAGGGACCCAAATGCAAGTCTTGTCTCCCTTGCATTTGGCCCCCACCTTTTTAGCAATCACTTTTTCATTTTTACATGAAAGAACAAACTTAGTATTGCAAGCATGAAAGATAGTGGTAGATCCATTATACACTTTCCTAGGATCATGAGACACAAAGTTCTTCCTAGGTCTACCATTAAACTTGGAACTCGAAGCAATCATGGCATGTGAGTCAAAAGCATTATAACTCTTATTAGCATGTCTAGAAAATTTCCTATCACTATAGATAAAAGCATGATTCCTTTGAGCATTACTAGTCATAGGGGCCTTCCCTTTGTCCTTGGCGGAGATAGGAGCCCTTTGACTTGTTAATTTCTTGGCTTCCCTTCAAAAGCCAAGCCCATCCTTAATAGAGGGATGTCTACCTACAGTGTAGGCATCCCTTGCAAATTTTAGTTTATCAAACTCATTTTTGCTAGTCTTAAGTTGGGCATTAAGACTAGTCACTTCATCATTTAATCTAGTTATGGAAATTAAATGTTCACTACAAGCATCAACATTAAAATCCTTACACCTATTGCAGATCACAACATGCTCTACACAAGAACTAGATTTATTTGCTACTTCTAGCTTGGCATTCAAATCATCATTAATACTTCTTAAGCTAGCCACAATCTCATGACAAGTAGATAATTCACAAGAAAGCATTTCATTCCTTTTAACTTCTAAAGCAAGAGACTTTTGCACACTTACAAATTTATTATGCTCTTCATATAAAAGATCCTCTTGCTTTTCTAAAAGTCTATCTTTTTCATTCAATGCATCAATTAGCTCATTAATCTTTTCTACCTTAACTCTATCTAATCCTTTGAACAAGCTAGTGTAGTCTACTTCATCATCACTAGAAGTAGAGTACTTGGGAGTGTTACGAGCGTTTACCTTCTTCTCCTTTGCCATTAGGCAAGTGTGGCGCTCGTTGGGGAAGAGCGACGACTTGTTGAAGGCAGAGGCGGCGAGTCCTTCGTCGTCGGAGTCGGACGATGAACAATCTGAGTCCCACTCTTTGCCGAGGTGTGCCTCGCCCTTCGCCTTCTTG
This sequence comes from Zea mays, assembly GCF_902167145.1. NCBI lineage: Eukaryota > Viridiplantae > Streptophyta > Magnoliopsida > Poales > Poaceae > Zea > Zea mays. The sequence continues at coordinate 214,659,017 of NC_050096.1, read as the reverse complement.
TAGGCCTTCTTCTTTTCCCTCTTCCCGTCTCTCTCTTGTTCCTGGTCATTAGTATTGTCGGGACAATTTGCTATAAAATGACCATACTTACCACATTTAAAGCAGGAGCGTTTTCCCTTTGCTTTGCTCTTGTTTGGATGCTCCTTTCTTCCTTTAAGCGTCGTCTTGAAACACTTGATGATGAGGGCCATTTCTTCTTCGTTAAGCCCAGCCGCCTCAACTTGCGCCACCTTGCTAGGTAGTGCCTCCCTGCTACTTGTTGCTTTGAGAGCAACGGTTTGAGGCTCGTGGATCGGCATTGGGCCATTCAACGCCTCATCAACATATCTCGCCTCCTTGATCATCATTCGCCCGCTTACAAACTTTCCGAGTATTTCCTCGGGCGTCATCTTGGTGTACCTAGGATTTTCACGAATAGAGTTCACAAGATGAGGATCAAGGATAGTGAAGGACCTTAGCATAAGCTGGACGACGTCGTGGTCCGTCCATCTCGTGCTTCTATAGCTCCTTATTTTGTTGACCAGGGTCTTGAGCCTGTTGTACGTTTGGGTTGGCTCCTCCTCCCTGATCATTGCGAACCTTCCCAGTTCGCCCTCCACCAACTCCATCTTGGTGATCATAGTGACATCGTTCCCCTCATGCGAGATCTTGAGGGTGTCCCAAATCTGCTTGGCGTTATCCAAGCCGCTCACCTTATGATACTCTTCCCTGCACAAAGATGCTAAAAGAACAGTGGTAGCTTGTGCATTTTTGTGAATTTGTTCATTGATAAACATGGGATTATCCGTACTATCAAATTGCATTCCATTTTCTACTATCTCCCATATACTTGGATGAAGAGAGAACAAGTGACTACGCATTTGTGACTCTAAAATCCGTAGTCCTCTCCATCAAAGTGTGGAGGTTTACCAAGAGGAATGGAAAGCAGATGAGCATTGGAATTTTGCGGAATTCGAGAATAATCAAAAGAAAAGTTTGAGTTGACCGTTTTCTTTTTCTCGTCGTAGTCGTCGTCTCTTTGGGAAGGAGAGGACTCGTCACTGTCGTAGTAGACTATCTTCTTAATGCGTCTCTTCTTCTTCCCGTCCTTCTTCTTATGACTTAAGCCCGAGTCAGTGGGCTTGTCGTCTTTGGGCTCATTGAGGAAGGATTCCTTCTCCTTGTCGTTGATCACCATCCCCTTTCCCTTAGGATCCATCCCTTCGGGCGATTAGTCCCTTTCTTGAAGAGAACAGCTTTGATACCAATTGAGAGCACCTAGAGGGGAGGGTGAATAGGTGATCCTGTAAAAACTTGAAACTTAAAGCCACAAAACTTGATTAAGAGTTAGTAGACTAAATAGCAAGCTCTTGTGAACACAAGTATCACAGAAAAGCAATCACAAAAGACACGCGAGTTATCCCGTGGTTCGACAAGTACAACACTTGTCTACCTCCACGTTGTGGCGTCCCAATGGACGAGGGTTGCACTCAACCCCTTTCAAGCGGTCCAAAGACCCACTCGAATACCACGGTGTTTCTCTTTCTTTTACTATATCCCGTTTGCGAGGAATCTCCACAACTTGGAGCCTCTCGCCCTTACAATTTGATGATCACAAAGAAGCACGGAAGTAAGGGTTGGAAAAGCAACACACACAAGACTCAAAGCAAGAGCACAAACACGCACACTAGCCAACAACTTGAGCTCTAAGTTCACACACGGAGTTCTCGACTCAAGAGGAGCTCAAATTGCTATCACAACGAATCAAATGCGCTAGAATGAAGTCTTGGTGCTTAGGGGTGATCAAAGAATGCTTGGTGTACTCCTCCATGCGCCTAGGGGTCCTTTTTATAGCCCCAAGGCAGCTAGGAGCCGTTGGAAGCAATCCAGGAAGGCAATTCTTGCCTTCTATCGGGTGGCGCACCGGACAGTCCGGTGCACCACCGGACAGGCACTGTTCAGTGTCCGGTGCAGATTGCTTTCCTAAATTGGTGCACCTGACCGTTGAAGATTTGGAGCCGTTGGCGCACCGGACACTGTCCGATGCACACCGGATAGTCCGGTGCCCCCATCTGACCGTTGGCTCGGCCACGCATCACGCGCGGATTGCGCGGCCGACCGTTGGCTCACCGGACAGTCCGGTGCACCACTGGACAGTCCGGTGATTTATAGTCGTACGCCGCCGTCGAGACCCGAGAGCAGGATGTTCACCTGGACTAGTCCTGGCACACCGAACACTGTCTGGTGCACCACCGGACACTGTCCGGTGCACCACCGAACAGTCCAGTGCACCCAGACCGAGCAGCCTTTTGGCTGAACACAGCCAACTTATCTCCAAAGCGATTTCTCCTGTTTCTAACACTTAGACACAATACATTAGTCTTCAAAACAATGTATTAAGTCTAGAAACATACCTTTAATCTTGATTTGCACTTCTTGAGTCTTTGGCACAAATATAACTCAAAGCATTTGTGTGGAGCACTTAATCATCAAAATCTTATAGAAATGGCCCAAGGGCACATTTCCCTTTCAGCTCTGCGCACATATTAAATTTAATCGTCAAAGATGGTTTGGAAGTAATGGGTAGTGGGATTGAAAAAATTAGAAATAGTGTTGCATTTTGGTATGCTACTCCTAAAAGACATGAGAGATTCCAAGAAATAGCTGCACAAGTTAATGTTGAATGCAACAAGAAATTGTCACTTGATTGCAAAACTAGGTGGAACTCTACTTATATCATGCTCAGTGTTGCTATTTGTTACAAAGAGGCTTTTGATCGTTTGGCTGAATGTGAAAGAGCTTATGATTTTTCTCCAAGTTAGGATGAATGGAAGTTTGCTAGTGAAGTTTGCGATAGGTTGAAATTGTTCTATGAAATTACCGAATTGTTTTCTGGAACACAATATGTAACAACTAATGACTTCTTTCCAAATATATATATATGCAATTAGAGGACACATGAGCAAGTGGCTAGAGTGTGATGATGAGTTAATCAAGTCCATGTCAAGTCGTATGATTACAAATTTTGATAAATATTGGACCGACATTCATGGCCTAATGGCTATTGCTGTTGTTCTTGATCCAAGATACAAATTTGGAATGTTGAAAGCATGCTATACACGTCTATTTGGTGCACAAAGTAGAGCAATGCTAGAGATAGAAAATGTGAGGATGAGTTGTTCTCTGCCATGGAAGAAGAGCTCGATGACATGTGCAGTGATGAAGAAAAGGCTAAGTCTGAGCTTGATCTTTATGTGGATGAGGGTCGTATTCTCAAGTCAAAGGAATTTGATATATTGGGCTGTTGGAAAATTTCTGGGATACGGTACCCTACTCTAAGGATGATAGCCTGTGACATATTTGCTATTCCTGTTACAACTATCGCTTTGGAGTCTGCTTTTAGTATTAGTGGTAGAGTGCTAAGTGATCATCGAAGTCGACTTACTCCCAAAACTTTAGAGGTTTTGATGTGTGCACAAAATTGGCTTCGTGTTGGTCAAGCAAAAGGTACAAATAATACATCTTTAAAATTATTGTATGTCGTTGTAACTTGTAAGTTTTGATTTCAGTTTACTCTCATTTGTTTTACTCTCACTTATTGTAGGAAAAGAAGACTATATGGGTTTGTGGACTTGTCTTGAAGATATACAAGAAGAACTTGTGGTACGTTGTAAGAATTATCATATTCTATAACTAATTATATATCATTGTAGGAACTCTCTTTTGGATTCTCCACGATGCCAAATGAAGATATTTGAAGGAAAATTCACAAGATGTCAAATGAAGTTGAATGCCATGCAGCCATGCTCATTACAATAATTTGTTGTTGCATTTGAAAACTATATATGAGTGTAATTTCATTCCAAGAATATGTTTTATGATGTATTGTACTGTCTTCGCTACTTCTACTACTTGTTATGGACTATGTCACTATGGTGAAATGTTATTGTAAGCCTGGAATGTTATCTATTTACGTTGTTGAAATGTTGAAATTATTGTTTGAAATGTTGAAATTATTGTTTTGGTGCTAAAATTATTATTTGAGGTTGTTGGAATGTTAAATTGTGATAAATTTATGTTAGAATGCTGTTGGAATGTTGCTGTAATTTTAGTGGGCGGGCGGGTAGCGGATCTCCGTTACCGGCGGGTACGGGTACGGATACAGTCCGTACCCACGAGCGTAAATGGGTATGGGTTTGGTTTTATCTCGTGGGTATGGATACATGAACCATATATCCGCGTTCTACTCGCCCGATTGCCATCCCTAGCCAGGATGGAGGGCATCAGCGGTTAGACACGGGCCACACGGAGGGCAACAACGGCAAGTTACCAACCTTAGGCACGACGTCGGGCATTGGCAGCAATGTGCCAACCTTCGGCATGACGGCGGGTACTGTAGCTGGCTAGTTGGGAATGGCCTCCCGATGCAAAACATGGATGATAGATATGTAGTGGATGGCTGGAGACATTTGGTTCATTATCTCATCTGTTTCTTGTAGCTGGATCGAAATTAACCACCCCTCGTGCACGACGCAAGACGATACTGGACACTGCTCAACTCATGCATGGTTTATGCATGATGCATCATGAATCCATGCATGACCTCTGTTTGATAATTGTTGAGGCATGTTTTCTTCTCTATCAGATTATTATGCAATAGCCAGAGACATCTTTATGGTTCTATTTGTCTATAAATTGTGTGTTTAATGCGTGTGTTTAAGAGAAAAAATAAAAGGATATATGTTTAGTGGGAGATGTGTGGGTAGGGGTGGACATTCGAGTTACTCGAGGAAATCGAGTCAGGTAATTTGGGTTCTTCAAAATTCGGGTTTTTAAAACTGCTACCCGAAGTGTACCCAAAATAAGTGGGGGTACCCGATAATTTCGGGTTCGGGTAATCCCAATTTACCTAATCAGATTTCATCCACCGCAATATATTACTATTTCAAATAAACAAAGAACCGCTACGTAAACATATATAATCACTTCTACGTATTTACCTAAAAGTAAATGATATGTTGGAGAAGAAGATGATGCCGACTTCAATTAGAGCACAAATTGTAAAGCATATCAGCCTTACAACAGGGTAAAGGCTTCCACATTCGTTATTCCATTGTACAAGACACAAAGAGGCCGCCATGATTGTCTTCCACATATTAGCCTTACAACAGGGTAAAGGCTTCCACATTCGTTATTCCATACTGTACCAGGCGCAAAGAGGCAGCCATGATTGTCTTCCATAATTGTCTTTCACATATTAGCCTTACGATAGGGTAAAGGCTTCCACATTCGTTATTCCATATTGTACCAGATGCAAAGAGGCACCCATGATTGTCTTTCACAATTGTCTTCCACTATGGTGTCGTTTGGTTCACGAAATATAACGTAAATAGTAATGGTAATGATTCACACTCGAATACTGGTTGTAACAAATTTAAATTAGCCGGTACCTATTTCTAGAGTGACATCAATTACGATTGGACTTAAACAAATATAACTTAACGTTATCGATTATCCATTACGTTACCAATATATGAACCAAACATTACCTATAAGTATTTTTAATTATTCATTATTAAGGTAGTAAGAGGCAACCATGATTGTCTTCCATACTGTACCAGACTCAAAGACCGTTTAGGGACCGAGACAAATAATATATAATTTCGGGTGACTCGGAGAAATCGAGTACCGAAACATGTTAGTTGATTTACCCAATATAATTTCGGGTTTTCAGACCCAGGATCCTAACCAGTGTTTAGGTAATTCGGGTTCGGATAGATCGGATACGGGTTTGGATAGTTCGAGTAATGGGTATCGAGTTTTTTTGCCCACCTCTAGTTGTGGGTCTTTAAAACCGGTAGTCATACCATATGTTTATATGGAGTCAATGTCTTGAGTTATAAGTTATCAAGGCTGTTATACCATATATAGACCGTGATAAGCTACCAAGCCCAATACGAAAGGAAGCCATATACATATAGTAACACCCCGTTAGTTCACAGATAGCTCTATAAAAATAAGGATTGATTTTTTTAACTTACATCTTTTTTGGTTTTTTAACTAAAATAAACTGTAATATTTATTTTTATCAATTTATTATATGGTCTATAGACAATATGCTCACTTTTATATTAAATTTATTTATTATTAGTATTTTTAGAAGGGTCTATACAACTGATTTATTTTGTTTCACCATTGATTGCATTGCGGTTATGGCCTCACTATTTCTAATCAATATGAAATACAATTGCGTACGGATATTATACTAGTAGACTATGGCCCTGTTTGTTTCGGCTTCTGGCAGCTTCTGGCCACCAAAAGCTGTTGCGGACTGCCAAACGCTCAGCTTTTTAGCCAGCTTCTATAAAATTTGTTGGGGCAAAAACCATCAAAAATCAACATAGACAAATAATCGGTTGAGTCGTTCTAATAGTAGGAATCCATCACTTTCTAGATCCTGAGCCCTATGAACAACTTTATCTTCCTCCACACGTAATCGTAATTATACTCAGATTTTCCCCACAGTCAGATTCTCCCCACAGCCAGATTTTCAGAAAAGCTGGTCAGAAAAAAGCTGAACCAAACAGGCCCTATGGATTTAGAGTTTGCTGACCGATCGAAACGCCAAACCCACATCACATATCACTCATTCAAGTTGCAGCGCCGCACAACGAGTACGGCGACGAGAGAGAAGCCGCACCCGAAAAACCGAGGAAGAAAACACTCCCCTCTCCCTCCCAGCTCAAAATTTTCCCCTCCACCCCCACTCCAAACCTAGGCTTCCCGGCGCCGCGCTCCACCCCGCCCCTCCGCTGTCGGTCCCCTAGCTCCTCGCTGCTCGTAGTCTGCTGCTGGGCTTCGGGGAGCACCCACCTAGGCTTCCCGGTGCCGGCGCGCCCCGCCACGGCCGGGCCCCCTACCTCCCCGCCACTCGTAGGCTGCTGCCCGGCTTCGAGGAGCGCCAACCTAGGCTTCCCGGCCCCGCGCCCCCGCGGCCAGTCCTCTCCCTCCCCCATCACTCATAGTCTGCTGCCCGTCTTCGGCGGCGGCGTTCCTCGTGGGCAGTGGAGTGGAGATCCACACGGGCGTTGGTTGGTTTTCTGTCCATTTTTGTTGGTAAGAAATCCTAAGCTCACTTGGATAGGAATACTCTTGTCATAAGAATTGGGTTGTCTCTTATTCAAACCAAGTAGTGATTTCTATCCACCCCATTCTTAGTTGTGGATTTGTGTGCTGCGCAAGTGGTTGGGTTAGCTTATTTGGTTAAGTTCCTATTCAGCGTATGAGGTCGTCATTGGTTTACTCCATAGGACTTCTTGGTACATGGCAGTTAAATCGCAGGTGCGTTTATAGTTTATTTTCCAACACCAACACCTTTTGGGGTTCAGCTGAATCCCCATTCCCCAACCAAGTGCCCCTGCACTGGAACAAGGTAGTATACACAGTGACATAGAGAGTTCTCAACAGGAACACATCTGGAACTTCCATTAGTTTATTTTATCCTCTAAATAGCTTGTCTGCAGCAACTATATGTCCATAACAATTTGGTTGGGGTTGGTAAGGGGTGCATGAATGGGAGAGAAGGTACAATGTTAGGATAGCTTAACATACATTCGAAGTTTCCTGTTCTGTAGTTGGCTGATACCTAAATGTTTTATGCTGTTGTCATAATGAAAACAAACCCTATTGAGCTGGCATGGCTCCATCCTTGCTTAGCGCTGTGATGACATCCTAGTGGAAAAAGTGTTGGCCTTGTGACAAGCAAGGCCAGTTGCTATAGTTGTATCCACAATCCACTTATCTCCCAAGTATTCTTTCACTAATCTGACCTCTGCTAGCAATTATAATATTAAATTGATAAAGTGACTAACTAACCAGACATACTGCACTCCGATTTTCAGTAATTATAATCACATCCTTACATGTGACAGTTAAAATGACCAACCAGAATACTGCATTCCAATTTTCAGATATGATTGTCACACCCTTACACCTTATAGTTGGTTATTTTGAAATCAATCTATTTTTGCAGTGCTTTTGAGATAGCACCTAGAAATCCTGTGCAGTTTGCCCACCAACACAAAAAAAATCCTGAGCAGTTATATCGACATTTCTTCATTCACATGAAATGTCACTTCTTAGTAGATTCTTCTACAAGAGGCCTCCTGATGGACTACTGGAGTTTCTTGACAGGATCTATGGTATGCATGGAGAATTTTACTATATTGATTGCCTTCTTAGATCAATGTAACTTATTTTATGACAGCTCAACTAATCACATCTTTTGGCATTGTACAGTTTTTGATTCATGCTTCAGCACTGAAGTTTTGCCTCAGGGAATGTACCCAGTGTATTTAATTGGGATTCTTACAGAGTTGCATGAAGAGCATGTAGAATCCTCATTTCTGGCAATTAACTTCAGAGATGGAGATAAGAGAAGCCAGCTTGCTGATATACTACGTGAATACAACATTCCAGTCATTGATTACCCCCGTCATTTTGAGGGTTGTCCTGTGCTTCCTTTATCTCTTATTCAGCATTTCCTTCGTGTATGTGAGCACTGGTTATCCAGTGGGACCAATCAGAACATTATATTACTCCATTGTGAAAGAGGGGCGTGGCCTTTGTTGGCTTTTCTTTTATCTTGTCTTCTCATCTACAAGAAACTGAACAGTGCTGAGCATAAAACTCTGGACATTATTTACCGTGAGGCACCTAAAGGGTTCCTACAGCTTTTTTCTGCCCTTAATCCAATGCCATCTCAACTCCGTTACATGCAGTATGTAGCCAGAAGAAATATATCTCCACAGTGGCCTCCAATGGAAAGATCACTCTCTTTGGATTGCCTGATTCTTCGAGCTATTCCAAGTTTTGATTCTGATAACGGATGCAGGCCATTAGTCCGCATTTTTGGTCGAAATCTTCTTGGCAAGAATGCTAGCATGACTAACATGACTTTTTCCATGCCAAAGAAGAAATCTCTTCGGCACTATCGGCAGGTAGGTGACATGGAATTCAACATGAACAATTCAGTTGCTTTCTGTTACTCTATTGGTGTATTTTGAGATGACATCAGTTGGGAATGTCTTAAACTCTTAATGCAGGAGGATTGTGATGTGATAAAAATTGACATACAATGTCTAGTCCAGGGAGATATTGTTCTGGAGTGTGTACATCTCGATCTTGATCCAGAGAAGGAAGTCATGATGTTCCGGATAATGTTCAATACTGCTTTTATACGTTCAAATGTATTGATGCTGAATAGCGATGATGTGGATATACTCTGGGGTTCAAAAGAGCGATATCCGAGGAATTTTAGAGCAGAGGTAAATCGATGCATATACTCTTTGAAATTGCCCTGGGCTAAAATGGATCACTGACACAAATTTCGAATTTTAGGTGCTGTTTTGTGAAGTTGGGGGCATATCTCCCCCAAGGGCTCCAACAACAACACTCAATGGTGATGTGAAAGGTGGTTTACCAATTGAAGCCTTTTCAGCTGTTCAAGAACTCTTCAATGGAGTTGACTGGATTGCAAACAGCGATGATGCTGCCTATTGGTTGCTCAAAGAATTCTCAGCAAACTCACTGCAAGAGAAATTTCAAAAGCTTATGCTCAATGACATGAAAGAGCTCTCAAGAATTCAAGCTAAAGTTGGTCTACAGATGCCACTGATGTCTCCGCTTGATTCTGATGAAGAAAAGTATTCTGTGGCTTCTGATTCTGTTTCTTCAGCTGATCATGAGAAGGTTCAACATGGTGGAAACTCATCTGACTCAGAGAATATTGATTGTGATCATACCACTGAAGATTTTGAATCCAGTGGTATAATAACTTCTTGCACGAACCGATTTCTGCTTTATAACCTATTGATCTTGTTATTTGATCTATATGAGGTTCCCTCTACGAGATATATTGCTTTGTATTGCTGTGCATGGTGCCCTATACATTTCAGGGTCGCACCACTATCCTCCTTAGTGTATTTGTCTTCTATTATTTTCTTTAATTATTAAAAATCTGATTCTATACTATCACATTTTTTGCAGATACTCTCTCAACGAACAGTTCATCCCTGCCTCCCCAGCCTCAACCACCTGTGCCTCCTCATATGGTACCTTCTACCCTTTATGCTTTGCCTGTGTTGGTAACCGTGCCAAGTGAACCCCTAATAGAATCACTGCAGGAGCTACCAAGTAACATGTCTCCATCGTCACAACCAGTTCCACCGCCGCCGCCACCACCGCCACCGCGACAGAGTGGTAGGAAACCTGGTTCATCTCTGTCGCCATCACCAAGTGAGAGTAAACTTGTTCTCTCATCGCCGTCACCTCCTCCACCACCACCGCCACCTCCACTGCCGCCACCAAGCAGTGTAGGTCCTACACAGCCTCCACCACCACCACCGCCACCGCCAAGTGGAAGAAAACATATTCTGTCAACACCACCACCGCCGCCACCACCACCACCTCCTCGAATTCACAGTGTGTCTGCTTCACAGACTCCGCCCCCGCCCCCGCCCCCACCGCCACTGCCAAATTCTGGGGCAGCAAAACAGCAAATTTTTTGCGCAGCTCCACCGCCACCGCCACCGCCACCGCCACCTGCGGCTACAGGAATAGCTACGCCACCCGTTCGTCCTCGTCCTCTCTCTTCTAGTAAAGCACCTACAGCTGCTTCTGGTACTCCTTCAAAAGGACCACCTCCACCTCCGCCTCTGCCTCCACCTGCTACTTCTTCAAGAACTTCTGGCCCTTCTATTCCATCCCCACCCCCACCCCCACCCCCACCACGCCCAGGTGCTAATAGTAAAACTCCTCCAGCCCCACCGCCACCTCCCCTCATGACAGGAAAGAAAGCGCCTGTGCCCCCACCTCCACCACCTCAAGCACCAAAACCTCCTGGAGTTGTGCCTCCACCACCACCACCAAGCTCAAAGATCTCAAATGCACCAGCACCACCTCCATTATTGGGAAGGGGACGTGGCAACACAACTGGACCAACTAAAGGCCGTGGCATTGGTTTGGCACAACAAAGTAATCCTCCCAAGAAGGCTTCACTGAAGCCTCTACATTGGGTGAAAGTCACGAGAGCAATGCAAGGGAGTCTCTGGGCTGATGCCCAGAAACAAGGGAATCAGGCTAGGTAGCTGCTGTGGACATATTTTATAGCATGATTTCTAATGATGTATTCATAACATGTCATCGCATCGTTTTGCATCTGTTAGTTTACTATTGAATGCTTATATTTCTCATACCACTAGTTTATTAAATATGAAATATGTTATTTATGAACACAAACCTTTGATTAAATGAACTGATTGTAGAATGTGCTATATTTTTTCATCATATATGTATCTTTGATTCTGGACTTGTAGTTTCTTATTCTTTTAATTATTTAAGCTATGGAAGGTCTCTCCACTAAAGCTGTGTTCACTTTTGTTCTGTTTGTCAGGTCTCCTGATATCGATTTATCCGAACTGGAGAGCTTGTTCTCCACTGCAGTTGTAACCAGCACAAGTGAAAAGGGGGCAACAAGACGTGGTTCAGCTATTAACAAGCCAGAAATTGTTCACCTGGTATGATTTTTTTTGATTTCTTTGTCGTAACATTTTCTCAAAACTCTTAAAAGTTCGATTGTTCTCTCTATATGTGGAAAAAATGGGTTTGTTTAATGTAGAATGCTTCAAGGTTCTCCTACTGCTACAGAAATCGACTGTTCCCTGTCACATTTGTTTCAAAACCTTTTCCTTTAGTATTTGTTATGTTGGAACTTTGAAACTCAATCTGTCTTATTATTCTTGACAAACTACTGCATGCCATATGATGATCACTCCTTTGAATCAATTTATATTTTTTCTATGTTTGCATTAGCTGAATTAAACTAGCCCATGTGAGGTTTATTAGTTCCCTTAACAACACTGGTATGGAAATACATGATGATTCATTAATGTTTCACATACGGTGCAAACCTGCTGCCAATGTTGCCCTCTTTTACGTGGTTATTCCTTTTTCCTTGGCATCTTGTTACTTTGTATTTCCTCCAGTAAAAAAATGAACATCAACACACTCGCCTAATGCAACTTTATCATTATTCATTATTTTCCATTGTAGTATATTGATGAAACCTGACATAACTGATATTACAAAAACACTTTTGAGCCAAATGTACACATATGCTTGCCACACATCTGATCTGAACACTAGTAATGATATGGACGGCCAAATACAATTATGTGACTTCATACATCTCAAAATGTTTAATCTTTTGTGGTTGGAGGGAGTGTTGGTTTCATATTTAGCCTCCTTTTATTTTCCCAGCATTTATTTTGAACATGGCATGGTCCCACAAACACAACTGGGACCATTTATGACATTATAAACATATCCAATTCCAATCTCAAATTGTTTGTTGTCTGATTTCGTGGTCAAATTAGAGGTTAATTTATAAGTAATTGATTTCATGGTCTCCAAATTCCAAAGTGTCATCTTTGTGACTGGATGTAATATATATGTGATGATTTCAGTTACTTGTGATTCTTCCATATTGGTATGTTGAATAAATATCCCACTGTTCAATAGACAATTGACTAATTGTTTGTTAGTTCCATTTCAGGTTGACATGCGACGAGCAAACAATTGTGAGATAATGCTTACGAAAATTAAAATGCCTCTACCTGATATGATTGTGAGTTCACTTCCTGGTCCAACCTTTCTGTACTCGTAATAAAAGTTGGCATTCCAATTTCAGTTTGTGACACGTTGATGACTCTTTAGTGACCGCTGTTATTCAGCATAACTGCCATAAAAGTGGGACTCCAGTTTCAGTTTGTGACATGTTGATGACTCTTTAGTGACTGCTGTTATTCAGCATACCTGCCAGTGTTTACACATCGTATAGTCGAACCTAGTCGCCATGGGACTGACCGGGTGATTCATCGCGATTAGTCGTCGACCAGGCCGATTAGTCAATCCTACTCATCCATATAGTTGTCCTATATATCAGGACATATACCTACTACATATATACCTATATATAGTATATAATATACACAACAATAAGTCAAGCATCAAGACTACATTAGTGTTTAGCTGGTGACTTGTGAGAGCTGTTTTCTCCACTGCCTAAAACTCCATATTCCTGTCCCAAACTCCATTTCTTTGCTGACTTGCTGCTGTAATACCAAAGAAGACCATAATTAGCAACACTAATGTAGTCTTGATCTTGACTAACTTATAATTATAAGTGGAGCAACTCAATAGCATCACTACTGTATTAGAAAATAATTAGCAACTAGCAGACCGTAGCAGCCACACAACCAGCAATTTACATAACCAAACTAGTTCAATACTACATTATCTACTTAGATAAATTCAAGTGTTCAACACCAACATTGACATGCAATAGTCCAACACAAGTAGGCAACTAGCCATCTAATTAAGCAAATCATCATTCAAACGGAAGCCTCCATGTCCATCTCTAGATCTTGTTGGTGCAGAACTGCAGATCCATCAGCAGTATGAATAGATTCTTCTTCATCCTCCGTTGCTGTTGCTGAATCAGATTCTCCATGCTGATCTTGGTCTTCATCGTCATCTTCATCAATATCTTGAGTCACTGTCTTCCTTGGACGCTTCCTGTTCCTAGCATAAGTATGCCTCACAGGGGCAGCAACAGCAGCCCTAGGCAAGTTACGTCCCTCTAGATCCTGAGTTACACCAATAGCATCATCCACAAGAGCCCAAGTCATAGCATTGCCACCACGTTCTTGAACTGGTTCACAATTTTCATCAACCCATTCATTTTCCTAATGAAATTCTTCAAGAAAGAGTGATTGCATTTCTTTCCTTTGGGACCCAGCTCTCTATTTTTTTAAGATCTGTTCACATCTTCCAGTTGTAGCTGACATATACCAACTTATTTAACATTTGGTGCTCTAACCGGTTTCTCATTTTTTTATGGACCTACACAAAATACAATGCAAAAGTCTCATACCATGCAAGGAATATTGCTACCAAAGTCCATTTACTTAGCAGTAGTACTTACATGAGAAAATTCACTCCAATTACGCTTGCATCCAGGTGCAACACAACAAAGGCTGACGATTCTTTTTGCTAAACATTGGAGCTCATATATCAGGCCACCATATGCACCCACCAAAGAACAGTAATTTGCATTCCAAACATACAATTCCAGTATTAGTTCATTGCTTGAGAAAAAAGGAAGGAAATAATACAGAACTTTCTAGGATTTTTTTCTGTCTCTTGTTGCTCCTTGCTTTGTGAAGGATTTGCCTTTAGCCCTCTCATAATCATTGGCTTGCTTACTTATCTTGTTCTGCTCCCCATCACTCCCCATCTTTCACATAACTTTATTAAACATGATTCTCAACCTTTTAGCTTGTCTCCTACCTTCTTCCCTTATGGAAAACTTCATTAAACATGATTCCCAGCCTTTTAGCTTATCTCCTATCTTTTTCCCTAATGGCAAAGTACCTATCTTTGCATCACCGAAGGGTGCGAAGGGTAAGGAAGCTAGTCGAACGGTCGAACCCAACTAGGATCCGTTTAGGTAGTTGGAATGTACGGTCACTTACAGGTAAGTTAAGAGAGTTAGTTGCGACAATGATTAGGCGACATGTAAATTTCTTATGCATCTAAGAGACTAAATGGAAGGGTTAGAAGGCGAAGATGGACAATATCATTTTCAATCTTTGGTACACCGGGACACCTAGAAATATAAATGGAGTAGGAATTTTGATTGATAAGAATCTCAAGAACAATGTGGTGGATGTAGGGAGGCAAGGAGATATGATTATCTTAGTTAAGCTTGTCGTCGGTGATTTGGTCTTGAATGTAATTAGTGCATACGCCCAAGTGCTAATCAACTTTTCTGGGAAGACTTAGATGGCATGGTTAGAGCTATACCTATCGGTGAGAAGCTTTTCATAGGAGACCTCAGTGGGCATGTATGTATGACAACTGAAGGTTTCGAGGTGGTTCATGGAGGTTTTGGTATGATAGTAGGAATCAGGAGGAAGAGGAAGTCTTGGACTTCGCGGTAGCTTTTGACTTGTTAATAGTCAACACCCTTTTTAAGAAGAGACTCCCATTCATGGTTATTAAGCCTGTAAGGCGAAGCGCGGCGAGCCAGCACTTTGAGGCGACTAGGCGTTTAAGGGAGCAGCAGAAGCATACCTTATTGATGTCAGTTTTAGAGCTCTTATCCTTCCAATTTCCCTTCTTCCATGTAGAATGTATCCCTCTAGCAGATTGTAACATACAAACATCTTGTAATGAATCATGATTGTAAGAAACATTTGAGAAGCTATGTAAATATGGATCAAGTGTACCTTGTCCTAGTCCTGCAGAAACATTTCACAAACATCTTGTCATCTTGATGATATATGCTCTCTTTTATTCTCCCAGTCACCAAGCTGCAGAAACATGGAGAAATAGGAGCATGACTGGTTAAAAAAATACAGCATGAATAGCATCATTAGTTCATTATTGTAGCAGTCCACACACTTAGATACTAGTGGCATAAGCCATCCACACAGCCACTTAACAATATTGCAAACAGTCCACCATAAGGATAAGCAGTCCACAGATTCCACACAACCACTCATGCACAACAAAGCAACACAAAATAAAGGCACTGTTGAAACTGAAATATCTCAATATCCATCTTCAAACTCATCATGGTTGTTTGCAGCTTGCATGTTTTCACCACCATCATTAGCATCATTGGGAATGGAAGCATCATCACAATCAGTCACATAAGCATCATCATGTGGATCTCGATCTTCTTCCTCACTGCTTAAATTTGATTCTCTTCAACCAAGCTTAGATTTGAATTTCTTGCACACCCTCTGCTAGCATTCCTTGAAAAATTGCGGCCTCAGAGTGAGCTTGATGCACCAAGAGCTTCATCAATAACTTCCCATGTAAGACCATTCTGGACACACTCACACCCACGAGTACCTTGAGGGTGTACATGTGATGAGTCAGCCCACTCATTGTCCCAATTAAACTCTTCAATGACCAAAGGGTCAAAACTTTTCCCTTTCTTCTCACGCCTTATTTGAAACCTAGTCTTCATCTTTCGGTTGTAGGAAACAAAGACAATATCATTCAACCTCTTATGCAGCAGCTGAGCAGCCTATTTCTTTTTTTTTTGGTATGGATCTGAAAAAATGGGTAAACAACAAATAAACATAATACTTAACATGCTAGCATACAAAGGATGGTCCATTTGCTTCACCCAATGTTTCTCAATAATATCTATGATTTTCTTGACTCTTGAGCAAGGTTTTCTTGGTTTGGATTGCAAAGCTAAGCTTGATCTTCTCTTTTGCATGATTCATAAGTGCTGCAACCTCTGACATTGCGGGCTTCTCATCACCATCAACTACCCTAAGAACAATAAGAAATGGGGCTGAAGCTCTTAGGCAATCTTCAACCTCATTTCAAAACTTGGTAGATAGCACAATGTTATGCACCTCCTCACCAGCTTTTGTTTGTGCTAGTCTGTTCCTAGTCCATGCTTCACTAAGAAATAGAGATTTCAAAGCATCCCTATGCTTGTACAGACTTCTCAAAGTGAGGAAAGTTGTGGCAAATCGAGTCGCTGCAGGTTTCACAAGATCAGCCCCACCTGTCTTCTCCCTCATTGCACCAAGAATTCTTCCATGTCTATAGATGAAAGTTGTGACACACCTTGCACGTGCAATTGGCTTCTTAAATGCCTTCAAATCTCCTATGTCTTCTAGCATAAGATCCAAGCAATGTGCTGCACATGGGCTCCAAAACACTGTAGGAATCCTCTTCATTAGAAGCTTACCCGCTGCTTTGTAGTTAGCTCCATTATCGGTGACAACTTGTACAACCTTGTCCGTTCCAATCTCATTAACCTTTTGCTCCAACAAATCAGCAAGCATACATGCATCGTGTACCTCACTTGATGCGTCGACAGACTCCAAGAAATAAGCCCCCTCTAGGCTGTTCACAAGGAAGTTAATCAGATGTCGCCCCCTCCTATCGGACCATCCATCTGACATGAGTGTGCAGGCATAGTGTTTCCATGCCTTCTCATGCTCCTTCCTAATTTTACTTGTCTGCTGTACGACATCCTTGAGCAATGGCTCCCCAAACTGATATGGCGGAGGAGGCTTGTAACCTGAACCAAACTGCGCTGTTGCTTCAATTGCCACTTGAAACTGACTTGATGCTGCTGCATTGAATGGTATTCCACACTCATAAAACCACAATGCCCATTGCGTATCCACATAATGTTGCTGCTCCTTGGTCTTTGTGCTGGACTGAATTGGGGGCTGAAAAGTCCCCTTTTGACGTTCATCAACTATTTCTTCAGGCGTCTTTCTATTTTCTAAGTGTTAGACTACCCGTCTAGGGTTTGTGCTATTCCCCGTGTAATGACCGTTATACCCCTGTGTAATGGGCCTTGGCCCAGTTACTCTCTCTATTTAATACCACTCCCAACCCCTGATTAGGGTATGGGTTCCTATTCTAACATGGTATCTTCAGTCTAGGTTAGCTCCCTGCTCCCTGTTTCCAGCCGCCAGGGGTCTCCTCTCCCCTGCGCAGCCGCCAGGGAGCCTCCTCCCCCTGCAGCCGCCGCCGGTCTCCCAGGCGCCGGGCCTCCCCCCAGCCGCCGGCCTCCCCTCTCCCCTCTCCCACTCCTCTCTCTCTCCCACCGCGCCGTTCGTCGCGCCGCCAGAGGCTGCTGCCGTGCCGGCGCCGTTCTCTGCCCCGACCAACCGCGCCTTGGACGGCCGCCGCTGGTCGCGACCCCGCCCTCTGCGCCGCCAGGGAGCCACGCCGCCCAGGCGCCGTCCCCGCCGCCCCTGAGCCGCGCCGCCCAGGCGCTGTCCCCGCCACCCCTCTGCGCCGCCAGGGAGCCGCGCCGCCCAGGCACCGTCCTCGCCGCCCCTCTGCTCCGACCACGCGCTCTGCTCTGCGCCTCCGTCCTCGCCAGGTGCCGCGTCACCCGCGCCCGACGCCCGTTCCCCTGCTGCGTTCACGCCCGATGGACGCACCTACTGCCCCCTCGGCCGGACTCCACGTCGGGGACATCACCGTCCCTGGCAACCACCCCCCCATCGCCCCTGCTGCACCCAGCAGCGAGCTCACCCACGGGGGCCCCCCTACATCGCCGGCCTTGGGCCGATCCCCGCCGTCTCCCCGCTGCCCCTGCGTCGCAGCTCCCCACCGGGCTTTCCCGCCTTCGCTCCACCAACCTGGAGTCACCGAGTCGCGCCCTCCACCGACTCCCCGCTCGTCGGCACCCTCGCCACGATCCAGGCCGCTGTGACGGCCTCGCGGGAGCGCGCGCACGCTGCCTCCCTCGCCCTGGAGCGTGAGCGTGCCCTGGACGCCGCTCTGACCACCCAGATGGCCACCACGCAGCGCCTCCTCGGCCGTCCGACTCTCGCCGATGCGGAGCCCCCAGCGGACCCCCCCGCCTCCGACCTCGACGCCGACCTCATCGCTGCTCTCCACGCTCAAGCCGCTGGTCTTCACAACATCCGGGCCCTCGTGTCCGTGGTGTTGGATCCGGCGTCTTCCCACTACCCCCGCTGGCGTGGCCAGGTCCTCCTCACGCTGCGGCGGTTCGTCCTCGACGATCACGTCCTCGTCGACCACGACGCTCCACCACCTCGCTCCTGGTGCCTCATGGACAGCGTTGTCCTCTCGTGGCTCCACGGCACCATCACCGTTGAGCTGCAGGACATCATCCGCGATCAGGCGGACACTGCTCGCCAGGCGTGGCTCGCTCTCGAGGACCAGTTCCTCGGGAATCGGGATGCGCGGGCGCTCCACCTCGACGCCCAGTTCCACCTATTCTCTCAGGGGGATCTCTCCGTGGGAGAATACTGCCGCCAGATGAAGGGCCTGGCTGACTCTCTCCGCGATCTCGGCGAGCCAGTTGCCGATCGTACCCTGGTGCTGAACCTCCTGCGTGGCCTCAGCCCCCGCTACGGCCACCTGAAGGCCCTCATCAAGAGGAGCGTGCCCTTCCCCACCTTCCACGCCGTGCGGAACGAGCTTCTCCTCGAGGAGCTCACCATGGCGAATGAGGCACCCACTCCTGCCTCGGCCCTCTACAGCGCTCCTACCAGTGGCCAGCCGCCTTCAGGGGGCCAGGCCACCCGTCCTCCTTCGACTGGGGCTCCCACCCACCCTCCACCTGCCGTCCCGGCGGCCCCTCGTCCGACTTCCACGACCGACGGGGGTCGCCGCTCCCGCAAGGGCGGCCGTGGGAGCGGCGGCTCCTCTCGTGGTGGTCCCTCCGGCCGGGGTGGCGGCCATGCGTGGCCGTCATTCTACAACCCCTGGACCGGGACCATCGCCATGTGGCCGGGCCAGGCACCGAGTACCCCCCGTCCTCCGACGCCAGCCCTCCTGACTACACCTCACTACGGCGCACCTCCCTATGGTGCTCCCGTCGTGCCCCAGGCTCCGCCCGCGCTCCTGCCCCCGGAGACCCACACCTCGCCGCCTTGGTCCCCGCCGGCCGGTGGTTGGGACAGCGCCTCCCTCGCTGCTGCATTCAGCACCATGGCGATGACCCCGCCCCCCTCCGACTGGGTGATCGACTCCGGCGCCTCGTACCACACCACTCCCACGGCAGGCACGCTCTCTCGCTCTCATCCCCCCCTCCCCTCTCACCCATCCTCGATCGTCGTTGGAAACGGTTCCACTCTGCCAGTCACCTCAGTAGGTGCCTCGGTTCTCCCTGGGCCGTTTTACCTCAACGATGTTCTCGTAGCTCCCCACATCACTCACAACCTTCTTTCTGTTCGTCGATTCACCACTGACAACTCCTGTTCTATTGAGTTTGACCCCTCTGGTTTTTCTGTGAAGGATCTGGCCACCAGGACCCTTCTCGCCCGCTGTGACAGCTCGGGACCTCTCTACACGCTCCAGCCCTCTACCGCCGGCGTGTCTCCACCTCCTGCCCTGGTCTCCACCACCTCCTCCACCACATGGCATCGACGTCTCGGCCATCCTGGATCCGACGTCATGACCAAGATTACCAGCAGTCTAGATCTTTCATGTAGTAGGGGACATTTTGAGGGTCTCTGTCATGCTTGTCAGTTAGGCCGACATACTCGTCTCCCATTTACTACCTCTTCTTCTCGGGCTGAGCAGGCTTTTGACCTGGTTCATTGTGATCTTTGGACCTCCCCTGTACTCAGTCTTTCTGGCTATAAATATTATTTGGTGATTTTGGATGATTTTTCCCATTTTCTCTGGACCTTCCCGCTTCGGTTGAAGTCGGACACCTTCACCACCCTCACACACTTCTTCACCTGGGTATCCACTCACTTTCGCCGCCCGGTCCGTGCTCTGCAGTGTGACAATGGCCGCGAGTTTGATAACCACGCCTCTCGCTCCTTCTTCCTCACTCATGGCGTCCAGTTGCGTCTCTCGTGCCCCTACACTTCTGCTCAGAACGGCCGAGCCGAACGCATGATCCGCACCACCACTAATATGCTCCGCTGCCTCCTCTTCCAGGCGTCTCTCCCTGCCAGCTACTGGGCAGAGGCCCTGCACACTGCCACCCACCTCCTCAACCGTCTTCCCTCGAAGGCGGTTCGCCACCCTACCCCCCACTTCGCCCTATACGGCACAGCCCCTTCCTATGACCACCTTCGCGTGTTCGGCTGTGCCTGCTACCCTAACACTTCCGCTACCGCTCCACATAAGCTTTCTCCTCGCTCCACCCGCTGTCTGTTCCTTGGCTACTCCCCTGACCACAAGGGATACCGGTGTTTGGACCTCACCTCCCACCGCATCATCATCTCTCGTCATGTCATCTTTGACGAAGATGTGTTTCCCCTTGCTGGCTCCACCCCACCCACCGATCTCGACTCCCTCCTCGAGTCCGATCCGATTCCTCCCCCACCTTCGGCTCCCCGTCTTGCGCCGTTACCTGCTCCTCGTGCGGCCCCCACGACCTCTTCCGCGCCACGCGCGGCCCCGTCGACCCCGCCTGCGCCACGCGCGGCCCCGTCGACCACGCCTGCGCCACGCGCGGCCCCGTCGGTCCTGCCTGCGCCACGCGCGGCCCCGTCGACCCCGCCTGCGCCACGCACGGCCCCGTCGATCCTGCCTGCGCCACGCGCGGCCCCGTCGACCCCACCTGCGCCACGCGCGGCCCCGTCGACTCCGGCTCGCTTCGCCAACCCCGCCCTCGTCTAACATCGCCGCGGCCACGCCACTACCGCGGCGCCCCCCGACTCGGGCCCGTCAACGAGCGCGGCCCGATTCGCCGACCCCGCCGTCGTCTATCACCGCCGTGAGCCGGCCCCACCAGCCGCTCCCGACGTTCCGGCGGCTCACTCCGAGTCGTCCGTATACCACCCGGTCGCCATCCACCGCGACCCCGGGCACGTCCACCCGATGGTGACTCGGCGCGCTGCTGGCGTTCTCCGCCCCGTTGACCGGCTCATCCTGGCAGCCGCTACGACCAGCACTCCACCCGACGCTTCCCCGGTACCCTCCTCCGTTCGCACTGCCCTCGCCGACCCACATTGGCGTCGCGCTATGGAGGAGGAGTACGCGGCCCTCTTGGCCAACCACACCTGGGACCTGGTGCCGCGTCCACCAGGCACCAACGTGGTCACCGGCAAGTGGCTATTTCGCCACAAGCTGACCTCGGACGGCTCCCTCGACCGCTACAAGGCCCGTTGGGTCCTTCGGGGCTTCACCCAGCGCCCCGGAGTGGACTACGACGAGACCTTCAGCCCTGTCGTCAAGTTCGCCACTGTTCGCGCCGTCCTCTCCCTCGCCCTCTCCCGCGACTGGGCGATCCATCAGCTCGATGTCAAGAATGCCTTCCTCCATGGCACTCTGACGGAGACTGTCTACTGCAGCCAGCCCATCGGCTTCGTCGACACTGACCATCCGGACCTGGTTTGCCGGCTGAACCGGTCCCTGTACGGCCTCAAGCAGGCGCCACGGGCTTGGTACAGTCGCTTCGCCTCCTACCTGGCCTCCGTCGGCTTCGTCGAGGCCAAGTCGGACACATCCCTATTCATCTACCGGCGCGGCGACGACACCGTCTACCTCCTGCTCTACGTCGACGACATTGTGCTCACGGCATCCACCGCCGACCTCCTTCAGCGCACGATCGTCGCCCTTCAGCGGGAGTTCGCATTGAAGGACCTGGGGCCCCTCCACCACTTCCTCGGCATCACCGCCGAACGTCGGCCCCAGAGTCTCTTCCTCCACCAGCGCCAGTACGCCATCGACATCCTGGAGCGGGCTGGCATGTCTGTCTGCAAGCCCTGCTCCACGCCTGTCGACACTCAGGCGAAGCTCTCTGAGGACGACGGGCCTCCGGTCGCCGACGCGACGTCCTACCGGAGCCTCACCGGCGCGCTCCAGTACCTCACGTTCTCCAGGCCCGACATCGCTTACGCCGTCCAGCAGGTGTGCCTGCATATGCACACTCCGCGGGAGCCCCATCTCACTGCGCTCAAGCGGATTCTACGCTACCTCCGCGGCTCCCTCGACTACGGCCTCCTACTCCGCCCATCCCCGACGTCGGAGGTCGTGGTCTACACCGACGCTGACTGGGCTGGCTGTCCCGACACGCGCCGGTCCACCTCCGGCTACGCCGTCTTCCTGGGCGCCAACCTCGTCTCTTGGGCCGCCAAGAGGCAGCCCGTCGTCTCTCGCTCCAGCGCTGAGGCCGAGTACCGTGCCGTGGCCAATGGCGTGGCCGAGGCCTCCTGGCTGCGCCAGCTCCTCCACGAGCTCCACAGTCCCCTCCAGCGCGCCACCCTCGTCTACTGCGACAACGTCAGCGCGGTCTACCTCTCCACCAACCCCGTGCAGCATCAGCGCACGAAGCATGTGGAGATCGACCTGCACTTCGTCCGCGAGCGTGTCGCTGCCGGTGACGTCCGCGTTCTCAGCGTCCCCACCACGCTTCAGTTCGCCGACATCTTCACCAAGGGGTTACCGTCGAGTGTCTTTTTAGACTTCCGATCCAGTCTCAACATCTGTACAGGATAGAGTTGTGACTGCGGGGGGGTGTTAGACTACCCGTCTAGGGTTTGTGCTATTCCCCGTGTAATGACCGTTATACCCCTGTGTAATGGGCCTTGGCCCAGTTACTCTCTCTATTTAATACCACTCCCAACCCCTGATTAGGGTATGGGTTCCTATTCTAACACTAAGCATTTCACGAATTGCCTTGTTTCCCTTAGGTTTTGCTTGCATCTGCCTACTACTGCACCCTTCACTGAATAGGTGGCACACCTTTTTTTTCCGAACGTGCAGGAGAACTGCGCCCCATTATATATTAAGCAGATAAAGAAAAGGTCTATAGAAGACCCTCCTTACGGAGGCCAGGCATACAAAAAGAGATCCATTAGAGGATCAAAACAGACTACTCGATCCTCCCTAAGGCTCTACCAAGGGTGCAGCCAAATGAGCGAGACCCTTTGCACCAGCTACTTCCCATCTTCTTTCCTCATCAGCAGCTCTGAGACTTAAAGATATACTTGGATTGCAGCCATCAAAAACACATTTATTCTGATGATTCCATAAAGTCCAAGCTCCCAAAATGATGAGAGAGTCAATGCCTTTTTTTGGTAAGACCATAGACTGCTCCCCCTGCCACTTCCCACCAACCCAGGAAGGAGTTTGCAGCCGGCTGTGGTGTAAGAGAATGAAGACCAAATTTCCTGAATAGAAGGTACCGGAATTCTCTTGAGAAGGAACATTTCACAAGAAGGTGGTCCAAAGTTTCTTCCTCTTGGTCACATAAAAGACACTTCTCCGGGTGATTTAGGCCTCGTTTTGCCAACCTATCAGCTGTCCAACACCGCTTCTGGGCAACCAACCATATGAAAAACGACATTTTGGCAAGGCCAAAGACTTCCAAATTCTTTTATAATGTCCAAATGCCATAGATCTCAGGAACAAACCTTCATATGCAGATTTGGATGAGTACGCACCATTTGGAGCAATACTGAAAATATGCTTATCCTCAACCTCAGGCTGCAGCTCGACGCCAAAAATCAAATCCCAAAGCTGAAGGTAATCTGTCAAAACACCCACTGACAAAGCTCCTTTGATATCAGAAATCCATTTGGTGCTAACAATTGCCTCCTGAACTGTCCTACAATTGACTAACCACTTCGGAATTGCGCTGAACAACCTTGGGAACAGATCTGCAATTCTTTTTCCATGCAGCCATTTATCCTTCCAAAATTTGGTATTGGTTCCATCCCCTACTTTAGTGGTCACTACTTCAGAAAAGAAAGCTCTATCCTTTTTAGGAACTTGTATTTGAAGGCCAGACCAGGGGCGGGAGTGATCAGCCTTTTGTAGCCAAAGCCATCTAATTCGAAGCGCCCAACATAATTCTGGAAAACTAGAAATACCAAGCCCTCAAAGCTCCAGGGGGCGGCAGACTTTTCCCCAGGCAACAAGACAATATCCACCTCTAGTTTCTTTGCGACCTCTCCATAGAAAACCCCTTCAAATTTTATCAATAGCATCCAAACCCCACTGTGTGATATCCACTGCCATAGCTAAATACACAGTCATGCTTGTAAGAACATGCTGAACTTGAACTCTTCTTCTAGCCCTTGTCATCAAGTCGGCCTTCCAATTAGGGAGCTGCTCAGCTATCTTATCAACAATTGGTTGGAACTGTTGCCTAGACAACTTGTGTAAGGATAAAGGGAGCCCCAAATAACGGCAAGGAAAAGTTGAAATTTCACATGGCATCAAGGTTTGGACTTCGAGCAGAACCTCATCAGAGCATCTAATAGGATACACATTTGACTTTTGCACATTATTATGCAACCCAGAGGCATCTCCAAACAGCTGTAGAATGTTAAGAGTAAGATCTATATCTGCTGGTGTTGGGCACAAGAAAAGGATCACACCATCAACATACATATAAACTCGATGGAGCTTTTTTCTACTAGAAAGCAGCTGAAGCAAACCATCATTCTCTGCCTTTGAAAACATGAAGACAAGGACATCCATAACTAAAATGAACAACATGGGTGAAAGGGGGTCTCCCTGACGGAGTCCCCTCCGATGCTTAATATGGCAACCTGGAAAGCCATTCAACAAAATATGAGTAGAGGAGGTAGCCAGTAGCCCACATATCAAATCCCTCCAAATTTGCCCAAAACCCAGCTTCTTCATAACCTCAATCAAAAAAGGCCAAGAAACATAATGAAAAGCCTTTGTAATATCTAATTTCAGCAGCAAACTGGCCTGTTTTGTTGGTGAAGCAACCTAGAGGTTTGCTGGACTAGCATGAAATTATCTTGAATGAATCTCCCTTTTATAAATGCGCTCTGATTAGGTGACACCATCACATTGAGCTTGCTGGCCAATCTATTAGCAAGAATTTTCGTGACCAACTTGGCAAAACTATGCACCAAACTGATAGGCCATCCTCGACTAACATGCCTAGGCGACGCCAAACTCGTGAGGCTTAGGGAAATCGAGGAGGACGCCCAACTGCTGTTGAGCGACTGGATGCCTAGGCGACGCCTTTTGAACCATGCTCCCATTTAGTGACCTACAGTAGTGGCCAACACTCTAGTCAAATTGACTTCTTCCTCATAGGAAGAGAGGATAAACAATCATGCTTGGATTGTAAAGTTATACCTGGGGAGTGTGTTGTCTCTCAACATAAGTTTGTGGTGGCGACCTTTCATTTTTAGGTGTGTGTCCATAGGGATAAACAAGCCATGATTGCAAGAACAAAGTGACGGAATTTGAAAGGGGAGAAGGCGGAAGTCTTCAAGGAAAGGACCATCAAAGAGGGCATTTGGAAGGTAGAAGATGGCACAAACAACATGTGGGAGAAAGATGGCAAACTGCTTTAGGAAGGTGGCCTCAGAGGTGTGTGGAGTAACTAAAGGGAGTGGAGGCGAAGCTAAAGATACTTGGTGGTGGATTGAGGATCTTTACCAACACTTGAGTACAAAGGAAGGAGAGAATGACATATATGATGGCTAAGGTTCGTGAGAGGAAGACAAGGGACTTTAACCTAGTTAAGTGCATTAAGGATGAAACATAGCACCTCTTGATGAAGGCGGATGAGATTAGGCATAGTTGGCGAGAGTATTTTGACAAATTTCTTAATGGGGACACAACCTTTCAGTTGGATGACTCTTTTGATGATACCAATAGGCGCTTTGTGCGTAGGATCCAAGAATCTGAGGCTAGGGAGGCATTGAAAGGATGGAAGAGGGTAAGGCGATGGGCCTTGATGGTATCTCAACTGAGGTATGGAGATGTCTCGGTAACGTAGCTATATTATGGCTAACCAAGCTGTTCAACCATATCTTCTTGTCGAACAAGATGCATGACGAGTGGAGAATATTGGTACCGATCTACAAGAATAAGGGAGATATTCAAAATTGTACTAATTACCGGGGAATTAAGTTGGTGAGCCATATTATGAAACTATGGAGAGAGTTATCGAGCGTCATCTAAGAGAAATAGCAAGGATCTCTTTGAACCAATTTGGTTTCATGCCTGGAACGTCAACCGTGGATGCCATTTTCTAAATAAGACAAGTGATGGAATAGTATAGGGAACAAAAGAAGCATGGTAAAATTATCAACTTCAATGTTTGTTTTTTTTCTCTTTGCTAATATGTTATTTGTTAAAGCCACTGATGAACTGTATGATTTCTAGATGTTGTTTCTTAGGTGATTTCTCACACTTATGACATTGCACATTGTTTTATGTTGGCACATCCAATAAATCCCTGCCAGCCTTGTTCTTAGTTTGTACTCCCACATAATTTGTTTTATGATTGTGTCTGGCAGAATGCAATTTTGGCTCTGGACACTTCCGTTCTTGATAATGACCAAGTGGAGAATCTCATTAAGTTTTGCCCTACAAAGGAAGAGATCGAGATGTTGAAGGTAATCCTTTTCACATGTTTTCTGTATTCACCTTATGATTTGACTTGCTTTCCTAATCAGAATTTGACATGTTTTTTTTATCATAAATGTGTGTCCTTGTTTCCATTTCAGGGTTATAATGGCAACAAAGAAATGCTTGGGAAATGTGAACAGGTGAGTTCCGTGTTTTGTTTCACAAAGTGCCTCATTTTTGTTTGGGGAAAAGGACCTTCTTTATGTGTTGATGGAAGCTTTAAACTACAATGTAGTTCTTCCTGGAGCTGATGAAAGTTCCACGTGTAGAGGCCAAGCTAAGAGTTTTTGCTTTCAGAATTACTTTCTCAACACAGGTTTGGTAAACCTCCAGCCAACTTGCCTGAAATGTGTCTCCATAATTTTGTAGTATGTCTATATGTGATTGTGATAATTGACCTTTTTGCAGGTAGATGAACTAAGAACTAACCTAACCACCATAAACGATGCAACGAAGGAGGTATGGCGTTACTGTCACAATATGAGATATGTTATACCCATGTGCTGGCTTAATGGCTTGATTTTTGCAGGTCAAAGAATCTCTGAAGTTACGGCAGATAATGAAGACCATTCTCACATTGGGGAATGCATTAAATCAAGGGACAGCACGAGGTATTTTAGAAAGGTGGTTTTATGCTTCACCCCTGGGAGTTCCACCAACCTGAAGCACAAAGTCAAGAGTGAATTTGAACAATTCACCCCTTGGAGTGCTTCAAGATTTGTGTAACTTACATGAAACGGGTGAAGCATAGAATCAAGTTCCTCTCAAATAACTGCAGAGAAGTTATATGCAATGTCTTTTCTCTTAGAACTTTCTGTGATGCCCTTGTCGGTGGATTGATTGAACAGGATCTGCTGTTGGCTTCAGATTAGACAGCCTCCTTAAGCTGTCGGATACTCGATCTAGAAACAATAAAATGACGCTGATGCATTATTTATGCAAGGTATTCACTTGTCACTGAGATTTGTTATAAATATACTGCTGCCACACGCTTATCAGTTAATCAACTTACAGGTGTTTACTACTGAACACATGTTACATACTTCATAACTTTTGTTAGATATGAGCATTAATGTGCAGTATGCCTCTAGCCTCTTCTGTAATATGACAGAGCACACCAGATAAAAAACATTTGCCGCTCGTTTTTATTGTGTTTTAACTCTGGCCTACTGCAACTTGCTTGGGACTAAAAGGCTTTTTTTGTTGTTTGTTGATTCCCGGCATATGTATTATACTCTAATCATAATTTGGACCAAAGATTAGTCAAATTGTATGCATACTTAGTGCACAGAAGTTATATGCATGTATTAATGTATCAAATATCTCTTACCAAACGAGTCAATGGCAAATGTCTGAAAATCTGACCAAGGTTTTGGCTAAAGCTTGCTGGGTGGATTTATGTCTAGAGTTATCGTTAAGATATTGTGAGCTAGACTGGTTTTCCTGTCTTTGAAATGAGCTGTCGGTGAGCTAGATTGATTTTCCCTACTTTCAAACGAGTTATCTGGTCCTGACTATCTTTACCTGGTTAACTGCAAAGTATGGTTTTAGTCAGAATTATGGGTTCTTCCCTTAAACTGATTGTGTGCACTGTCCAGGTACTAGTCTTGTTCTAGTTATCCAAACACAGGTGCTATATAGGTGGGTAACCGGCCAGTTTAAAACCAATCTGTGCTACTTCTGTTTTACATCATAAAAACCACACATGCTCGTAAAAATGGTCTGGGCATGCTAATATTCCACACCATATCATGATTCATGCCAATCAATTAATAGTAGCTACTTTTAACCCAGTTTCATGGCAAGCCCACTTTGCTCTTTGCATAACGAGAGCACACCCAGTGCTGGAGGCTCCCACATAACTGGGGTTTGTGGAAGGTATAAACCAAGGCAAGCCTTCTCCCGCAAATGCGGAGAGGCTGCATCGAACCAACGACCTAGTGACTCTGAGACTGCTCTCACCACTGCACCAAGCCTGTCCTTCCCACTTTGCATACCAGATTTATTCATCTGCCTTCCAGCTGTTAGTCTCATTTTTTTCCTTTCATAATTTAGCTAATTTATTTCCATTTTTATACATGCTAGCTTCTTGCTGAGAAAATGCCCGAACTTCTTGATTTTGACAAAGACCTAATTTATCTGGAAGCAGCTTCCAAGGTATTTCAATCAACTTATTTTTTGCACTCCTTGGTGAACAATGAGATTTCTACTCATTAAGTATGTTACGAAACAATTGAATTTGTTAATTCCGACAGATCCAACTGAAATTGCTTGCGGAAGAAATGCAAGCAATAAACAAAGGTCTTGAGAAGGTGGAGCAGGAGCTAGCTGCTTCAGAAAGTGATGGTGCGATTTCAGTTGGCTTTCGTAAGGTATGGTAGGGTTTATATAATTATATCTCTTCTTTTAGGAGTTGCCGAATGGCTGAACTTAACATCAGTTTACATCAATACATCACTTCAAGATGCTTTAGGATTAATCTATTAAAGCAAAAATGCTGGTTCATGTCCCCAGATCTTGGGCTCACTTATTTCTTGTAGTTTTCTCCCTGTTCTTACCCTGCCACCTCAGAAGCTCTAACTCTGGTGGGTCTCTCCACCACTGGTGAAAAATGAGCAGTTTGTGTTTTTTTCCTGATTTGTAGTTTTATTTGTATAGCAGTAAAATTGCATGTAAATGTTCAATATACTTGTGAGTTGTGACAAGTGCCTAGGCCAACAATTATGACTTTTTTACTGACCGAACTAAGATTGGTTGTACAGGCATTGAAAAGCTTTCTTGATGCAGCAGAAGCTGAGGTTAGGTCCCTCATTTCCTTATACGCTGAAGTGGTGAGTCGCTGCCATAAAAAGTATGTACCTATTTTTCTGTTCTTGTTATAGATTCTGATATTTAATCTTGCAGGGAAGGAACGCTGATTCGCTAGCTCAGTATTTTGGTGAGGATCCTGCACGCTGCCCGTTTGAACAAGGTATATTTTAGCGTTTATTCTATTTAAACGTTTTACTAGACATTAGCTCATTGGTCTATTGGTTACACACATGTACATCAGTACATCATCCATGCTATCCCATCTGGCCATCTGAACATGTAGTGATGGAAGTCAATACCAATCATTTTTTTAATATGATATTTAAGCAAAAAATCACCTGAGTAATCTAATCTTGATTACCCCACTAGACCACCATATGCTTCAGCCTTGAGTACTTGTTAGAATTAGCCGTACAATCCTACTGGGTCTTATAACTGTAGTTGGACTGGCTCACCTAACGCTGCATATATATAGATTTGAATTGTACTGCATATATATAGAGTTAGGCTCCCTTTGGTTGGACTTTTGAAGGTTGAAGCTGCTTTTGCTTTTGCAAAAGCTAAAAGCCAACTAAAGGGGTGAAAACTGAAAACAAAGGCTACTTTGGGCCAAAAGCTGCTTTTACTCTAGTACAAAACTAAAAGCAACTCTTCCCTGCTTTTACCTGCTGTGAAGGTGGGCAACTTTGAAGAATTACCCACCTACCACTGGTCATAAAGATATCGATTTGTTTTTTTCTTCATTCCTGTCTCCAACCTACTTCTCATCCGTGGCCTCTTTCTCATCCTATGCGGCGTCTCAATTGGCACAATATTAGAGACTCTGCATATCTGCATGGCTTAATAAATCCGGCCTCCAACAACTGATTAATTTCTTATTTAATCTGGTTGTATATTGTAGAGTTTACATGACGAGGATGTTGTTTATGAGGTCTGAATCCGGGTTTAATGAGCAGCTAATGCTCAACAAGCTCTCGACTTAATCCAGACATCTCAGTGCAATTTTATGCAACACAATCGACATATTCCTTGAGAAGTGCAATTAACTCAGTTTTATAATCGACTTTTAAGATTCTAATTTATAAACATCAACCTGGGCACAGAGCCATCCCCAATATCGACTTTTCTCATTTGGTCAGCCAACATGGAATCTTGGCCCAATTTATTGAGCTCATCAAAGTGTTCTATAGCTTCACATTCATCCGTCTTTAAGTCTGATACTGCTCAACACGACACTTTGACCACTTAACATCATTACTTAACATCATCCATTAAATGATTACATGATGATGTTGAGCCGATCATTAATCGGCTTCAAAGAGACATGTACAAAGCCTTCTCTAGTGACACTAATAAACTGAAAATCAGTAATGTCATGACCAAATTAGTAGTCAATACTACAACACCAGGCCGAATATGCATGGACAATCTCAACATTGTTTCTCACCCATTGAACGAGAAACTGGTGCAAGCTAGAAGTGACAACCGATTTGCATGTGTTAGACAAAAGTATGTGCATCAAAAGGTGATGTCTTGCATTGAGCCCATATGGCAGTCTACTAGACACAATATCTAGACTACCAAATATACAATAACACATATGGAAGTCTACTAGACACAATATCTACACTACCAAATATACTTTTTTTTCTCGAAAACGCGCAGGAGAACTGTGCCCCTTTATAAATTAAGAAGATAGAATAAAGAGGTCTAAAGTAGACCATACATCAGCAGGCCTCCTCACGGGGGCCAAAAAATAGCATACAAAAAAGTATTTATCATGTGAAAGAAAAAATTAACACACCACCCTAGTGAGCAGCTGCAGAGGCAGCCATAGAACATAGGCCCTTCGCCCCAGCTGCTTCCCAATGACTTCTCTCCTCATCTGCCAAAGCAAGGATATAAGTGAGGCAAGGAGACACTCCATCGAAGACACATTTGTTCCGATGGATCCAAATAGTCCAAGCACCCAGGATGATAAGGGAGTTAAGTCCTTTTCTGGTAACACCTGAGACCACATCTGAAACCTCCTCCCACCAATTCAAGAAGGAGGTGACCGCCGGCTGGGGGGTAAGGGAGTGTAGCCCAAATTTCCGGAAAAGATGGTACCAAAAGATTCTCGAGAAGGAGCAAGCCAACAGAAGATGATCTAGAGTTTCTTCAGCTTGGTCACATAGAA
Source organism: Zea mays (assembly GCF_902167145.1). NCBI lineage: Eukaryota > Viridiplantae > Streptophyta > Magnoliopsida > Poales > Poaceae > Zea > Zea mays. The sequence continues at coordinate 214,627,093 of NC_050096.1, read as the reverse complement.
GACATTTCTCAGGGTGGTTTAGGCCTCTTTTAGCTAATCGATCTGCTGTCCAGCATCTATTATGGGCAGCAAGCCAAATAAAAAACCGACACTTTGGTGGAGCCCAAGTTTTCCAAACCCTTGTGTAGTGCCCACAAGAAACTAAACCCATGAACAGTCCATTATAAGCAGATTTTGCAGAGTACTTTCCATCTGGGGCAATACTGAAAATATGTCTGTCTTCCATTCCAGGCTGCAACTCAATGGCTGAAAGCATCTCCCATAGCTGGAGGTAATCAATCAACACACCCACTGAGAGAGCCCCTTTATGTCAGCAATCCACTTCCTGTTAGTCGAAGCTTCACTCACAGTTCTGCTGTTCACAGTCCGCTTAGGAATTGTAGCTAGCAGCCTAGGCGCCAGGTCTGCAATTTTTTTACTGTGTAACCATTTGTCTTTCCAGAATTTGGTATTGACCCCGTCACCAACTTCAGTGAGCACGACCTCATTAAAGAAGGATGTGGCCTTTTTTTTGGAATTTTAATTGGGAGACCAATCCATGGCCTGGAGGGGTCTGTTTTAGACAACCAGAGCCATCTCATTCGAAGGGCCCAACAGAGCTCTGTTAAACTGAAGATACCCAACCCACCAAGCTAAACGGGGCGGCAAACCTTTCTCCATGCCACAAGGCAGTGCCCCCCTTTCACCTCTTTTCGACCTCTCCATAGGAAACCTTTCCTTATTCTGTGAATGGCATCTATACCCAATTGTGGGATCCACTGCCATTGACATATAAACCGTCATGCTGGTAAGGACATGCTGAACTTGGATTCTTCTCCCTGTCTTTGTCAATAAGTCTGCTTTCCAACTTGAAAGCTGGTCAGCAAATCTATCAATAAAAGGCTGGAACTGCTGCCTAGATAACTTGTGCAAGGAAAGAGGAAGACCAAATAACGACAAGGGAACGAAGATATTCCACAAGGCAGCAAACCTTGGGCCTCGACCATATCCTCATCTGAACATCTAATAGGAATGACATTAGATTTATGGGCATTATTGTGCAGCCCAGAGGCATCCCCAAAAAGCTGAAGAATGCCAAGAGTGATAGATAAATCTTCTGCTGCTGGGTGAACAAAAAGGGCAACATCATCAGCATATAAGGAGATCCGATGGAACTTTTTTCTGTTGGATAACTGCTGGAGTAAACCCTCCTTTGCCTTGGAAAACATACAGACTAGGATGTCCATGGCAAGAATAAACAATAAAGGAGATAGGGGATCCTCTTGACGAAGGCCTCTCCGGTGGATGATGTGTTGTCCTGGAAATCCATTCAGCATCACTTGAGTAGAGGAAGAGGCCAACAAACCACAAATAATATCCCTCCAAATCTGTCCAAAACCAAGCTGCATCATTACTTCAACTAAGAAAGGCCATGAAACCGAGTCTAAAGCCTTAGTAATATCCAACTTGTAGAGCAAAGTAGCCTTATTCTGTTGGTGAAGCAGTCTTGAGGTTTGTTGAACCAACTTAAAATTGTCCTGGATGAATCTACCTTTAAGAACACACTCTGATTAGGTGATACCATCTCATTAAGTCTTTTAGCCAACCTATTGGCTAGGATTTTTGTGATCAACTTTGCGAAGCTATGCACAAGGCTGATAGGTCTGAAATCCTTCACCATTTCAGCCCCATCTTTCTTTGGAATCATGGTTATATAGGCATAATTAAGGCGCCCAAAATTATCAAACTTCCTGCCCCAAATAGCGGAGATTGCAGCCATCATATCAGCTTTTATAATAGGCCAACATACCTTGTATAAACGTCCAGTAAAACCATCAGGCCCAGGGGCCTTGTCTGCAGGGAGGCTTTTAATGATATCCTCCACTTCTTGATCAGAAAAGGGGGCATCAAGCTCAGACAGCTCAAAAGTAGGCATCCCCAGGGCTTCTAGATCAATCACCCTATCTCGGGCAACACATTTTCCAATTAGGTTGGTGTAGAAGTGATCCACACAGGCAACCTTTTCATCATGGCTTGTTAGGGTATGGTCCCCATCCAGCAGCCTAGACACAAAATTCTTCCTCTTGCGATGTCGAGCATGAAGGTGAAACAATTTTGTATTGGCATCTCCCTCCTTTAGCCAGGAAATTCTAGATCTAAGCCTTGCCATGGTGCGCTTGAGAGAGGATAGTAGTAAGGCTTGCTTTTTAAGTTGGTTTTTGAGCCATACCTCAGCCAGGTTGAGCACTCTAATATCCCGAGCCATTTCAAGCCTGTGGAGGACTTCCTTGGTCAAAGCTAGTTGGGAATGCACGTGACCAACCTTCTTTTCGCTCCAAGTCTGTAACCTTTTGGCAGTCTCTTTGAGCTTCCTTTCTACAGTTTTAAAGGGGCAAAGGACCGGTACCACAACATTCCACCCAGATTGTACAACATCCTGAAATCCATCTAGTTTGGTCCAAAAAGATTCTAAGTGAAACCTTCTTTTTCCAGATTTATTATCCCTAAGCCCCAAGAGAAAGGGGCAATGGTCAGAATCCTGGGAAGCAGCACTCTATAGTAAAACATTGGGGAATGTTAGATTATATGTGGCTAGGCCCATGTGGCCCATGTACAAACACTATATAGCTACCCTCTAGGGTTAGCCCTAATCATATACAATTATTTACCTTTAACATGTGGAGCTCGGCGAGGAGCTGCCGGAGCCACGCAGCCTCCGCCACGCCGTTGGCCACGGCACGGTACTCCGCCTCAGCGCTCGAGCGGGAGACGACCGGCTGGCGCTTCGACGACCAGGACACCAGGTTACCGCCTAAGAAGACGGCGTAGCCGGAGGTGGAGCGCCGAGTGTCCGGGCACCCGGCCCAGTCAGCGTCGATGTAGACGACCAGCTCGGAGGAGGTAGACCGGTGAAGAAGCAGCCCGTAGTCGACAGTGCCCCGGAGGTAGCGGAGGAGGCGCTTGAGAGTCGCGAGGTGGGGCTCTCGGAGGTCGTGCATATGGAGACAGACCTGCTGCACAGCGTAGGAGATGTCCGGCCTAGTGAAGGTGAGGTACTGAAGGGCACCAGCAAGACTCCTGTACCCGGTGGGGTCCTCGACTGGGTCACCCATGGCCTCAGAGAGCTTCGCCTGCGTGTCGACTGGGGTAGAGCAGGACTTGCAGTCAATCATCTTGGCCCGCTCCAGAATGTCAAGAGTGTACTGCCGCTGGTGAAGTAGGAGTCCTGAGGGGCGAGGCTCAGCAGTGACCCCAAGGAAATGGTGAAGCACACCCAGATCCTTGACCGGAAACTCCCGCTGAAGCGCGTCGACGAGGCGGCGAAGAAGTGACTGACTGGAGGCGGTGAGGACAATGTCATCCACGTAGAGGAGCAAGTAGGCAGTCTCTGCTCCATGATGGTGGATGAACAGAGACGTGTCTGACTTGGCCTCCACGAAGCCCAGTGTCACCAGAAACGTAGCCAGTCTGGAGTGCCACGCCCGGGGGGCCTGCTTGAGGCCGTAGAGGGACCTGTTGAGTCGGCAGACCATGTTAGGGCGAGAGGAGTCGACGAACCCCGCTGGCTGACAGCAGTAGACGGTCTCGGTGAGAGCGCCGTGCAGGAAGGCGTTCTTGACGTCGAGCTGGTGAACTGGCCAGGAGCGAGCAAGGGCCAGCGATAGCACCGTGCGGACGGTGGCCGGCTTCACAACCGGGCTGAAGGTCTCATCGTAATCGACTCCGGGGCGCTGAGTGAAGCCCCGAAGAACCCAGCGAGCCTTGTACCGCTCTAGGGTACCATCGGCCCACCGCTTGTGCGTCCAGATCCACTTGCCGGTGACGACGTTGGTGCCGGGCGGACGGGGCACCAGATCCCACGTCTGGTTGGCGACGAGCGCCGCGTACTCCTCCTCCATCGCCCGACGCCAGTGGGGGTCCAGCAGGGCGGTGCAAACGGAGGAGGGTACCGGAGAAACCTGCGAGTCTGCGGTCGTGGCCGCCAGGACACGGGGCGGCAGGGTACCAGCCGCGTGCCGTGTCACCATCGGGTGGACGTGCCGCGGGTCGCGGTGAAGGAGCGGTGGGTGGTACACCAGCGTCTCGACACGGGCCGCGGGTGGCCGAGGCGGAGGTGTGGGTGTCCCTGGCGGGGACTGGGCCACAGGCGGTGACAGCGGCAGGGGCGGCGACGGTGGAGGTGCGAACCCCGGCGGCGGCAGCCGACGCTAGTAGACCCGCACCGGCTGGGCGAAGCGGGCCGGAGGGGTCGGAACCGACGGCCCCGTAGGCGGTGCAGTCCCACCACCCTCGCTCGGCCCGGGGGCGATCGGAGACAGGGCTCCGCGGAGAGGCGACAACACCGTAGGCGACACCACCGGACCCGGGCAAGGTACCGGGCCGGGAGTAGGACCGACAGGTGGTGAGCGAGTACCTGCAGAGAGAGGAAGAAGAGGTGGCTCGACCACCGTGTCAGTCGGAAAGAGAGTGAAAGGGTCAAGGTCAGGGTCGGAGGAGGGTGGTGTGGTGGTGGAGGAGTAGGGAAATACGGACTCATCAAACACCACATGGCGAGAGATGAGGACCCGGCGAGAGCAGAGGTCAAAGCAGCGGTAGCCTTTGTGGTCCGGGGAGTACCCGAGAAACACAGAGGGTGGAACGGGGTGCTAGTTTGTGAGGAGCAGTGGCAGCGGTGTTCGGGTAGCAAGCACACCCGAAGACACGAAGGTGGTCATAGCGCGGAGGGGTACCGAAGAGTGCCTGGTGAGGAGTGGGGGCCGGACACGCAGTGGAAGGGAGACGGTTGAGGAGGTAGGTAGAGGTGTGGAGGGCCTCGGCCCAGAAACGTGCCGGAAGGTGCGCCTGGAGAAGAAGAGTGCGGATGGTGTCGTTGGTCGTGCAGATCATGCGCTCAGCCTTGCCGTTCTGGGAGGAGGTATACGAGCAAGACATCCGCAACTGCATCCCGTGGGAGAGAAAGAAGTAGCGGGAGGTGGAGTTATCGAACTCCCGACCATTGTCACACTGAACGGCCTTAATGGTGAGGCCGAACTGAGTGGACACCCAGGCGAAGAAGTGGCGGAGGGCGGGGAAAGTCTCAGACTTGGCACGCAAAGGAAAAGTCCACACATAATGAGAAAAATCATCAAGCACCACAAGATAGTATTTGTAGCCTGATATACTGGTAATGGGTGAAGTCCACAAATTGCAGTGTACAAGATCAAAAGCATGAGTAGCATGAGAGGAAGAAGAAAAAGGAAGACGAACATGGCGGCCTAACTGGCACGCATGACAAAGATGCTCATCATGGGATCTAGTACATGGGATAGTGGCACTACGAGTAAGCTGCATCAAGGCATCACGTCCGGGGTGACCAAGGCGACGATGCCAGGTGGTAGAAGACGTGGCGGCAGCAAAAACAGCAGCTGTGTCAGGTGACGAAGACGAAGAAGATGTGGCGTGCGGAAGCCGAAGGGTGTAGAGGGGGCCGGTGCTGTCACATCTGAGGAGGGGGCGTCGAGTTGCCGAGTCCTTCACAGTAAGACCAAAAGAGTCAAACTCGACAGAACAAGAATTATCAGCAGTAAACCGACGAATAGAAAGAAGATTGTGGACCAAAGAAGGAGCAACAAGAACATCGGGAATGTGAAAAGAGCCGGGAGGGCTGGCGGCACCCACAGATGTGACAGGAAGACACGAGCCATTCGCCACCATGATGGACGAAGGGAGAGAGGAAGGAGGGCGAACAAAGGTGAGTATACCAGGGTCGGGGGTGGTGTGGTAGGTAGCACCGGTGTCCGCGATCCACTCGGGACCTATCGGCGGAGTCAGAGTAGGAGTCTGGAAGGCAGCCAGGGTGGCCGCGTCCCAACCAACCAGCCCGGACGGTGGAGTAGCCGGTGGCGTGGGCCACGACGAAGCAGCAGGTGTCGAGGTCCAGGGCGACGGAGAGGCGAAGGCGAACCCTGGCTGCGCACCAGCGAACATGGCCGCCGGGGGCCGAGCCTCAGAGCCTGGCCCCTGGAACGGCCACATGGAGATGCACCCTGACCACGGGTGGTGAAAAGTGGGCCAAGGCGCACCCTGCTGGGGTCCCGGCATCGGTGCGTGGCCACGGGCACCACCCCCGGAACCACCACCGCGGCCACCACGGCGGCGACGACCACCACCGCCCCCGCCTCCGCCACCTCGACCCCCGCCGCCCATGCTCGGCCCGGGAGGGCGAGGGCCAAGGGCAGACTGTGACGGAGTAGGAGGACGGGTCGGGGTGAAAGCCGCCAGTGCTGTCGAAGAGGACGAGGACCCCGTGCCGGAGATCGATGCAGCCTGAGCACCCAGAGTGATCTCCTCCAGGGCGAGGTCGTCGCGAACCTGGAGGAAGGTAGGAAAGGGGCGCTGGCGCATGATCAACGACCGGAGGTGGGTGTAGCGATCGCCGAGGCCGCGGAGGACGTTGAGGACTAGGATGCGGTCCTCCACGGGGCAACCCAGATCGCCAAGTGAGTCCGCCATGGTCTTCATCTTGCGGCAGTACGCACTGACACTGAGGTCCCCCTAGACGAAGGTGCGAAAAGAGGCGTCGAGGCGGAGAGCCCGGGCCTCGGCGTTGCCCATGAACTGGCCCTCGATGGCAAGCCAAACAGCCCGAGCGTGAGGAAGGTTCCGGAGGAGGCTGTGGAGGTCAACGGAGATCGTCCCCACGATCCAGGTGAGTACGATGCTGTCAAGGCGCACCCACGCGGCAGTCGGCGCCACGCCGGTGGGGTCGCAGAGGACGTGGTCGTCCAGAGCGTAGCGACGAAGGGTGAGGAGGAGTAAGTCCCGCCAGCGTGCGTAGGACGGCGACTTGGGCTCCAGGACGACAGGAACCATCAGGCGAATGTTCTGGACACTCCCAGCCTGAAGGTGGAGTTGGGCCACTAGCGGGTCAGCCGGGTCATGCCAGAGCACCGTGGGGATGGTGCGGGGCCCGGTTCCGACATCTTCACCAAGGGTCTCCCGTCCTCGACCTTCGCCGAGTTTCGCTCCAGCCTCAACATCAGTAGTGGCTAGTTGAGTCTGTGGGGGGATCCTAGTGTGTGATGTACTTCTTCTTTTTGGATCCAGTCTGTAAACTCCGCTGCGACGGATGTTCAGACTGCGGGGGGTGTTAGATTATATGTGGTTAGGCCCATGTGGCTAGGCCCATGTGGCCCATGTACAAACACTATATAGCTACCCTCTAGGGTTAGCCCTAATCATATACAATTATTTACCTTTAACAGGGAAGAGCAATTCCCAGTCAATTGAGCAAAGAACACGATCTAGCTTGACTAGAACATGTGCCTCTTGATGGTTGGACCAAGTAAATTTCCTCCCATGCAAAGGAATTTCTTTAAGAGCAAGATCCTCGACCAGCCCTCGAAACCTTCCCATCATGACTCTATTCAGATTTGCATTATTCTTATCAGAGGCCTTATAAATAAGGTTGAAATCTCCAGCTAGCATCCAAGGTCCAGGGCAAGCAGCTCTAATATCTGAGTTCTTGCAAAAAACTAGCCTTTTCATTATCTCTTGGAGGGCCATACACACAAGCCACCAGGCACTTCTTTCCTCACTGCAGAACTGAACTGAAACACTGTGAGTGTCCTGTCTTTTCTGGCCTGAAACCCCTATATGTCTTCTCCAAGCCACGAGGATGCCTCCACTAGCCCCCACAGAAGTTAGACAAAAGTACTCACTGAAATTTGATCCAAGCAAAGAAAGGATGGTGTGATTTGAGATAGACTGCATTTTAGTTTCCTGAAGACAGACCACATCCACCCTAGAGGAGTCCATTTCATGCACAGAATCTTGACGCACCAGCGAGTTCAACCCCCATACATTCCATATGAAGATCTTTGAAGGATCCATTAACAAGACAACAACAAAACAAACCAAGGAGGGAGACAAGACACTAATTCGTCCCTAACTCTGGCGGGGGCTTCCAACCAAACAGGCTGAGAGGGCCTCCACATGGCACTGAGAAAGAGGGTGCTTAAACAGATTGACATACTCCTCAAAAGCCTCGTGGCTAAAACCATATGTATCAGAGATGATCTTCAAGGATCTCATAACCTTTTTAATGGACCTGCCACCCAGATCTTGCATGTTGAACTCGACCCCGATGCCAGCCACCCGACAACAAAGTATGTGGGAGGCTTTTTGAGCCTTCTTCGGACACCCAGTTTCTAGGTACCCGACACTATGATCAACACTAAATTTATTAAAATTCGGCACTCTTCAACCATCAAGAGCTTTCATAATCATAAAATCAAAATATGAAGGATACAAATTTTGTTAATTATTTCTACTAGGCTTAATTTGTATACCTAAGCTACTTAATGGATTTAGACATCTCATTTTTAAACCGATTTAGCGAAAGGGCCTCTAGCTGAGTAGGTCCTGGGTTTGACTCCCTGTGGGAGCCAATTTCAGGACGTGGTTAAAAAAATCCCCTCGTTTGTCCCATGCCAAAGCATAGGTCTAAGGTCCGGCCTGGTCGTTCTCACATGGGCTATAGTGCCGCTGTATATGGGTGGGGCAGGGATTCGAAGGTTTTCTCGACCTGTGTGAGATCTTTTTCTTAATACAATGCCCGAGGGCTGTCTTACCCCCTACAGGTTGGTTTTTTTAAACCAATTTATGCTTCATTAAAATTGGTAGTGGAAGCTACATGCATGTTATTAAGCATATGATTTTGACTAGGTGACTTTGGTGGGTAGGAGAACTTTATTATACCTCACCTAAGCTTGATTCATTGTTGTTCTACCACCATTATATATGATTAGTTCGCTGGTTTTGACACGAATTAGGAATGAAAGTGGTCGTTAGTATAGATGTGCTAGCTCCACCCAAATTGGCTTGATTGGTTTTAAATGTTGAATACGCCGATTTAATTTTTTAGTTGTCGCATAAATATCTTGATTTTCATAATAATTATATGGCATGTTGTTATGAGGTTGTTTACTAGGCTCTTCAAATGACGAACCAACACAATCGATTTTTTACCCTCTATCTTATTACATCGTACCATAACCATATTAATAGCAGTTGCAAGATTATTATCACAAACAACCTTTTAATCATGCAACATCTTAGAATAATAAGCATGAGTGGGATAAGTATTTTTTTCTTGAAAGCACATGAGAAATGTGCGATAATATATTAAAGAAGAGGGACAATTACAAAACAAAAAGGGGGCCTACAGCGGATAGTAAGTCGGCCTTTTCATAGAATATGGAAAACTTGGGCTCCTCAAAAAACTAAGTTTTTTATGTGGTTGGTCACACACAGTAAGTTGGCGCGCTGAATGTGTGTGACCAAGTTTTCCATATTCTATGAAAAGAAACCCCTATAAGCCCCTTTGAGGAGAACTTTCCATTGGTAGCTAGGCGAACTGAGTCAGTTATCTCTTCATCGTCTTTTACCTTTGGTGTAGAAGCAATAGTAAGTCGGCCTAGCAATAAGAAATCGGCTTGGCTGGCTTTTGGAGACCGTCTAGCTGACTTTGGGGACCCGACTTAGCCGACTTTGGTGGATGGCCTGGTCGGCTTTGCCAATGTGGTACCCGGTCTGGCTGGCTTTGTCAGATTTTGCACCATATTCTTCTCTTTGTTTCATGATCAATAGTGTAACCCAAGTTTCAGGTACGTATACTTTTGAGTGTCAACTGCTGCATATATGTAGATCATTGCCTATTAACGTAGAGTATTAGTCCTATGTGTTGATTACCCATCCAGGGTTTTGGGGTTAGCCCCTTGTAATTACCGTCACACCCTTGTGTAATGGGCCTGGCTCAACATCTATTGATATATATATCAGTCCCAACCCTAGTTAGGGTTAGAGTTTTCCCATTCCAACTTGGTACCAGAGCCAGTTTCTCTATCTTCCCCTCCCACCCTCCCACACCCGTCGGTCACCCCCTCCTTCCCCAGGCCGCCGGCCACAGTCGAGCTGTGGCCACGCCACCCCGCGCCGCACCCGCCCCTGCGTCATGCTGCGCCGCTAGGCCCTGCGCCTCCCCGCCACCGTTGTCCACCCGCTGGAGGTCGCGTGTGGCATTGCAGGTCGCGCAGCAAGTGTGCCTGCATATGCACACCCCGCGGGAGCCCCATCTCACCGCTCTCAAGCGGATCCTGTGCTACCTCCGCGGCTCTCTCGACTATGACCTTCTACTCCGACCCTCCCAGACATCAGAGCTCGTGGTCTACACCGACGCTGACTGGGCTGGCTGTCCTGACACACGCCGGTCTACTTCCGGTTATGCCGTGTTCCTGGGTGCCAACCTCGTCTCCTAGGCCGCCAAGCGGCAGCCTGTCGTCTCGTGCTCCAGCGCAGAGGCCTCCTGGCTGCGCCAACTTCTCCAGGAGCTCCACAACCCCATTCAGCGTGCCACCCTTGTCTACTGCGACAACGTCAGCGCGGTCTACCTCTCCACTAATCCCGTGCAACATCAGCGCACGAAGCACGTGGAGATCGACCTGCACTTCGTCCGTGAACGTGTCGCTGTCGGTGACGTTCGGGTTCTCAGCGTCCCCACCACGCTGTAGTTCACCGACATCTTCACCAAGGGGCTCCCGTCGAGTGTATTCACCGATTTTTGATCCAGTCTCAACATCTGTACTAGATAGAGTTGCGACTGCGGGGGTGTTAGAGTACCCGTTTAGGGTTTTGGGGTTAGCCCCTTGTAATTACCGTCACACCCTTGTGTAATGGGCCTGGCCCAACATCTATCGATATATATCAGTCCCAACACTAGTTAGTGTTAGGGTTTTCCCATTCCAACTCTATGCACTGTATACAATCAGCCAATGGAGCTCAACACAATACAATCTAATTTTGTGGCAATACCTCCAACAGTACTTTTGTACTGATTCTCTTTTATCCAAACTGTAACTTTTTATTGAATTGCTAATAAAGGCGACTGCTTTGCTACTTTAACAGCGTGTTTGTTTGGTTTGAGGAATGAGGTAGTTCATCATCTTCTCACCCATCAATTTCTTGTTTGGTTTGTGGAATGGAATAAGTTGATTCATCACTATTTTATTCCCGTAGACTAATAATTAGTGATAATATGAGGAATGAGTTCATTCCACCAAATTTGTGGAATGGACTTATGATGCACCACCTTATCTAGAATGGATTGATTCTTCAAACCAAACACCCCATAAATTAATCTGAATGCCTGACCCCTCAGCTTCCCTGCAAACTGAACCATCATACTGTATGATTGACACGATCTATTTTGTTGCACAGCTGTATGTGGTTCTTATGTTTACCTGACCGATTATTGCTCTTTTATTTACAGTGACATCAATTTTAGTTATTTTCGTGAATATGTTCAAAAAATCACGTGATGAAAATGCTCGAAACGCTGAGGCTGAGAAAAAGAAACTGGAAAAGGAAAAAGAAAAGGCAAGTGTGTCTGCTAAATAAGGTTTGGAATGAGACTGCTGCTCTGCCAAAGTTGCATCTTTGTGAAGCTGTCGTGCTGGACTGACAAAGAGGACCTGCAGTATAATTTGCGGCAGTGCAGAACCTGCTTTGAAACACCTTCTGTACGTACAGAGATGCTGTGCCAGGAGTCTCGCTATCTGGTTGCCATCCATTAAATGGTAGGCTCTCAACTGCCACTCCGCATATATTTCGTCGCATGTATTTGATGATTGTTGTCTGCATTAATTTTACACCCGTGGATGCAGTTTTATACTCCTTCCATTTCAAATTATATTTCACTTTGGCTTTGTCCCAAGTCAAATCTCTCTAAATTTGAACAAGAATGTACTTCTAAAATATACTGTTTGGAGAATGTAACCAAACAAATTTGATGTGATAGATGTTAGTTCAATTTCCATAAACTTATGGAAGTTGAAATAGCCAAAGTAAGCTATAATATGAAATTATACGAAGTTGTAGCGTTCATACTGAATTCAAATAACAGTTGTGTCATGTAACATACCTTTTTTCTCTTTTTTGCAGGTTTCCTTTGCGAATTCCAAGGTCTAGGAGCTTTCGTGCTCATGTACAGTGGGAATGTTTGAACAGATGACTGAACAAACATGCCCACGCCACGGCTGCTGTAGTTTTTGCGTGTAAATATAACAGAAACTGGAGTATAGCTGTCTCGCCTGTACATAAAATTAGTCCAGGGCCCGAAGCGGGGACGAAGAAACTACACCACTGTTCATTTTTTTCTATAATAACAACTGTACAATGTTGCTGTATTACTAAAGAGCAAACAAATGACGAGTACAAATCATTTGCACTTCATACTTTTATCCATTGCGAGGCATGTAGCATGTTACTCTTTATCCCACTTGTACTTAGATTAGGTGCAGGTGTCATGTTTTACTTGTTGCACACCGTTTCACTGATGAGTAGCTCCCATACCCCATAATTTGACTGATGAGCTAAGATAAGGAATGACCAACCATTTAACATCATCTTTCAAACCATCGACAAATTTTGTGGCATAATACAGAGGATCAACATTGAGCTGATAAGCATTCAGTTGGTCCACAAGTTGTGCAAACTGCTCAATATAATCAGAGACAATAAAGGTTTGTCTTCCAGCTTGGCGTGGAGCACGACGATGTCATTGGTGTTTGCGGCCACCGTCTTCTCTAGCGCTCCCCAATGCATGTCCTGTCCTGTGGCTCAGGCCGATCACATAGCTACCAGAGAAGCTTGGATTGTATGGCGATGTTCTTCGATTGCGATTCGATTTGCTTGGACTGTGTGCTGCCAACACCATCACTATGCTAGGATCCGACACACCATCCATCTTCGCCATTCATGTGAAGTATATACTAGCATAATAGTCCTAGAATTCCGATTCACAAATACGACATGTCTGACAGCATCCAAATCAGTACAAACAAGTGTTCAGGTGACACACTGTACATGGATTATGGTCATATCAACTCAGCACCTTATCTCGTCCGTCCGTGGATGAACATGCTCCCAACAATGGACGATTAGTGATTTACCACCATGCATAGGCAAACTAGGCATAGATGACTTCCTCTGCTTCATCGACATCCTCTGGTCTCCACAAGAATATGTGCTCACGCCCAGAAGCCGTACTTGACAGGTGTCCCGGTGGGCTTGAGCCACGGCTCGGCGTGCAAGAAGTTCTGCACGGTGAACTTTTCGGCCTCCTCCTTGCTGATCACCTTCTTGTAGCCGGGCCATGTGACGCGGCCGGCGGTGTCGGCGCCGGGCCCCCGGTTGGCGTACTCGGCGTACCACAGCGTCTTGAGCCCGAAGTCGCCATTCCACGGCAGGTACCCGGCCTTGTCGATGAACGCGGGGATGTCGGACTCCATGATGAGCGTGCGCGAGAACTCGCGCCAGGGGCGGGCGAGGTAGCTCCGGATGGGCGGGCGGGACGCGTCCTTGAGCCCCGTCTCGGCGGTGAAGCGGCAGTACTGGAAGACGAAGCCCGTGCTCTCGCGCCCGTCCGCGCGGCCCTGCGCCGTGGCGATGTTCTGCTGGTTGTCCATGGGCCGGCGGAGGACCAGGATGCAGTTCTGGAACACGGCGGCCGCGTCGCCGAAGATGAAGTCGATGGTCCCGGAGATGACGCAGTTGCGGTAGAACTGCGCCTTGGAGTGCGCGTACAGCGTGTCCTGGTACGCGTCCATGCGGCAGTTGAGGAAGATGGACCTGTCCGACTGCACCAGCAGCGCCACCGCCTGGTGCTTGGCCGCGCCGGCCGTGTTGCGGAACCCCAGGGCGATGCCGATGAAGCCGTCGCCTTGCGCGTCTGCAGCGACCAGAGATTTGAGGCCACGCGTACGTCGCAAACGGCAGTGAGGTGATTGCTTGTTGCTTTCGTCTTACTGAAGGTTGCGGTTTTGTAGGTGGTGAGGCCGTCGACGAAGTTCCTGCTGCCGCTGATGACGGTCTTCATGGCTCCGTCGCCGTACATGGTCACGTTCTCCATCGCCCTGGTGATCGTCACGTACTCCTCGTACACCCCTTGCTTCACGTAGATCAGGTACCTGTCTCGAGCACGAAAAGGTCATCGGCGCATGCATGCGCAATCTCGATCCATTGCTGGTTTCGATGAGTAAAAAAAACATGCGTTCAGGCGCGTGCGCGCGCGGACACCTTCCCGTGTACTGCTTGGGCATGGCACCGAGCGCGTCGTTGATGGTCTTGAACTTGCCGCTGCCGTCCTTGGCCACCACCACGTTGGGCTTGAGTTTGGCCTGGAAGTTGCCTTTGAGCAGCCGCCTCTCTGGTCCGTTCACCCACTGTGGGGTGCCTTCCTCAATGCTGAGTAGCCTCCGGCTGTCGGCTGCCGGGACGTCGTCGTCGCGCTCGCCCAGCAACGTACCCGAGTGTTGTACTTTGGGTTCATTCTCCTTGTTTCCTTCTTCGTCGTTGCCAAGTAACCTCCGATGGGTGAACCCCGGAATTTGGAGCGCGACCAGGACCGATGAGGCCTTCTCGATGATGGCCAGCGCGTTGCTGGTCAGCTCCTTCCCGGACTCCATCGTGCCAGTCATCTGCTTCTTGAGGTGCCCGTCGGGGAAACCGTCGATGCACGTCTCCATGTGCGTGATCACCGCGCTGAGCAAGATGCGGAGCTGGTAGCCGCGCTTGGTGACCCCTGCCATGCCGCCGGCATCGATGCCGTGGAGCGTGCGCGCGAGGTCGTCCTTGGCGTTGTGGTAGATCTCCCTGCAGTCCGCGACGGCGCCCTTCACGCGCGGATCGTCGCTCTTGATCACCTCCGACCGGTTAAACGCGTTCCCGAGGGCGTCGCCGATCACCGCCACGGCGGCTCGGACGATGTCCTCGGGCGATGACGCGCTGGCATTCGCGGCCGCCTTGGACAGGCTCTTCTCGCAGGCATCCCTGTAGTCGGTCTGTGCGCACATCATTTTGACGCTCTTGGACGCGCTGATAAGGTTCGACCCGGAACCCGAGCCACCACCCGACGGGGAAGAGGAAGACGAGGACGAGTCATCCTCGATGCTAGCGTTGTACGCGACGGCAGCGCCGCCCATGACAATAAGGATAAGTATGACCGACGCTGCGCCGGCGGCCAGCATGACGCGCCTACGCTGCTGCCGCTGCCTCTCGATACGCCGCCGCTCCGTGAGAGGACCGAAGTCGGAGAAGGCCGTCGACATGGTCGACGGTTTTTCCCCTTCCTCTTTCTTCTCTCCCTCTGCCCTTACCTGGGGAAAGGCAGAGAGGACGCAGAAAGGGCAGCCGAGTGGAGGGAGATGCCCTCGTTTGCATGCCGAGAAACAATGGCGCCGAGAGATTTGAGGAAGTCTGGTTAATTTGGGCGTTGATAAAAATTTACAAACTTCCTGCTTGCTTCTTGCCTGAAAAATGGCCACTGCCTGTAGAAGGTCGAGACATCTTCCAGCACTCGACGTCGTTTGCTGCTCGTTTTTTTACTGGAAAATGATGTAGGGTAAACCACTACACCACGATTTTATTTATTTTAGAGGATAGTAACATGAGCGACAAAATAAAGAAGCAAAGAAAAGAGGGGGTTTGGGAGAAGCTATAGAGAATTTAGCCATAAAGCCAATTGCAATTTTTTGCATCTGTAAGGGGATTTTCGAGTATTTATCTAAAAGATTTGCAGCACTGCCAAGAAGGCAAAGATGGAGCAATATTCCTGGAGATGCAATCAATTCTATGCTTCCAAATGTTCCATGCCACTAAGGCCAAGATATCCATGAAGAAACTGTAACGGAATGCACCCTTACTAGCCACAATCATCGAGAAGAAATCCAGGTCATGGTTCCATTTAATTCCCACATAATTCCATCATTATGAGCTAAAGGGACAGGTAAACTCAAGTCATAGAGAACACAATTGAGATTACTACTAGGAGTCAGGAAGCCCTTTCTTATGAGAAGATTCTTTGAGTTAATTCTGTCTCTGAAAACGAGTTAAACAAAAATCTTGAGTTTCTTACAAACTTTGGATTGCCAGATCCAATTGAAATCTGACGGTGGTTGGATCGATTTGAAAGTTAAATTATAGAACTTGGAGGAACTGAAATTGGCATTGCCCCAAGGATATATCCAACTGTCTCTGCCAACCCTAGAATTTTGCAAATGGCCAACAATCTCATGGAACAATTGATATTCTTGGGTGGCCTAGGAAAGAGGGGAGTATGGAAATTATCTTCCAGGTTCATATTATCTAGGAAATCCTGAAGAGAACATTCTTTTTTCCTGGCAAACGAGAAGAGGCAGGGGAAGGAGTGTTTGGGAGAGATATTGTTCCAAACATCCTACCACAGGAGGATGGTCCTTCCATCCCCAACCCAAGGCATAGCGTGGCTTCTAAAATAATCCACCAATCTGAATACATCTTTCCACCAAAAGGAGCCTTTCTCAGGGGAGCCATGAGGAACCCGGCCCAAAGCATAGTATGCACTCCAAACAAGATTCGCCTAAGGAATATCTTGCCTGCCATAGAATTTATGCATGAATTTCAACAAAAAGAGTTGTGTCGGGTATCATAATTAGGGGTACCCAGATTATGTCCCTAAAACATGCTTAACACCTAATTGCCGAAAAATCATCAGACACGTTCCCCGAGGTCAAGCAAGGATGAATCACGATTCGCCCGAGACCCTGCTCAAAAGTCGCTCATAACTCCGCCTTGCCCAAGCCCATCCTCGGGCGAAGGCAACGCTCAGGAGAAATCCTTGTCTCGCATGAGGACTCCTCTCACGAAATGGAGGTTTTCGCCTCGCCCGAGCCCGTCTCGGATAGGAGGACATCACCGAGCCCAGCCTCAGTCAAAGGTCACATGAACCATGGAGACATGTGCATTTAATGCAATGATTCGAATTAACTACCCCACGTGACACCACGGTCAAACAGGGAGCAATGGGACCACGGTCCCATCCACTTTCACCAATTACGATGACACATGCCCGGGAATAACGACTATTGCTCCCCCACACCGACTACTGTATTCAAAAACTCCGGATGGGACGTGCACGCGTCTAAGCACGAACTCACCCTCGGGAGAGAACTCCGCCTCGCCCGAGCTCGGCTTCGCCCAGCTGCCCTGGCAACCACTCCCCACGAATCCCGCAGGAGGCCACTCCGACAACTATATTAACCCCTCCCTGCACGTCTGCACGACCCGAGGCAGGCTCTGCTAAGGCCTCGGGAGGAACCTCTGTCTCGCCCGAGCCTGGCCTCGGCCTAGATAACATCGACGAAAGGACGCCACCAACTCCTCCATGAAGGCTGCTGACAATGGGATGGCTACATGACTGACGTCAAGTCTGCTTTACGCCATACAGGGAGAATTACCATGTGCTTTTCACCATACTTATCACTGTTTCAACAACTATGACTCAGACAACACCTCCATCAGACAGGCTCGGGTATGCGTCCATGCCTCGATCGTGGCCTCGGCTCTCTGCTCAGTCAAGATGCAAGATCCAGGGGACGAACATCCTCCTCCTGATCCAAGTCAACTACAAGTACAAAGGCCACTCCATCGGTCATGCTAGCTACAGGGGCTTAGACTCATCTCCCCTCCTCAATACGATAAGCTTAGGCACTCCAGGGATCCCTCCTGGGGGCTATAAAAGGAGGAGTCCAGGGCTTCGAAGGAAAGAGGAGAACACTTCATAGGTTTTCGCCTCCACGACTGATATTGGCGTTTGCCTCAATCACCACCAGGGACTTGGGATCATCTCCCTCTCTCGGTCAGCTTGTACCCTCTACTACAAGCACTTAGGTGCAAGATAATCTAAGTCTCACCCCTTTGCTGGAAGTAGGGGCTTCTCTTGTCCGAACTAGGATAAAACTTATGTCTTCTTGCATCACCCATCTAGATCAGGGCACACAACACTAATTCACTAGTTGGTAGGACCCTTGGGTCAAAACACTGACAATTGGCATTCTAGGTAGGGGCTCGCTGCTTGTAGACACCACATTCCAACCAAGACCCCAGATGGACAATTCTCAGCATCCTTTGCGTCTCGGCACGATGATCTAGTTTGGGAGTCTCGAGTTCATGTCCCTTGGCTTCGGCTACGACATGGTGCTCCTCCCACCTAGACACCCAACCGATGTTGATTATCGTTTCTCCCAGTCTGGGGGAGCGAGGCCATTCCTGCTCCCTTGGCTAGTGGAGGAACGTCCAGACTTCCGCTGTCCACCTCGCTGGAGGAGACGAAGACGAAACAACCGCAACCGCACCACGAGCAGCGCTCCATGCCTAGCCAATGCTCCTAGGCAGGCCAATGATGCATACTCCCTTGCGAGGGACCTGTCGTGCATCAGCTTCACGCCTGGAGCATCAACATTAACATACATCGCTCCAACACCGACTCCATTGGCCCCACTCCCATGGGTCGGGTGACGCCGGCTTCGCTAGCTCTCCCATCTGTGGGTTGGGAGGCGCCAGCTCCACCGCCCCCTCCTACGGGTCAAGAGGGGTCAGCTCCACCATTTGACTAGGGGAACCATCGATGTTTAATCCCATCCCCTTTCGAATGAGATTTGACCCTCCTGGCTACCCTTAAACCACAAGCATCTACACCGGCATGTACGCTGATCTCCCGGAACCCTCGAGGTACCTAGACTCTAAGGAAGAAGATGGTCTGGGTCCTGGCCTAGACTTCTCTAGGCTCCATGATCTGGAGGCCATGCAACATTTCCTGTCTATGTGCGACAACCTCCTCTTCGATGGCTTCAATTACTACAACTCCAATGATGAGGGTTACGACCCGACTTGGGAGTGCTTCCACGTTGGGCACGAGGAGCATGATGAAGGAAATCAACTTGGCATGCCTTAGGAGGCCAACACCCTGGCACCAGCCCCTCACACGGATAGCCAAGGGAGCTAGGTGCGGCTCAGACCCCTGCGGGGAGTCATATTGCACACCTTGAGCAGCTTCACGAGCTACATTCCAAGCTTGGGGAGGAGCAGCAACGACTACAATAGCTTCGGTAAGTTGTCGAGCAAGAGGCAGCAGGTAGAGCTCCCAATGAGGTAGCACGCGCCAAGTCATTCGACGTTCACCATAGCATCATGGAAGATGTTGGGGCTGAACCCCCTTCGGCCTTATACAGGGCTAGTCAGAACCTTGCTGCGGCGACAATCTTGCTCCAGATGATGCCAGAACCATCCACCATTGAAGGACGTCGTATCCACTACGGAATCAGGGGTCTCCTGGAGTGCGCTGCAGTCTAGCAGGTCGAGAGCTCTACCTCTCGACTTCGGGAGCCCACCTCGGAACAACAAGCGGGGCCCTCCCGCCAAGAGAGGTAGGCCTCGGTCCATCCCGAGCCTGTGAAGGATAAAGCCCCTATGGTCTGAGACCGCCTCCTCGACAATCGCCAGAACCTTGGTGTTCATGACCGCCTCGGCGGGCGGCTGCACCACGACTCAGACCACATATCAGTTCATTAAAAAGGAATCCATCTAATCTGGGCGGTAGAATTTTGATCGTGCGGCCCAACTACGTCGGTACCCCTTTGGCGTTGACTTTTGCTAAAGAAACCCCGTAAGTTTTCGTATTAGAACTTGTCGTCCGGTTTTATATAAAGGAACCCTCGGATTAACTTTTGAAATTATAAATAGGTCCTGCAATTTTCAAATAAAGTCCCTGACATCTCTTTTGGCATTAAAATTAATAATAAAAACAACTCCAACTTGTTTAATTCATACAATTCTTCATTTTAGCTCTAACTTTAGTGGTTCTTGAACCTACGATCTCGTAGCAACATGTAGAATATTCCTACTCAATTTAATTCCATGTTTTGTTGTAATGTTATTATATCCATTATTTGTTTATTTGTATGTATTGCTACGAGTAGAAGCGAGGTCACGAGGAATCTAAAGCCCAACTTTGACCTAATAATATTTATGACTTTGTTTATCATCATGGCACTGTTAGGCTAACTTGATGGGAGTTCACCCTTTCTATAATCACACCAGATCAATAACAGGTACCGCCAGAGGAATACCATGAGGATGAGTTCGACGAGGTCTAGGATGTCGTCTCCCAGTCAACAATGGTTGCAGAGGATCGTTTTCATCATATGGTTTATTGTAGTTAGTTATTTTGTACATAACTCCTATTATGTAATAAAGATGTGATTGATTTCTGTACCATGAGTCATTACATGTGTGAGACTTGATCCTAGCACACATTTGAGATGCCTCTGGATTTGTCCTCAAATCTGGGTTTGGCACATGATCTATGACATTTGTGTGGGGCATAACTGTCTTTTCTCGCATCTATCACGTTGGTCGGGCTTTTGGAACCTTCTCTTCTTCGCTTGCTTCATATGTTGATGACATGAGGCTAAAGTCTCTTTATCCATCTTTGTTTGTTTGTTAACCCTTCAAAGGTAAAGCTTCTTGGCTTCGCCCCCGATTTACCTTCGAGCTAAGACGAAGGTTGCTTCATCATCCTTTGGGTAGCACCTGAAACACATTTTAGCATAAACTGTAACACTTAAGGACCATTGGCAATAGAGGCCCCAACAGTGCCAGTAATACTTTATTTATTTATTTATGATACACATATATTCTACGCATTTGCTCATGTAACCTCTAACCTTCTTGGTAATATGATAGTAACTTTGAGTGCAATAAAATCATTCTGGATGCATTGAACTTGTTTCAAATAAGTGTAGGAGCTCATGCTTCTGTGTAGAGGATGGATTTGGCACCTGCTAGCAGATCAAATGGAAACGGTAATACTAAACCAATACAATACTAGTAGTCTCAGTATACTATTATACCAATATATAATATTCACTAATGAACAACTTGTCTTAACTTAAATCAGTTACATCCAAGCATTTAGCTTTGGCGAGTCAAACCATTAGTTCTATGCATTCTATAATTCTAGGTAACCATTTGTTTTATATCTTCTACAAATAACCATTTCTACATTCTTGGGGTACTTCAGGATACTTAGCTATTGTAGTTCTAAATACCATGTGTTTTACAGAGTCTCATACCTTATTAATTAAAAAAATTAAGCATAGTATTAAAAGGGAAATGTGCCCTTGGGCCATTTCTAGTTGTTTTGGTGATTAAATGCTCAACACATTACTATGAACTAACCCTTCTCATATGAGCATGAGCACATGTGTCTAGAAAGAAAACTGAGGAAAACACATTTGAGCTTAAAAATGGGCACATTGCAAACCTCTATGGATCAAAGTGATAAAGGTATGTTTCGAGTACTTAATCAATTGTTTTAGGTGCTAATCATGTTTGTTTAAGTGCTAGGAAATATCTGAAGTCGAGCCAAAAAGAAAACAAAAAATTTGTCACTAAAAGGAAGAAGCTAGGCTGATCTGGGCAGCACTAGACTATCCGGGGATCGTACAGCCGAACGGTCCGCTCACGGGCTCGGCCAAGTCCCGATGGCTATAAATCACCGGACGGTCTGGTGCCACCCATCAGATAGTCCGGTGGAAGGACTACCAACGGCTGCCAGCCACGTCAGCCAGCTCCAACGGTCAGATGGAGCACTGGACAGTCCGGTGCCCCCTATAGGACAGTCTGGTGTCCATCTGAGATGGAAAGTGACTAGCCAGCAATTCTTTGACTGTTGTACCATGCACAGTCTGGTGCACCACCGGACAGTCCGGTGCACCCACATACAGGGAAGGTTTGGAGCTTCCAAATGAAGCTCCAACAGTTCCTAGGTCCCTTAGGTCTATAAAAAGGACCCTCTAAGCGCCATGGACCAGTACCCAAGCATCAAAAGAGCATACTAAAACTCTGAGACTCCACGACCACACTTTTGATTTGTTAGAGAGAGATTTGAGCGTATTTTGAGCTGTGACTCTGTCGTTTTGATTCGTGCACTCTTCTTTGCTTGTGTGCATGGTGTTCTACAATTGTGCTCTTATGTGCGTTTCTACTCCCCTTCTTACTCCGGATTTGATTTTGATCAATTGTGTAAGGCATGAGAGACTCTAATTTGTGGAGATTCCTCACAACTAGGATATTGGTATAAGGAAGACAACCTTGGTACTCAAGTTTGATCTTTGGATCAATTAAGAGGGGTTGAGTGTAACCTTTGACCATTGCGACACCACAATGTGGAGTAGGCAGGATATTACGCTTGACCGAACCACGAGATAAAAATTACCGTGTCTCTTGCACCATTTACATTATTACAATTTTTATCTCTTCTTCGTTCCAATTATTCACTTGCGATATTGCTCTAAGTCTTAATTAAATACTGATAGAGCAATCAAGCGAAAGGAACTTTTTTCTTCTCTCTACTCTCAAACTTGGTTTTAATTCTCTCTAACTTACTTTTTAGACCAAGTTTGTGTGGTTTGAGTTAAGTTTTGCATGATCACCTATTCACCCCCTTCTAGGTGTTTTCAATTGATATCAGGGTCGTTCTCTTCATCAAGGGACTAACCACCCA
Source organism: Zea mays (assembly GCF_902167145.1). Classification (NCBI taxonomy): domain Eukaryota; kingdom Viridiplantae; phylum Streptophyta; class Magnoliopsida; order Poales; family Poaceae; genus Zea; species Zea mays. The sequence goes on along the minus strand of NC_050096.1, from coordinate 214,604,694 downwards.
AAGAGGTAGATCCTAAAGGCAATGGGATTGTGATCGACGAGAAGGAAAAGGAGACCGTCAACAACAACGAGCCAAAAGGAGAAAAGGCCCTCAACTCAGGCTCAAACAACAACAAGAAGGATGGAAAGAAGAAGAGGCGCATCAAGAATATAGTCTACTACGACAACGACACCTCTTCATCTTCACCAAAGGACAATGCCGACTCTTCTTCCAAGAAAAAGACGGTTAAACAAAACTACTCTTTTGATTTTTCCCGCATGTTGGAGGCCTTCGTCTATCGCAGGTCCTCAAAAACACATTTAACCATTGGCTGTCAACATGTTATTAAGTGTTGCAAGAGCTTCGGCGACGAAACACCTTCGATGCAGAACGAGGAGAAGGATGAAGAAGCTAGCTTCGTCGTAACAACCAAGGAGATGATAACGGGAGAAGGTGTTATCTTGAATGCTAAATGCTGAAGGCAATATTGCCCTCATGTTATTTGTAAATCCTATGTACTGTACCTATGGGCATACATGTAATTTCATACGAAGCTGTATGTTCCCCTATAAATAGATGAACAGTGTCTTGCATAAAGTACCTTTTTTGGCGGACTGTATAATTGTCTTGTGTAATCTCTTCCCCATATCACCTTCGTTCTAATTCATTTTGTGGAACCAAAGGTATGATTGTAAAATCATTATATAAAAGGGGAGAAATGAGATATGAAAATATCTGAGATGAGTTATCATATTTAACTTCTTTACATTCCTTGTATATTCATTTATACGCTGATGTTTGATTCATTCGGCTAAAATCCCAACCTTCGTCTTCGAAGGAGTTGTTTCGAAGAGATAACTACTTGAGGATGAAGGTTGATCATCTTTTTAATATTATATTGCCTTGTTTTCAACTGTGTATAGCAATTGGAAACAAGTAACCAACACCACATTCCGTACAACTCCAATGCTCATTTATTGTTTATCCCTCTTGGGAAGCCTCCTCATTTTGATGTGGAATATTATTCTTTTTGGAGTCATAAAATGCGTAGTCATATATTTTCTCTTCATCCTAGCATTTGGGAAGTAGTAGAAAATGGAATGAACTTTGATAGTAGTGATAATGTCGTTTTTATTCTTGAACAAATTCATAAAAATGCCTAGGCTACTACCATGCTTTTAGTGTCTCTATGCAGGGAGGAATATAACAAGGTTAGTGGCTTGGACAATGCCAAGCAGATATGGGACACCCCAAAATCGCTCATAAGGGAAACGACGCCACAATGATCACCAAGATGGAGTTGGTGGAATGTGAGCTAGGGGTTCGCCATGAAGAGGGGTGAGGAGCCAATTGACACGTACAACAGGCTCAAGAACCTGGTGAACAAGATCCAAAGTTATGGGAGTACAAGATGGACAGATCATTATGACGTCGTGTGCCTCATGCTAAGGTCATTTACTATTATTGATCATCATCTTGTAAATCTTATTCCTGAGAACCCCGGATATACCAAAATGTCACCAAAATAAATTCTTGGTAAGTTTGTGAGCGGGCGCATGATGGTAAAGGAAGCAAGGTATGTCGACGACATCGCCAATGGACCTCTTCCTCACTATGAGCCGCAACTCGTTGCACTCAAAGCGACGACCAATAAGGAGGCGCTCCTTGACAAGGTGGCGCAAGTTGAGGCGGTCAACCTTAATGAAGATGAGATGGCAATTGTGATCAAACGCTTTAAGACCTCTTTGAAGGGACGCAAGGACTACGCCCAAGAAGAACAAATCAAGGGAAAGCATTCATGCTTCAAGTGCGGTAAGTCTGGTCATTTTATTGCCTAATGTCCCGATAACAAAAATGACCAGGACCAAGACAAGCAAGGGAAGAAGGAGAAGAAGTTCTATAGAAAGAAGAAGGGGGAGGCGCACATCAGTAAGGAATGGGACTCTCCGACGAAGGACTTGTCGCCTCTACCTTCAACAAGTCCTATCTCTTCCCCAACGGGCGACACACATGCCTCATGGCTATACCTGTACATGTGGGCCGACCTGGCCCAACACATCACATGCCCACAAGGTATGGCCCACAAAGGCACGACCCGCAAAAGCACATCCTCGATTATGGGTCGTACTGTGCTAGCACGTGGGCAGCCATCAGTCCACGACACAGCCCACAAATAATTATGTGTGATAGGCTGACCCAAATAGACCAGAATGCCTTAGTGTGCCAGACTGGGCCATATACATACAACGGTAACACATAAATAGAAAGTACAAATATATATATGACCAAAATAAAACTAAGATGTTTTGTGGCTGTCATATTAAAAACCTATGGTCAGAAAGAAAAAAGAGTACAACTAACTCAACAATAATATTCGGTTTTCTGTTCAGTGTTTAGTTGAGTACTATACATCCATACATAATACATATACAATGATCATCATCACTATTCACTATCCCCATCTTGGTATTGGTTCCCGAATGCATGTTGAAGCTCTGCATTCTCCAAGTTGTGCTAGTCATGTGGGCTTTGACGGGCCTTAATTAAATACTGAGTCTATGTTTAGTGGGATTCGATGGGCCTTAGTTAAATGGGTCGTGCGAGGCCAATCCATGGGCTTGACTTCAGGCCCAGGCACGACCCATATATTGGGTCGTGCCGGCCCAGACCCACAATTATGTTGTGACGCGCCTGGAATTGTGTGCTTTGGGCCGACCTACGAAGCGCCCCAATCCTCTGGGACTCAAATGTGATACAATTACTAGTCCCAGGAGGCTAGTAAACACATTTATACATCATATGATTTCAAATCTGCTTAAATGAGACAAACCTATAAAGGTGGTGATCAACTTTAAGAGTTGGTCCACAACTCGAGACATATCATCAGAGTGGGGCTGAAGCAGCCCGATATACGCAACGAAGCAAATCAGCGGTCCAACAGCCACAGGCAAGGTTGGGAACAGGCGTAACTCTTACCCGATCAACGATATCCTTCTCTGAAAAACAACAAATAAGAAAGGGTGAGTACAAACGTACTCAGCAACCCACCTTCACCCGCGAAATGAGGAAATCAGATATAATGCATGGAATATGTGGAGCTCAGAATATTTTGCAGAAATAGCAATATTTTATGCAGGGTTGTTTTGTAAAACATTTTGTATTTTTAAAAGCGCATCCTCTGCCAAAGGAGCAGGAAGTTTTTCAATATTAGAACAAAATCCCCTGGACTAAACCATCCAGGTATCTCAGCAGTTTCCCACTGGTTTTCATTTTCAAAAACAGCTACTGGACTTCCCGTCCACCATAGCTCACGGCTCAACCGCCGGACCTTTTAAAACCACTTTTCAAAAGCATTTTTTGGAAAACAAAACACTAATTGTCATACCACACCAGACTCGTCCATTCCAGTGGACACGGACTATTCGAATAGGTTTGAACTCTGCGTAGAGGGGTACACTTTACCCACTAGTCCGGTTTCTGCAATCTCACCGTCGTGAGATCCGAATGCTGAATCTCTCTCTTTCCTCGCACATCCTTACCTTAATGGTTATACCAGAAGGAGTTAGGCCACCGCCATGTCCAAACCGGACAAAACATTCCCCCTCCTTATCCTCCCGGTGCTCCCCAGCCATCATAACCCTGGGGTTCGGACCGTACAAGTTCAGATTGAGTGACTGCCCATACAGTCTCGAGTGGTTGTACTTTTCATGAGTACAGGTAGTGAAGGATGACAAACCGGTCCTTATATGAGGGGACAATCCTTCTGCTCACACCTAACCCGGCTGAGCCATCACCTTATGCACTCCCCTAAACCAGGGAGTCCCTGATCATCCCCACTCAAAAGGTGATAAGGGTGACAACCCTTCATCATACCCATTTTGAAAAAAGGTTTTCTTTTGAAAACTCACACCTTTTCTCAAATCATTTGTAACAAAGATATCAAGGAGTATAAAGATTAATTGCAGCAAGCGGTTGGGTGGCCATAATAACTTGTCTCAAAATCATATCATGCATAAAATAACAGGCTGAGGGTTGTGGTTGAAAAAGCATAGGTAATTTATGCATCAAAGGGATCCAGTGAGCTTGTCGTGCTTATCCGGTGAAAGGGGGAGACCTCGCGGAACTGGCTTCTGACTCCACCGCCTAGCGTAGACTTGCAGATCTGGCCTTCACGAGAAGGCACGAACGCTCCGATAACTATGCAACTTGAACAAGCAAACATACAAACCAGCAAGTATACCAACAAATATTTAGTATAGTGGTCAGAATGGCGATATATGGATGGGTAGAGTCTTGAGCAGAATCTGTGTCATGTGGTGTTATGATATTACTGGTGGTGGAGCGGAGGTGCTTACCAGGAGGGTGGATTGGAGGCAAAGCGACACTATGCGTGTAGCCGACAGAGCAGAGTAACTGAGTGGGTGGGGCGTTTGCCTTGGCTGAGGGTGTTGAGTGTGTGGAGAGGGAGATGGTAACTGGGTCTATTTATAGCTGGGTGTATGTGGTGTAGCACAGTGAAGTTCACTGTTGGTGAGAATAGTGACGAATGAATCGTCTGACTTAGTATGAACAGGCAGAATATGGGACAAGAGTATTTTGGGAGTTTTCTGGAATATGAACCATGCTTAAGGGATGACATGGTTGGATGGGGAATAATTTGATAAGAATTTAGAAACAAGAATTATTGGAATATGAGTTTGGAAGCCTGGCTCGAAAGAATCTCAAAGTTAAGCGTGCTCAACTTGGAGAAATCTGGGATGGGTGACCAGATGGGAAGTTCCCACTGGAAGGAAAATCACAGTCACCGGAGTTCGTATGACTGGAGTATTGGTCTGTCTGGTCTTAGGTGGACTGGACAGCATGACAGATGAGTAGTTGAAATTTGGGGTGATCGGATGATCGATGAATAGTAACGATGAATAGTGACGACGAAAAAGTAATTGTAGATATCATCGATAAATAGCAACGATGATGAATAGTAACAATGATGAATAGTGTCGCGAATAGTAACAATGATGAATAGTAACGGTGGATAGTAACGGTGAATAGTAATGGTGAATAGTGATGGTAAATAGTTCGTATGAACGAACGATGAACGATGAATAGGAACTATGAACAAACGGATGAACGATCGAATGATCGGACGAACGAACGATCGGAATTTCGGCAGCATAACGGCTGGACAAAGATTATTTGGACGAACGATGAATAGGGACTATGAACGAACGATGAATAGAAACTATGAACGAACAAATGATCGAACGAACGAACGATCAGAATTTTGGCAGTATAACGGCTGGACAAAGATTATTTGGACGAACGAACGGACGAACGATCGGACGAACGGACGAACGAACCATGAACGATCGGACGAACGATCGAACGATCGGACGAACGAACGAACAAACTAAGAACAGGTGGACGAACGGTCGAAGAACAACCGAACGATCCTTGTGCTAGTGTGTGCTTGTGTGGGAGGTGGAGTGGGTGTGTGTGGGGGGGAGGGAGAGAGTTGCCATGAAATGGCTTTGGGTGGCTTGAGAGGAGGCCCTTGCCCCTCTATTTATAGGCTCAGTGGGGGGTTAGGGGGAGGGATGAGAGGATTGGTGGGAGATAAGCATGGATTTGTCTTGTATAAGTGTAATTAGCTTGTAGAGCTCACTGTATGACACCGGAGGTGTACGTATACGTACGAGCACGAGGAAAGTTATGAAGAAAATATTTGTGGAGACTTTAAAAATGATTCTGGAGGTATTTATTGGGAGGAAAAATATTTGGAGAATTATCGGTGGAATATCTGGGCAGTATTTCTGGAAAGAATTTGAGGGGGATCATTGGGGAAATATCTGGGTTGTATTTCGAGGAGGATTTTGGAGAGAATATAGACCACTATATTTTATTTGTTGATATCAACTCGCAAACAAACATTTTGAAATGAAATTTAAAATTCATTTTGAATTTAGAGCGAGTTTGAGGAAAATTCAAGATTTGAAATTTTGGGATGCTACAGCCTATTAGGCACAACACAAATATACACCTATACTCATGGCTAAGGAAAAGAAGGTTTATGCATCTGAGGGCTCAAGCTGGATCATTGGTAGCGGATGCATAAATGACATGATGGGGAGAAGAAGATGTTCACCTCTTACGTCAGGAATAAGGATTCCCATGACACGATCATCTTTGGAGATGAGAACCAAGGCAAGGTAAAGGGGATAGGTAAAATAGCGATTACTATCGAGCACTCTATCTCTAATGTCTTTTTGGTAGAATCATTTGGTTACAATTTGATTTCTGTCAGACAGTTATGTCATATGGGATATAATTGTTTGTTTACAAATGTTGATGTAACTGTCTTTAGAAGAAATATCTGATGGCAAGCTTTACTTAGTAGATTTTACTAAATAGAATACCGATCTAGATGCATGTTTACTTGCCAAGACTAACATGGGCTAGCTCTGGCATCGCCGTCTAGCACATGTTGGTATAAAGAACCTTCGTAAGCTTCTAAAGGGAGAACATGTATTAGGACTAATCGATGTCTGTTTTGAGAAAGACAGACCTTATGCAGCATGTCAAGCAGGGAAACAAGTGGGAACAACTCATCCAAGCAAGAACATGATGACAACGTCAAGACCGTTGGAGCTTCTTCATATGGATCTCTTTAGGCCCGTTGCTTATCTTAGCATCAGGGGATGTAAGTATTGTCTCGTTATTGTTGATGACTATCCCCGCTTCACTTGGATATTCTTTTGCAGGATAAATAAAAAAACCAAGAAACCCCGAGCTCAAAATGAGTTTGAGCTGAAGGTGAAGAAGATAAGGAGCGACAATGAATCTAAATTTAAGAATCTTCAAGTGGAGGAATATCTTGAGGAGGAAGAAATTAAGCATGAGTTCTCCACTCCCTACACTCCACAACAAAATGGTGCAGTGGAGAGGAAGAAATGGACGCTCATCGATATGGCAAGGACGATGCTGGGAGAATACAAGACATATGAGCGATTTTGGTCGGAAGTCATGAATATGGTCTGCCATGCCATAAATCGCCTCTATCTTCATCGTCTCCTCAAGAAGACGACATATGAGCTTTTAACCGGTAACAAACCCAATGTTTCTTTTTTCATGCATTTTGGAGCAAATGCTACATCTTGGTCAAGAAAGGTAGACACTCAAAATTTGCTCCAAAAGCTGTTGAAGAGTTTTTGCTTGGTTATGATTCAAATACAAAGGCATCTAGGGTATTCAACAAATCTTCGGGTTTAGTTGAAGTCACTAATGATGTTGCATTTGATGAGACTAATGGCTCTCCAAGAGAGCAAGTTGATCTTGATGACAAAGATGAAAACGAGGTTCCAACATCCGCTATGAGAACTATGGCGATAGGCGATGTGCGACCGTAGGAACACCAAATACAAGATCGACCTTCTTCCTCGATGATGGTGCAACCCCCAACTCAAGATGAGGAGCAGGTACCCCAAGATGACGGGGAACACAAGAACAAGAAGAAAGGGAGGAGGAAGAAGTACCACATGCACCTCCAACCCAAGTCCACACCAATATTTAAAGGGATGATCCGGTGGATCAAATCCTTGGTGACATCAACAAGGGAGTTACTACGCATTCTCGTATTGCTAATTTTTGTGAGCACTACTCCTTTGTTTACTCTATTGAGCCTTTCAGGGTAGAAGAAGCCTTGCAAGATCCGAACTAGGTGCTGGCCATTCAGGAGGAGCTAAACAACTTTAAGAGAAATGAAGTATGGAGTTTGGTGCCACATCCTAAACAAAATGTTGTGGGAACCTGTGATATCCTGGCCCCTAGGGTGGTGATATCCTGACCCAAGGCTTAATAGAATCAATAGAGTATCCCTACCAACAAGGTACATCATCTTCTTTTTTGGAAGCCTATCTCTAAAGAACCTCCAAGTTAAGCGTGCTTGGCTTGGAGCAATTTGGTATGGGTGACCGACCGAGAAGTTTTCTCGTGTGCGCATGAGTGAGGACAAAGTGCGCATAAAAGACCCATGTTGGTCTGTGGGGACAATATATGGTCCCAGGAGTAAGTACCGCCGGTCCGAGAGTGGACGAGGTGTTACAGAACCAAGTGGGTGTTCCGCAACAAACAAGACGAGTATGGGGTGGTGTCGGCGTTTCGACCCTGGGGGGGGGTCCCTGGACCGACGAGTAAAATTGTCGCTGCGTGCCCCACCCAGATGGGTTGGCGCGAGATGGAACACAAGGGGGGGGGGAAACATGGCTCGTGTTATCCTGCGCCCGAGGGATGCGCTTGCAGTAGGGGTTACAAGCGCTCGCGAGGGAGAGAGAGAGCCTGTTCGTCAGCCCGTCCTCCTGCGTGATGACCCTCTCGCATGAGGGCCATGGACCTTCCTTTTATAGATGCAAGGAGAAGGTCCAGGTGTACAATGGGGGTGTAGCTATGTGCTAACGTGTCCGGTAGAGAGGTGCCAGAACCCTGTGTACATGCCAACGTGGCTGTCGGAGAGGTGCTAGAGCCCTGTGCACGCGGCGTCGTGGCCGTCGGAGGAGCGCTTGAGCCCTGTAGAAGCACAGCTGTCGGGGCTGCTGGGACCTTGCTGACATCTCCTTGCTTCCGTAGGGGGCTGAAAACCACCGTCGTCATGGATGCACGCGTGGAGCCATCATTACTTGTTACCGGGGCGAGCCTGGATGGGACGCCGGTCTTGTTTCCCCGTAGCCTAAGCTAGCTAGGGGTAGGGTAATGATGCATCCTCTATGGTGCGGTCGGTCCGAGCCCAAGGTTGGGCGAGGCGGAGACTCCTCCTGAGGCCGAGGCCGGGGTCGGGCGAGGCAGAGACCACCTTCCGAGGTCAAGGTTGAGGCCGAGCCCTGGGGTCGGGCGAGGCGGAGACCACCTTCCGAGGCCGAGGCGGGGGCCGAGCCTTGGGGTCGGGCGAGGCGGAGACCTCCTCCTGAGGCCGTGGCGGGGGCCGAGCCCTAGGGTCGGGCGAGGCGGAGTTTCCTGTTGCGCCTGAGGCTGGACTCGACTGCTGTCAGCCTCACCCTGGCGGGTGGCACAACAGTCGGAGAGGGGCGAGCGGCGCTGTTTTCCTATCAGGTCGGTCAGTGGGAGGGCGAAGTGACTGCGGTCACTTCGACCTTGCCGATTGAGGCACGTGTGTCAGGATAAGGTGTCAGGCGATCCTCGCATTGAATGCGTCTGCGATACGGTTGGTTGGTGAGGCGATTTGGTCAAGGTTGTTTCACAACGAAGCCTGCCCGAGCTGGGCTTTGGGCGAGTCGAGGGTGCGCCCGTTGCTTGAGGAGGCCCTCGGGTGAGGCGTGAATTCGCCTGGGACTACTGTTCCCGCCCGAGGCTGGGCTCGGGCGAGGCGAGATCGTGTCCCTTGAGTAGACGAAGCCTTGACTTTAATTGTGCCCATCAGTCTCTGCAGTTTGTGCTGATGGTGATTACCAGCCGTGTTTAGGAGTGTTGGGGGTACCCCTAATTATGGTACCCGACAGTAGCCCCCGAGCCTCAAAGGGAGTGTTGGTACTCGCTTGGAGGCTTTGCCACACTTTTTTGCGAGGGGACTGGCCTTTCTCGGTTACACGTTGTTCCGGTGGGTGCGCACGAGCGCACCCGCCGGGTGTAGCCCCCGAGGCCTCGGAGGAGTGGTTTGACTCCTGTGAGGTCTTAATGCCTTTCGTGATGCCTCAGCCGGTCTGGTTGTTCCCTCATGCGTCCTGATCGTAGCCTAGGTGCATGGTCAGGTTTCGAGTTTTCAGGCTGGTTTATTGACGCTGTCAACGGTTTGGCCATAGCCGGGTTTGCGAGAGCAGCCCCTGAGCCTCTGCACGTAGCGAGAGGACAATCAAGGACTGTCTCGACTTTTATCATACGCCCTTCGTCGCCTTTCCGCAAGGAGGAAGGGGGGGAAAGCGCCATGCTACCCTCGTAGGGCGCTGAACATGGTGTCTCCAGTGAGTTGCTAACGGGTGATCCGAGTGGACGCTCGTGCCCCGTTCAATAAGGGTTGGCTAGTGGCCCAGAGGCGCGCTCCAAAAGTACCTGCAGGTGATTTGCCAGACCCGGTCCCATTCGATAGGGTCCGAGGGCTCGATGCCTCCCTCTGATGGGATTCCGTTACAAAATCGCTCCTGCTGGTCTTGGAAATGTCCTAGGGTACCTCGGGAGCGTAGCCCGAGCCTCGGCCATGTATCGGACGTACCCAGAGTCATCCCTCGCTCTGCGTGCTCTGGGGCGACTGTCGAACCCTTCCGAGGGGCTAGCCTTCGAACCCCTGATCAGTAGTGGGCGTGGAGCCCGAGTGCTCTGAGGCGGCTGTCGAACCCTTCCGAGGGGCCAGCCTTTGAACCTCTGATCAGTAATGAGCCTGAAGCCCGAGTGCTCTGGGGCGGCTGTCGAACCCTTCCGAGGGGCCAGCCTTCGAACCCCTGATCAGTAGGAGGGCTCGGGGCCCGCTTCCTTCGTGGAGAAGGATCCCTTTCGAAATATCCCCTTTCCCGGTCCCTGTAGCAAGAGAGATAAAGGGGAAGAGGAAAAGGATATGAATTTAAACGGTGTGGCACACCTTTTTTGATGCGGTCATCATGGCGGAGGTGAAAACGACGCCCGCTTCGCCTGCCAAAGGTGTTGCTTGTCCTGCCGCAGAGTGTTTCGCGGGGCGGCCGTTGCGCGTGCGCGAGTCGTTCGAGGAACAGGCGTTTCGCCTTCGAGTTTGAATTTCGCGGCAGGTTCGGGCGAAGTGTTGAACGGATCTCGCCCGGGCCTTTATATACCCAGAAGAGGGGCCGGCGATGGTTCTTTACTTTGCTGCTCGCCTTCTGCTTTGGTTTCCGCAACTTAAGAGAATAGCTAGAGAAAAGAAAACCGCGCACCTTGTCCCCTCCGCCTTCACCCCCTTCGTTCGGCGATGGCCGACAGGGTGACCGTCGTTCCGCCGCGCGATCCGTGGCCTTTCTCCACCGTCACGGTGGGCGATCTGGAGGCCCTCGTCACTGATGGTTTGCTCTGTCCCCTCTCCGGCGACCCGCAGCTGGAGTGGATGGTCCCTTCGAGCGGGGCCGACCCGACCCCGCCGCCGGGGTATGTGCTGAGTTTCGTCTCCTTCCATGAGCGGGGGTTCGGAGTGCCAGCGAGCCGTTTCATGCGGGCGCTCCTGCACTACTACGGGGTGGAGCTGCACAACTTCAACCCCAACTCCATTGCGCAAGTGGCCATCTTCGCAGCGGTTTGCGAGGGTTTTTTGGGGAATGACCCCCACTGGGATCTGTGGACCCATCTCTTCTCCGTGGAGCTTTTTGCCTTGACGACGAGGGAGAAGAAGGTCCGCATGGCGGTGCGGGCCGGTGGCTGCACCCTCCAGTTGAGGCAGGGGGCGCGCAGTAGTACATCCCCGCCATCCTTGTGTCTTCGAACAAGGGGTGGCAGCGCCGGTGGTTTTACCTCCGGAATGATGATGGAAGGCTCCCGTCGTTTTATCAACGAGTGGTGACTGCCGCCGGCAGCAACTGGCGCTGGGGGGCCACGCGCGAGAAACAGGAGAAACTCTAGCCCCTTCTGGAGGCCTTGCAGGAGTTACGAGATGGGAGGCTCACCGCCGCGAGGGTGGTCGCCGCCATCCATCGCTGGAGGGTGCTTCCCTTGGCAGAGCGGCGGTTGCCGCTTTCGGAGATGATGTCGGGGGTTGACTTGGAGGGTTCGCAGATGTCCTCGGCCTCCCTCTCTGCCGATGACCTCCACAGGCGGGTAGCGGGCACGGTAGGGAGGCTGGATGCCGGCGCCCTTACCCAGCCTGTGATGCGTCCCGAGCGTGGGTATGTGTCCCTGGTGAGTGTTCGCTCCTTCTATCTTGTGCCGGGTTGCCTTTGATTCTTACTGTTGAGATTTCCGTTCGTCTCCAGGAGTTGGGGTTTTACAAGCCCTCCCTGCCACCGGTCCCGGAGGACGCGGTGGACCGAGCCGCGTGGAGGGTCGCCGCAGAGAAGAAGAAGGAGAAGAAGGACGCGGAGAAGGCCCGGGCTTGCGAGCGGATGCGGGCTCGGGACGCCTTGGAGAGGCGCCGTCGGAGGCAGGAGAGGGACGGGCTCCCGAGGGAGCCGTCGCCGGAGACGCCTGACGACGACGATGATGATGATGACGACGAGGACGACGACATGGCGACCCGCCTTGGCCTTAGCCCGGATCTGAGGCTAGGCCAGGGGTCGTCGAGCCAGCCTCCAAGTGGGCTGGCACCGTCGGCATCTGGGCCAGGACATCAAGGTCCCGGTCCGAGGAGCGGGGGCAGGCCGAGGGGGTACTTGACCCCTTGGCCGAGGTAGTTGAGGTGACTCCGGGGAGTCAGGCCGACCCGCCTGTCCCCCAAGAGCAGTCGCCCGTGCCGGCTGTACAGGAGGTTGATCCTCGGGTCGTCGTGACTGCGCCTGGGTGGGCCGTCCCTTCGGTGCCCCGGGCGCCCGAGGTGGGAACGGCGCCAAAGCCGGCAGCGGGGCAAACCTTGGCAGCGCCTGTGGGGTCCGAGGCCCGAGGGGCCTTCCCGCAGGCACGATTGGCCTTGGTCCGGAGCGGGTAAGTATCTGAGGATACCTCTGTTTTGGCTCCCTCTTCGTGTGTCCTGATCTTGCTTTATCTTTTCCTCTCAGCAAACGGAGGCATGGTTCGGCCGGTCTGGCTCCCCGGAAGGCCCTTAAGACGGTGCCGGCTTCTGCAGCCAGTGCCGCACCGCGCCACGCGGGTTGGCTGGCCTCCGCACAAGACGCCCTCAAGCGGGGGACCCAGGCGGCATGAGTTGCCATGGGGCAAGCCCCCCAGGCCGACCCCCCCGTCGGGGTGGCCCTCGTGCCGGGGGAGGCTGCTGGCGCGGCCGCGGCCCTGAGCCCCCCTGACGTGTCGCTGGTGCCGGCACCAGCTCCTGCCGAGGCCGTTGCTGTTTTGCCCGTGGAGCCACCCATCGCCGCTGATGCTGGGATGGTAAGGTGCCGCTGTGTCACACCCGGCTTTAAGGGACAAAGCCAGGTGCATCTCATACATGCGCCAAGAAGACAACATATACAATAACAGAGTGAATAGAGATAAATGTCATAATAACATCAGAGTACTTATTACATAGCGGAAGACTTATTACAAAATAAAAGGGTAAATATAAAACGAACTAAGGATCGTTGGCGCGAATGTCAACTGAGAAACGCCACCTAGATCAAGTCGAATGCCTCAGTGTTAGGCGGCTCCTCTTCGACCACCTGTTCTTCTCCTGTGGGGGGTGTGAGATAGCAAGAGTGAGCTCACATACGTTCATAGCTCAACAAGTCGTGGGGAATAATGTGACATGAACTCACCAAAGGTGGGAGTTCATGAAGTGTAAGGCTGATCAATGAAGTAAAGGCTGAAGCTGAGCATTGCTTTTATAAGTTGGTCAAACTTTTATTAGCAATTACTAAGTGTAAGTAAATACCAAACCTTAATAATAAATGAAGTAATAGTAAAATAATCCCAAATGCGATGCAAATGTCAAATTAAATTTAAGTTCCATAAATTAATCATGTGAGGGTCCGAGCCGCTCATGACCGTGAGCACGGCTAGTATACCAGTTTTACACTCTGCAGAGGTTGCACATCTTTACCCACAAGTCATGTTACCCATCTGCCAAGAGATGGCCAATCCCATACACCTCTACCGAGGAGGCGAGGCAGGGTAACACTACGAGGCCTTTACAAAGTTCCACTAGCTTCAGAAATCCCGCTACAGTTTATAGGAAGCTCCAGTGCAGGGTTCTTGCCTGATCGCCATCGCAGCAAAATCAACCAAGGACCTCCCTACACTGACCCCTCCCCTACTGCCCTTGCCCCTTTCGGGTAAGGAAGACCTCCACTAGCTTTCCTAGTTAATCAGCCAAGGGCGTCCCATTATACCCTTGTAGTAGCACTGTTTTCCCGGGTGGTCGCTCCATGTTCCCATTAACATAATGATCTTAACATGAACAGTAATAATAAAAGAGAATAAAAGAGTAATTATGAATAAAGTATCTTCATACCCAAATCCACATAAAGCGATAGCAGGTACTACCCAAAGAAATATTTCAGTGGTAAACAAGGTATAAAGATAGCCAAAACTAGGGTAACCTATTGGGTCCCATCAAAATTATCCTATGCAGATCATTATAATTAATAAGAACATGGCTGGGAAAAAGTAAGTGATCAACGACACAACTTGCCTTCAATGAGCTCCTGCTCAGCTACCTCTACTTGTTGAACCTCAGTTTCCACAGTGGCTTGCTCGTCTATTCGCATCAACACAATACATACATAGTATAGCCAAAATCAACATCACACCAAACATGTAAATAAAATATGCAGTAAAAATCTACATATTAAAATGAAATCATAGGAACTGGAATCACTAAATTTGGAGTTATAGAGTTCAAGTTATGAATTTCCTAAGGTTTAATGTGATTAAAATAGGATTAAATGATAAATAAATTTTCTTACTGTTTTCATGTCAAAACAGAGACACTAGGTGATAGAGAATATTATTACAAAATTTTAGAAACTGGAATGGTTCAATTTGGAGCTCACATGGATTTTCTATGAATTAATTAAGTTCTAGGAATTGTTTTGTATTAAAAATGCATTTTCCCAATTCATTTAATCTGATTTACCCTTCTCTGGATGGCGCCTCAATACCCAGAAAAGCCCAGGGCCCAGGCGCAAGTTTCCAGAGACTCAGGGAACAATGGCCAATGTACTGCGGGTTTGTTATTAAATTGTCCAGGGACTCTTATGCAAAACGGATCCGCGAAGAGGTATCTAAGGTTTCTGGCCGCCCGATCGGAAATCAGGGGCCCGGATTAGATCGCTGAGGTTTACGAATCGGTACGCGATATCGAGCGCTGGATTAGGAATCAATGGCACGGATTTAAATAGATACTATCTAATCTGGACTTTACGATCTCCATCCTATGGTCTAGATCTAAAGCGCGAAGGGGTATCCTTTGGCCTAATCTCGGCCGCACGTTCAAAGATGGACGCACAGGATTAGGTCCCATGCGCACCGAACCGGTATATAGCGAGATCCCTTGGATCTCCAGTCAACGGTCTGGATTTAATTACTCCCGGATTCACCCAGACCCGACCGATCTAACATTAACGGTTGGGATCACGTAATCCCCAGGGATCGACACAGATCTGTCCGATCCCGAATCTACGCCTCAGGTTGCTCTCACGCGAATCGTTACCTAGGTCTAATCGTGACCATTGCCCTTGGATCTAACGGCGCACAGTGCCCTAACCCTGGATGCCGCCGGCGACGACATAAGGCACTCAAAACGCGGCGGCGCCATCGCCGTACCACGCCCGAGCTCGACCCCGAGCCCAAATCGCCATCACTACCCGGTGAAAACCGAATTGAAGGACCATCGAAACGAAGGAGAAGATCTGTACCGAGGATTTCGAAGCGACGCCACCTAGCGTCGACGCGCGGCGGATCCGCGGCCAAGGCGATGCTCCGGTGAGAAATTGGAGGCGGAAAGGCCCTTGCCCTTGCCCAATAACGCCGCAGATAGCTTCACCGCGGCACAGCGCAGACCCACGACCCGACCAAAAGTTCCAGGCGGCGGTGGATGGATGGAAGGCACGACAGCGTCGATTCTCTCTCAACTCTCCGCGCGGTATGACGGTGACGGCGGCGGAAGCCAACCGGTGTTTGGTCTATGGTTCGATGCGGGAGTTCCAAAAGCCCACGACTTATACCCCAGGGCGCGCGGAAGACTCCGACCCCAGCTCCCCGGCCGATTCGCGCGGATTCGTTGTAACGCCCTGGTCGCGGGGAAGACGGAGGCGAGCTGGTCGTTTGGCTGGCAAGTGGGGCCCATATGCAGTGACACCGGGTGCGCGGTCATCAGCGGCCAGCTGAGACGGCCAGGCGGGGCCCATTTGTCAGTAGCACTCGCAAGTGGGCGCGGAAGAGCTGGGCCACGCGGTGGAGGGGTTTCTCTGGGTGGGCCAGATTGGGGTATGGCGGCCCATGAGGCTTTTTATTCTTTTTTTCTTTTATCTTTTCTTTCTATTTTCTTCATTTCTAAGGTTTAGTTTGAATTTGGATTTTGAATTCGAACATTGTGCAGATTTTTATCCTCCAATCATATTGTGAAATGAAAATACAAATTTTTGGAAATAATAATATATCATTTTTATTTTTATATCATTTCTCCTCTCCTTTTCAAAACCCAAATTTTAATTTAGGGTTTGATTTAACTTCTAGTATTTATTATCTTATTATCCTTATTATTATTTTTATTATTATATTTAATGCACAAACATAAAAACTCCACATGATGCATTTTCTTTTATTTTGGTATTATTGGTTTTAACTAATCACTCTCAATTAGATGTGTGCTCTTTTTATGATGCAAATAAGGCACATAAAATGAGAAGATCTCTCTATATTCTTTATTTAGAATTTTGAGTATTACAAATCCTACCCCCCTTAAAAACAATCTCGTCCTCGAGATTTAGGAAGATCTAGGGAAAAGGTGGGGAAAATCTATACGAAGCTCTTCTTCTCTTTCCCAAGTTGCTTCATCTTCACCGTGGTGGCTCCATTGCACTTTGCACATCTTTATAACCTTATTCCTCGTAACTCGAGTCAAAGTATCCAAAATCTTGATGGGGTACTCAGCATAAGTTAGATCATCTTGAACACTAAGGTCCTCCATTGTTAACTGCTCCTCAGGTACCCTGAGACATTTCTTCAGCTGAGATACATGAAAGACATCATGAACATCCACAAGGTGATCCGGTAACTCCAATTGATATGCAACCTCACCCACTCGCTTTAAGATTAAGAAGGGTCCAATAAAGCGAGGGGACAACTTTCCTTTGACTTTAAATCTTCTCATACCCCTGAGTGGTGACACCTTCAAATAGACATAATCTCCCTCCTTAAACTCGAGCTGTCTCCTTCGAGTATTAGCATAGCTTTTCTGCCTGGATTGTGCAGTTCTCAAATTCTCCCTTATTTGCTGAACTTGTTCCTCTGCTTCTTGTATAATCTCAGGCCCAAACAACTGCCTTTCACCAGTTTGATCCCAATATAATGGAGTCCTACACTTTCTGCCATATAAAGCCTCAAACGGTGACATCTTCAAACTGGCCTGATAGCTATTATTATAAGAGCTCCGCATAAGGCAAACTCTTATCCCAACTTCCACCATGTTTAAGAGCACAAGCTCTTAACATATCCTCTAGCACTTGGTTGGTCCTCTGAGTCTGCCCATCAGTCTGTGGATGGTAAGCCGAACTAAAATTCAATCTCGTATCCAATGATTCGTGCAACTTCTTCCAATACTGAGAGGTAAACTGTGATCCCCGGTCTGACACAATCTTCTTTGGCACACCATGTAGGCAAACAATCCGTGCCATGTACAACTCTGCTAACTTGGCTCCTGAATACGTGGTCTTCACTGGAATAAAGTGGGCTACTTTAGTTAGCCTGTCCACAATCACCCATATAGAATCATATCCAGCAGACGTGCGGGGTAATCCAACAATGAAGTCCATGCCAATCTCTTCCCATTTCCACTCAGGTATCTTCAGTGGGTGCAGTAGTCCGGCTGGCCTCTGGTGTTCAGCCTTAACTCTTTGGCATACATCGCACATAGCCACATGTGCAGCCACATCTCTCTTCAAACCATACCACCAATACTTTTGCTTCAAATCCTGATACATCTTAGTGCTTCTAGGATTAATAGAATAAACTGAGTCATGTGCCTCCTTCAATATGGTTTCCCGAAGACTATCAATATCGGGAACACAGATCCGATTCTTGAACCATATGGTGCCTTGCTCATCCTCCATGAATTCTGGACCTCGACCTTCAGTAATCAGATCCTTAATCTCTTGAATTTTAGCATCACCAATCTGGCCCTTACAAATTTCTTGCTCCAAGGTAGGTTCCAATTCAATGGTAACTCCTTCAATGCGAGTAACTATCCCCAGGTTAAGTCTCCTGAAATCCTCAACAATCTCATCAGGTAGCTGGGCAACAACAGCTGAATGAACATGCTCCTTTCGACTCAAGGCATCTGCAACCAAATTTGCCTTGCCCGGGTGATAGTGAATCTCCAAATCATAGTCCTTAATAAGCTCCAACCAATGGCGTTGCCTAATGTTGAGATCCTTCTGAATGAATATACACTTCAAACTCTTATGATCCATGTATACTTGACACTTGGTTCCCATAATATAATGTCTCCAAATCTTAAGTGCGTGCACAACAGCTGCTAATTCTAAGTCATGAGTGGGGTAGTTCAACTCATGTTTTCGCAACTGGCGAGATGCGTAGGCAATCACATGTCCTTCTTGCATAAGCACACATCCAAAGCCTTAGCCACATGCATCACAATAAATATCAAATCCCTTCTGTAGATCTGGCATAACCAACACTAGGGCGACATCAATCTCTTCTTTAATTGATCAAAGCTTTCTTGGCACTTCTCGTCCACTTAAACTCTCTTCCTTTCTCCAAAAGCGAGGTCATAGGCTTGGCAATTTTAGAGAACCCTTCAATAAATCTCCGATAATATCCTGTAAGTCCCAAGAAACTCTGGACCTCAGTAACTATAGTGGGTATGCTCCACACCACTATCTCCTTGACTTTAGCAGGATCCGCTGATATCCCTCCATTAGAAATGATATGTCCAAGGAATGGCACCTCGCCAATCCAAAACTCGCATTTGCTATACTTGGCGTAGAGTTGATTATCTCTTAGCTTCTGTAGCACCAATCTTAGGTGTTCCTCATGATCACTTTCACTCTTAGAATAGATAAGAATATCGTCGATAAATACTACGACGAATCTGTCCAAATACTCCATAAACACCTTATTCATCAAATCCATAAAATAAGCTGGTGCATTAGCTAATCCAAACGACATAACAAAGAACTCATATAATCCATATCGAGTCGAGAAAGATGTCTTGGGAATATCCGATGGCCTAATCTTCATTTGATGATAACCCGATCGGAGATCAATCTTCGAGAATACCCTTGCACCTCTCATCTGAATAAATCCTCAATGCGGGGTAATGGACTCTTGTTCTTCACAGTGACATCGTTAAGGGACCTATAATCCAGGTACACCCCTTGTGATCCTTCTTTCTTCTGTACAATTAGAATCGACGCTCCACAAGGTGAGGAACTCGGACGAATGTACCCAACCTCTTGTAATTCTGTTAACTGCTTCTTTAGTCCCTTTAACTCTTCTACAGACATCCTGTATGGCTGTTTGAAAGTAGGGCAGTCCTAAGTAAAGGATCAATGACAAACTCAACTTCCCTATATGGTGGCATCCCTGGTGACTCCTCTGGAAAGACATCCGGAAAATCCTTAACCACACGAATGTTGTCACCAACAAACTTCTCATCGACTAAGAATGCCACTAGTCTGATGGTGGTAGTTACTGCAATTTCAACTTCAAATCTCTCTCCTTTGGAACTGGTGAGTTCTAAGGTTCCCTTAGCCTAGTGTATAAACTGTCTTTGCCTTTCTTAACCATGACATACCAAGTATCACGTCTATAGTGCTCTCTTCTAACACTATAGGGGTAGTCCATCTGGGTTAGAAATACAGGGTAAGAAAGGAAGAATTGTAGACAAGGCGAGTAATTACGAATCATGTTACTTTGGGGGATTTGTTAGCTAAGCAGATTAATGTTTTACCTATCATAGCTAATTCATTACCTTATAGTGGTACATACTAAGATGTCCAAATATAATGTTTCAATCAATCAAAGAAGCAAATCAGACATTTATCATCAGAACAATCAAACAACGTTTTTAAATATAGAAAATAGTTTCGATTTTTGTCTTAGGCTTCCTATCTCTTAAAAATGTCACAGGGGTAGGGATTCCAAGGTGTGAAATCCATCTTGTATCAGAATAGAAAATGTAAGAATGATCAGAGTAAAACAGTAGAAGGTGAGACAGGATCAAGGTAAGGTAAGTATAGAATGAATCAGAGTAAGGTAAGTAGTGAAGGGTTTTGTCCATTTCTATCTAGGTTTCGTCCTACAGTCAACATTTCCTCTAATACCACTTCTGTCACACCCGGCTTTAAGGGACAAAGCCAGGTGCATCTCATACATGCGCCAAGAAGACAACATATACAATAACAGAGTGTATAGAGATAAATGTCATAATAACATCAGAGTACTTATTACATAGCGGAAGACTTATTACAAAATAAAAGGGTAAATATAAAACAAACTAAGGATCGTTGGCGCCAATGTCAACTGAGAAACGCCACCTAGATCAAGTCGAATGCCACAGTGTTAGGCGGCTCCTCTTCGACCACCTGTTCTTCTCCTGTGGGGGGTGTGAGATAGAAAGAGTGAGCTCACATACGTTCATAGCTCAACAAGTCGTGGGGAATAATGTGACATGAACTCACCAAAGGTGGGAGTTCATGAAGTGTAAGGCTGATCAATGAAGTAAAGGCTGAAGCTGAGCATTGCTTTTATAAGTTGGTCAAACTTTTATTAGCAATTACTAAGTGTAAGTAAATACCAAACCTTAATAATAAATAAAGTAATAGTAAAATAATCCCAAATGCGATGCAAATGTCAAATTAAATTTAAGTTCCATAAATTAATCATGTGAGGGTCCGAGCCGCTCATGACCGTGAGCACGGTAGTATACCAGTTTTACACTCTGCAGAGGTTGCGCATCTTTACCCACAAGTCATGTTACCCATCTGCCAAGAGATGGCCAATCCCATACACCTCTACCGAGGAGGCGAGGCAGGGTAACACTACGAGGCCTTTACAAAGTTCCACTAGCTTCAGAAATCCCGCTACAGTTTATAGGAAGCTCCAGTGGAGGGTTCTTGCCTGACCGCCATCGCAGCAAAATCAACCAAGGACCTCCCTACACTGACCACTCCCCTACTGCGCTTGCCCCTTTCGGGTAAGGAAGACCTCCACTAGCTTTCCTAGTTAATCAGCCAAGGGCGTCCCATTATACCCTTGTGGTAGCACTGTTTTCCCAGGTGGTCGCTCCATGTTCCCATTAACATAATGATCTTAACATGAACAATAATAATAAAAGAGAATAAAAGAGTAATTATGAATAAAGTATCTTCATACCCAAATCCACATAAAGCGATAGCAGGTACTACCCAAAGAAATATTTCAGTGGTAAACAAGGTATAAAGATAGCCAAAACTAGGGTAACCTATTGGGTCCCATCAAAATTATCCTATGCAGCTCATTATAATTAATAAGAACATGGCTGGGAAAGAGTAAGTGATCAAGGGCACAACTTGCCTTCAATGAGCTCCTGCTCAGCTACCTCTACTTGTTGAACCTCAGTTTCCACAGTGGCTTGCTCGTCTATTCGCATCAACACAATACATACATAGTATAGCCAAAATCAACATCACACCAAACATGTAAATAAAATATACAGTAAAAATCTATATATTAAAATGAAATCATAGGAACTGAAATCACTAAATTTGGAGTTATAGAATTCAAGTTATGAATTTCCTAAGGTTTAATGTGATTAAAATAGGATTAAATGATAAATAAATTTTCTTACTGTTTTATGTCAAAACAGAGACACTAGGTGATAGAGAATATTATTATAAAATTTTAGAAACAGGAATGGTTCAATTTGGAGCTCACAGGGATTTTCTATGAATTAATTAAGTTCTAGGAATTGTTTTGTATTAAAAATGCATTTTCCCAATTCATTTAATCTGATTTACCCTTCTCTGGATGGCGCCTCAATACCCAGAAAAGTCCAGGGCCGAGGCGCAAGTTTCCAGAGACTCAGGGAACAGTGGCCAATGTACTGCGGGTTTGTTATTAAATTGTCCAGGGACTCTTATGCAAAACGGATCCGCGAAGAGGTATCTAAGGTTTCTGGCCGTCCGATCGGAAATCAGGGGGCCGGATTAGATCGCTGAGGTTTACGAATCGGTACGCGATATCGAGCGTTGGATTAGAATCAATGGCACGGATTTAAATAGATATGATCTAATCTGGACTTTACGATCTCCATCCTACGGTCTAGATCTAAAGCGCGAAGGGGTATCCTTTGGCCTAATCTCGGCCGCACATTCAAAGATGGACGCACAGGATTAGGTCCCATGCGCACCGAACCGGTATATAGCGAGATCCCTTGGATCTCTAGTCAACGGTCTGGATTTAATTACTCCCGGATTCACCCAGACCCGACCGATCTAACATTAACGGTTGGGATCACGTAATCCCCAGGGATCGACACAGATCCGTCCGATCCCGAATCTACGCCTCAGGTTGCTCTCACTCGAATCGTTACTTAGGTCTAATCGTGACCATTGCCCTTGGATCTAACGGCGCACAGTGCCCTAACCCTGGATGCCGCCGGCGACGACATAAGGCACTCAAAATGCGGCGGCGCCATCGCCGTACCACGCCCGAGCTCAATCCCGAGCCCAAATCGCCATCACTACCCAGTGAAAACCGAATTGAAGGACCATCGAAACGAAGGAGAAGATCTGTACCGAGGATTTCGAAGCGACGCCACCTAGCGTCGACGCGCGGCGGATCCGCGGCCATGGCGATGCTCCGGTGAGAAATTGGAGGCGGAAAGGCCCTCGCCCTTTCCCAATAATGTCGCAGATAGCTTCACCGCGGCACAGCGCAGACCCACGACCCGACCAAAAGTTCCAGGCGGCGATGGATGGATGGAAGGCACGGCGGCGCCGATTCTCTCTCAACTCTCCGCGCGGTATGACGGTGACGGCGGCGGAAGCCAACCGGTGTTTGGTCTATGGTTCAATGCGGGAGTTCCAAAAGCCCACAACTTATACCCCGGGGCGTGCGGAAGACTCCGACCCCAGCTCCCCGGCCGATTCGCGCGGATTCATTGTAACGCCCTGGTCGCGAGGAAGACGGAGGCGAGCTGGTCGTTCGGCTGGCAAGTGGGGCCCATATGCAGTGACACCGGGTGCGCGGTCATCAGCGCCCAGCTGAGACGGCCAGGCGGGGCCCATTTGTCAGTAGCACGCGCAAGTGGGCACGGAAGAGCTGGGCCGCGCGGTGGAGGGGTTTCTCTGGGTGGGCCAGATTGGGGTATGGCGGCCCATGAGGCTTTTTATTCTTTTTTTCTTTTATCTTTTCTTTCTATTTTCTTCATTTCTAAGGTTTAGTTTGAATTTGGATTTTGAATTCGAACATTGTGCAGATTTTTATCCTCCAATCATATTGTTAAATGAAAATACAAATTTTTGGAAATAATAGTATATCATTTTTATTTTTATATCATTTCTCCTCTCCTTTTCAAAACCCAAATTTTAATTTAGGGTTTGATTTAACTTCTAGTATTTATTATCTTATTATCCTTATTATTATTTTTATTATTATATTTAATGCACAAACATAAAAACTCCACATGATGCATTTTCTTTTATTTTGGTATTATTGGTTTTAACTAATCACTCTCAATTAGATGTGTGCTCTTTTTATGATGCAAATAAGGCACATAAAATGAGAAGATCTCTCTATATTCTTTATTTAGAATTTTGAGTATTACACGCTGCTCGAGGTCGTCTCCGACCTTCCCAGTCTCGGCCATAAGGAGAGGGCGACCGCTGTTGCCGAGGTCGGTGATCGGAAGCCCGCCTCCTTAGCCGAGGGGGTACCCAATGCGTCGACTGCAGGGGGTCCCGACGCCTTGGAGGAGGGGTGCGTAGAACCACGACCCGTCTTGGGGAGCGGCGACCTCATCCCCGCGCGACGCGATCCCAATGAGTGGCGTGGGCAGGCGCTCCGGTTCTGGACCCGTGGCGCCTCGAAACCCCTCTTCGTCCTTAATGATGAGTGGGAGGAGCAGTCTCGGGATGAGCTCCGTGAGTATGCCGAGGCAGCGATGGGGTCGCTTCGGGCGACCATGGAGATCCTTTCCAGGGACGTTCCCAGGGTCCTCCAGGTAAGGATTTCAGGCATACCTTTAGCGTGACCAGGGCATTCTTTGTGACACCCTGCTTCCCTTCCTCAGGATCTGACGGATCTAAGCACCGCCAAGTCGCTGTTCATCCGCCGCGAGACCGACGTCTGGGGTTCGCTACGGCTCCTAAGGGCCACGCTTACCGAGGCTACCAAACACCTTGCCCAATGGAGCACCGAGGCGGCGGACCTTCGGTTGCTCTGTGATGAGCTGGAGGTGGAGGCAGCGGCGGCGTGGGCAGAGGCGACGTCGGCACGGACGGAGGCGCAGTAGCGGCAGCTGGAACTTGGCCAGGTCATTGGCGAGCGGTACCAATCTCGGAACCAGGCTGCCGAGGCTGTAGGCTAGGCTGAGGCCCTTGGGGGCCTGCTAGCCGAGGTGTCTGCTCGGGCCAGAGCCCTTGCGGAGGACCTGGCCGTGGCCGTCGGGTCTGCCCAGTCCACCCAAGCCGCAGTCTCGGAGCAGCGTGCCCGGGCTGAAGGTATGTTTCGGCTGCTTTGTGACTTCGATTCAGCTTCATTCTTCAACTCGTGTCTGAAGAATTCTGTTTGGCTATTTGCAGAGTTCGAGACAGCTCTCAACGAGTCCGTCAAGGCACTTGCCCAGGCGGCCGACCAAGTGGCCATGTCCGAAGCTATCTCGGCCTTCTGCCAGGTCTTTGGCCTCGATGACGTCCCCTCGGGTAGCTCCCCCAAGAGTCGCCTGCGGGCCTTGGGCGGCCATGTGCGCAGCAGACTCCGCGAGGCGCTGCATCACAGTGTTAGGCGGGCCTTCGCCGTGCTCGCTTCCCACTATGACGTGGATCTGGAGCGGGTCAGCGAGGGGTACTGTCTACCCGACGAAGACGAGGCTGCCTTAGCCGAGGTTCAGAGGCTTGACGCGGCCGTCGCGGGCCCAAGCGCGGTGCTGGCGTCCTCCTTTGAGGTGGAGATCCTTCCGCTCGCGTCGCCGCCCGGGGCCGGGCCAGATCTCGCCGAGGGTGGAGATGAAGCCGAGGGTTCCGCTCCTCCCCCGGGCGATGCCTGCTTCTGCTGGAGCAGTCTGTTTGAAGCATGCATGTGTCTTTCGCGGCCGCCGAGGCCTAAACACTTTGTTGTCGTGTTATAAAGCTGCGTTTCTTTTCCTCTCGTGTCGAGTATCCGGACTTGTTCGTCAGTAGCAGAATCACTTATCCGAGTAAGAGTTACTTTTCGCGGAAGGTGACGAGTGAGGTATCCGTATCTCAGAGGCGTAGGAGTCCCTCGGCTCGGTCGGCCTTGCCGCTTACGTGCGCTCTTATTCGTTTTGTGAGATTCTGTTATCGATATAGTTGGAAAGCACGAAAGTCGTTTTGGTAGAAAACTTTTCCGAGGAAAATTTTGACGCAGAGGGGGTCCCCCCTTCTAGCCCCCGAGGGAGGGTCGGGCTTTGCCGAGGCAAGGCTGACCCTTCCTTGACGGTTAGACTTTATTCTTGCATGTATAGAAAACGAGGTATATGAATGACTTGAAAACATCTTAAGGGTAAAAGCAACGTAGCTGTCGGATGTTCCAAGCGTTGCTGTAGACCTCGCCTTGATTGTTGGCCAGCTTGTATGTCCCAGGCTTCAAAATCTTGGCGATGATGAAAGGCCCTTCCCAGGGAGGAGTGAGCTTGTGGCGCCCTCGGGCGTCCTACTGCAGCCGAAGTACCAAGTATCCCACCTGGAAGCCTTGGGGCCGAACCCCTCGAGCGTGATAGCGTCACAGAGACTGCTGATACCGCGCCGAGTGTAGTAAGGCCATGTCCCGAGCCCCCTCCAGCTGGTCCAGTGAGTCTTCTCGGCTGGTCTGGTTGCTTTGGTCGTCGTACGCCTTCGTCCTCGGGGAACCGTATTCTAAGTATGTGGGCAAGATAGCCTCGGCCCCATAGACTAGAAAGAACGGTGAGAAACCCGTGGCCCGGCTTGGCGTCGTCCTCAGACTCCAGACTACCAAGGGTAGTTCCTTCATCCACCGCTTGCCGAACTTGTTGAGGTCGTTGTAGATCCTCGGTTTAAGTCCCTGCAGAATCATGCCGTTGGCACGCTCCACCTGCCCATTCGTCATGGGGTGAGCCACAACGGCCCAGTCCACATGGATGTGGTGGTCCTCGCAGAAGTCCAGGAACTTCTTCCCAGTGAACTGGGTTCCATTGTCGGTGATGATGGAGTTTGGGACCTCGAAGCGATGGATGATGTTGGTGAAGAACGCCACCGCCTGCTCGGACCTGATGTTGGTTAGGGGTCGAACCTCGATCCACTTGGAGAATTTGTCGATGGCGACCAACAGGTGCGAGAAGCCCCCGGGTGCCTTCTGCAAGGGACCGACGAGGTCTAGACCCCACACAGCAAACGACCAGGTGATGGGTATTGTCCGGAGGGCCTGAGCGGGCAGGTGCGTCTGTCTTGCATAGAATTGACACCCTTGGCAGGAGCATACAATCCTAGTGGCGTCGGCCACCGCGGTCGGCCAGTAGAAGCCTTGTCGGAAGGTGTTCCCGACGAGGGCTCGAGGTGCTGCATGGTGACCGCAAGCCCCCGAGTGTATCTCTTGCAATAGCTCCTGTCCTTCGGCGACAGATATGCATCGTTGGAGAATGCCTGAGGGGCTGCGGTGGTAGAGCTCCTTTTCATCACCTAGTAAGACGAACGACTTGGCGCGCCGCGCCAGTCGCCGAGCCTCGGCCTTGTCGAGGGGTAGCTCTCCTTGATGGAGATATTGTAGGTACGGAGTCTGCCGGTTTCGATTAGACGTGACCCCATTCCGCTCTCCCTCGACGCGCAGTGCCTCACCCTCGGCGGCCGAGGATACCTCGGGCTGGGCCGAGGCCTCCTCGGGCTCGGGCGTGTCGTCGGTCTTAACGGAGGGTTGATGTATGTCTCTGGAGAAGACGTCCGGGGGAACCGTTGTCCGCCCCGAGGCTATTTTAGCCAGCTCATCCGCAGTCTCGTTGTACCATCAAGCGACGTGGTTAAGCTTGAGCCCGTAGAACTTGTCTTCCAGGCGCCGAACCTCGTCGCAGTAGGCCTCCATCTTCCGGTCGCGGCAGTGAGAGTTCTTCATGACTTGGTCAATGACAAGCTGTGAGTCGCCATGAGCATCGAGGCACCGAACCCCTAGCTTGATGGCGATGCGCAACCCGTTAACCAGAGCCTCGTACTCGGCCATGTTGTTTGACGCCGGGAAATGGAGGCGCAACACATAGCGGAGGTGCTTCCCGAGGGGTGAGATGAAGAGCAGGCCCGCACCTGCTCCTATTTTCATCTGCGACCCATCAAAGTACATGGTCTAGAGTTCCGGTTGGATCAGAGCTGTTGGTAGCTGGGTGTCGACCCATTCAGCCACGAAGTCTGCCAAGACTTGGGACTTGATGGCCTTCCGAGGAGCGAACGAGATTATCTCGCTCATGATCTCCACCGCCCACTTTGCTATCCTACCTGAGGCCTCTCGGCACTGGATGATCTCCCCCAGGGGGAAGGATGACACCACAGTCACGAGATGAGACTCGAATTAGTGTCGCAACTTTCGCCGCGTCAGAATTACTGCGTACAGTAGCTTCTGAATTTGCAAGGAACTGATCTTGGTCTCGGATAGCACTTCGCTGATGAAGTAGACCGGCCTCTGGACGAGCAGTGCATGCCCTTCTTCTCGTCTCTCGACTACAATCGCGGCGTTGACCACCTGAGTGGTCGCGGCTACGTAGATCAAGAGGGCTTCTCCCGCAGCGGGGGCACCAAGATGGGCGCGTTTGAAAGGAGCGCCTTTAAGTTTCCGAGGGCTTCCTCGGCCTCGGGGGTCCAAGTGAAGCGCTTGGTCTTCCTTAAAAGGCGGTACAAGGGTAGGCCCTTTTCGTCGAGGCGCGAGATGAAGCGGCTCAGAGCCGCAAGGCATCCCATGACCCTCTGTACCTCTTTCAAGTCTTTGATAGGCCCCATGTTGGTGATGGCCGTGATTTTCTCCGGGTTGGCCTCGATGCCCCGCTCAGAGACGATGAACCCCAGGAGCATGCCTCGGGGGACTCCGAAGACACACTTCTCGGGATTGAGTTTCACGCCCTTCGCCCTCAGACACTTGAATGTCGTTTCAAGGTCAGAGAGGAGGTCGGAGCCTTTCCTTGTCTTGACTACGATGTCATCGACGTAAGCCTCGACCGTTCGGCCGATGTGCTCTCCGAACACGTGGTTCATGCACCTTTGGTATGTCGCACCTGCATTCCTCAAACCAAATGGCATAGTAATATAGCAGTACATGCCAAAAGGTGTGATGAAAGAAGTCGCGAGCTGGTCGGACTCTTTCATCTTGATTTGGTGATAACCTGAGTAGGCATCGAGGAATGACAGGGTTTCACACCCAGCAGTGGAATCCACGATTTGATCGATGCGAGGCAGAGGGTAGGGAACCTTAGGACATGCCTTGTTTAGACCAGTGTAGTCTACACACATCCTCCATTTCCCACCTTTCTTTTTCACAAGCACAGGGTTGGCTAACCATTCGGGATGGAATACCTCTTTGATGAACCCTGCAGCCATCAGCTTGTGGATCTCCTCGCCTATGGCTCTGCGCTTTTCTTCGTCGAATCGGCGTAGAGGCTGCTTCACGGGCCAGGCTCCAGCTCGAATATCTAGCGAGTGATATCCGAGGGACTCCACACAAACACCTCGGCGTTCGCGCGGAGAAAGTCGACGAGCACTACTTCCTATTTGGGGTCGAGCTCGGAGCCGATCTGGACTTGCTTGCAGGCGTCGTTGCTAGGGTCAAGAGGGACGGACTTGACCGCCTCTGCTGGTTCGAAGTTGCTGGTGTGGCGCTTCACATCAGGCACCTCATTGGAGAGGCACTCCAGGTCGGCGATGAGGGCCTCGGATTCGGCGAGGGCCTCAGCGTACTCCACACACTCCAC
Organism: Zea mays; assembly: GCF_902167145.1. Classification (NCBI taxonomy): domain Eukaryota; kingdom Viridiplantae; phylum Streptophyta; class Magnoliopsida; order Poales; family Poaceae; genus Zea; species Zea mays. The sequence continues at coordinate 214,575,827 of NC_050096.1, read as the reverse complement.
GTCGCATTCGTATGCGTGTCGATATGTGGATCCGACAGTGATGACCCCGTTGGGGCCCGACATCTTGAGCTTGAGGTAGGTGTAGTTGGGGACGACCATAAACTTGGCGTAGCACGGTCTCCCCAGCACCGCGTGGTAGGTTCCTCGGAACTCGACCACCTCGAACATGAGGGTTTCCTTTCTGAAGTTGGAGGGAGTCCCGAAGCAGACGGGCAGATCGAGTTGTCCAAGGGGCTGGACGCGCTTCCCGGGGATGATCCCGTGAAAGGGCGCCGCACCGGTCTAGATCGTGGACATATCGATCTACAAGAGCCCAAGGGTCTCGGCGTAGATGATGTTGAGGGTGCTGCCTCCGTCCATGAGGACCTTGGTGAGCCTGACGTTGCCGATGACGGGGTCGACAACGAGCGGGTACTTTCTTGGGCTCGGCACGTAGTCGAGGTGGTCGCCTTGGTCGAAGGTGATGGGCTTGTCGGACCAGTCTAGGTAGACTGGCGCCGCCACCTTTACCGAGCAGACCTCCCGGCGCTCCTGCTTGCAGTGCCGAGCCGAGGCGTTCGCCACTTGCCCACCGTAGATCATGAAACAGTCATGGACCTCGGGGAACTCCTCTGCCTTGTCACCCTCCTTCTTGTCGTTGTCTTGGCCTTTGCCACCTTCCGCCGGGGGCCCGGCCTCGTGGAAGTAGCGCCGAAGCATGACGCACTCCTCAAGGGTGTGCTTGATGGGACCCTGGCGGTAGGGGCACGACTCCTTGAGCATCTTGTCGAACAGGTTGGCCCCTCCGGGAGGCCTCCGAGGGTTCCTGTGCTCGGCGGCAGCGACAAGATCTGCGTCGACAGTGTCGCGCTTTGCTTGCGGCTTCTTCCTGGCCTCGGGGACGCCTCGGGGATCTTCGTGCCGCGCTGGGCGGACGCCTCGGGGACGTCTTCCTGCTGGCGTCCCTGAGGCTGCTTGTCCTTCCGGAAGATGGCCTCGACCGCCTCCTGACCAGAGGCAAACTTGGTGGCGATGTCCATCAACTCGCTCACCTTGGTGGGAGTCTTGCGACCCAGTTTGCTCACCAGGTCGCAGCAAGTGGTGCTGGTGAGGAACGCCCCGATGACATCCGAGTCGGTGATGTTGGGTAGCTCGGTGCGCTGCTTCGAAAACCGCCGGATGTAGTCTCGCAGGGATTCCCCTGGCTGCTGGCGGCAGCTTCGGAGATCTCAAGAGTTCCCAGGGCGCACGTACGTGCCCTGGAAGTTTTCAGCGAAGGCTTTGACCAGGTCGTCCCAGTTGGAAATCTGCGCAGGAGGCAGATGCTCCAGCTAGGCTCGGGCGGTGTTGGAGAGGAACAGGGGGAGGTTGCGGATGATGAGGTTGTCATCGTCCGTTCCACCCAGCTGGTAGGCCAGCCGGTAGTCCGCAAGCCACAGTTCTGGCCTCGTTTCCCCTGAGTACTTAGTGATGGTAGTCGGGGCTCGAAACCGGGTCGGGAACGGCGCCCGTCGTATGGCCCGGCTGAAGGCTTGTGGACCAGGTGGTTCGGGCGAGGGGCTCCGATCCTCCTCGGTGTCGTAGCGTCCCCTACGCCTGGGGTGGTAGCCTCGGCGCACCTTCTCGTCGAGGCGGGTTTGACGGTCGCTGCGGTGGTGCTCGTTGCCGAGGCGACCCGGGGCCGCAGGCGTCGCGTCCCGCGTGCGCCCGGTGTGGACCGAGGCTTCCCGCATGAATCGAGAAGTCGCGGCGCGATGCTCCGGGGGGTACCCTTGCCTTCGGGAGGCAGAGCTCTCGGCCCGTCGGACTGCGGCATCCTCCAGGAGATTCTTGAGTTCTCCCTGGATACGTCGCCCCTCGATGGTGGATGGCTCCGGCATCGCTCGGAGTAGTATTGCCACTGCAGCCAGATTCTGGCTGACCCCGCTGGAAGCTGGGGGCAGCCTTGCCCTGGCATTGTCAGCGATACGGCGCTGGACGTCCCGGGCCTGATGACGCGCTTCTCCGACCAGTGCTCGACCTGCCCACTCCTGCTCGATGTTTTGCTGGAGCTGCACAAGTTGTCCTGCTTCCTCGTCGAGCTTGGCCTGCATCTCGCGGATTTGCTCGAGCTGTGTGTCCTAACCCCCCGCAGGGACTGGGACCACAGCTAGCTCCCGCAGGATGTCAACGCGAGGCGCAGGCCTAGGGGGATCATCGTCCTCCGGCATACCAAGGTGGTTGCCTTCGTCGTGACCCCCTAGATCGACGTGGAAACATTCGCGACTTGGGCCACAACCCTCGTCGTCAAGGCTGTGGCCATCATCGGAGCAATCGGAGAGGCAGTAGTCACATGCGGTCATGAAGTCTCGCATGGCACTGGGATTACCGAGCCCGGAGAAATCCCAACCAGAGTCGGGCTCGTCCTCTTCCTTGGAACCCGGGGGCCCGTAGGTCGAGACGGCCGTCAGTCGGTCCAAGGTTGACCACATATGGTACCCCGGAAGGTTAGGATATGCCTTTATGAAAGCGCTCACCGAAGCGGGGTCGCTTGGTGGATCGAAGCCGAATCTAAAAGGCATAGGGTGGAAAACGGACGGTACCTCTCGATCGATGGACGGTGACGAAGTCGCGTCGGGGACGGACTGCACCATTATCTCAGGTACAAGGCTAACGCCCAGCAAGTCCTCCGCGAGAGTGCTGGCGTCATCTGTCCGCTTGGGGTTGGCGTGTTGCGGGGAAACGTCACTCGCCGTCGTCTCAGGTGCGAGGTTAACGCCCGACATGTCCCCCGCTGGGTGCCGGCGTCGTCGACTCGCTCGACAGCCGACGAGGTGCCGCCTCCTGCCTGGCCATGGTTGCCCCGCCTCCTCCTCCTACGGCAAGGAAGGCGACGGGACAAACCCGGATGCTGCTCTTCTGCCACAGGGGGAAGACGTCGCCGAGTCCACCGCCGCCGGGCGGGCTGACGGCCATCGTTGTCGCTGTCGCGCTGCGGGGGAAGGAGTACCACGTCGTAGCTGCCGTCGAGGGACATGAACTCGAGACTCTCAAAACGGAGCAGCGTCCCTGGCTGAAGAGGTTGCTGGAGACTATCCATCTGGAGCTCAACGGGAAGTTGTTCGTCAACACGCAGCAGGCCCCTACCTGGCGCGCCAATTGTCGCTGTGTGCCCCAGCCCAGATGGGTTGGCGCGAGATGGAACACAAGATGGGGAAAACGTGGCTCGTGTTATCCTGCGCCCCGGGGATGCGCTTGCAGTAGGGGTTACAAGCGCTCGCGAGGGAGAGAGAGAGAGAGCCTGTTCGTCTGCCCGTCCTCCCGCGCGACGACCCTCTCGTATGAGGGCCCTGGACCTTCTTTTTATAGATGCAAGGAGAAGGTCCAGGTGTACAATGGGGGTGTAGCTATGTGCTAACGTGTCCGGCAGAGAGGTGCCAGAACCTTGTGTACATGCCAACATGGCTGTCGGAGAGGTGCTAGAGCCCTGTGCACGCGATGTCGTGGTCGTCGAAGGAGCGCTTGAGCCCTGCAGAAGCATAGCTGTCGGGGCTGCTGGGACCTTGCTGACGTCTCCTTGCTTCCGTAGGGGGCTGAAAACCGTCGTCGTCATGGATGCACGCGGGAAGCCATCATTACTTGTTACCGGGGCGAGCCTGGATGGGACGCCGGTCTTGTTTCCCCGTAGCCTAAGCTAGCTAGGGGTAGGGTAATGATGCATCCTCCGTGGTGCGATCGGTCTGAGCCCAAGGTTGGGCAAGGCAGAGACTCCTCCTGAGGCCGAGGCCGGGGTCGGGCGAGGGCGCGATTCCTCCCGAGGTCGAGGTTGAGGCCGGGCCCTGGGGTCGGGCGAGGCAGAGACCACCTTCCGAGGTCGAGGTTGAGGCCGAGCCCGGGGGTCGGGCGAGGCGGAGACCACCTTCCGAGGCCGAGGCGGGGGCCGAGCCCTAGGGTCGGGCGAGGCGGAGACCTCCTCCTGAGGCCGTGGCGGGGGCCGAGCCCTGGGGTCGGGCGAGGCGGAGCTTCCTGTTGCGCCTGAGGCTGGACTCGACTGCTGTCAGCCTCACCCTGGCGGGTGGCACAGTAGTCGGAGAGGGGCGAGCAGCGCTGTTTTCCTGTCAGGTCGGTCAGTGGGAGGGCGAAGTGACTGCGGTCACTTCGACCTTGCCGACTGAGGCACGTGTGTCAGGATAAGGTGTCAGGCGATCCTCGCATTGAATGCGCCTGCGATACGGTCGGTTGGTGAGGCGATTTGGTCAAGGTTGCTTCACAATGAAGCCTGCCCGAGTTGGGCTTCGGGCGAGTCGAGGGTGCGCCCGTTGCTTGAGGAGGCCCTCGGGCGAGGCGTGAATTCGCCTGGGACTACTGTTCCCGCCCGAGGCTGGGCTCGGGCGAGGCGAGATCGCGTCCCTTGAGTAGACGAAGCCTTGACCTTAATCGTGCCCATCAGTCTCTGCAGTTTGTGCTGATGGTGATTACCAGCCGTGTTTAGGAGTGTTTAGGTGGTGACAAGAAATAAGGCGAGACTTGTGGCAAAAGGATATGCCCAAGTCGCATGTTTGGATTTTGAGGAGACTTTTGCTCCTGTAGCTAGGCTCGAGTCTATTCGCATACTATTAGCCAATCCTGCTCATCGTTCTTTTAATCTCTATCAAATGGATGTGAAGAGCGCTTTCCTCAATGGACCAATCAAGGAGGAGGTGTACGTGGAGCAACCCCCTGGCTTCGAGGATGACCGGTACCCCGACCATGTGTATAAGTTCTCTAAGGTGTTGTAAGGACTTAAGAAAGCCCCAAGAACATGGTATGAATGCCTTAGGGATTTTCTTATTTCTAATGCTTTCAAGGTCGATAAAGCTGATCCTACTCTTTTTACTAAGACTTGCAATGGTGACTTGTTTATATGCCAAATATATGTCGATGACTTAATATTTGGTTCTACTAATCAAATGTCTTGTGAGGAGTTTAGCAGGGTGATGATGCAGAAATTTGAGATGCCCGTGATGTGAGAGTTGACTTACTTCCTTGGATTTCAAATAAAGAAACTCAAGGAAGGGACCTTTATATCTCAAACGAAGTACACACAAGATATCCTAAAGAAGTTTGGGATGAAGGACGCCAAGCCTGCTAAGACGCTAATAGGAACTGATGAACATTTGGACCTCAATGCGGGAGGTAAGTCCGTAGATCAAAAGGTATGCCGATCTATGATAGATTCCTTGTTTTATCTTTGTGCAGGTAGACCAGATATTATACTTTCTATTTGAATATATGCTAAATTTCAATATGATCCCAAGGAAAGTCACCTTGTGGCTGTGAAGTGCATTCTTCGATATTTAGTTCATACGCCTTTCATTGGGCTCTGGTATCCTAAGGGGTCTCTACCTTTGACTTGGTTGGATATTCAGACTCTGACTATGTCGGGTGCAAAGTTGATAGGAAGAGCACATCAGGGACTTGTCAGTTTCTAGGAAGGTCCCTGGTGTCATGGAGTCAAAGAAACAAACATCTATTACCCTATCCATCACTGAGGGCGAGTATATTGCGCATGTCAGTGTTGCACGCAACTACTTTGGATGAGGCAAACCCTGCAGGACTTTGGCTACAATCTGAGCAAAGTCCCACTCATATGTGGTAATTCGATTGCAATGCGTTTGGTGAATAATCCCGTTGAACACAGCTGCACTAAGCACATAGACATCTGACATCACTTTCTGAGAGACCACCACCAAAGGAGAGATATTGATGTTTTTCATGTTAGCACCGATCACCAGCTAGTCGATATCTTCACCAATCCTTTAGATGAGAAAAGGTTTTGTAAGCTGCGTAGTAAGCTAAATTTCTTAGATTCGCAGAACTTGGATTGATCTATAGCATAAATGTGTTGCTATGTATTTGATCATGTTATTTTGAGCTTAATTGTCTTTATTGCTTATTATGGTGCTCAAGTTGTAGAATATCATCCCCAGACCTCACAAGTTCTTGTGCAAATGATGCATGTGTTTAGGGGGAGGATATGATGCAACTTAACCCTTTGAGACTAATATGTTTGCTGTCACACCCGACTTTAAGGAACAAAGCCAGGTGCATCTCATACATGTGCCAAGAAGACAACATATATAATAACAGAGTGTATAGAGATAAATGTCATAAAACATCAGAGTATTTATTACATAGCGGAAGACTTATTACAAAATAAAAGAATAAACATAAAACGAACTAAGGATCGTTGGCACCAATGTCAACTGAGAAACGCCACCTAGATCAGATCATACTCTTCGCCTTGTGGCTCCTCCTAAACCACCTGCTCTTCTCCTGTGGGGGGGTGTGAGACAGCAAGGGTGAGCTCACACATGATCATCGCTCAACAAGTTGTGGGGAATAATGTGACATGAACTCACCAAAGGTGGGAGCTCATCGAGTGTAAGGCTTATCAAAGAGAATGGTTAAAGCTGAGCATTGCTTTTAATGTTGGTCAAACTTTTATTAGCAATTACTAGATGTAAGTAAATACCAAACCTTAAATAAAGTAATTGAACAAAATTAATAATAATCCCATCCATATGCAAATGACAAAATTGAATTTAAGTTCCATAAATTAATCATCAGAGAGTCCTGAGCTGCTCATGACCGTGAGCTCGGCTAGTATGCCAGTTTTACACTCTGCAGAGGTGGTACCCTTTACCCACAAGTCATGTTACCCATCTGCCAAGGGATCGCGACTTCTCATACACCTCTACCGAGGAGGCGAGGCAGGGTAACACTACGAGGCCTTTACAAAGTTCCACTAGCTTCAGAAAACCCGCTACAGTTTATAGGAAGCTCCAATGCAGGGTTCTTGCCTGACCGCCATCGCAGCAAAATCAACCAAGGACCTCCCTACACTGACCACTCCCCTACTGCCCTTGCCCCTTTCGGGTAAGGTAGTCCTCCACTAGCTTTCCTAATTAATCAGCCAAGGGCGTCCATAAACCCTTGTGGTGGCACGTGTTTCTCAAGTTAAGCTCTATGTTCCAATTAACATTAATGATCTTGGCATGAACATAAATAGAATAACAAAATAACTGGAACATAGATATGATAAATAATTATCCCAAATCCATGTAAAGCAATAGCAAACTACCCAAGTGATTCAGGGGTAAACAAGGTAATGAGATAAACAATCTAGGGTAACCTATTGGGTCCCATCAAAATTAACCTATGCATGAATAAATGATATTAAAGAACATTATTGGGTAAAAAGTGGTCAAGGGCACAACTTGCCTTCAATGAGCTCCTGCTCAGCTACTTCAACCTGCTGCTCACCAGGGTCCCCAGTAACGGGCTCTTCTACTCGCCACAATACAAACAAGCACAATGTATATAGAGAAATTATCATCACACCAAACATGTACACAAAATACACAGTAATAATCTACACATTAAAATAAAATCCTAGGAACAGGAATCATAATTTTTGGAGTTATAGATTTTAAGTTATGGATTTTCAAAGGTTTTATGTGTTTAAAATAGGATTAAGTGTGGGATTAATTTTCTTACTGTGGTTATGACAAAACAAAGACTCTAGGTGGTAGAGAATAAAATTACAAAATTTTAGAAAGTGGAATGGATTAATTGGAGCAAGTATGAATTTTCTATGAATTTCACAAGTTATAGGGTTTATTTTTATATTAAAAATCAAATTCCCAATTCATTTAATCAAATTAAAACAGCTCTGGACTAGGCCTCATTTTCTGTGAAGCGCAGGGGTCTCGGGACAAGAAACTCGAGACACAGCGCATAGTGACTAATGGACGGCGGGTTGATTTTAATGAAACCGAGGGGCTATTTTGCAGTTTTGGCTCGGTCGAAGGGGTATGGAGCCGTCTCGGCCGTCCGATTAGAGCTCGACGCGTAGGATCAGATCCGCTCACTATGCAAACATGTACGCATCGCTGACTATTAGATCAAAGATCTACGGTCCATATTCTAAATAATCGTGCTCCACCCGAGACCGATCGATCACAATCGAACGGGTTCGGTCTCACGCGTGAAGCGGTACTCTGGGTCTTAATCGCTAGCGTTCATTTTAGATCGGGCGGTCAGGATTCCTTTACCAAAGCCCGATCGAGGAAGCGGCGGCGCCGCCACCATTCATGGCGGAGGATCGCCGGACTTGGGCGATTCGGCCAGACGACGCTCCTATTCTATTGTGGCTCGGTTTAAACAGAGTACGGGTTGATGCAGAACGTACAGGTAGGAAACTTACCGCAATTGGACGCCGGGTTGGGGCAGGTCGCGGCGAAGTGCGGATCTTCGCACCCGCCACACTCCGATGAGAAGGGGCCACCGCGTCGGTCGATTGCACACGCTTGGCTCACACTGGTGACCGCCCTCCGGTCCCGACAAGGATGTTAAACGATTGCGGCTCGAGATGAATGGCGATGAGCTACACTCCCCTCTCAATTTGTCTTGGCGGCACTAGTGGTCAAATAGGAGTAAGGCACGGCGAAATTGGAGGGCTTCAGGGAACGGCTCGAGGTCGCGTGTGGTTGAGAGGGGAGCGGAGAGGTTTTGCCCTGATGTTATAAGGGGGCCGCGAGGTGGGTGGAGCTAGTGCCGCGGATTGCGCGCGGATTCTGTTGCAACAGCACGCCGCGAGGAAGAGGGAAACCCTGACGGGTGGGTCCCACACGTAAGCGAATTACAGAGGCAGTGCGGCGCGGTGGCTTAGTCTGACGCGAGGGCCCCGCCTGTCGGCTCTACTGAGAACGCGGGCGTGCAAGGGGGTAATGGGCCGAGCGGGGGGGGGGGTTGTTCTTCTGGTGGGCCGGAAGGGAGCTTTAGGGCCCAGACAGGTTTTGTCTTCTTCTTTTTAGATTTTATTTTCTATTTTTTTTATTCTCAACTATTTTGAATCCGAATTTAGAATTCAAAAATAAGTGCAAATTTAAACTCATTTTAACCCTGCAATTTGGTCACATCTTCATGTGATGAAGTTATTTAATGAGATCATTTTGTATTGCATAATCTTTCTTTCTTTCCAAATCCTAGAATTTCCTTTTAGATCTTAAATTCCCATTTGGGTATTAATATATTTCTTTTCACATTATTCTATGTTGCCACCAAAATGCACACAAAATAAAATACCAGCATGATGCATAATTTATTTGAGTGTATTTTGTTAATTATTTATTTGTTTAATTATGGTGTTCACATGAAATGAGAAACATAGATAACTCATATATGTATACGGAGTACAATTTCGCTGCTTAGACTCTATTTACAAAGTAGGTGTTACAAATCCTACCCCCCTTAAAAATAATCTCATCCTCGAGATTTAGGAAGAACGAGGAAAAAGTGGGGGAAATCTATACGAAGCTCTTCTTCTCTTTCCCATGTTGCTTCATCTTCGCCATGGTGACTCCATTGCACTTTACACATCTTTATCACCTTATTTCTTGTAACTCGAGTCAATGTATCCAAAATCTTGATCGGGTACTCCGTGTAAGTCAAATCACCTTGAACACTGAGCTCTTCCATTGGTAACTGTTCCTCAGGGACACAGAGACACTTCTTAAGTTGAGACACATGAAATACATTATGCACATCCGATAGCGTAGCAGGTAGCTCGAGTTGGTATGCCATCTCCCCAACTCGCCTAAAGATCAAGAATGGTCCAATGTAGCGAGGGGACAGTTTGCCCTTAACTTTGAATCTCCTCATTCCACGAAGTGGTGACACCTTGAGATACACATAATCTCCTTCTTCAAATTCCAGTGGCCTCCTTCTATTATCAGCATAACTCTTTTTCCTGGTTTGAGCCACCCTCAAATTCTCTCGAATTATACGGACTTGTTCTTCTGCTTCTTGAATCAGTTCAGGCCCAAAGAACTGTCTCTCTCCAGTCTGATCCCAATACAAAGGAGTCCTGCACTTCCTCCTATATAAAGCTTCAAAAGGTGACATCTTCAGACTAGCCTGATAGCTATTATTATATGAGAACTCAGCATAAGGTATACTCTTATCCCAACTTCCTCCATGCTGAAGGGCACATGCTCTCAACATATCTTCCAATACTTGATTAGTCCTTTCAGTCTGTCCATCAGTCTGAGGGTGATAAGCTGTACTAAATTTCAACTTCGTACTCATATTCTCATGAAAGCTTCTCCAAAATCTTGAGGTAAACTGCGAACCTCGATCAGACACGATCTTCTTTGGTACTCCATGTAAACACACAATCCGAGCCATATATAACTCTGCTAGCTGAGAACCTTTATAAGTAGTCTTGACAGGAATAAAGTGAGCCACTTTAGTCAATCTATCCACAATCACCCATATAACATCATATCCTTTTTGGGTGTGAGGCAATCCAGTAATGAAATCCATACCAATCTCTTCCCACTTCCACTCGGGTATCTTCAGTGGGTGCAATAGTCCAGCTGGCCTCTGGTGTTCAGCCTTAACTCTTTGACATACATCGCACATAGCCACATGTGCAACCACATCTCTTTTTAATCCATACCACCAATATTTCCGCTTCAAATCCTGATACATCTTGGTACTACCAGGATGAATAGAATAATCCGAATCATGGGCCTCCTTTAAAATAGTCTCTCGAAGGCTTTCAATATCAGGAACACACATCCTGTCCTTGAACCATACGGTGCCTTGCTCATCTTCCGTAAATTCCGGAACTCGACCTTCAGTAATCAGATCCTTAATCTCTTGTATTTTTGCATCACCAATTTGGCCTTTGCGGATCTCTTGCTCCAAGGTAGGTTCCACATCAATAGTAACTCCTTCAGTGTGAGCAACTATCCCCAGGTTAAGTCTCCTGAAATCCTCAACAATCTCATCGGGTAGCTGGGAAACAATAGCTGAATGAACATGCTCCTTTCGACTCAAGGCATCTGCAACCAAATTTGCCTTGCCCGGGTGATAGTGTATCTCCAAATCATAATCCTTAATAAGCTCCAACCAACGGCGTTGCCTAAGGTTGAGATCCTTCTGAGTGAATATATACTTTAAACTCTTATGATCCGTGTACACTTGACACTTGGTTCCCATGATATAATGTCTCCATATCTTAAGCGCATGCACAACGGCTGCCAATTCTAAGTCATGAGTGGGGTAATTCAATTCGTGTTTCCGTAACTGACGAGAAGCATATGCAATCACATGTCCTTCCTGCATGAGCACACATCCTAAGCCTTGGCCACATGCATCACAATATATATCAAATCCTTTCTGTAGGTCTGGCATAACCAACACTGGTGGTGACATCAATCTCTTCTTCAATTGATCAAAGCTGTCTTGGCACTTCTCGTCCCACTTAAATTCTCTGTCCTTCTCCAGAAGCGAGGTCATAGGCTTAGCAATCTTAGAAAATCCTTCAATAAATCTCCGATAATATCCTGCTAGTCCCAAGAAACTCCAAATCTCAGTAACTGTAGTGGGTACTCTCCACTCCATTATCTCCTTAACCTTAGCAGGATCCACTGATATTCCTCCATTAGAAATAATATGACCAAGAAATGGCACCTCGCCAATCCAAAACTCGCACTTGCTAAACTTGGCATAGAGTTGATTATCTCTTAGCTTCTGTAGCACCAATCTCAGATGTTCCTCATGATCACTATCACTCTTGGAATAGATAAGAATATCGTCGATGAATACTACGACGAATCTGTCCAAATACTCCATAAACACCTTGTTCATCAAGTTCATGAAATAAGCTGGTGCATTAGTTAATCCAAACGACATAACAGTGAACTCATATAATCCATATCGAGTCGAGAATGTTGTCTTGGGAATATCCGATGGTCTAATCCTCATCTGATGGTAACCCGAGCGGAGATCAATCTTCGCAAATACCTTTGCACCTCTCATCTGATCGAATAAATCCTCAATACGTGGTAACGGATACTTGTTCTTCACAGTAACATCGTTGAGAGATCTATAATCCACACACATTCTTTCTAATCCATCCTTCTTCTGTACAAACAAGACCGGTGCTCCCCAAGGCGAGGAACTCGGACGAATGTACCCAGCCTCTTGTAACTCAGTTAACTGCTTCTTCAGTTCCTTCAACTCTTCTACGGACATCCTATATGGCCATTTAGAAATAGGGGCAGTTCCAGGTAAGAGATCAATAACAAACTCAACTTCTCTATCAGGTGGCATCCCTGGTAACTCCTCTGGAAAGACATCCGGAAAATCTCTAACCACACGGACGTTATCACCAACAAACTCCTCAGGTATAAAGAACATTGCACACTTGGATGAGGTGGTTACTGCGATATTAACTTGAAATCTTTCTCCTTTAGTGGTAGTGAGTTCTACGGTACCTCTACCACATGCTATAATGGCCTTTGCCTTTCTCAACCATGACATACCAAGGATCAGATCTATACTGCTTGCCTCTAATATTATAGCAGTAGCTCCAAATTCTCTACCCATAATTGTTAATGTCAATCTACGTGTCATTTGATTCGCCTCGACAGGCCCTTTAGGTGTAATTACTATCATGGGTTTTCTCATTTTTAGCAGTGGTATTTCATTTGTGTTGGCATATCTAGCAGACATAAATGAATGTGTAGCACCAGAATCAAATAAGATGGTTGCAGGAATTGCATTAACATAAAACATACCAAGTACGATGTCTGCACCATCCGGAGTAGCATCAACGCTGACTTGATTAACCTTGGCAATAGAATATCCCTTGCCAGATCCTGGAGTTTGTTGCCTATTCTGAACTGGAGTAGTAGCAATCCTCTGTGGATAGACATTTGCATAATGACCAGTCTTCCCACACTTGAAACACGTAGTGCCTGGACTCTGTCATGAAAACTTTGTCGGGGTGCCAGTAGGGGTAGCCTATCGAGGAGGTGGAGTCCTCAGTGGTGATTGCTGAACTGGGCGCTGGCCTCCGCCAGTGCGAACTGGTGTTCCCTGGGGTGAACTGTAGCGAGGACGAACACTGCTGCTTCCTTGTCCTTGAGATATAGCCTTTCTCTTCAAATCTCCCAGCTGAACACGCTTGTGTTCAATGGCTAGCGCCTTATCGAGTAGCCTCTAAAATGATGGAAATGTGTGTGCCACTAGAGCATACTGCAGGGGTCCATTAAGTCCTTCAATAAAATGCTCTTGCTTCCTCTCATCCTCAGCAACTTCATCAGGGGCATATCTAGATAACTGGATAAACTTGTCGCGGTACTCGCTGACTGACACACTTCCTTGCTTCAGCGACAGAAATTCCTTCTTCTTAATCTTCATTAATCCAGCTGGTATATGATAATTCCGGAACTGCATAATGAACTCTGCCCAAGTGATAGTATCAGCAGCATCGTGGGCAGCAGTATATGAATCCCACCAGTCAGCAGCAGGACCTGCCAGACGTCCAGAAGCATATAACACTTTCTCCCGGTCAGTGCATTGTGCAATATTCAACATCTTCTCAACGGACTTCAGCCAATCATCCGCGTCCAGTGGATCAGGAGAGCTTGCAAATGTAGGTGGCTTATGGCTCATGAACTCCCGGCGCTTATCTCGGGGTGGAACTGGTGGTGGTGGTGGAGGTAGTGGTACTTGTTGCTGTTGCTGCTGTTGCTCCCTCCTTTCCTGACGTATCTCTTCTCGTTCTTGGCGCAGCTCTCGACGTATATCCTCCTGCTCTTGGCGCATCTCCTGGCGTTCCTGCTGCATCTGAGCACGCATATCTGCCATAGTGTCCGCCATCTGTTGCATCATCCTCATCTGAGCTGCAACCAGTGGGTCAACTCCTGCTGGTGGAGGCGGTGGTGGAGGATCCATCTCTACTGGTTGTGGCTGGGGTTGTCTAAATATCCTCCGAGTGTGTCGATTGGGAGGTAAATCAATTCCACCACCCCGCCTGGTATTGACCATCTGAGTTAGATACATATGGTAAGAGAATAGTAGACAAGGCAGGTATTTACAAATCAGGTTAATTTGGGGGATTTTATTAGCTAAGCAGATCAATATCTTACCTACCATAGCTAATTCAATATCTTATGGTGGTACATGCTAAGATGTCCATCTATAATAATTCAATCAATCAAAGAAGCAAATCAGGCATTTATCATCAGCACAATCAACCAATCATTTTTTTAAATAAAGAAAATAGTTTTAAATTTTGTCTTGGGTTCCCTATCTCTTAAAAGATCATAGTGGTAGGATTCCAAGGTGTGAAATCCATCTTGTCTTAGAATAGAGGAGGTAAGAATGATCAGAGTAGAACAACAAAAGGTGAGACAAAATCAAGATGAGATGAGTATAGAATGAGTCAGAGTAAGGTAAGTACGAAAGGGTCTATCCATTTCTATCTAGGTTTCGTCCTACAGTCAACATTTCCTCTGATACCACTTCTGTCACACTCGGCTTTAAGGAACAAAGCCAGGTGCATCTCATACATGCGCCAAGAAGACAACATATATAATAACAGAGTGTATAGAGATAAATGTCATAAAACATCAGAGTATTTATTACATAGCGGAAGACTTATTACAAAATAGAAGAATAAACATAAAACGAACTAAGGATCGTTGGCGCCAATGTCAACTGAGAAACGCCACCTAGATCAGATCATACTCCTCGCCTTGTGGCTCCTCCTGAACCACCTGCTCTTCTCCTGTGGGGGGGGTGTGAGACAGCAAGGGTGAGCTCACACATGATCATCGCTCAACAAGTTGTGGGGAATAATGTGACATGAACTCACCAAAGGTGGGAGCTCATGGAGTGTAAGGCTTATCAAAGAGAATGGTTAAAGCTGAGCATTGCTTTTAATGTTGGTCAAACTTTTATTAGCAATTACTAGATGTAAGTAAATACCAAACCTTAAATAAAGTAATTGAACAAAATTAATAATAATCCCATCCATATGCAAATGACAAAATTGAATTTAAGTTCCATAAATTAATCATCAGAGAGTCCTGAGCTGCTCATGACCGTGAGCTCAGCTAGTATGCCAGTTTTACACTCTGCAGAGGTGGTACCCTTTACCCACAAGTCATGTTACCCATCTGCCAAGGGATCGCGACTTCTCATACACCTCTACCGAGGAGGCGAGGCAGGGTAACACTACGAGGCCTTTACAAAGTTCCACTAGCTTCAGAAAACCCGCTACAGTTTATAGGAAGCTCCAATGCAGGGTTCTTGCCTGACCGCCATCGCAGCAAAATCAACCAAGGACCTCCCTACACTGACCACTCCCCTACTGCCCTTGCCCCTTTCGGGTAAGGTAGTCCTCCACTAGCTTTCCTAATTAATCAGCCAAGGGCGTCCATAAACCCTTGTGGTGGCACGTGTTTCTCAAGTTAAGCTCTATGTTCCAATTAACATTAATGATCTTGACATGAACATAAATAGAATAACAAAATAACTGGAACATAGATATGATAAATAATTATCCCAAATCCATGTAAAGCAATAGCAAACTACCCAAGTGATTCAGGGGTAAACAAGGTAATGAGATAAACAATCTAGGGTAACCTATTGGGTCCCATCAAAATTAACCTATGCATGAATAAATGATATTAAAGAACATTATTGGGTAAAAAGTGGTCAAGGGCACAACTTGCCTTCAATGAGCTCCTGCTCAGCTACTTCAACCTGCTGCTCACCAGGATCCCCAGTAACGGGCTCTTCTACTCGCCACAATACAAACAAGCACAATGTATATAGAGAAATTATCATCACACCAAACATGTACACAAAATACACAGTAATAATCTACACATTAAAATAAAATCCTAGGAACAGGAATCATAATTTTTGGAGTTATAGATTTTAAGTTATGGATTTTCAAAGGTTTTATATGTTTAAAATAGGATTAAGTGTGGGATTAATTTTCTTACTGTGGTTATGACAAAACAAAGACTCTAGGTGGTAGAGAATAAAATTACAAAATTTTAGAAAGTGGAATGGATTAATTTGGAGCAAGTATGAATTTTCTATGAATTTCACAAGTTATAAGGTTTATTTTTATATTAAAAATCAAATTCCCAATTCATTTAATCAAATTAAAACAGCTCTGGACTAGGCCTCATTTTCTGTGAAGCGCAGGGGTCTCGGGACAAGAAACTCGAGACACAGCGCATAGTGACTAATGGACGGCGGGTTGATTTTAATGAAACCGAGGGGCTATTTTGCAGTTTTGGCTCGGTCGAAGGGGTATGGAGCCGTCTCGGCCGTCCAATTAGAGCTCGACGCGTAGGATCAGATCTGCTCACTATGCAAACATGTACGCATCGCTGACTATTAGATCAAAGATCTACGGTCCATATTCTAAATAATCGTGCTCCACCCGAGACCGATCGATCACAATCGAACGGGTTCGGTCTCACGCGCGAAGCGGTACTCTGGGTCTTAATCGCTAGCGTTCATTTTAGATCGGGCGGTCAGGATTCCTTTACCAAAGCCCGATCGAGGAAGCGGCGGCGCCGCCACCATTCATGGCGGAGGATCGCCGGACTTGGGCGATTCGGCCACACGACGCTCCTATTCTATTGTGGCTCGGTTTTAACGGAGTACGGGTTGATGCGGAACGTACAGGTAGGAAACTTACCGCAATTGGACGCCGGGTTGGGGCAGGTCGCGGCGAAGTGCGGATCTTCGCACCCGCCACACTCCGATGAGAAGGGGCCGCCACGTCGGTCGATTGCACACGCTTGGCTCACACTGGTGACCGCCCTCCGGTCCCGACAAGGATGTTAAACGATTGCGGCTCGAGATGAATGGCGATGAGCTACACTCCCCTCTCAATTTGTCTTGGCGGCGCTACTGGTCAAATAGGAGTAAGGCACGGCGAAATTGGAGGGCTTCAGGGAACGGCTCGAGGTCGCGGGTGGTTGAGAGGGGAGCGGAGAGGTTTTGCCCTGATGTTATAAGGGGGCCGCGAGGTGGGTGGAGCTAGTGCCGCGGATTGCGCGCGGATTCTGTTGCAACAGCACGCCGCGAGGAAGAGGGAAACCCTAACGGGTGGGTCCCACATGTAAGCGAATTACAGAGGCAGTGCGGCGCGGTGGCTTAGTCTGACGCGAGGGCCCCGCCTGTCGGCTCTACTGCGAACGCGGGCGTGCAAGGGGGTAATGGGCTGAGCGGGGGGGGTTGTTCTTCTGGTGGGCCGGAAGGGAGCTTTAGGGCCCAGACAGGTTTTGTCTTCTTCTTTTTAGATTTTATTTTCTGTTTTTTTATTCTCAACTATTTTGAATCCGAATTTAGAATTCAAAAATAAGTGCAAATTTAAACTCATTTTAACCCTGCAATTTGGTCACATCTTCGTGTGATGAAGTTATTTAATGAGATCATTTTGTATTGCATAATCTTTCTTTCTTTCTTTCTTTCCAAATCCTAGAATTTCCTTTTAGATCTTAAATTCCCATTTGGGTATTAATATATTTCTTTTCGCATTATTCTATGTTGCCACCAAAATGCACACAAAATAAAATACCAGCATGATGCATAATTTATTTGAGTGTATTTTGTTAATTATTTATTTGTTTAATTGTGGTGTTCACATGAAATGAGAAACATAGATAACTCATATATGTATACGGAGTACAATTTCTCTGCTTAGACTCTATTTACAAAGTAGGTGTTACATTTGCTTAAATGATTTTGGTGTAGTCTCAAAGGTGGATTGGAAGGGAAATGTTGGACTTGGACAAAACAAAAGGCTTCCACCGCATAATGGTATAAATGTACCCTGTTCAAGTTCCCTTGGTGTTCATTGCCTTCTTACTCTTAATTCACAATTTTTGGTGAGGCAACGAGGTTTAAGGCCACTAGTTTCTCCGTTTTGGTGCTTAATGCAAATGGGGAGAAATTAAGGCCAAAGCAACTAGATCAACCGCCACTTGTGAATTTCAAAAAACTATTGTATTTTAAACTTGTCATTTTGATCAAAACCCTCTTAAGAGCTAGAGGAGCCCTCTGATTACAAAGCTACTCTCTTGTGGGGAGAAATCTTTCTTATGGGAAAAGGGGGAGTTTTTAGCTTTTGATCAAAACTAGTCTTGAAAAATGGTTTAATTTGCAAAACTAAAGTGGTTTGACTTAGAAGTAAGAAAATGAACTTATTTTGCAAAAATAAACCAAGTGGTAGCAAAATGATCCAAATATGTCAAATCCTATACTTATTTTATCGGTGTTTGACTTGACTTTAATTTGCAAAAGTTGGCTCATATTTGGTTACGATAGTATCTTTTAAGTTGCTTTTGGTGTGTTGGCATAAATCACAAAAAAAGAGGAGATTGAAATGGAAATGTGCCCTTGGGCCATTTCTAGTTGTTTTGGTGATTAAATGTTCAACACATTACTATGAACTAACCCTTCTCATATGAGCATGAACATAGGTGTCTAGAACGAAAACTAAGGAAAAGCACTTTTGGGCTTGAAAATGGGCACATTGCAAACCTGTATGGATCAAAGTAATAAAGGTATGTTTCGAGTACTTAGTCAATTGTTTTAGGTGTTAATCATGTTTGTATAAGTTCTAGGAAACATCTGAAGTCGAGCCAAAAATAAAACAAACAAATTTGGCACTAAAAGGAAGAAGCTAGGCTGGGCTAGGAAGCACCGGACAATCCGGTAACCATACGTCTGAACGGTCTGCTCTCGAGCTCGGCCAAGTTCTGATGGCTATAAATCACCGAACGGTCCAATGCCATCCACCGTACAGTCTGGTGTGAGGACAACCAACGGCTATCAGCCACGTCAGCTAGCTCCAATGATCAGATGGAGCATCGGACAATCCGGTGCCCGTCTGAGATGGAACGTGGCCAATTAGCGATTCTACGATCGTTGTACTGTGCACTGTGCTGGTGCACCACCGAACAGTCCAGTGCACAACCGAACATTCCGATGCACCACCGGACAGTCCGGTGCACCCACAGACAGGGAAGGCTAAGAGCTTCCAAATGAAGCTCCAACAGCCCCTAGGTCCTTTTGGGCTATAAAAGAACCCCCTAGGTGCCATGGTGTAGTACCCAAGCATCACAAGAGCATACTACAACTTCTAGACTCCACGGCCACACTTTTAATTTATTAGATAGAGATTTGAGCGTATTTTTGAGCTGTGGCTCTGTCGTTTTGATTTGTGCGCTCTCTTCTTTCCTTGTGTGTGTGGTGTTGCTGCAATTATGCTCTTGTGTGCGTTTCTACTCCCCTCCTTACTTCGGATTTGATTTTGATCAATTGTGTAAGGCGCGAGAGACTCCAATTTCTGGAGATTCCTCATAACTAGGATATTGATATGATGAGGACATCCTCTACTATTACCCATTGGCAAAGGTGCAATTGGCCCACCTGGCCCAATTTTAGTCGGGCGGCGATTGGTTGAGCCTCAATATTATCCCACCTCGCTTATCTTAGGAGGAGGAAGTCACCTTAAAAGGGAGAGCCACCCTTCCCCCATTGGATTAGTCTTTTGGGGCGATTGGGCCTTTCTTTGAGTTGGGTGTTGGACTTCGGTCAATCCTAATTTGTTGGGCCCTGGCCAACCCGACTTGGGTTCGGCGTATCATCTGGTATCAGAGCTAGGGCCCATTTTAAGGTGGGAATGATGAGAACATCCTCCACTATTACTCGTTGGCAAAGACACAATTGGCTCATTTGGCCCAATTGTAGTCGTACCACGACCGTGTGAGCCTCAGAATTATTCCACCTCGCTTAACTTGGGAGGAGGAAGCCACTTTAAAAGGGAGAGCTACCTTTTGTCACACCCGGGTTTTAGGGTTCCAAAACCCGGGCGCGAAATAAATACCAAGTGTGCTGGGACCAAGTCTCACACATATGATGAATAGTGGTACAAAAACGAATGTCATATCTTTACTATATAATAGGAGTTCTGTACAAAATAATTAAGTAATTACATCATAAGGAGACAACGAGCCAGCAACCCAAAGTTGACTGGGAGACAACGGCCTAGACCTCTCACGAACTCGTCACAACATCCTCCATGCGTCTCATCCTGTGGTACCTGTTCTTGACCTGTGGGGCGTGAGACAGCAAGAGTGTAAGTGCAATCAACCCCAAGTGAGGGTTTTGGTGATTTAATGACAAAACAAATAAGGGTACTAACAGTTTTTGTTCTCAGTGTATGATTAGAAGGAAACAGGAACTTAAGGAAGCACCAAGGACTTCATGCAACGGACGTATAAAAATTTATGTAAAATCTTGTGTTGCATGATGTAATTCTTCCTTGTTCTTTTCCGCACAGGTATAGGTGTTTGCTATAGCTCAAGTCCCCAAATTCAAAAGCTATTTTTGAAAACCGAAAATCACTTTAACATTATTTGTTTGACCATGGTTAGGGTTGAGAAACCTAGAGTGTTCTTGCTGAAAAGCAGCTGAACTTCTTCAACTGCAGCTGAGCTTTCCAACTGAACTTAACTTCAGCTGTGATGAGCTTCTTCAGCTGCAGCTGAGCTTTTCAGTTGAGCTGGACTTCAGCTGAGTTGAACTTTCAACTCCAGCTGAACTTCAACTTCAGTTGTGGACCTCTTTGACCATACCCAGCTGAACTTGCCCCCGGGCAGCTGAGCTAGGGTTTTCTCTCCAAAACTCTCTGGTCTAGACCAGCTGAACTGGTCCTGGGGGGCAACTCAACTGGTCTCTGATCCTCTGACTTCTGATCTGTAGTCTGCCAGTCAGACTGGCAGTCAGGTCGCCAGGGGTGTCAGGGGGCGGTTCAACCGGTCCTGGCCTGTCTGACCCGCCTGCAGGTTAGTCTGCCAGTCAGTCTGCCAGTCAGACTGGCAGACAGTCTGCTGACCTGTTAGGGGGCGGTTCAACCGGTTTTCAGCGGGGTTTTTGGTCAAACGGCTAGTTTTTGAGCCGTGACTATAAATAGAACCCTCTCTCTCTCTTCTTCAATACGGCTGAACACTTACTCATTTATTGCTCACCTAACTTGAGACAAAGCACTCATCTCTCCATCTCTCTCACACTTAAATCTTCCTCAAGATTCAACCTTGTTGGAGGAGCTCTTGGGTGTGAGGTTTGTGCTTGTGCTCACGATTTGGTTTTCCTCTCCCATCTCTTTTACAAAGACTTGAGCTTGTGCAAACCCCTCTTGTGCGTTCTTGGTGTTCTTGAAACCCTAGGTTTCAAGATCTTTTGAGGTTGCTTGGGAGTCTCCAAATTTGTGGACGACCCCAAGAAGTTTGTATCACCCGCTCTTTGAGCTAAGATAAGAAGAGATTGCCTTGACCTTTGTGGTCGGCTTTTGGAGGATTAGGGTTGAAAAAGACCCGGCCCTTTGTGGGCTCCTCAACGGGGAGTAGGACACCTTTGTGGTGTGGCCGAACCTCGGATTAAATCTTGTGTCTTGTGTTCTTGCTTGTTTTAACTTGAGATATTTTTACTTGCAAGATTGACATAAAGATTTTTCCGTAGAGTTTATCTAGAAGTAAAATAGCCTTTACATATTCATCTTTTCATCCTCACTTAGTTATATCTTACTTCTCTCAAGAACTCGCGAAATACTTTTTCGAGTAGATTTTAGTCTAAAGTTTATAAAACAGTTGGATTGGTTCAGAGTGGTTCAACTTGCGCACGTAGCTGTTGAACCAGCCTGCACCAGTCGAACTGTATATTTAACAATCTTTCGAAGTTTGTTGTGAAAATTTTCAGATTAGCCTATTCACCCCCCCCCTCTAGGCTACTTTCAATTGGTATCAAAGCTTCGTACCTCGTTTTACGCTTAACCGCGTGAGGAAACGATCATGTCTACTCAACAGGACCATGTGGATCCTCTCCTCGAGGAAATCCCCATCACATCTTCCGGTGAGGAAGTGGACCCCAAGGTCCTCGACCTCGCCATGAAGATTGCCGAGAAGATGTTCCTCAAAATGAAAGAGGAAGATGCTAAGAAAAAGGCCGAAGAAGAAGAATCAAGAAGAAAGGCTGAAGAAGATAAAGGTAAAGGAAAATTTGATTACAATGATGATCTAGTGGATCTTTTGGTGTCAAAGGTGTTGAGCAAGGTAAGTCTCAACACCGAGGGATCATCTACCAAAAGCAAAGGTAACGAATTTAGTAAAGTTCAATTTGATTACTCTAGAAATTTTATCTCCAACTTCTCTCCCGCCCCACTTGGAAAGTTACCAACTCTTAGTGAGTTGAACTATGACGAGTGGGCCGACAAGATGAAGTCGCATTTAATCGGTGTGCATCCTAGTCTTTGGGAGATTGTCAATGTAGGTATGTTTAAGCCCGCCCAAGGAGAAGAGATGACTCCAGAAATGATGCAAGAGGTTCATCGCAATGCTCAAGCAGTGAGCATAATTAAAGGAAGTCTTTGTCCGGAAGAATACCGGAAAGTTCAAGGAAGAGAAGATGCCCGTGACATTTGGAATATTCTTAAAATGTCACATGAGGGAGATCCCAAAGCTAAGAGACATAGAGTTGAAGCTTTGGAGAGTGAGCTTGCAAGATATGATTGGACAAAGGGTGAGTCGCTTCAATCACTCTTTGACCGGTTGATGGTGTTAGTAAACAAAATAAGAGTGCTTGGAAGTGAAGATTGGAGTGACTCCAAGGTCACAAGATTATTCATGAGAGCATATAAAGAAAAGGATAAAAGTCTTGCAAGGATGATTAGGGATCGTGATGACTATGATGATATGACGCCTCATCAATTATTTGCAAAGATTCAACAACACGAGTCCGAAGAAGCCCCTATCAAGACAAGAGACTCTCATGCCTTGATCACTAATGAACAAGACAACCCCAAGAAGAACAAAGACCACAAAGCAAAGAAAGTGGTCGAAACCTCAAGTGATGAAGATAGCTCAAGTGATGAAGACACAGCTATGTTCATCAAAACATTCAAGAAATTTGTAAGGAAAAATGACAAGTTCCAAAGGAAAGGAAAGAAGAGGGCATGCTATGAATGTGGCCAAACCGGTCATTTCATAGCGGATTGTCCTAACAAGAAGGAACAAGAAGCCAAAAAGGAATACAAGAAGGACAAGTTCAAAAAGGGAGGCAAGAACAAGGGATACTTCAAGAAGAATAAATATGGTCAAGCCCATATTGGTGAAGAATGGAACTCCGATGAAGAGAGTTCTAGCTCCGAGGAAGAGGAAGTGGTGGCAAACGTGGCCATCCAATCTACATCAAGCCCGCAACTCTTCACCAACCTACAGGACGACTCCTACACTCCAACTTGCCTCATGGCAAAAGGAGATAAGGTAACCTTGTTTAGTAATGATTTTCCAAATGATGATGATGATGAACAAATTGCCATGAAAAATAAAATGATTAAAGAATTTGGCTTGAATGGATACAATGTTATCACCAAATTAATGGAGAAGCTAGATAAAAGAAAAGCAACTCTTGATGCTCAAGAAGACTTGCTTATCCTTAAAAAGGAAAGAAACCTAGAGCTTCAAGAATTGCTTCACAATAAAGATGAAATGCTAGATGTCTTGACTAAGGAAGTATCTTTAGTCAAGATAACTATAGAGAATAAAGATAAAGAAGTAACTAATATGAAAACCTCTATAGCTAATCTTGCAAATGAAAAGAATGCACTTGAAACAAGCATGTTAAGCTTGAATGTTCAAAATCAAGAACTTCAAGTGCAACTTGAAAATTGCAAGAACATCAATGCCTCATCTTTAGTGATTGAATCTAAGTCTAGCTCCTTAAATGATAATTTTTGCAAACATTGTGCCAAATATCATGCTTCTTGTTGTCTAACTAACCATGCAAGGAAGAATAGCCCACAGGTGAAGGTCAAAGGAATTTTGAAAAGATGCTCTAGCAATGATGGGTTAAAGAAAGTTGAACCCAAGTACAAGTCCCTAAAGCCCAACAATGGAAGAAGGGGGCTTGGGTTCAACTCATCCAAGGAAAACCCTAGCACAGTGCATAAGGGGTGGAGATCCCCCAAGTTCATAGAGGGAACCACCCTATATGATGCCTTGGGGAGGATTCACTCCTCAAATGACAAGTCACCTCAAGTAAAGGTAAACTTGAGTTCCACAAAGAGTAAGATGAAGGAAGTGGGATCCTCAAGTGGACAACAATTTAATGCTCCCATTTCTCACTCTTATCTTTGTGATTATATGTTGACTTGGGATTTAGGGAAATTGGTTGTCAAATATGTGGGTGCCTACACTAAAAGAAAAGTCATGAAAAGAAGTGTGTGGGTACCCAAGGCTATAACTAACACTGTAGGACCCAATTCAATTTGGGTACCTAAAAGCATAGCCTAAACTTGTTTTGCAGGTCTACTCCTCTGGTGGGTCAAGTTGGGTGCTTGACAGTGGATGTACAAATCACATGACCGGGGAGAAAGACATGTTTCATTCATTGCAACTAACTCAAGAAGCACAAGAAATTGTGTTTGGAGATAGTGGCAAGAGTAAGGTGATTGGTATTGGTAAAATTCCTATCTCTGACCAACAATCACTTTCAAATGTTTTATTGGTAGATTCTTTAAGCTACAATTTGTTGTCCATTTCACAACTTTGTGGAATGGGCTATAATTGTTTATTTTCTGATGTGGATGTGAAGATCCTTAGAAGGGAGGACTCCTCAATTGCCTTTACGGGTCGCTTGAAGGGCAAGCTTTATCTTGTTGATTTCACAACAAGTAAAGTGACGCCTGAGACTTGTTTAGTGGCAAAGTCCGACAAGGGTTGGCTATGGCATCGCCGGCTAGCCCATGTCGGTATGAGGAATTTGGCCAAACTTCAAAAGGATAATCACATCATTGGACTAACAAATGTTGTATTTGAGAAAGATAGGATTTGTGGCGCATGTCAAGCAGGAAAGCAACATGGAGTCCCACATCAATCAAAGAATGTGGTCACAACAAAGAGGCCATTGGAGCTTCTTCACATGGACCTCTTCGGACCTGTGGCTTACATTAGCATTAGTGGTAGTAAGTATGGTTTAGTCATTGTTGATGATTTTTCTCGATTCACCTGGGTTTTCTTTTTAAGTGATAAAGGTGAAACTCAAGAGATATTGAAGAAATTCATGAGAGCTCAAAATGAGTTTGAGCTCAAAATCAAGAAAGTGAGAAGTGATAATGGGACGGAATTCAAGAACACTGGTGTCGAAGAATTTTTAGGCGAAGAAGGAATCAAACATGAGTTCTCAGTTCCTTACACTCCACAACAAAATGGTGTTGTGGAGAGAAAGAACCGAACTTTAATTGAAGCAGCTAGAACCATGTTGGATGAGTACAAGACACCTGACAATTTTTGGGCAGAGGCGGTCAACACCGCCTGTCATGCAATCAACCGTCTCTATCTTCATAAGATCTACAAAAAGACTGCTTATGAGCTTCTCACTGATAACAAACCTAAAGTTGATTATTTTAGAGTATTTGGTTGTAAGTGTTTTATTCTTAACAAGAAAGTCAAGAGCTCAAAGTTTGCTCCTAGAGTGGACGAGGGTTTCTTGCTTGGTTATGCATCAAATGCGCATGGATATCGCGTTTTCAACAATACCACCGGTCTTGTTGAAATAGCGATAGACGTGACATTTGATGAGTCTAATGGCTCGCAAGGGCATGTTTCTAATGGCACTGCAGGAAATGAAGAACTACCTTGTGAGGCCATAAAGAAACTTGCAATAGGTGAAGTGAGACCTCAAGAAAAGGATGATGAGGAAGGAACTTTGTGGATGACCAATGAGGTTGTTGATGTGAGTGCAAAGGTGGTGGGTGACAAATCCTCCACCCAAGCAAACCCATCAACCTCAAGTCATCCAAGTCTTGAAGAAAATCATCAATTCCAAAGGATGCCAACTATGGTAGAAGATGAACACGAAAGTGTTGATGGTGAAGTGCCTCTTGATCAAGTGAATGATGAGGAGGAGTAAATACAAAGACAACCATCAGTGCCTCATCCTAGAGTCCATCATACCATTCAAAGGGACCATTCGGTGGACAACATCCTAGGTAGCATCAGGAGAGGGGTAACAACTCGATCTCGTTTAGCTATTTTTTTGTGAATTTTACTCATTTGTTTCCTCTCTTGAGCCACTTAAGGTTGAAGAAGCATTGGGTGATCCGGATTGGATAATCGCCATGCAAGAGGAGTTGAACAACTTCACCCGGAATGAAGTCTGGTCCTTAGTCCAAAGACCCAAACAAAATGTGATTGGGACTTTAGGAACAAACAAGATGAACATGGCGTAGTTACAAGAAACAAAGCACGGTTGGTTGCCCAAGGCTACACTCAAGTGGAAGGACTTGATTTTGGTGAAACATATGCGCCGGTAGCAAGGTTAGAGTCAATTAGAATATTAATTGCCTATGCTACTAACCATGATTTCAAGCTATATCAAATGGATGTCAAGAGCGCATTTCTAAATGGACCACTACAAGAGAGGGTCTATGTGGAGCAACCACCGGGCTTTGAAGATCCAAAGAAGCCAAACCATGTTTATTTACTTCACAAAGCACTCTACGGGCTTAAACAAGCCCCTAGAGCCTGGTATGACTGCCTTAAAGATTTTTTAATTAAGAATGGGTTTACAATAGGAAAAGCTGACTCTACATTATTTACTCGCAAAGTTGACAATGAATTATTTGTGTGCCAAATATATGTTGATGACATTATATTTGGTAGTACTAATGAAAAATTTTGTGAGGAGTTTAGCAAAGTAATGACAAACAGGTTTGAGATGTCTATGATGGGCAAGCTTAAATACTTCCTAGGATTTCAAGTCAAACAGCTCAAGGAAGGTACTTTTCTATGCCAAACCAAATATACATAAGATATGCTCAAGAAGTTTGGCATGGAAAAAGCAAAACACGCCAAGACTCCAATGTCATCAAATGGACATCTCGACCTAAATGAGGAAGGTAAACCTGTAGATCAAAAATTATATAGATCAATGACAGGATCACTACTTTACTTATGTGCATCTAGACCTGATATCATATTGAGTGTTTGCATGTGTGCACGCTTTCAAGCAAACTTTAAAGATTGGCATCTTGTAGCAGTTAAGAGAATTCTAAGATACTTAGTTCACACCCAAAACCTAGGATTATGGTATCCCAAAGGCTCCCTTTTCGATTTACTTGGCTACTCTGACTCAGATTATGCCGGTTGCAAAGTAGATCGAAAAAACACTACTGGGACTTGCCAATTCCTTGGGCGGTCCTTAGTATCATGGAGTTCCAAGAAACAAAATTGTGTTGCACTTTCCACTGCAGAAGCTGAGTACATAGCAGCTGGGGCATGTTGTGCACAGTTGTTATGGATGAAGCAAACCCTTAGAGGTTTTGGTTGTGAGTTTAACAAAATTCCACTTTTGTGTGACAATGAGAGTGCCATAAAACTTGCAAACAATCCAGTGCAACACTCTAGAACTAAACATATTGACATCAGACACTATTTCTTGAGAGACCACGAAGCCAAAGGAGATATCGAATTGTTTCATGTGAGCACCGAAAATCAACTAGTCGATATCTTCACAAAACCCCTCGATGAGACTAGGTTTTGCTTTCTTAGGAGTGAATTAAATATCTAGGATTCTCGTAACTTAACTTGAAAATGGACACACAGATTGTTTGATTCACTATTTTTGATTGATAGTCTTAAAGCTTTGTGATGATCTTTCAAAAACTTGGTCAACTGGCTTGGCCAGCTGAACTTTCTAGTTCAGCTGGAGGAGGTCAGCTGAACTTTGGAGCTGAACTTCAGCTCAGCTGCTTTTAACCAGATTTTACCAGGACCATCCTGGTCAAAACCAGTTGAACCGGCATTGTAGACCGGTTGAACCGGTCTCTGACCGGTCAGCGCAGGTCTGTCCGCGCAGGCCTGTCCGCGCAGGTCTGTCAGCTGCAGTTTTTTCAGTCGCGCAGTATTTTTTTCTTTGTTTTTTCCGCGCTGCAAGCCATGCAGAATCTTTTCTTTTAGCCCAGTCACAGGCGCGCTCAAGTGTTAGCGTGCGCAGACTTTTGTCCTGACCGGTCGCATCCGATGAGGTGCTGGGCGCGCAAAATTTTTTTTGGGGACGTTCGGTCTCAGCCGAGCTACAGTGTCGGCGTCAGGCGCACAGAATCCATTTTTTTTACCGGTCGCTTCTGCACAGCTTTGTCAGCCCGCGCAGCCAGTAATTTTTTTATCCGGTCACAGCCGAGCAAGCGTGTCAGGGCGCCATGCAGAATTTTTTTTGTCCGGTCACAGCCACACTCTAGTGCAGGGCGCGCAGTTTTTCTTTGGGGTGTCCGGTCGCTGCCGCGCAGCAGCGTCAGGCGCGCAGAGGCCTGTCCGGTCGCTGTCCGCTCAGCTTTGACAGCCCGCACAGCAACTTTTTGTGACCGGTCGCATCTGCACAAGCTGTGTCAGCCCGCGCATCAAGGAAATTTTTTTGTCCAGTCACTTCCGCGCAGAAGTATCAGGGCGGCAGGGCGCGCAGAAATTTGTTTTCTTTTGGCCTGTCCGGTCGCCTCCGCGCAGCAGTCTGCTCGCGCAAAATTATTTTTTTTGGGGGCGCGCAGCTTTTTCTTTTGCTGTCCGGTCCCATCTGCGCAACTTTTTGACTTATGTGGCGCATGGAATCTCTGCAGTACACTTTTTCAGAATCCTGCGTCAGAAATTTGAATTTTTTGAATTTTTGGCGTTTTCCCTCTGCCGTTTCTGGCTCTCTGACCGCACTGGTCAGAACCAATTGAACTGGCCCATGCGGGGCGGTTGAACCGGTCCTGAGGACCAGCTCAACTGCCTATATATATTTGACACTCCCCTTCTCTTCTCTTCTCTCACTCAAACCACTCTCACCTTAGTCTCTTCGCAACATTTAGAGCCTTTCCCTCTCACTCACCTAAACCGGTTCACATTTCCAAAACCTCTTCAATCATGGTGCGTCGTCGCAACCCTTCCGTGATTGAGTTTAGCAGCGACTCGGACGAGATTCAGGAGGAATCTCCCGTCCCCTCTCCTCCGCCTCGTCGCTCCCTCTCTAAGAGAGGACGTGGCTCTGGTAGGATGGATGGAGAGGGTTCTTCCATGCCCTCGCAGCCGACTCGCGGGAGACGCCAAAAGTTTGGCGCCTCTCGACCTCGTCGTAGCACGTCTTCCTCTGGGTATGCTCCCTGCCAGGAGGAGGATGGGGCTTTCGACGACTTCATCGACCTTCCGGCGCCAGATGCTCTCTACGTCACCGGACTGCACATGCATCCGGCGAACGTCACCCGCGGTCCACATGAACCTCCTGTCGACTTCTCTCTGAAGGGAATAGACACCCTTCAACGCCTGAGGTTCACCAATCCTACTCTCACTCCTCGTCATCCTGGTGTCCAGGACCCTCGGTTCTAGAATCTTTTCCAGGCTGACTTCTACAATTCTGTCATTCTTTCCAAGAAACACCCAGTCGTCAGACATAGGTTTATAGACTGGGAGGGTTGTGAGAATATGGGAGATGCTGACATGACGTCAGCTCTCCAAAACTTAGAGAGAAAGGGGTTACGAAACATTATGACCATGGAATACCCCTGGAACGACGAGGTGGTAGCTCAGTTTTATGCCACCCTCTGGATAAAGAAAGTAGATGAGGAAGCCGATGGGTATGATTACCCAGTCATGTATTTCTTCATCCAGGGTAACTGGCACAAAGTCAGTTATCGTCGTTTGCCCATATTCTGGGCTTCTCTGATGCAGATATTCAGGGCAGCAACATGCGAGTGCATAACATTCGGCTGCCCATGCGGGAAGAGACGGAATTTATTCATGTCTCTAATGAGCGGGAGTTCTGGACGACCGCTAACATGCATAGGTACTACAGGTACCTTAATTCTTTGTCCAGGATGACCGTTCTCCCGAAGGGCGGAAATCAAATGAACGTCCTTGGGGAGAGTCGAGTCTTCCTCCTCCTCCTTGCTCCAAACAGTCTCGCCCGCATCAATGTGTTTGACATGATCTGGGAAGAGATCGTCCGTGCTTCCTGGTCTCCTCTCAGAGGGTGTCTTCATGCACCCTTTATCATGAAGATGATCGAAGTGGTCACCCAGACCCACTTCGAAAATCCGGTCAAACACTCCCGCTACGTACCCTACTGGGTTGATTCCTCCAACCCAGCTGCTCGTACGAAGCGGGCTCCCTCAGGGTCTGGAGGCCCTGCCTCCTCCACTGAGCCACCTCCCCAACCTCCCCATCATCCATCTTCCTCTCGCCCCGCCGCTGCCTCGCGTCCCTCTCCTGGCCGCGGATCTCCCATGCCACGTGCTCGTGGTCGTGGTCGAGGTCATGGCCGAGGGATGGGTGCTCGCTTGATCCATGGGTTTGCGGCATTTTTCTCCATGTGCCGCAACATTTCTGCTAATGTCCATGAGGTGGCACGGCATCAGCGGGAGACTGACGACAATCTTCGTCGTCAAGCTTCCACCATGGGTATGCCTTTTGTCCCTCGCTCGCTTGACGTACCTCTCCATCCTCCTCCCCCGGAGATCAATGAGTGGCACCAGCAGGCCTACGGGGTGCCATTTATGTCTGCAGACGATGAAGAAGAAGAAGCCTATGTTGATGATCGCGAGGAGTTTGCCCCGCCTCCCTACCATGGGGATCCGGGTCAATCATCCTCTCACCCTCCGCCTCCCTACCCGGGTCCGAGACCCATTCCTGGTGACCCTAGGCCATCCGGCTCTGGTTACCATCACCACCCTCCACCTCCTCCTAATCATCGTACATCTCCGGCATCTGTTTTTTCTGCGGCTGATGAGCCACCTCGGGACTCCACATTTGAGGAGGACGTGATGAGGACCCTCTTCCCTGACTACACTTCATACCCTCCATCATATCCTCCGTCATATCCTCCTCTTGGAGGATATTGATTCTTGTATCCTTGTCTCTCTCTCCGTTTTTGGTACTTGTTGCCAAAAAGGGGGAGAAAATCCAACCTCTAGTTTGTGGTTCTTTCTAGTTTGTGGTTCTTTCGGTTTTCTTTTGGATTATTTTTGTTTTGGCCACTGTTGTGGCTTGTATCCTTTTACCATTGTATGAAATAAAACTGTTGGGTTGTTATTCAAAGTAATATGATGGTCTTCTGGCCATCATCTTTTGTCCTATCAGTTTGTAATGATTACTCTGCTATGAAGTAAAAATGATGTGTATTTAGAGATAGTCATGTGCATCACAACTCCTGTTATGACACTCTTGCACCCCTCGGATGATTGTATTTAGTATGGTTTTTGTCACTATCTCTAAATGTGTTGCTCACATGACATATTATGTCAAAACATTGGATTCACAATCGTGCACACATTTAGGGGGAGCCATCTACATACAATCATTCAAAAGAAATTTTCTATTGCAAATGTATATCTTTTTGACCTTAATTGTTTTGGCATCAATCACCAAAAAGGGGGAGATTGTAAGTGCAATCAACCCCAAGTGAGGGTTTTGGTGATTTAATGACAAAACAAATAAGGGTACTAACAGTTTTTGTTCTCAGTGTATGATTAGAAGGAAACAGGAACTTAAGGAAGCACCAAGGACTTCTTGCAACAGACGTATAAAAATTTATGTAAAATCTTGTGTTGCATGATGTAATTCTTCCTTGTTCTTTTCCGCACAGGTATAGGTGTTTGCTATAGCTCAAGTCCCCAAATTCAAAAGCTATTTTTGAAAACCGAAAATCACTTTAACATTATTTGTTTGACCATGGTTAGGGTTGAGAAACCTAGAGTGTTCTTGCTGAAAAGCAGCTGAACTTCTTCAACTGCAGCTGAGCTTTCCAGCTGGACTTAACTTCAGCTGTGATGAGCTTCTTCAGCTGCAGCTGAGCTTTTCAGCTGAGCTGGACTTCAGCTGAGTTGAACTTTCAACTCCAGCTGAACTTCAACTTCAGCTGTGGACCTCTTTGACCATACCCAGCTGAACTTGCCCCCGGGCAGCTGAGCTGGGGTTTTCTCTCCAAAACTCTCTGGTCTAGACCAGCTGAACTGGTCGTGGGGGCAGCTCAACTGGTCTCTGACCCTCTGACTTCTGATCTGCAGTCTGCCAGTCAGACTGGTAGTCAGGTCGCCAGGGGTGTCAGGGGGCGGTTCAATCGGTCCTAGCCTATCTGACCCGCCTACAGGTCAGTCTGCCAGTCAGTCTGGCAGTCAGACTGGCAGACAGTCCGCTGACCTGTCAGGGGGCGGTTCAACCGCCCTAGGGGGCGGTTCAACCGGTTTTCAGCGGGGTTTTTGGTCAAACAGCTAGTTTTCGAGCCGTGACTATAAATAGAACCCTCTCTCTCTCTCTCTTCTTCAATACGGCTGAACACTTACTCATTTATTGCTCACCTAACTTGAGACAAAGCACTCATCTCTCCATCTCTCTCACACTTAAATCTTCCTCAAGATTCAACCTTATTGGAGGAGCTCTTGGGTGTGAGGTTTGTGCTTGTGCTCACGATTTGGTTTTCCTCTCCCATCTCTTTTACAAAGACTTGAGCTTGTGCAAACCCCTCTTGTGCGTTCTTGGTGTTCTTGAAACCTAGGTTTCAAGATCTTTTGAGGTTGCTTGGGAGTCTCCAAATTTGTGGACGACCCCAAGAAGTTTGTATCACCCGCTCTTTGAGCTAAGATAAGAAGAGATTGCCTTGACCTTTGTGGTCGGCTTTTGGAGGATTAGGGTTGAAAAAGACCCGACCCTTTGTGGGCTCCTCAACGGGGAGTAGGACACCTTTGTGGTGTGGCCGAACCTCGGATTAAATCTTGTGTCTTGTGTTCTTGCTTGTTTTAACTTGAGATATTTTTACTTGCAAGATTGACATAAAGATTTTTCCGTAGAGTTTATCTAGAAGTAAAATAGCCTTTACATATTCATCTTTTCATCCTCACTTAGCTATATCTTACTTCTCTCAAGAACTCGCGAAATACTTTTTCAAGTAGATTTTAGTCTAAAGTTTATAAAACAGTTGGATTGGTTCAGAGTGGTTCAACTTGCGCACGTAGCTGTTGAACCGGCCTGCACCAGTCGAACTGTATATTTAACAATCTTTCGAAGTTTGTTGTGAAAATTTTCAGATTAGCCTATTCACCCCCCTCTAGGCTACTTTCAAAGAGTGAGCTCACATATGTTCATAGCTCAACAAGATATGGGGAATAATGTGCATGAACTCGCCAAAGGTGGGAGCTCACATAAAGTGTAATGCTTACCAAAGAGAATGGTTGAAGCTGAGCGTTGCTTTTAAAGTTGGTCAAAATTTTATTAGCAATTACTAAGTATAAGTAAATACCAACCCAATTAAGTAGTAGAACAAAAGTAATAATAACACCCACAATGCAATGCATATGACAAATTGAATTTAGTTCCATAAGTTAATCATGTTAGGGTCCGAGCTGCTCAAGACCGTGAGCACGACTAGTATACCAGTTTTACACTCTGCAGTGGTTGCGCATCTTTACCCACAAGTCTTGTTACCCATCTGCCACGGGGTTGTACGGGTCCCATACACCTCTGCCAAGGAAGTGAGGCAGGGTAACACTACGAGGCCTTTACAAAGTTCCACTAGCTTCAAAAAACCCGCTACAGTTTATAGGAAGCTCCAATGCAGGGATCCCTCGCCTGACCGCCATTACAGCAAAATCAACCCAAGGACCTCCCTACACTGACCACTCCCCTACTGCCCTTGCCCCTATCGGGTAAGGTAGTCATCCACTAGCTTTCCTAGTTAATCAGCCAAGGGCATCCCATACTACCCTTGTGGTAGCACTGTTTTCCCGGGTGGTCGCTCCATGTTCCAATTAACATAATGATCTTATCATGAACAGTAAATAACAACTGATAACAAAAGTATGAATCATATGTATCTCAATGCCCGAATCCACATATAGCACTAGCAAGTACTACCCAAAAAGTTTAGTGGTAAACAAGGCATAAAGATAGTCAAACTAGGGTAAACTATTGGGTCCCATCAAAATTAACCTATGCAGATCATTATGATTAATCAGAACATGACTGGGTAAAAATAAGTGACCAAGGGCACAACTTGCCTGGCACTTGAGATTCCAGGTACCAACTTGCTCTTCAGGTGACACGTGACCTCATTGCTAGACGTAGCAATACAGACAAACATGGTATAGGCAAAATTAACATCACACCAAACATAATAATAAACTGCGTAATAATAATCTACACGCTGCTACGAGATCGTGGGTTCGAGAATCGCTAAATTCGGAGCTACGGTTAAGAAGTTATGGTTTTTCGAAGATCCACGTGGTTAAATATTGAATAGACTAAGTGCAACATTTTAACCTATATTTCATGACAAGAAAAAGTTACCAGATGATAATAAATATTATTGTGAGACTAATGCAACTAGAATGGATCAAAACGGAGTTACTGTTATTGAGTTACGAATTTCTAAAGTTATTTAGCACCTAGAATAGATTAATTCAAATGAACAATTTTAATTCAAGTTTCATTGCTAAACAAAGGTACTAGGTGATACACAATATTAATAAAAAATTATTGCAACTGGAATGACTCAATTTGGAGTTAAAATGAATTAACTATGAATTTCACAAGTTTCTAGGATTATTTTTGTATTAAAAATCAATTTCTGTAATTAATTATCCATTTTCATTGTTCTCTGGACCGAGCACTAATTACAGAGGATCCCGGGGGCAAATCCAGAAGTTTTCCCCAGACACAGAGAGCAACCCGAGGTGGACTGCGGGTTGGTTTTATAAAAACATAGGGTTTCTTTTATAAAATGTAAACGGTGAAGGGGTCTCGGGCCACGTCAGCCACCCGATCGAAATCTGGCGGCCCAGATCAGATCAAATTACCCTGAACCGGTATGAACTACGAGTTCTCATATTTTAATCCTACGGTCAGGGTTTTATGGGTACGTGACCTATTCCACATCGTCCATTGCCAGATCGATGGCTTGGATCAAAGCCACGAAGGGGTACGCTCAGGATTTGATCACAGCCGCACACTCTACATCCAACAGCCCGCACAGATTCCCCCATCCTACTCTCATCTCTCCCCTCACCAGAACACAGGGCGGCGGCGCCCCTAAGCAGAGCGGCGGAGCCATGGCCGGAGCACGCCGAGGGACGACCCCGATGCCCGAACTTCGATTAGACGGCTGCTACGCAGAGCGGAGATGATGGCGAACTCAATAGAGGGGTTCATACCGGCGCTGGTGCGGTGGTGAGGCCGGTCGACGGACCTAGGTGGAGGGGTGATTACCTGCGCATGATTCCGGCAGCGCAGAGCACAATTCCGGACAGGCGAAGCTACAATAGTATTCTCTTTGGCATGGCGAGCTTCACCGGCCCGATTCTGACTACTCGACATCGCCGTAGGCTTCAAATCCACCACGACAGCACCTCTCACTGTCTTCGCTTTCCCTTGTTTGTCGCCGGTGGTGCCTGGATTTCTTGTTGCGCAGGCAGATCTGAAAGGGAATTAGGCTTACACCTATTTCCTAAATGATTTTGGTGGTTGAATTGCCCAACACAAATAATTGGACTAACTAGTTTGCTCTAGTCTATAAGTTCTACAGGTGCCAAAGGTTCACAATAAGCCAATAAAAAGACCAAGAAAAGGGTTCAACAAAGAGAGCAAGGGATAACCGAAGTGCTCCCTGGTCTAGCGCATCGGACAGTCCGGTGTGCCACCGGACAGTGTCCGGTGCACCACCGGACAGTGTCCGGTACACCAGGGAACTCCAAGCTAAACTCAACACCTTCAGGAATTCTCAGAGGCGCTCCGCTATAATTCACCGGACTGTCCGGTGCACCACCGGACAGTGTCCGGTGCTCCAAGGAAGAGCAACTCTGAACTCGCCAGCTTCGGGAATCCGCTCCGCTAAAATTCACCGGACTGTCCGGTGTGACAGTGGAGCAACGACTACTTCGCGCGCAACGGTCGACTGCAACGCATTAAATGCGCGCCTGCGCGCGCAGAGGAGCAGAGCACGCGCGGGTGGCACACCAGACAGCCAGGCGGGCCCACACGTCAGAGCTCCAACGGTCAGAACCCAACGGCCAGGTGACGTGGCTGGCGCACCGGACTGTCCGGTGCGCCATGCGACAGCAGCCTCCACCAAACGGTTAGTTTGGTGGTTGGGGCTATAAATACCCCAACCACCCCCACATTCAAGTCATCCAAGTTTTCCACCTTCCAACTACTTACAAGAGCTCTAGCATTCAATTCTAGACACACCCAAGTGATCAAATCCTCTCCCAATTCCACACAAAGCATTAGTGATTAGTGAGAGAGATTTGTTGTGTTCTTTTGAGCTCTTGCGCTTGGATTGCTTCTTTCTCTCATTCTTTCTTGCGATCAACTCAATTGTAACCGAGGCAAGAGACACCAATTGTGTGGTGGTCCTTGCGGGGAAGTTTGATTCCCGTTTGATTGAGAAGAGAAGCTCACTCGGTCCGAGGGACCGTTTGAGAGAGGGAGAGGGTTGAAAGAGACCCGATCTTTGTGACCACCTCAACGGGGAGTAGGTTTGCGAGAACCGAACCTCGGTAAAACAAATCCGCGTGTCACACTCTTTATTCGCTTGCGATTTGTTTTGCACCCTCTCTCTCGGACTCGATTATATTTCTAACGCTAACCCGGCTTGTAGTTGTGATTAAATTTGTAAATTTCAGATTCGCCCTATTCACCCCCCCCTCTAGGCGACTTTCAATTGGTATCAGAGCCAGGTTCTTCATTAGAGCCTAACCACTCGAAGTGATGTCGGGAGATCACGCCAAGAAGGAGATGGAGACCGGCGACAAGCCCACTACAAGCCACGGGAAGACTTCATCGGAAGAGTCCCACAACAAGGGGAAGGGGAAGGAAAAGAAATCCTCTTCCCACAAGTCGCATCAGAGTGGCGACAAGAAAAAGAAGATGAGGAAGGTGGTCTACTACGAGACCGATACTTCATCGCCTTCCACCTCCGGCTCCGACGCGCCGTCCGTAACTTCTAAGCGCCATGAGCGCAAGAAGTTTAGTAAGATCCCCCTACGCTATCCTCGCATTCCTAAACATACGACATTACTTTCCGTCCCATTAGGCAAACCACCAACGTTTGATGGTGAAGATTATGCTAGGTGGAGTGATTTGATGCGATTTCACCTAACCTCACTCCACAAAAGTATATGGGACGTTGTTGAGTTTGGTGTACAGGTACCATCTGTAGGGGATGAAGACTATGATGAGGACGAACTGGCCCAAATCCAACACTTCAACTCCCAAGCCACAACTATACTCCTTGCCTCTCTAAGTCGAGAGGAGTATAACAAGGTGCAAGGGTTGAAAAATGCTAAGGAGATTTGGGACACGCTAAAGACCGCGCACGAAGGAGACGAGGTGACCAAGATCACCAAGCGGGAGACGATCGAGGGGGAGCTCGGTCGCTTCCGACTTCGCCAAGGGGAGGAGCCACAAGACATGTACAACCGGCTCAAAACCTTGGTGAACCAAGTGCGCAACCTCGGGAGCAAAAAATGGGATGACCACGAAATGGTTAAGGTTATTTTAAGATCACTTGTCTTCCTTAACCCTACTCAAGTTCAATTAATTCGTGGCAATCCTAGATATACACTAATGACTCCCGAGGAAGTAATCAGGAATTTTGTGAGCTTTGAATTGATGATCAAAGGCTCAAAGAAGATCAACGAGCTTGACGGCCCCTCCACGTCCGAAGCACAACCGGTCGCATTCAAGACGACGGAAGAAAAGAAGGAGGAATCTACTCCAAGTCGAACACCCATCGACGCCTCCAAGCTCGACAACGAGGAGATGGCGCTCATCATCAAGAGCTTCCGTCAAATCCTCAAGCAAAGGAGGGGGAAAGATTACAAGCCCCGCTCCAAGAAAGTTTGCTACAAATGTGGTAAGCCCGGTCATTTTATTGCAAAATGTCCACTATCCAGTGACAGTGACAGGGGCGACGACAAGAAGGGGAGAAGAAAGGAGAAGAAGAGATACTACAAGAAGAAGGGCGGCGATGCCCATGTTTGCCGGGAGTGGGACTCCGACGAGAGCTCCATCGACTCCTCCTCCGACGAGGACGCCGCAAACATCGTCGTCACCAAGGGTCTTCTCTTCCCCAACGTCGGCCACAAGTGCCTCATGGCAAAGGACAGCAAAAAGAAGAAGGTAAAATCAAGATCCTCCACTAAATATGAAACCTCTAGCGATGAGGATAATGCTAGTAATGAGGAGGATAACTTGCGCATTCTTTTTGCCAACCTAAACATGCAACAAAAGGAAAAATTAAATGAATTGATTAGTTCTATTCATGAAAAGGATGATCTTTTGGACACCCAAGAGGACTTCCTTATTAAAGAAAATAAGAAGCATGTTAAGGTTAAAAATGCTTACGCTCTAGAAATAGAGAAATGTGAAAAACTATCTAGTGAGCTAAGCACTTGCCATGAGATTATTGACAACCTTAGAAATGAGAATGCTAGTTTAATTGCTAAGGTTGATTCAAATGCTTGTGATGTTTCAATTCCCAATCCTAGAATGTTCATTTGCTTGCTAAGATTGAAGAATTGAACATTTCTCTTGCTAGCCTTAGGAATGAAAATGAAAAATTGCTTGCTAAGGCTAAAGAATTAGATGTTTGCAATGCTTCCATTTCCAACCTTAGAAGTAAAAATGATATATTGCACGCTAAGGTTGTAGAATTAAAATCTAGCAAACCCTCTACATCTACCGTTGAACATACTTCTATTTGCACTAGATGTAGAGATGTTGATATTGATGCTATTCATGATCATATGGTATTAATTAAGCAACAAAATGATCATATAGCAAAATTAGATGCTAAAATTGCCGAGTATGAACTTGAAAATGAAAAATTTAAATTTGCTCGTAGTATGCTTTATAGTGGGAGACGCCCTGGCATCAAGGACGGCATTGGCTTCCAAAAAGGGGACAATGTCAAAATTAATGCCCCTCCTAAAAGATTGTCTAATTTTGTTAAGGGCAAGGCTCCCTTGCCTCAAGATAACGAGGGTTACATTTTGTACCCTGCTGGTTATCCTGAGAGCAAAATTAGGAGAATTCACTCTAGGAAGTCTCACTCTGGCCCTAATCATGCTTTTATGTATAAGGGTGAGACATCTAGCTCTAGGCAACCAACCCGTGCTAAGTTGCCTAAGAAGAAAACTCCTAATGCATCAAATGACCATAGCATTTCATTCAAAACTTTTGATGCATCATATGTTTTAACTAATAAATCCAGCAAGGTAGTTGCCAAGTATGTTGGGGGCAAACACAATGGCTCCAAAACTTGTGTTTGGGTACCCAAAGTTCTTGTATCTAATGCCAAAGGACCCAAAACCATTTGGGTACCTAAAGTCAAGAACTAAACTTGTTTTGTAGGTTTATGCATCCGAGGGCTCAAGTTGGATCATCGATAGCGGGTGCACAAACCACATGACAGGGGAGAAGAAGATGTTCTCCTCCTACGAGAAAAACCAAGATCCCCAACGAGCTATCACATTCGGGGATGGAAACCAAGGTTTGGTCAAAGGTTTGGGTAAAATTGCTATATCTCCTGACCATTCAATTTCCAATGTTTTTCTTGTAGATTCTTTAGATTACAATTTGCTTTCCGTTTCACAATTATGTCAAATGGGCTACAACTGTCTTTTTATTGATGTAGGTGTCACTGTCTTTAGAAGAAATGATGATTCAATAGCATTTAAGGGAGTGTTAGAGGGTCAGCTATACTTGGTAGATTTTGATAGAGCTGAACTCGACACCTGCTTAATTGCTAAGACTAACATGGGTTGGCTCTGGCACCACCGACTAGCCCATGTTGGGATGAAGAATCTTCACAAGCTTCTAAAGGGAGAACACATTTTAGGATTAACAGATGTTCATTTTGAGAAAGATAGGATTTGTAGCGCATGCCAAGCAGGGAAGCAAGTTGGTGCTCATCATCCACACAAGAACATCATGACGACTGACAGGCCACTTGAGCTCCTACACATGGACCTATTCGGCCCGATTGCTTACATAAGCATCGGCGGGAGTAAGTATTGTCTAGTTATTGTGGATGATTATTCTCGCTTCACTTGGGTATTCTTTTTGCAGGAAAAATCTCATACCCAAGAGACCCTAAAGGGATTCTTGAGACGGGCTCAAAATGAGTTCGGCTTAAGGATTAAGAAAATTAGAAGCGACAACGGGACGGAGTTCAAGAACTCTCAAATTGAAGGCTTCCTTGAGGAGGAGGGCATCAAGCATGAGTTCTCTTCTCCCTACACCCCACAACAAAATGGTGTAGTGGAGAGGAAGAATAGAACTCTATTGGACATGGCAAGAACCATGCTTGATGAGTACAAGACTTCGGATCGGTTTTGGGCCGAGGCGGTCAACACCGCCTGCTACGCCATCAACCGGTTGTATCTACACCGAATCCTCAAGAAGACATCATATGAACTCCTAACCGGTAAAAAGCCCAATATTTCATATTTTAGAGTCTTTGGTAGCAAATGCTTTATTCTTGTTAAAAGAGGTAGAAAATCTAAATTTGCTCCTAAGACTGTAGAAGGCTTTTTACTAGGATATGATTCAAACACAAGGGCATATAGAGTCTTTAACAAGTCCACCGTACAAGTTGAAGTTTCTTGTGACGTTGTGTTTGATGAGACTAACGGCTCTCAAGTAGAGCAAGTTGATCTTGATGAGATAGGTGATGAAGAGGCTCTGTGCATCGCGCTAAGGAACATGTCCATTGGGGATGTGTGTCCTAAGGAATCCGAAGAGCCTCCAAATGCACAAGATCAACCATCCTCCTCCACGCAAGCATCTCCACCAACTCAAAATGAGGATGAGGCTCAAGTTGATGAAGTAGAGGATCAAAGAGATGAGCCACCTCAAGATAACGACAATGATCAAGGGGGAGATGCAGACAAGGAGGATGAAGAAGCAAGGCTGCCACACCCAAGAGTCCACCAAGCAATCCATCGAGATCACCCCGTCGACACCATCCTTGGCGACATTCATAAGGGGGTA
The DNA here is from genome assembly GCF_902167145.1 of Zea mays. Lineage (NCBI taxonomy): Eukaryota > Viridiplantae > Streptophyta > Magnoliopsida > Poales > Poaceae > Zea > Zea mays. The sequence goes on along the minus strand of NC_050096.1, from coordinate 214,534,923 downwards.
ACCACTAGATCTCGTGTTGCACATTTTTGTGAGCATTACTCTTTTGTTTCCTCTATTGAGCCACACAGGGTAGAGGAAGCACTACAAGATTCGGATTGGGTGGTGGCGATGCAAGAGGAGCTCAACAACTTCACTAGGAATGAGGTATGGCATTTGGTTCCACGTCCTAATCAAAATGTTGTAGGAACCAAGTGGGTCTTTCGCAACAAGCAAGACGAGCATGGTGTGGTGACAAGGAACAAAGCTCGACTTGTGGCCAAGGGATACTCCCAAGTCGAAGGTTTGGATTTTGGTGAAACCTATGCACCCGTAGCTAGGCTTGAGTCAATTCGTATATTATTGGCCTATGCTACTTACCATGGCTTCAAGCTTTATCAAATGGACGTGAAGAGTGCTTTCCTCAACGGACCAATCAAGGAAGAGGTCTATGTTGAGCAACCTCCCGGCTTTGAAGACAGTGAGTATCCTAATCACGTATATAAACTCTCTAAGGCACTTTATGGGCTCAAGCAAGCCCCAAGAGCATGGTATGAATGCCTTAGAGATTTCCTTATCACTAATGGATTCAAAGTCGGAAAAGCCGATCCTACTCTGTTTACTAAAACTCTTGACAATGATTTGTTTGTATGCCAAATTTATGTTGATGATATTATATTTGGGTCTACTAACGAATCTACTTGTGAGGAATTTAGTAGGATCATGACACAAAAATTCGAGATGTCTATGATGGGGGAGTTGAAGTACTTCTTGGGATTTCAAGTGAAGCAACTCCAAGAGGGCACCTTCATTATCCAAACGAAGTATATTCAAGACATTCTAAACAAGTTTGGGATGAAGGATGCCAAGCCCATCAAGACACCCATGGGAACCAATGGGCATCTCGACCTCGACACGGAAGGTAAATCCGTCGATCAAAAGGTATACTGGTCGATGATAGGCTCTTTACTCTATTTATGTGCATCTCGATCGGATATTATGCTTTCCGTATGCATGTGTGCAAGATTCCAAGCCGACCCTAAGGAAGCTCACCTTACGACCGTAAAACAAATCTTGAGATATTTAGTTTATACTCCTAAGTTTGGGCTTTGGTATCCTAGGGGATCCACATTTGATTTAATTGGTTATTCCGATGCCGATTGGGCAGGGTGTAAAATTAATAGAAAGAGCACATCGGAGACTTGCCAGTTCTTGGAAAGATCCTTGGTGTCTTGGGCTTCAAAGAAGCAAAATTCCGTAGCTCTTTCTACCGCCAAAGCCGAGTATATTGCCGCAGGACATTGTTGCGCGCAACTACTTTGGATGAGGCAAACCCTTAGGGACTACGGTTACAAATTAACCAAAGTTCCTCTTCTATGTGATAATGAGAGTGCAATCCGCATGGCGGATAATCCCGTTGAGCATAGCCGCACTAAACACATAGCCATTCGGTATCATTTTCTAAGGGATCACCAACAAAAGGGAGATATCGAGATTGCATACATTAACACTAAAGATCAATTAGCCGATATCTTTACCAAGCCACTAGATGAACAAACATTTAACAAACTTAGGCATGAGCTAAATATTCTGGATTCTATGAATTTCTTTTGATGTCTTGCATACATAGCTCATAAATATACTTTTGATCATATCTCTTTCATGTGCTATGACTAATATGTCTTCAAGTGAATTTCAATCCAAGTCATAGGTGTATTGAAAGGGAATTGGAGTCTTCGGCGAAGACAAAGGCTTCCACTCCGTAACTCATCCTTCGTCGTCGCTCCGAGCAACTCTCCATCTTTGGTATAATCTTCACTCACATTTTATTTGCCAAAGGGGAGAAAGTAGTTCGTAAGGGCTCTAATGATTCCGTTTTTGGCGATTTATGCCAAAGGGGGAGAGAGCATGAGCCCAAAGCAAAAGGACCGCACCACCACCAATTTCAAAAATTTTAGTATTTCAATTTGGTTTTAAATAAGTATTTTCAAATTGGTATCTTATTTGTGATATATTTCAAATTGGTATACCCTCTTCAAAATTAACTTCAAAACCCTCTTGAACACTAAGAGGAGGATTTCATTAAGGGGGAGTTTTGTTTTAGTCAAAGGAAAAGCATTTGAAACAGGGGGAGAAAATTTCAAATCTTGTAAATGCTTCTCAAGAATCTTATTCATTTACCTTTGACTCTTTGCAAAAGACTTTGAAAAGAATTTCCAAAACCTTTGCAAAAACAAAACATGTGGTGCAAGTGTGGTCCAAAATGTTAAAAATGAAGAAACAATCCATCCGCATCCTATGAATAATTATATTGGCTCAATTCTAAGTAACCTTTGCACTTACAATTATGCAAACTAGTTCAATTATGCACTTCTATATTTGCTTTGGTTTGTGTTGGCATCAATCACCAAAAAGGGGGAGATTGAAATGGAATTAGGCTTACACCTATTTCCTAAATGATTTTGGTGGTTGAATTGCCCAACACAAATAATTGGACTAACTAGTTTGCTCTAGTCTATAAGTTCTACAGGTGCCAAAGGTTCACAATAAGCCAATAAAAAGACCAAGAAAAGGGTTCAACAAAGAGAGCAAGGGATAACCGAAGTGCTCCCTGGTCTGGCGCACCGGACTGTCCGGTGTGCCACCGGACAGTGTCCGGTGCACCAGGGAACTCCAAGCTGAACTCAACACCTTCGGGAATTCTCAGAGGCGCTCCGCTATAATTCACCGGACTGTCCGGTGCTCCAAGGAAGAGCAACTCTGAACTCGCCAGCTTCGGGAATCCGCTCCGCTAAAATTCACCGGACTGTCCGGTGTGACAGCGGAGCAACGGCTACTTCGCGCGCAACGGTCGACTGCAACGCATTAAATGCGTGCCTGCGCGCGCAGAGGAGCAGAGCACGCGCGAGTGGCACACCGAACAGCCTACAGGGCCTGTCCGGTGCACCACCGGACAGCCAGGCGGGCCCACACGTCAGAGCTCCAACGGTCGGAACCCAACGACCAGGTGACGTGGCTGGCGCACCGGACAATGTCCGGTGGCGCTCTGGACTGTCTGGTGCGCCATGCGACAGCAGCCTCCACCAAACGGCTAGTTTGGTGGTTGGGGCTATAAATACCCCAACCACCCCCACATTCAAGTCATCCAAGTTTTCCACCTTCCAACTACTTACAAGAGCTCTAGCATTCAATTCTAGACACACCCAAGTGATCAAATCCTCTCCCAATTCCACACAAAGCATTAGTGATTAGTGAGAGAGATTTGTTGTGTTCTTTTGAGCTCTTGCGCTTTGATTGCTTCTTTCTCTCATTCTTTCTTGCGATCAACTCAATTGTAACCGAGGCAAGAGACACCAATTGTGTGGTGGTCCTTGCGGGGAAGTTTGATTCCCGTTTGAATGAGAAGAGAAGCTCACTCGGTCCGAGGGACCGTTTGAGAGAGGGAGAGGGTTGAAAGAGACCCGGTCTTTGTGACCACCTCAACGGGGAGTAGGTTTGCGAGAACCGAACCTCGGTAAAACAAATCTGCGTGTCACACTCTTTATTCGCTTGCGATTTGTTTTGCACCCTCTCTCTCGGACTCGATTATATTTCTAACGCTAACCCGGCTTGTAGTTGTGATTAAATTTGTAAATTTCAGATTCGCCCTATTCACCCCCCCTCTAGGCGACTTTCAAGATCAAAGGAGGTGAGGCGATAGTCGAAGGGGGTCGCGGGATCGGTTTATATGGTCGAAACCCAGTGGCGGAGGACCCATTGTGGCTTAGTATGGCATCAGCCATACCTAAATTTATAAAACCTCTATATCTTCCATTATAATCACAAATGTAGATTTGGTGCAATGGATAGACAGCTACATTTTTAGCTGTAGGTCCTGGGATCGATTTTTGTTGGCTGCCTTTTTTATTTTTCCAGTTATACCTATATTTTCTTTTGTCCTCCGCTACTGTCAAAACCCCGGACCCCGCCAGGGAATCGACGGAATTTGTTGGAGTCTGCCATGTTTGGGAGCTGGTAGGAGATCCCGCCCGTGCGGCCCACGTACCGATGACGGGGTGCGCAGATTCTGTGGAGTTCGGCCGAGGAGATATGGATGGCGGTAAATCTCAACAAACCCGGCTGTTACGGCGACCGCGTTTCCCGGATTTCGCAGATGCTGGAATAGAAATCGGTCGGCATGAAGCTAGAAGGTGGTCCCGACATGCATGGCCCACATGACAGTGAGGCGCGACAGAGTTGCTGACATCCGAGGCCATATGACATTGTCATGGTGGAAAATAAAAAGGGAGGGAGGAAGTGGGCTGAGCGGGATGAATGTGGAGGTGGGCCAACGCGAGAAAGGGGCCGGCTGGGGTGTTTCGGCTGGGCTGCAGGGTTGGAGGAGAAATGGGCCAGAAGTGAGAACGAGGCCCACTTAGGGTTTTTTGTTTTCTTTCTTTTCCATTTTCTTTTCTATTTATAATTTGAAATACTTAAACCAAATTCAATTTTCTATTTTAAATTTTAGATTTCAAACTTTAATAAAAATCCCAATATAAAGATAACACATATTATTTATTTGTTTATAATATATTTTATTTTATTCTCTTTTGTATACTCATTTTCTTCTTCTAGCTTATTTCCAAATTCAATTATTCAAACTCAAATTTATACTCTTATTTTAATTTTCGGATTTTCCAAATGTATCAATTGAAATCCAAATGTGAATATAAAACGTATTATTTTAAATATTACTATGTTATTCTCCTTCTCATATTTGTCTCTAACAATAGTTGACTTAATTACAAATTTCCTTTCTCATTCCCCAATGTACTATAATAACTATATTTGTTTATTTATAAAAAATCTACTAATTTTGGTCTTACACATTTCCCCCATTGGACTAGTCTTTTGGGACGATTGAGCCTTTCTCTGAGTTGGGTGTGTTTAATGAACTGTTGGGCTCCGGGCAACCCTAATTTATTGGGCCTCGGCCAACCCCATCTAGGCTGGGTGTATCATGATATAAGAAATAAAACTGTGGTACTCAAATTTGATCTTTAGATCACTTGAGAGGGGTTGAGAGCAACCCTTGTCTATTGGAACGCCACAACATGGAGTAGGCAAGCATATTACACTTGACCAAACCACAGGATAAAAATTATCGTGACTCTAGTGCCGTTTATATTATTGCAATTTTTATCTCTTCCTCGTTTCAATTCTTCACTTACGATATTGCTCTAAGTCTAAGTTAAATCTCGATAGAGCAATCAAGTGAAAGGTGAGAACACCTAGAGGGGGGTGAATAGGTGATCCTGTAAAACTTGAATCTTAAGCCACAAAAACTTGGTTAAGTGTTAGCACAATAATTGCCAAGTGGCTAGAGAGGAGTCTCAACAAAACACAATAACCACAAGAGATCAATCACAGAGATGGCACAGTGATTTATCCCGTGGTTCGGCCAAGACTAACGCTTGCCTACTCCACATTGTGGCGTCCCAACGAACGAGGGTTGCAATCAACCCCTCTCAAGCGGTCCAAAGACCCACTTGAATACCACGGTGTTTTGCTTTGCTTTTCTTAATCCCGTTCGCGAGGAATCTCCACAACTTGGAGTCTCTCGCCCTTACACTTGAAGTTCACAAAGAATCACGGAGTAAGGGAGGGATTAGCAACTCACACAAGACACAAAGATCACAGCAAATACGCACACACAAAACCCAGACTTGAGCTCAAGAGACTAGCACACTAGAACGGAGCTCAAATCACTAGAATGTCGAACAAGTGCGCAGGACTGGAGTGTGAGTGATCAAGAGTGCTCAAGGAATGCTTGGTGTCCTCCTCCTTGCGCCTAGGGGCCCCTTTTATAGCCCCAAGGCAGCTAGGAGCCGTTGAGAGCAATCCAGGAAGGCAATTCTTGCCTTCTGTCGCCTGGCGCACCGGACAGTCCGGTGCACACCGGACACTGTCCGGTGCCCGATTTCTTTCCTTCTATGGCGAAGCCGACCGTCGGCAGCCTTGGAGTCGTTGGCGCAGCGGACATGTCCGGTGCACATCGGACAGTCCGGTGCCTCCTTCTAGCCGTTGGCTCGGCCACGTGTCCCGCGCAGATCGCGCGGCCGACCGTTGGCTCACCGGACAGTCCGGTGTACACCGGACAGTCCGGTGAATTATAGCCGTACGTCGCCGGTGAATTTCCGAGAGCGGCCAGTTCGCTCGAGCCAGCTTGGCACACCGGACAGTCCGGTGCTCCCAGACTGAGCAAAGTCTTGGCTGCTCGAGCCAAGACAATTCCAATTCGATTTTTCCTGTTTCCAGCACTTAGACACAATACATTAGTCTCTAAAACAATGTACTAAGTCTGAGAAACATACCTTTATACTTCATTTGTACTTTGTCCACCATTTAACACTTAGGCACTTGTGTTTGACACTAAATCACCAAAACACTTAGAAATGGCCCAAGTGCACATTTCCCTTTCAATCTCCCCCTTTTTGGTGATTTATGCCAACACAATATAAAGCAAGTAGAACAAATACAAAATCAATTCAAATAAGAACTCAAATTGTTTTGATTCAAATTTGACATATATGGATCACTCTTTGCCACCACTTGGTTTGTTTTTGCAAATCAAACTCAACTTTCTATCTCTAAGTCAAACACACATGTTAAGACATAAAGAGAGTCATTCCAAGAGAAATTGATTCAAGATTTCAAAAACTCCCCTTTTTCCCATAATCAACACTTCTCCCCGCAAGAAACCAACTTTTGACGAGGGAGACAAATAAAAGAATTTTGACAAACCAAAAGCTCTATTCTACTATTTTCAAAATCTCTCAAGTGGTAGCTGACAAACCAAAAGCTCTATTCTACTATTTTCAAAATCTCTTGACAAACCAAAAGCTCTATTCTACTATTTTCAAAATCTCTCAAGTGGTAGTTGATCCATTTATCGCTTTGGCCTTTATTTTCTCCCCCTTTGGCATCAAGCACCAAAACGGAATCAATCTTGGCCCTTTTAACCCCATTGCCTCACCAGAATCTTCAACTAAGAGTAAAAAGGCAATAAGAGTACTAAGATGAACTTGGAAGAAGTTACTCTTTCATCGGAGTGCAGTGGAAGTCTTTCATGGTCCAAGTCCATCTTTTTCCTTTCAATCCTTCTTTGAGACTAAATCAAGCAAAACTCAAGCACGTGGTTAGTCTCAAGAGGTCAAGTTGTAACACATCTCCCCCTAAATGTATGCATCACTTTGCAACGGACTTGTGAGGTCCAGGGAGTGCTTGTACAACTTGAGCACCATACCTAAGCAACAAAATGCATAAGGAACATGATCAAAGGCATAAACACATGTATGTTATAAATCAATTCAAGTTCTGCGAATCTAAGACATTTAGCTCACTACGCAACCTACAAAAGGTCTTCTCATCTAGAGGCTTGGTAAAGATATCGGCTAGCTGGTTCTCGGTGCTAACATGAAACACTTCGATATCTCCCTTTTGCTGGTGGTCTCTCAAAAAGTGATGCTGGATGTCTATGTGCTTTGTGCGGCTGTGTTCAACAGGATTTTCTGCCATGCGGATGGCACTCTCATTATCACATAGGAGTGGGACTTTGCTCAGATTGTAGCCAAAGTCCCGGAGGGTTTGCCTCATCCAAAGTAGTTGCGCGCAACACTGTCTTGCGGCAACATACTCGGCCTCAGCGGTGGATAGGGCAACGGAGGTTTGTTTCTTAGAATTCCATGACACCAGGGACCTTCCTAAGAATTGGCACGTCCCCGATGTACTCTTCCTATCAACCTTACATCCAGCATAGTCGGAATCTGAATATCCAATCAAGTTAAAGGTAGGCCCCTTGGGATACCAGAGCCCGAAGCAAGGCGTAGCAACTAAATATCTAAGAATTCGCTTCACCGCCACTAAGTGACACTCCTTAGGATCGGATTGAAATCTAGCACACATGCATACGCTAAGCATAATATCCGGTCTACTAGCACATAAGTAAAGTAACGACCCTATCATTGACCGGTATGCCTTTTGATCAACGGACTTACCTCCTTTGTTGAGGTCGGTGTGTCCGTCGGTTCCCATCGGAGTCTTTGCGGGCTTGGCGTCCTTCATTCCAAACCGCTTCAGCAAGTCTTGCGTGTACTTCGTTTGAGAGATGAAGGTGCCGTCCTTGAGTTGCTTCACTTGGAACCCAAGGAAGTAGTTCAACTCGCCCATCATCGACATCTCGAATTTCTGCGTCATCACCCTGCTAAACTCTTCACAAGACTTTTTATTAGTAGAACCAAATATTATGTCATCGACATAAATTTGGCACACAAAAAGATCACCGTCACAAGTCTTAGTGAACAGAGTTGGATCGGCTTTCCCAACCTTGAAAGCATTAGCAATTAGAAAGTCTCTAAGGCATTCATACCATGCTCTTGGGGCTTGCTTAAGTCCATAGAGCGCCTTAGAGAGCTTACACACGTGGTCGGGGTACCGTTCATCCTCGAAGCCAGGGGGTTGCTCTACGTACACCTCCTCCTTGATTGGCCCGTTGAGGAAAGCACTCTTCACATCCATTTGGAACAACCTGAAAGAATGGTGAGCGGCATATGCTAGCAAAATACGAATGGACTCTAGCCTAGCCACCGGAGCAAAAGTCTCCTCAAAGTCCAAACCTGCGACTTGGGCATAACCTTTTGCCACAAGTCGAGCCTTATTCCTCGTCACCACTCTGTGCTCGTTTTGTTTGTTGCGAAACACCCACTTGGTGCCCACAACATTTTGCTTAGGATGAGGCACCAGTGTCCAAACTTCATTCCTCTTGAAGTTGTTGAGCTCCTCTTGCATGGCCAACACCCAGTCCGGATCTAGCAAGGCCTCCTCTACCCTGAAAGGCTCAATAGAAGAGACAAAAGAGTAATGCTCACAAAAATTAACTAATCGAGACCGAGTAGTTACTCCCTTGCTTATGTCACCCAAAATCTAGTCGATGGGATGATCCCTTTGAATCATCGCACGGACTTGAGTTGGAGGTGCCGGTTGTGCTTCTTCCTCCATTACTTGATCATCTTGTGCTCCCCCTTGATCATACGCCTCCTTTTGATGAACCTGTTCATCTTCTTGAATTGGGGAATGCACCATTGTTGAGGAAGAAGGTTGATCTCGTTCATCTTGTTCCTGTGGCCGCACATCTCCAATCGCCATGGTGCGTATTGCGGCCGTTGGAATTTCTTCTTCATCTACATCAACATCAACAACTTGCTCTCTTGGAGAGCCATTAGTCTCATCAAATACAACGTCGCTAGAGATTTCAACCAAACCCGATGATTTGTTGAAGACCCTATACGCCTTTGTATTTGAATCATAACCTAACAAAAACCCTTCTACAGCTTTGGGAGCAAACTTAGTATTTCTACCCTTCTTCACTAGAATGTAGCATTTGCTCCCAAATACACGAAAGTAAGATACATTGGGTTTGTTACCGGTTAGAAGCTCATACGAAGTCTTCTTGAGGAGGCGGTGAAGGTAGACCCGGTTGATGGCGTGGCAAGCCGTGTTCACGGCTTCCGACCAAAAGCGCTCGGGGGTCTTGAACTCTCCAAGCATCGTCCTCGCCATATCGATTAGCGTCTTGTTCTTCCTCTCTACCACACCATTTTGTTGTGGTGTGTAGGGAGCGGAGAACTCGTGCTTGATCCCTTCCTCCTCAAGAAACTCCTCCACTTGAAGGTTCTTGAACTCGGACCCGTTGTCGCTTCTTATCTTCTTCACTTTGAGCTCAAACTCATTTTGAGCTCTCCTTAGGAAGCGCTTGAGGGTCCCTTGGGTTTCAGACTTATCCTGCAAAAAGAATACCCAAGTAAAGCGGGAAAAGTCATCAACAATAACTAGACCATACTTACTTCCTCCTATGCTTAGATAGGCGACGGGTCCGAAGAGGTCCATATGTAGCAGCTCCAGGGGTCTTGATGTGGTCATCACATTCTTGCTGTGATGCGCTCCTCCCACTTGTTTACCTGCTTGACAAGCTGTACAAGGTCTATCTTTTTCGAATTGCACGTTAGTCAAACCTATCACGTGTTCTCCCTTTAGAAGCTTGTGAAGGTTCTTCATCCCTACATGTGCTAAGCGGCGATGCCACAGCCAGCCCATGCTAGTCTTAGCTATTAAGCATGCATCTAGACCGGCCTCCTCTTTTGCAGAATCAACTAAATAAAGTTTGTCGTCTAATACACCCTTAAAAGCTAATGAACCATCGCTTCTTCTAAAGACAGACACATCTACATTTGTAAATAGACAATTATATTCCATATTACATAATTGACTAACAGATAGCAAACTATATCCAAGGGACTCAACTAAAAACACATTAGAGATAGAGTGCTCATTTGAAATTGCAATCTTGCCTAAGCCTTTCACCTTGCCTTGGTTCCCATCACCAAATATGATTGAATCTTGGGAATCCTTGTTTTTGACGTAGGAGGTGAACATCTTCTTCTCCCCCGTCATATGGTTTGTGCATCCGTTGTCGATAATCCAGCTTGAACCCCCGGATGCATAAACCTGCAAGGCAAATTTAGGCTTGGGACTTAGGTACCCAACTTTTGTTGGGTCCTACAAGGTTAGTCACAATTGTCTTAGGGACCCAAATGCAAGTTTTATCGCCCTTGCATTTTGCCCCTAATTTCCTAGCAACTATCTTCCTATCCTTTCTACAAATCGCAAAGGAAGCATTTAAAGTATGATAAATTGTAGAGGGTCCATTCATAACTTTCCTAGGAACATGAACAATATTCTTTCTAGGCACATGATGAATATTTTTCCTAGGCATATCTCTGCCATGCATATAGGAAGAACTAGAAGCAAACATAGCATAAGAATCATAGGCATGTGAATCAAAAGCATTATAAGCATTACAGCTCCTATGAGACTGTCTTCTATCATGATACATAAAAGCATGGTTCTTTTTAGCACTGCTAGTCATAGGGATCTTCCCTTTCTCCTTGGTGGGGATGGGAGGCTTATGGCTTGTTAAGTCCATGGCTTCCCTCTTGAAACCAAGTCCATCCTTAATTGAGGGGTGTCTACCAATCGTGTAGGCATCCCTTGCAAATTTTAGCTTATCAAATTCACTTTTGCTAGTCTTAAGTTGGGCATTAAGACTAGCCACTTCATCATTTAATTTGGAAATTGAAACTAGGTGTTCATTACAAGCATCAATGTCAAAATCTTTACACCTATTACACGTTGCAACAATTTCTACACAAGATGTTGATTTACTAGTTGTTTCTAACTTAGCATTCAAATCATCATTAATGCTCCTTAAGTTAGAAATTGTCTCATGGCAAGAAGATAATTCACAAGAGAGCATTTCATTTCTTTTAACTTCTAAAGCATAAGATTTTTGTGCTTCTACAAATTTGTCATGTTCTTCATACAACAAATCCTCTTGCTTTTCTAAAAGCCTGAAAGGATCATGATGCCCAAGAGGGGGGGTGAATTGGGCTTTTCTAAAAATCAACACTAATTAAAACCTAAGCAAGAGCTAAACAAGAGCCCAACTTCACCCCTACAACTAGCACTAAGAATATAATACTAGAAATGAACAAAGCTAAGATAATACTTCAAATACTTGCTAAACAAATACACAATGTAAAGTGCTTGAATTAAGTGCGGAATGTAAAGCAAAGTTTAGAAGACTCCTCCAATTTTTCCCGAGGTATCGAAGAGTCGGCACTCTCCACTAGTCCTCGTTGGAGCACCCGCGCAAGGGTATCGCTCCCCCTTGGTCCTCGCAAGAACCAAGTGCTCACTACGAGATGATCCTTTGCCACTCCGGCGCGGTGGATCCCTCGAGACCGCTTACAAACTTGAGTCGGGTCACCAACAAGATCTTCACGGTGATCACCGAGCTCCCAACGCCACCAAGCCGTCTAGGTGATGCCGATCACCAAGAGTAACAAGCCGTAGACTTTCGCTTGACCAAGAGAAGCCTAATGCAAGTGGTGTGTGCTCTAGGTGGCTCTCACTAGCGCTAATGAGGAACAAGCGCGGATTATGATTCTCTAATCTCCTCACTAGGCTCTTGGTGCTTGCAATGCTCTAGCAATGTGCTGGAATAAATGTGGAGTGCAAGACATTGAATATGGTGGGTGGAGGGGGTATAAATAGCCCTCACCCACCAACTAGCCGTTACAGGCAATTTACTGCGCGATGGCGCACCGGACAGTCCGGTGCGCCACCGGTGCGCCAACGGTACGCCACCGGTGCGCCAACGGTCACTTCCAACGGCTAGTTCTGACAGAGAGCCGTTGGACTCATGGCGCACCGGACAGTGAACAGTCCACTGTCTGGTGCACACTGGACAGTCCGGTGTGGTGTCCGGTGTGCCACTAAAATTCAACTCTGAACGCTGCGCTCTCGGGTTTCTGCGAAGGGAAACACTCTGCCGTGGACCAGCCTGGCCCCACCTGGCAGAGGGTGCACCGGACAGTCCGGTGCACACCGGACAGTCCGGTGCCCCAAGGCCAGAAACCCTATCTCTTGTTTTTCAGCTGATTTTCAAATCAGTTTTCGCTCTAACTTGTGTGTGAGTTCTAGAGTGACACCTAGCACTGTATATGAGTGTGATTGTGCACCAACACTACACTAGAACTCTCTTGGTCAAACTACTCATCGACAACCCCTCTTTATAGTACGGCTAAAAGAGAATAAAAGACCTAACTAAATCGCGAGTGTCCACATCTCCTTGACACTCGGACTCCGTAGACCTTCACCTTTTGTTCCGTCGTTTTAGCCGTCGCTTCGAGTTCTTATTTCCGGGATTGTTTTCACCGTTGTAGTACTTCTACCTGTCATGCGACCTAACTTACCATTTGTCTCTGCAAAACACACGTTAGTCACATATAATATTACGTTGTCATTAATCACTAAAACCAACCAGGGGCCTAGATGCTTTCAATCTCCCCCTTTTTGGTGATTGATGACAACCCTACAAGTTTTGTGAGAGTAGTTTGTTTTGAAGATTCTGTCAATAGAAAGAATGGTTAGTTATACTCAGTAATCTTTGACAGAAAGAATGTGTACCATAATAATAAGAGTGAGCGCATACACATCATAAGATTCTTGTTCATATAAAAGTGAAGTTAAATTAATGAAACAAGAGCTAGAAGACTGGTGATATGATATAAGGTGAAAACATAATACACACAGTCAATCATACGCAACGAGAGTATATGACGAGTTTGTGAGCCAAAAACATCAAGCTAGTACAGAGAGTAGCAAGCACATATATTACATCAAAATGACTCTGACTTTCTACTAACTCTCTAACTCCCCCTAGCTCTCACAACTCATATCTCTCCCCCTTTGGCGTCAAACACCAAAAGGGACCTGAACCTAAACATCTGAAGCAGGAGGAGGCGGCGGGGGCGCATCCGGTCGAGGTCGAGGTAGCAGAGCAAACGCCGACGGAGGGTCAGAGTCAGTCTCGGATCCAGGATCTGCGGTAGAAGCTGGAGCTGGTACTGACTCGGACTGCGGCCGCGCAGCAGGAGCTACCGGAACAGAAGCGGTCACAGATACTGCCACAGCGGTAGTGGTAACAGCAGATGCTGGTGGCACTGGCGGCTGCGGACAGACAGAGCTGAGAACCGTAGAGGTGAACGCCAAAGTGACCGGCCGGAGCGGAGAGGTACCAACAGGGGGTCCAGACAAAATCGATGGCACCACTGGAGCGTGAAGCGGAGGAGGCGGAGCAGACTGAACCGGAGGTGCTGAGATACCAGAATGCTGAAGCATAAGGGCCATGAATGCCCTACTCTCTGCCCGATCCTGAAGTAACTGCTGCTGAAGAGCATCCTGCCTGTCCTGCATGCTCTGAAACATCGAGAGCATCGTCTCGGATAACCGTGCCTGCTCGGCTGCCAGGTTGGCCAGAATCGCCGCAAGAGCAGGGTCCATAGCCGGAGGAGGAGCAGGGGCAGCACGAGAACTCCCAGCCTCATGATCATGTGAGCGTGGAGGCATAGGAGGCGGAGGCGGAGGAGGAACCCCAAAATCATCATCATCATCATCATCATCAGCAGCAGCAGCTGCTGTACCCTGAGTGTCAAACTGTCGTAGAGCTGCATCCTCAGCCTGAGAGTCAAACACAGAAGCAGAAGCTGACACTGGAATCTCAGGAGCAGGACGGTAAGATCCAAATACAAGGCGTGAGGCCTCAAGGGTGCTCTGAAATCGAGGTGGCTGAATCAGCTGCGCAAAGATGTGGCACAAGTAGTGAGCATAAGGTAACTACCGACGAGCACGAATCCCATCCAGAACGGTGTCCTCGATCTCACAGATCAGGAAGTCCACAACGTCAAACTCAGAGTGGGATACCAGGGCACCAAGGAGCCAAAGCTGAATATGAGTGGTAGCCTCCCTGTATCCCATCCTCGGCAGGAGTGTCCGTCTGATGAGCTCATATAAGTACTTCGCTGCTGTAGTAAAGTCTCCTGGTGAACGTCGCGACCCATCTGTGAAAGGCGGGCGGAACAGAGTCGCGACGTGAGCTATCCCTAGAGCCACACCGCCGTGAGGGCGACGAGGAGGATCAGAAGTGCCGTAGCAGAGGCTGTGAAGGCGAGTCGTCGACTCAGGGAATCCAAATAGCTGTCGGATCTGACTGGCAGTGATCGTGACATCCTCGCGCTCAAAGCGGAACCTCATCCAGTGATGATCCGGGTCAATCCAAACAGAGGCGTAGAAGACGCGGACCCACTCCTCAACATATCGGCCGCTGATAGTCAGAAGGGTCAGGAGGCCAGGCAGATAGGTGAGATGCGCCTCAGACTCAGCACCGGCTGCAAGCAGAAAAGCTGGAAGATCCAAAAGGCGGTGCACTCGCAGCGCTATCTGAGCAGACATCTGAGCTCTGAAGAATGACTCCTGAATCCGTGTGCTGAAAAGAACACCTGCTGCTGGGTCTCTCTGAGCTGGTAGCCAAGACTCCACGGGTACGTACCTGAACCGACGTACCCGTGCTGCAGTAGCACGCTGAAGATCAAACAGACGAGGATCCGAAACCAGAGGACGGACCTCAGTCTCATCACGCTCCCGGAATCGAGGTGGAGGGACAGGAGGAGCTGAAGCGGGAGCGGGAGCAGGGGAAGCAGTGGAAGCTAGCGTAGTGGAGGTAGTGGGTATGGCTGTGGAGGTGGATGGAGCAATAGGAGTGACGGGAGCAGGCAGAGTGGGTGGTGGAGTGGAAGCGGAGGTGTGAGTGGAGGAGCGAGGCCGGGAGGTGAGACGACGAGCACGGAATGCAATCTGATCGGATGGAACATGCGGCTGATCTCCAAGTGCGGCCTGCGCAGCGGCTGCTGCAGCTGCGGCCGCTGCACGGGCTTCTCTGTCCGTACGCCGCTTCTTGCGGCCTTCTTGCTGCTCCAAATACACAGTCTTGCCCTTGACCTGCCTGAATGGGCGACGAGGGTCCTCATCATCGCCACCCCCTGACGCCGACGCATTCTTCGTGCGCGGCATCCTGATCTGATGTCTGCATATTAGAGAGAGTGACTAAGCACAGAGCAAAAGTGACCGATAGATTTAGCAAAGAATGAGATGTCTACCTGGAAAGCTCACACGAGAGGTGACGATCCAGGCAGGACGGGAGACGCCACACGGTCAATCAAGGTCACTGAAATGACAGAAGAGGTGAGCACGTATTAGTCACATAGTCATAAGCATATGAAATGTGAATAAATACATACACAGAGAGATATGGCACGAGACGGGACGATCAAGAAGTCAAACGACGTGAAAACGACGTTTGACAGACAAATAGTGACATAGGATGATTGGAATTAGAATTGAGGCACGAAACGATATGGGATTGAGCCGATACTTCACGAATAGGTTTATATAGGTGAATATGAGTGAAGTGTGTGCTTGGTTTGAATTTAGGCGAAGAAAAAGAGATTTGGGCACTCGGCTCGGAAACGATCGCTCAAAACGGGAAATTTGGTGAACTTTAAGCCTGGGATCTCGGATTGGCGTGAAATTTGGCAAGGATGTTGCTGGAAGTGTTGTGAAGGTGCCTAAAAAATTTGGGTTCAATTGGAGCAAGTTTGGCTAGTTTGGGCATTTCACCGAGCACGTGGTGTGCGGGGAGTTAGGGTTTCGGTGAAATGGCTATTTGAGGTGGGAAAACCCTCCCGAAGGAGCTAAGAACCTGCAGGAGAGTACAAGGAATACATGGGAACACATTCCACAACTTGGATTCACAGGAATTCACAATTTTGGAAGAGATGTGAAAAGGGGTGGAGAAGAGGTGCTCAATGTCATAAACAGAGAACAGAGAGGGAGTGGAAACAGAGGGAGGCTCACCGAGGGAGGGAAGGAGAGGGGGATGAGGTCGCCGGAGCCCAGTCGGGGACGGTGGCCGCCGGTGGAGGGAGTTCGCCGGAAAATCGCCAGGAGCAGAGGGAGTCGCCGTGAGACAGAGAGCAACGGGTGAGAAGTGTGCCTCTGGCTCGGCTGCGGGCTGGAGGCCTTTTTTTAAAACGCGATATGGGCGCACCGGACAGTCTACAGTGCCTGTCCGGTGCACACCGGATAGCGCACAGTAGTTGTCCGGTGAACCACCGGACAGCGCACAGGAAAATGAATTTTAGCGCGCGGCTGCCGGTGCACCGGACATTGCACAGTGCAGTGTCCGGTGCACACCGGACTGTCCGGTGAGCCCAGACAGAGGAGAGTTTGGAAAATTTTGAATTTTTCTATCTAACTCCCAACCAAACCAAATCCCAACTTATAATCACTCAAAATAACACTTGTTGGGACAGGTATTGGCACCCTCATATACTTTTCAAAATATTTTGCCATAGGCTAGATAATTTTTAGAGAAAATAGGCAAATGGTGAAATTTGCATTTTGGTTTGCACTAGGGGTTTTCATGAGTGATTTGAGTTTTGAATACTCCCCCTAAGTGCAGTACCTCATGCATATTTCAAGAACCAATAATTGCATAAAAAGTAAGAATTTAAGTGCTAAAAGCTTAAAACTAAGACTTGTCAGGTTTGACCCGAGTTAAGCTTTTTCACTCGCTTTGTTGGCGGTTATCTCAACTAGGTTAGACAAGTCCTAGATGCAATACAAGGAATTTAAATATGCAATGCAAGCTTGACAACACCATTTGACATTTCACATAAAATTTCTGAGATCAAGAATATTTAGTTCATTCCTCAACATGCAAAAGCGGGTCTTATTAAGTGGCTTAGTGAAAATATCCGCTAATTGATCTTCCGACCTCACTCCTTCTAAAATGATATCTCCTTTAGCAACATGATCTCTAAGGAAGTGATGACGGATATCAATGTGCTTGGTGCGAGAGTGTTGTACAGGATTATTAGCAATTTTAACAGCACTCTCATTATCACACAACAAAGGTACCTTTTCTAGAACTACGCCATAGTCTAGAAGAGTTTGTTTCATATATAAAATCTGTGTGCAACAAGCACCTGCGGCAATGTATTCCGCTTCGGCAGTTGACAAGGCAACACTATTTTGCTTTTTGGATGTCCATGAAACTAGTGATCTACCAAGCAGATGGCATCCCCCAGAAGTACTTTTCCTATCAATTTTGCAACCGGCATAATCCGAATCGGAATAGCCAATTAAATCAAAAGTAGCTCCTTTGGGATACCACAGACCAACGCTTGTGGTGTGCCTGAGATACCTAAGAATTCTCTTAACAGCGCGAAGATGAGCTTTCTTAGGATTAGATTGAAATCTAGCACACATGCAGACACTGAACATAATATCGGGCCTAGATGCGGTAAGGTACAATAAACTACCAATCATAGAACGGTAGAGAGTTTGATTAACCGGGTTACCTCCCTCATCTAAGTCGAGATGTCCATTTGTAGGCATGGGAGTCTTGATTGGTTTGCACTTCTCCATGTTGAACCTTTTCAACAAGTCTTTGGTATACTTCTCTTGTGAGAGAAAGTTACCATCTTTCATTTGCTTGACTTGAAAGCCGAGGAAGTATGTTAGCTCACCAATCATTGACATCTCGAACTCCTTCGACATCAACTCACCAAATTCCTTGCAATGATAGTCATTTGTCGAGCCAAAGATTATATCATCAACATATACTTGACAAATGAAAATATCACCGTTATGTTTCTTTGTGAAGAGAGTTGTGTCGACGGTCCCGATCTTGAAGCCCTTTTCGATGAGGAAGTCGCGAAGACGCTCATACCAAGCCCTTGGAGCTTGCTTTAGCCCATAAAGCGCCTTGGACAACCTGTAAGCATGGTTAGGATATCTAGGGTCTTCAAAACCAGGCGGTTGCTCAACATATACAAGTTCATTTATGAAGCCATTTAAAAATGCACTTTTTACATCCATTTGATAAAGTTTTATATCATAGCATGATGCATATGCAAGTAGGATACGGATGGCTTCCAGTCGAGCAACCGGTGCAAAGGTCTCTCCAAAATCTAAGCCTTCAACTTGAGAGAATCCCTTTGCGACAAGTCTTGCCTTGTTTCTTACAATCACACCTTGATCATCTTGTTTGTTTCTGAACATCCACTTTGTTCCAATGATTCTTGCATCTTGTGGGGGCTTCTCCAGGGTCCAAACTTCATTACGGGTGAAGTTGTTAAGTTCTTCATGCATGGCATTCACCCAGTCCGGATCCTGTAGCGCCTCATCTAGGTGATGGCGTTTTTTGTAGATGTAGCATTTGCACCCAAATACCCGGAAGAAAGAGACGTCTGGCTTTTTCCCATTTAGCAGTTCATAAGGAGTCTTCGCAAGTAGCCGGTGAGGAAATAGCCTGTTTGATGCATAACAAGCAGTGTTGACAGCTTCGGCCCAAAACCTCTCCGGTGTGTTATACTCATCAATCATTGTTCTTGCAAGGGTGATCAAGGTCCTATTTTTCCTTTCAACAACTCCATTTTGTTGAGGTGTATATGTGGCAGATACTTCATGCTTGATCCCAATTTCATCACAGTACTCATGAATGTTGGTGTTGTCAAATTCTTTGCCATTGTCACTTCTAATCTTCTTAATCTTGCAATCAAATTCATTTTGTGCTTTCTTGGCAAACTTCTTGAATATAGATGCAACTTCAGATTTGTCATGGAGAAAGAACACCCAAGTGTATCTTGAGAAGTCATCAACAATCACTAGACAGTAGAGGTTGCCACCGGCACTGACATAATTTGTAGGTCCAAATAAATCCATGTGAAGTAGTTCCAGTGGCCTTGATGTTGACATGAAAGCTTTAGTGGGATGTGTATTAGCAACTTGCTTTCTAGCTTGACATGCACTGCATGGCTTGTCTTTTTCAAACACCACATCCTTTAATCCTCTAACCATATCTTTCTTTAATACCTTCTTGAGTGTGCTCATTCCAACATGTGCAAGCCTCCTATGCCAAAGCCATCCAAGAGAAGCTTTGGTGAAAAGGCAAGTTCTTAAGTCTGCATCTTCTGAAGTGAAATCCACTAAGTAGAGGTTGTTGTATCTAAATCCCTTGAATACCATTGATTCATCATCCATTTTTGTTACAATAACCTCTGATGGAGTGAATAAGCATTGAAGTCCAAGATCACAGAGTTGTCCCACTGATAATAAATTGAAGCTCAAGGGTGCAACTAAGAGAACATTTGATATTGATAAGTCATTTGAGATTGCCACCTTGCCAAGTCCTTGCACTTTTCCTTTTGAGTTGTCTCCAAATGTGATTTTATCTTGACCATCAACATTCTCATCTAGTGAGGTGAACATCCGTGGGTTGCTTGTCATATGTTGTGTGCATCCACTGTCAATAACCCAATGGCTCCCACCGGTCTTGTAGTTCACCTACATTCACAGACAATTCAAGCTTGAGTTTTGAGGGCCCTATATTGCATAGGACCAGTGACTCTCTCAATTAAGGACTTTGCCACCCAGATTTGTCTAGGTCTACTCTTATTTGGTGGACCTAGGAATGTAACCTTAATCTTTCCATTTGCAACCTTTCTTAGAACATAGTGAGCATTGAAAGCAAATGTTCTTGAGTGCTTAGGCAAGGGAGTTGGTGGTTTAGCTTTGCAGTTGTGGGCAAAATGACCTTCATTTCCACACTCAAAGCATTTGATAGGCTTGTGAGTCTGCTTTGGCTTGTATTGAGTGATAGCTTTCTTTTGCACAAAAGCATTGTATCCAATACCACTCTTGTTATTTTTCATAACAGTGTTCATAAGCAGCTCATTTTGGAGGTATTGACCCTTGTTGAACTTTTGCACACTTGTTGCAAGATGTTCATTTTCACTTTTTAGTTTCTTGACCTCATTCTTAAGCCTTTGATTATCCACTGCCAACTCATTGTTGAAATCATTGTTCTCAATAGCAACTTTTCCTCTAGTAGTTGCATCAGTCAAGTAATTCTTCAATTTTTGGTTGTCTAAAGTCAGGACTTCAACTTTTTCAGTCAATTCAGCATGTAGACTAGTTTGCTCTTCTTGAATCAAGTCATCACATGAGGTTGCTACATCAAGCTTAACAACAGGGTTAATAGCCTCATGTGTTTTGCAAGATAAAAGTTCATTTTCAACAAGAAGATTGTCATGATCAAATTTAATTTGAGTATAGTCTTCCTTGATCTTTACTAGTCTATTTTGCAACTCCCTATTAGCTTCATTTAATTTGTCATATTTTTCCTTAGCATCTTTTAGGGAGTTTGTGAGCTCATTTACAGTTGATGACATAGTTTTATTTTCTTCTTTTATTTCATCACTAGCCTTTATAACTATGTCATACTTGGCATTTAAAGATTCATTTTCATTTTTCAACCTATCACATTTAGCTTTTGACTTTCTAATGATTTGAGTATATTCTTTAAGTAAGTCAGCTAACTCATCATATGAAGGTGAAGCAAATTCTTCATCACTATCACTATCACTATCATCATCAATGTTAATATCATTTTGTACCTTTCGTTCACCCCTAGCCATGAGGCATAGGTGAGAAGTGGATGATGGCGATGGTGGTGGTGAAGAGAAGTCCCCGGCGATGGCCGCAACTTTTTCATCATTCTCTTCTTCACTTGAAGAAGACCCACTTGATGATTCGATGTCGGTGAGCCAGTCGCCAACAATATATGTCTTTCCATTCTTCTTCTTGTGAAACCTCTTTTGCTTTCCATCCTTCCTCTTGAAGAATTTCTTTTCCTTCTTTTCATCATCGCTGTCATCTTCCTTCTTGCCCTTGAACTTGTTCTTCTTGGGCTTGTTGCATTGATGAGCAAGATGACCAAGCTCACCACAGTTGTAGCAGTCCATCTCAGAAATGGGCTTTCTTTTGTTGGAAAAGAACTTCTTCTTTCTTGAATCAAATTTGATGCCTTCTCTATTTAGCTTCTTCAACATCTTGGTGGTCTTCCTTACCATCAAGGCAATGTTTGCATCAAGGTCATCATCACTTGAGGACTCTTCCTCAACTTGTATTTTTGCTTTTCCTTTTCTTTCATTATTTGCTTTGAGAGCCAAATCCTTTCTTTTGGAGGATGATTCTTCTTTGTTGATGTGCATGTACATTTCATGGGCATTGATCTTTCCCAAAATTTGTGTAGGTGTGGTAACTGAAAGATCCATTTGATGTAGCACAGTGACAATGTGTCCATATTTGTCTATTGGGAGGACACTGAGAATCTTCCTCACAACATCCGGTTGTGAGATTTGAGTAAGCCCCAATCCATTGACTTCCTCTACAAGAATATTAAGTCGTGAGTACATAGCATTTGCATTTTCATTAGTAAGCATTTCAAAAGAATTTAACTTTCGCATGGCTATGTGATATCTTTCCTCACGTTCACTTCTAGTTCCTTCGTGTAGAGCACAAATGTCCATCCACAAATCATGAGCATTTTTATGATTCCTTACTCTATTGAACACATCTTTGCAAAGGCCTCTAAAAAGGGTGTTTTTGGCCTTAGCATTCCATTTCTCATAATTGAACTCATCACCTACAAGATTTGTGGGATCTCTAGTTCGGGGAACCCTTGTGTGGCGGCTTTATAGACACCAATGTCTATAGCCTCTAAGTATGCTTCCATACGAATTTTCCAATAAGGAAAATCATCACCATCAAAAACGGGAGGAGGTCCATCCCCACCGGACATCGTAACTCTAGCGGTTAAGCTAATCTACGAGCAACAAGGCTCTGATACCAATTGAAAGGATCACGATGCCCAAGAGGGGGGGTGAATTGGGCTTTTCTAAAAATCAACACTAATTAAAACCTAAGCAAGAGCTAAACAAGAGCCCAACTTCACCCCAACAACTAGCACTAAGAATATAATACTAGAAATGAACAAAGCTAAGATAATACTTCAAATACTTGCTAAACAAATACACAATGTAAAGTGCTTGAATTAAGTGCGGAATGTAAAGCAAAGTTTAGAAGACTCCTCCAATTTTTCCCGAGGTATCGAAGAGTCGGCACTCTCCACTAGTCCTCGTTGGAGCACCCGCGCAAGGGTATCGCTCCCCCTTGGTCCTCGCAAGAACCAAGTGCTCACTACGAGATGATCCTTTGCCACTCCGGCGCGGTGGATCCCTTGAGACCGCTTACAAACTTGAGTCGGGTCACCAACAAGATCTTCACGGTGATCACCGAGCTCCCAACGCCACCAAGCCGTCTAGGTGATGCCGATCACCAAGAGTAACAAGCCGTAGACTTTCGCTTGACCAAGAGAAGCCTAATGCAAGTGGTGTGTGCTCTAGGTGGCTCTCACTAGCGCTAATGAGGAACAAGCGCGGATTATGATTCTCTAATCTCCTCACTAGGCTCTTGGTGCTTGCAATGCTCTAGCAATGTGCTGGAATAAATGTGGAGTGCAAGACATTGAATATGGTGGGTGGAGGGGGTATAAATAGCCCTCACCCACCAACTAGCCGTTACAGGCAATTTACTGCGCGATGGCGCACCGGACAGTCCGGTGCGCCACCGGTGCGCCAACGGTCACTTCCAACGGCTAGTTCTGACAGAGAGCCGTTGGACTCATGGCGCACCGGACAGTGAACAGTCCACTGTCCGGTGCACACCGGACAGTCCGGTGTGGTGTCCGGTGTGCCACTAAAATTCAACTCTGAACGCTGTGCTCTCGGGTTTCTGCGAAGGGAAACACTCTGCCGTGGACCAGCCTGGCCCCACCTGGCAGAGGGTGCACCGGACAGTCCGGTGCACACCGGACAGTCCGGTGCCCCAAGGCCAGAAACCCTATCTCTTGTTTTTCAGCTGATTTTCAAATCGGTTTTCGCTCTAACTTGTGTGTGAGTTCTAGAGTGACACCTAGCACTGTATATGAGTGTGATTGTGCACCAACACTACACTAGAACTCTCTTGGTCAAACTACTCATCGACAACCCCTCTTTATAGTACGGCTAAAAGAGAATAAAAGACCTAACTAAATCGCGAGTGTCCACATCTCCTTGACACTCGGACTCCGTAGACCTTCACCTTTTGTTCCGTCGTTTTAGCCGTCGCTTCGAGTTCTTATTTCCGGGATTGTTTTCACCGTTGTAGTACTTCTACCTGTCATGCGACCTAACTTACCATTTGTCTCTGCAAAACACACGTTAGTCACATATAATATTACGTTGTCATTAATCACTAAAACCAACCAGGGGCCTAGATGCTTTCAAAGCCTATTCTTATCATTCAAGGCATCAATTAATTCATTAATTTTATCTACCTTGGTTCTATCTAGGCCCTTAAATAAACATGAATAATCTATTTCATCCTCATCACTAGATTCGTCCTCACTTGAAGAAACATAAGTAGAGTTTCGAGTACATACCTTTTTCTCCCTTGCCATAATGCATGTGTGACGCTCGTTGGGGAAGAGGGATGACTTGTTGAAGGCGGTGGCGGCGAGTCCTTCATTGTCGGAGTCGGACGAGGAGCAATCTGAATCCCACTCCTTTCCAAGATGTGCCTCGCCCTTTGCCTTCTTGTAGTTTTTCTTCTTTTCCCATTTTTCACTCTTCTTTTCCTGGTCACTATCATTATCGGGACAATTAGCTATAAAATGACCAATCTTACCACATTTGAAGCAGGAGCGCTTCCCCTTCATCTTGTTCTTGTTGGGGTGCTCCTTGCGACCTTTTAGCGTCGTCTTGAATCTCTTGATGATGAGGGCCATCTCTTCATCATTAAGTCCGGCCGCCTCAATTTGTGCCACCTTGCTAGGTAGCGTCTCCTTGCTTCTTGTTGCCTTGAGAGCAAGGGGTTGAGGCTCATTGATTGGACCATTCAATGCGTCATCCACGTATCTTGCTTCCTTGATCATCATTCGCCCGCTCACGAACTTTCCAAGTATCTCCTCGGGCGTCATCTTGGTGTACCTAGGATTCTCACGAATATTGTTCACAAGATGAGGATCAAGGACAGTAAAAGACCTTAACATTAGGCGGACGACGTCGTGGTCCGTCCATCGCGTGCTTCCATAGCTTCTTATCTTGTTGACAAGGGTCTTGAGCCGGTTGTACGTTTGGGTTGGCTCTTCTCCCCTTATCATCGCGAATCTCCCGAGTTCGCCCTCCACCAACTCCATCTTGGTGAGCATTGTGACGTCGTTCCCCTCATGAGAGATTTTGAGGGTATCCCAAATTTGCTTGGCGTTATCCAAGCCACTCACTTTGTGATATTCATCCCTGCACAATGAAGCTAGAAGAACAGTAGTAGCTTGTGCATTCTTATGAATTTTCTCATTAATGAACATGGGATTATCCGTACTATCAAAGTGCGTTCCACTCTCTACAATCTCCCATATACTAGGATGGAGAGAGAACAAGTGACTACGCATTTTGTGACTCCAAAAACCGTAGTCCTCTCCATCAAAATGAGGAGGTTTACCAAGTGGAATGGATAATAAATGAGCATTTGTACTTTGAGGAATACGAGAGTAATCAAAAGAAAAGTTTGAATTGACCGTTTTCTTTTTCTCGTAGTCTTTGTCGTCCTTTTGGGAAGAGGAAGATTCGTCACTGTCGTAGTAGACGATCTCCTTGATGCGCCTTGTCTTCTTCTTCTTCCCGTCTTTGTGCTTGTGGCTCGAGCCCGAGTCGGTAGGCTTGTCATCCTTCGGCTCGTTGAAGATAGACTCCTTCTCGTTGTTGTCGACCACCATCCCCTTTCCCTTAGGATCCATCTCTTCGGGCGATTAGTCCCTTCTTGAAGAGAACTGCTCTGATACCAATTGAGAACACCTAGAGGGGGGGGTGAATAGGTGATCCTGTAAAACTTGAATCTTAAGCCACAAAAACTTGGTTAAGTGTTAGCACAATAATTGCCAAGTGGCTAGAGAGGAGTCTCAACAAAACACAATAACCACAAGAGATCAATCACAGAGATGGCACAGTGGTTTATCCCGTGGTTCGGCCAAGACCAACGCTTGCCTACTCCACGTTGTGGCGTCCCAACGGACGAGGGTTGCAATCAACCCCTCTCAAGCGGTCCAAAGACCCACTTGAATACCACGGTGTTTTGCTTTGCTTTTCTTAATCCCGTTCGCGAGGAATCTCCACAACTTGGAGTCTCTCGCCCTTACACTTGAAGTTCACAAAGAATCACGGAGTAAGGGAGGGATTAGCAACTCACACAAGACACAAAGATCACAGCAAATACGCACACACAAAACCCAGACTTGAGCTCAAGAGACTAGCACACTAGAACGGAGCTCAAATCACTAGAATGTCGAACAAGTGCGCAGGAATGGAGTGTGAGTGATCAAGAGTGCTCAAGGAATGCTTGGTGTCCTCCTCCTTGCGCCTAAGGGCCCCTTTTATAGCCCCAAGGCAGCTAGGAGCCGTTGAGAGCAATCCAGGAAGGCAATTCTTGCCTTCTGTCGCCTGGCGCACCGGACAGTCCGGTGCACACCGGACACTGTCCGGTGCCCGATTTCTTTCCTTCTATGGCGAAGCCGACCGTTGGCAGCCTTGGAGCCGTTGGCGCACCGGACATGTCCGGTGCACACCGGACAGTCCGGTGCCTCCTTCTAGCCGTTGGCTCGGCCACGTGTCCCGCGCAGATCGCGCGGCCGACCATTGGCCCGGCCGACCGTTGGCTCACCGGACACTCCGGTGTACACCGGACAGTCCGGTGTACACCGGACAGTCCGGTGTACACCGGACAGTCACCGGACAGTCCGGTGAATTATAGCCGTACGTCGCCGGTGAATTCCCGAGAGCGGCCAGTTCGCTCGAGCCAGCCTGGCACACCGGACACTGTCCGGTGCACCATCGGACAGTCCGGTGCTCCCAGACTGAGCAAAGTCTTGGCTGCTCGAGCCAAGACAATTCCAATTCGATTTTTCCTATTTCGAGCACTTAGACACAATACATTAGTCTCTAAAACAATGTACTAAGTCTGAGAAACATATCTTTATACTTGATTTGTACTTTGTCCACCATTTAACACTTAGGCACTTGTGTTTGACACTAAATCACCAAAACACTTAGAAATGGCCCAAATGCACATTTCCCTTTCAAAAGGAACTCATTTCTTTTCTCTACTCTCAAATTTGGTTTTAATTCTCTCTAACTTACTTTTTAGACCAAGTTTGTGTGGTTTGAGTTAAGTTTTGTAGGATCATTTATTCACCTCCTCTAGGTGCTCTAAGTATGTCCAAACTAGAATTACCCCACTGACTTGTTATGGTTTTTTCTTTTGCTGCACCGAATTGCTGATGCTAGGAACCAAACATGCACTATATTGATTTCTTCTTTTGAATTCTACTTGCATAAAATTTGGAAATACTAATTCTGTTTCACAATGTTCGTACTCCACAGCTACAAGGCACACAGACCGAAGGAGAACTAAGTCTCATACAAAACAGGAAAATGAACGCACATGTTCATAGCTTCATATTAATCACATGGTACAGTTGAGGCTTGTACATGTTAAAAAGATCAAACACTAATCATAGTAATAATTACAATGCCTATGTTGGAAGACAAACTCGAGTGATGGGATATATGCTGTGAAATGCAGTGGGTGTATGATATATTTGCTTTCCAGTTTTTATAAGTTTTCCTTGAAAACTGAAGGTAGCAAGCAAGTACTTTTCCTGCACGTCCGAGTTATTTAGAATTGTAGGTGTTTACTTTATTGAACTAATTGTTCTAAGATTTGTATGCTAATTACTTCTAGGAAGTTACCTATTTGCATCGTATTATATCTTAAACATTGCTTGAGGTTGAGGTACAAACAATATTCAGGTAAAATATTTTCACTTCTAACCACTTCATTCCTTTTGTTTGTTAATGTGCAAACCTATGGTATCCTTGGAATCTTCAGGCCATATTTTTTCCATCTCTGAGAGTTTTGGGGACTTTCAGCTATGTGTGACTCGCCTTTATAGAACATGCCTTGCAAAAATACTTAACCTTACTGTGATGAAAATATCAAAATTCTTATGCACGGGAACATAAATTGTAAGATATCATTGTTTTCCACTTGTCTTACCATCTCCCATAACTAATGGTGCCACATTTTCCATCCATTTGGAGAATTGCAAGGTTCTCATCACAGATACAAATATATGTATCCCCAACTTGTCATGACCTGCACGTAGTTCATCAGCTTCCTCGTGATACGTACAACATGGCTCAGTAAACTATTAAAATCAAATCTCGCAATAGTATTACACGAGAGACCAATTGAATGTTTCTTTTAATGTTCACCTCTCTTGTGTACCATAATTTTATTAGTATAAAAATCTCTACTCTTATAAATTACCAAATTTTCTGGTTTCCATTTTCATCTCTTTTACAAAGAAGTCCTTACTTATTTCTAATCTAATCCACGGTCCATGGATGACACAAGCATTAGTTTTTCTGGTTTTCACCATCGGCTGTTTTGCAAAAAAGTCCATATACTTATTTTTAATCTAATTCGTGGTCCACCGCCGTCGTGCATCATCAGGTGACGTGGACCATTACATACTAGATGAGCTGTGAGAAAACACTGAAGTCCAACACAACACGAAGCCACACACACAACGAAACACTCCTGGATAGTTACACCTCTTCTTTCTGATCTAACTTGCGGTCCATCGTCTGTGTCGTCAAGTAACGTGGACTATTACATACTAGATGAGTCATGAGAAAATACTCAAGCCTAACACTACACGAAGCAGCACACAGCGCAACACTCCCGAATAGTACGTTCGAGTTAGCTATAAAAAGAGGCGAGTTTTATTTGAAACTCATATCTTTCTCGACCTTTTGGCTAGGATAAATTGTAGCATCTGCAGTTTAATGTCTAGTATGTAGGTCATATATTCACTTTAATTTTAAAATTATTTGTTGTGGACAGTGTCCATCATACAGGCTTGCTATTGGATCATCACGTATCGTACAACCAACTGTTGTACTATACCATCAAATATGATCTATACCATCAAATATGATCTGTGTACTATCATAATGCACGAAGTATATCACTTGTGAGCATGCTGCATTGTAATTAATTGGCTGGAAGTTATATTTGTTTTCCTTTACTTTTTGACGTTTTTATGTAAAATGGTTTATTGTAAGTTGTCTATAGGATGCTGATTTATTTTTACTCTGGTGCAATAAGTGATTCAAATATTCCATTCACATATTATATAAGCATTTTCAGAATTCTCTACAAGATACTATTTCAAACATGTCTAGGAACGATGTTTTTGCCACGACTGCGTGATCCAAAAACGAATGTAGGCATGTAGAACAAAGAAGGTATATTCGAAAGCATCGTTTCATGGCTTCTCACTCCTTTTGGAGAAGAAACATAGATGTACGTGGAGTTCTCGATGAATAAAAGAAGATAAATAGGACACAGAAAACTTAGGCGTATCTCCTATGTTGATTGGGTGGATTCTATCATCCGAGAAAACTCCTATTTGTGGTTTATTCCTAGGATTAATTATGACATATTTTTTAAACTAGCTCTAGAGACAGCGTCATCTTTAAGAGCTTATTCGGTTAGAAGTGAATTGAAAAGGATTACGTGTATGTTTGGTTACCCAGTATTCTACCTGGCAACCATTCCATCCCCTAATAGTTATGGATTCAATCGAAGGGAACTGAACAGAGGTTCAATGATATTAAATATTTTTATAGTAATAATTAAATAAAAACATATCTAGTCCCCTAAATTTCATTCGATCCAATGCAATCGAACAAGACCTAATACAAATATGAAAATATACGTGCAACCCTGATTTTAGAAATCTCGATTTGCTATCTAAATAAGGTTATTTAATTCTATGCTTTTTATATTTTAGTTTCAACAATTACAGTGAAAAGACCTTCCGTTAATATTGTTTTAGAATCAGGAGATTTTAATAACCTTGCAACTTTAAGGGTTAGTGTTTGGTTCTGAAGCCAATTGTGATGGAGCGGCTAGGGATAACTCTGTCTGAAAGATTTTGAGGAGTCTGATGATTCAACATTTAAACATAATTTTTTTTCTAAAGCTATTCTATCATATATATATATAGATTATATATTAGGAGCCCTGGGCTTCCAATAACTAGAGGAAGCCCAGGCCAGACAGTGCAATCCGGTCAAGCCGGATCAGGTCCACACGTCTATAAAAGAAAATCCGGAGTGCTAGGGTTCAGTTTTCACGCCCCATCCAGATTCATTAGCTACGACGCGTGCGACGACGGCGGTTGCCCGATAGCGCGCGCAACGGTGGACCCCTGGGCCAGTGGCTGTGGTGGCCGCGGCTCCCCGACCTCGATGTGAGGTGGCGGCAGTTTCTCGATCCGGAGTAGAGGCGGCGGTTCCCAGGTCGGCGGCAACGGCTCCCCGATCTAGAGGGCGAGCGACGACGGTGCCCTTGTGCGGGCAAGCGGCGGCGTTCCCGGGGCCCCGAGGCGGCGGCACTTCCACGGCCGGCGAGCAAGCGTTGCCCCTCGATGTGCGAGTAGTGACGACGACACACGAGGCGTGAGGTTCGAGCGGCGTCACGGAAGGTGCGAGGTGTGCGCAGCGACGATCGCGCATGACATCCTCTGATCCGGTGCAGTTCGGGAGGCCCCAATGACGACATACATCTGTGCTTATGTCGTCGACTACGTCCTCCGGCGACTACCTCCTTCGATTCGTGTTTTCTTTTCGATTATTGTGTTTTATGCCTATCACATGTATTATTTATGCTAAAAATTGTACGATTTTATGCTTAAACACGGAGTTTGTATATCAGTTTGCTGCATGCATATTTTTTGCATGCACATTGCAAAGGTAATTCCTTAATTTATGTTGTTCGTAATTTGTGCGCATGCAATGAAAACTCCCACGATTTTGCCATAATTTTTGGATCTATATAAAAATAGAAACTGCATGCACGTGGCTGCCATGTTTTCGGATCTGTTATAAAAATAGGATCGTAATAACAACCTACTAGAGTTATCAACCTCTCACATTGACTCGGTGTTTACGCTTATAATTGAGGGATTCTATGCTCAAAACTTAAGGTTTTACGCTCTACCCGGAGATGCGTCCACCAGTGAACAACATGCCAGATATTTTACGCACTGTAACGAATTGCATAAATACCTACACCGTGTAGTATAATTTGTATCAGTATATATCATAAACTAGTTCTAATGCGTTTAGCTGCATGGCTGTTGGAGGGATCCTATATTTATGAAAGAAATAAAACATTAAATGCATTTTTTTGTTTTTATGCATGCAATTCATTTCAATCATTGCATATTCTTTCCATCATAAATTTGTGTGCATGCAGCTGGTAACAGATTTTTACGTAGTATACCCAATTGCATAATTATCTACACGGTGTAGCATATTTAGTATCACTATATATCATAAAATAATCATTACGAGTCTAGCTGCATAGCTGTTGCAGCGATCCTAAATTTATGGAGGAATAAAGCATTTAAAATAGAAACCGTCACATATATCTTTCCTAAATTTACGCGCATGCAAGAGAACGTGTTTGACTCATGCATGCATTTTGCCATAATTTTTGGATCTGTATAAAAATAGAAACTGCATGCATGCGGCTGCCATGTTTTTCGGATCTGCCATAAAAATAGAATCGTAATAAGAACCTACGAGAGCTATCAACCTCTCACATTGGCTAGGTATTTACGCTTATAATTGAGAGATTTTATGCTTAAAACTTAAGGTTTTTATGCTCCAACCTGGAGATGTGTCCACCAGTGAACAACAAGCTAGATTTTTTACGCAGTGTACCGAATTGCATAAATACTTACACCGTTTAGTATAATTAGTATAAATATATATCATAAACTAGTTCTAATGTGTTTAGCTGCATGATGTTGGAGGGATCCTATATTTATGAAGTAAATTAAATATTAAATACGATTTTTTGTTTCTATGCATGCAATTCATTTCCTTTCATTGCACATTTTTTTCATCATAAATTCGTGTGCATACAGTTGGTAACAGATTTTTACGTAGTATACCGAATTGCATAATTATCTACACAGTGTATTATATTTAGTCTCAGTATATATCATAAAATGGTCCTTACGCGTCTAGCTGCATGGCTGTTGCAGCGATCCTAAATTTATGGAGGAAATAAAGCATTTAAAAATAGAAACCGCCACACATATTTTTCTTAAATTTATGCGCATGCATTGGATCGTGTTTGACTCACGCATACATTCTTTTTTTTGCGCTAACAGACGTGGGAAATGTGACGCACCCGACAGCCTGGTTGGACGCGCTGGGTTGAACCAGTTTGCAGGGGTGGTCGGCCTGGACTTCCTTTAACTATTGGAAGCCTATAACTCCCGTTATACCTGTCATATATATATATATAGTCGGCGTTTCGAACCCGGGGGTCCCTGGACCGACGAGTAAATTATCGCCGCGTGCCCCAGCCCAGATGGGTCGGCGCGAGATGGAGCGCGAAGGGGGGAAGAAGCCGGAGGGAGACAGGCGTGAGAGGTGAAATCTCGCGGCCTTCGTGTTTGTCCCGCGCCCAGGTCGGGTGCGCTTGCAGTAGGGGGTTACAAGTGTCCACGCGGGAGGGAGCGAGCGGCCTCACGCGAGCGCTGTCCCGTCCTTCCCCGCGCGGCCAACCCTCGTAAGAGGGCCCTGGATCTTCCTTTTATAGGCGTAAGGAAAGGATCCAGGTGTACAATGGGGGTGTAGCAGTGTGCTAACGTGTCTAGCGAAGGAGAGCTAGCGCCCTAAGTACATGCCATCGTGGCAGCCGGAGAGGTTTTGGCACCCGGTTCGTGTGATGTCGTGGTCGTCGGAGGAGCGCCGGAGCCTGGCGGAAGGACAGCTGTCGGGGCTGTCGAGTCCTTGCTGACGTACTCTTGCTTCCGTAAGGGGGCTGAGAGCCGCCGTCGTCATAGAGCGTGCGGGGCGCCATCATTACTCGTATAGTGGAGCGAGCCAGATGGGACGCCGGTCTTATTCCCCGTAGCCTGAGTCAGCTTGGGGCAGGGTAATGATGGTGCCTCCTGTTGATGTGGTCGGTCCGTGTCCTGGGTTGGGCGAGGTGAAGGCTCCTCCGAGGTTGAGGTCGAGTCTGTCTTCCAAGGCCGAGGTCGAATCCGAGCCCCTGGGTCGGGCGAGGCGGAGACCGTCGGCTGATGCCAGGGCTGAGTCCGAGCCCTGGGGTCGGGCGAAGCGGAGTTCATCGTCCTTCGGGGCTGAGCCCGAGTCCGAGCCCTGGGGTCGGGCGAAGCGGGGTTCGTCGTCTTCCGGGGCTGAGCCCGAGTCCGAGCCCTGGGGTCGGGCGAAGCGGAGTTCATCGTCTTCCGGGGCTGAGCCCGAGTCCGAGCCCTGGGGTCGGGCGAAGCGGAGTTCGTCGTCTTCCGGGGCTGAGCCCGAGTCCGAGCCCTGGGGTCGGGTGAAGCGGAGTTTCTTATGGCGCCTGGGGCCGGACTTGGCTGCTGTCAGCCTCACTCTGTCGAGTGGCACAGCAGTCAGAGCGGCACAGGCGGCGCTGTCCTCTTGTCAGGTCGGTCAGTGGAGCGGCGAAGTGACTACGGTCACTTCGGCTCTGTCAACTGGAGGGCGCGCGTCAGGATAAAGGTGTCAGGCCACCTTTGCATTAAATGCCCCTGCGATTTGGTCGGTTGGCGTGGCGATTTGGCCAAGGTTGCTTCTTGGTGAAGACTAGGCCCCGAGCGAGCCGAAGGTGTGTCCGTTGCTGGAGAGGGTCCTCGGGCGAGACGTAGATCCTCCGGGGTCGGCTGCCCTTGCCTGAGGCTAGGCTCGGGCGAGGCGTGATCGCGTCCCTCGAATGGACCGATTCCTGACTAAGTCGCACCCATCAGGCCTTTGCAGCTTTTGTGCTGATGGGGGTTACCAGCTGAGATTTAGGAGTCTTGAGGGTACCCCTAATTATGGTCCCCGACAGTAGCCCCCGAGCCTCGAAGGGAGTGTTAATACTCGCTTGGAGGCTTTTGTCGCACTTTTTTGCAAGGGGACCAGCCTTTCTCGGTTGCGTCTTGTTCCGGTGGGTGCGCGCGAGCGCACCCGCCGGGTGTAGCCCCCGAGGCCTCGGGGGAGTGGTTTGACTCCTTCGAGGTCTTAATGCATTTCGCAATGTTTCGGCCCGTCTGGTCGTTCCCTCATGCGAGCTGGTCGTAGCCCGGGTGCACGGTCGGGTCCCAAGTTCTCGAGCTGGTATGTTGACGCTGTCAACGGTTTGGCCGGAGCCGGGTTTGCGAGAGCAGCCCCCGAGCCTCTGCACAGGGCGAGAGGACGGTCAAGGACAGACTCGACTCTTTTACATACGCCCCTGCGTCGCCTTTCCGCAAGGAGGAGGGGGGAAAGCGCCATGTTGCCCTTGGAGGGCGCCGAACATGGTGTCTCCAGCGAGCTGCTGACGGGTAATCCGAGTGGACGCCCGTGCCCCATTTGTTAGGGGTCGGCTAGAGGCCCGGAGGCGCGCTCCAAAAGTACCTGCGGGTGATCTGCCAGACCCAGTCCCCTTTTGACGGGGTCCGAGGGCTCGATGCCTCCCTCTGATGGGATTCCGTTACAAGATCGTTCCCGCTGGTCTCGGAAATGTCCTAGGGTACCTCGGGAGCGTAGCCCGAGCCTTGGTTATGTATCGAACGTACCCAGGGTCATCCCTCGCTCTGTGTCTGAGGCGGCTGTGAACCCTTCAAGGGCCAGCCTACGAACCCCTGATCAGTAGTGGGCGCGGAGCCCGAGTGGCCTGAGGCGGCCGTTGAACCCTTCCGAGGGGGTGGCCTTCAAACCTCTGACCAGTAGTGGGCGCGGAGCCCAAGCGCTCTGAGGCGGCTGTTAAACCCCTCCGAGGGGCCAGCCTTTGAACCTCTGATCAGTATGGAGGCTTGGGGCCTGTTTCCTTCACGGAGAAGGATCCTTTTCGGGGTATCCCCCTTTCCCGGTCCCTGTTGTAAGAGAGAGAAAGAGGAAAAGGGAAAGGATACGAAATCGAATGACGTGGCGTACCTTTTTTCACGCGGTCATTATGGCGAAGGCGAAGCGTCGCTCGCTTCTCCTGCCAGAGGCGCCGCCTGTCCCGCCACGGAGTTAATGCGACGGGGCGAGTGGTTCGCGGGGCAGCCGTTGCGCGTGCGCAAGCCGTTCGAGGAACGGTCGTTTCGCTTTGAGTTTTGAATCCCGCGGCGGGTTCGGGCGACGCGTTGAACGGGTCTCGCCGGGGTCTTTATATACTCGGGGGAGAGTCCGGTGACAGTTCTTTGCTCTGCAACTTGCCTCTTTCTTAGGTTTTCGCGACCTGAGAGATTTAGCCAGAGAAAAGGAATCCGCCCACCCAGTCCCTTCCGCCGCCACCTCCTCTGCTTGGTGATGGCCGACCGGGTGACCATTACTCCGCCGCGCGACCCATGGCCTTTCTCCACAGTCACGGCGGATGACCTGGAGGACCTCGTTGCTGAGGGTTTACTTCGCCCTCTCTCTGATGAGAGTCAGCCGGAGTGGATCCTCCCCCCCCGAGCGGAGCCGCCCCGTCCCCGCCGTCGGGGTACGTCGTGAGCTTCGTCTCCTTCCACGAGCGGGGATTCAGAGTGCCGGCAAGCCGCTTCATGCGGGCGATTCTGCATAACTACGGGGTGGAGCTGCACAACCTCAGCCCCAACTCCATCTCGCAAGCCACCATCTTCGCAGCGGTTTGCGAAGGATACTTGGGGATCGACCCCCACTGGGACCTATGGACTCATTTCTTCTCCGTGGAGCTTTTTGCTTCGCCGACGGGGGAGAGAAGGGTCCGCGCGGCGGTGCGGGCCGGCGGCTGCATCCTCCAGCTGAGGCAGTCGCGGGCGTCGCAGTATATTCACGCCGTCCTTGCGTCCTCGGATAAAGGGTGGCAGCGCCGGTGGTTCTATCTCCGGAATGACGACGGGAGGCTCCCGTCGTTTTCTCAGCGAGTGGTCACCGTCGCCGCCGATGCTTGGCGCTACGGGACCCCGCACGATAGACAGAAAAATCTCGAGCCCCTTCTCAAGGCCCTGGAGGTGTTGCGGAAAGGAGGGCTCACCGCTGCGGGAGTGATTGCCGCCATTCATCGCCGGAGGGTGCTTCCCTTGGCGGAGCGGCGGTTGCCGCTTTGGGAGATGACGCCCGAGGCTGACTTGGAGGGCTCGCGGATGTCCTCGGATCCCCTTCCCGTCGACGTTCTCCACGGGCGGGTGGCCGTCGCATTGGGAAAACCGGACGCCAGCGCCCTCTCTCAGCCCTTGATGCGTCCCGACCGCGGGTGTGTGTCCCTGGTGAGTGTCTGCTCCTTCTTTCTCCTTGCGTCGGATTGCCCTTGGTCTTTACGGCCGAGACTTTTCATCTGTCTCCAGGAGGTAGGGTGTCACAAGCCTTCCCGGCCATGGGTCCCGGAGGACGCGGTGGACCGAGCGACGCGGCGGGTTGCCGCGGAGGAGAAGAAGAAGAAAAAGGACGCGAAGAAGGCTCGGGCTCGCGAGCGGACGCGGGCCCAAGACGCCTTGGAAAAGCTCCGTCGTCGGCAAGAGAGGGATGGACTCCCGAGGGAGCCGTCGCCTGAAACGCCTGACGACGACGATGATGATGAAGACGATGACGAGGATGACGACATGGCTGCCCGCCTTGGCCTCAGCCCGGGTTTGAGGCTAGGCCAGGAGTCGTCAAGCCAGCCCCCGAGCGGGCTGGCGCCGTCAGTTCCCGAGGTCGGGACGCCGAGGTCCTGGCCCGAAGAGCGGGGGTAGACCGAGGGGGTACTCGACCCCTCGGCTGGGAAAGTTGAGGTGACCCCGGGGAGTCAGGCCGAGGTGCCTGTTCCCCGAAAATCGTCGCCCATGCTGGCAGCGCAGGAGAGCGACCCTCAGGTCACCGTGGCAGCGCCTGAGCAGTCCATCTCCCGGGCGTCCAAGGTGCCCAAGGTGAGGATGGTACCGAAGCTGGCGGCGAGGCGGACCTCGGCGGTACCTTCGGGGGTCGAGATCCGAGAGACCTCCCCACTAGCACGGTTGATCATGGCCCGGAGCGGGTAAGTACCTTAGAACGCCCTCGTCCTGGCTCCTCAGTTGTATGTCCTGACCGCGACTTTCCTTTCCTTCTCAGCAAGCGGAGCCATGGCCTGACCGATCTGGCTCCCCGGAAAGTCCTCAAGATGGCGTCGGCTTCCGCAGCCGGTGCCGCGCCGGGTCTCGCCGTTCAGGTGACCTTCTCGCAAGACGCCCCACAGCGGGGGGCCCAGGCGGCACCAGTTGCCGTGGAGCGAGTTCCCGAGGCCGGCTCTTCTGTCGAGGTGGCAGTCGCGCTGGGGGAGGCGGCTGGCATGGACGTGGCCTCGGGCCCACCAGACATGCCGCCGGCGCTAGCGCCAGCTGTTGCCGAAGCCGCGACCGTCCTGGTCGTGGAGCGGCCTATCGCCGCCGACGCTGAAATGACCGAGGCATCACCTCTTGGTGCCTCGGAGGAGGGGGGCGTGGAAACGCGACCCATCCCGCCGAGCGGCAGCCTTGTCCCTGCGCGGCGGAGCTCCGAGGGGCGGCGCCAGTTGCTCCGGTTCCAGACCCGTGAGGCTTCGGATCCCTTCTTCGTTCTTGACTATGAGCGGGAGGAGCAGTCTTGGGACGAGCTCCGCGAGTGTGCCGAGGCAACGGTGGGGTCGCTCCGGTCATCCTTGGAGGTCTTTTGCAGGTATGTCCCCAAGATCCTCCAGGTAATGATTTCAGGCATACCCCCTTTTTGTGATCAGGACGTCCTTTGTGACGCCCCGCTTCCTTCCCTCAGGATCTGACGGACCTGAGCGCCACCAAGTCGTCGTTCATCCACCGCGAGGTCGATGTCTGGGGCTCACTGTGATCCCTGAGGACCTCGCTTGCCAGGGCTACCGCGTGCCTCTCCCAGTAGGGCACCGAGGTGGCGGACCTTCGGTTGCTCTGCGCCGATCTGAGAGCAGAGGCGGCAGCGGCACGCGCAGAGGTGCAGCGACGGCAGTCGGAGTTTGACCAGGTCGCCGATGAGCGGGATCAATCTCGGGGCCGGGCCGCCGAGGCCGAAAGCCGGGCTAGGGCCCTTGCAGCAGACCTAGCCGTAGCCCAAGCCGCATCCTCGGAGCAGCGTGCCCGAGCCGAAGGTATGTCCTGGCTGTTTTCGGTTTTCGTTTCAGCTCGTTTCCTCCACTTGTGTTTGAGGCCTTACGCTCTGGCTGTTCGCAGAGCTCGAGTCTGCCCTTGATGAGTCCACCAGGGCGCTTGCCCAGGCGGCCGAGCAGAGGGAGGCCGACCACGCGGCCATGTCCGAGGCCATCTCGGACTTCTGCCGGGTCTTTGGCTTCGGCGACGTTCCCTCAGGAAGCTCCCCTCAAAGTCGCCTGCAGGCCTTGGGTGACCATGTGCGCGGCAGACTCCACGAGGCGCTGCATCACGGCGTTAGGCGGGCCTTCGATGTGCTCGCTTCCCACTACATCGTGGATCTGGAGCGGGTCAGCGAGGGGTATTGCCTCCCTGACGAAGATGAAGCCGCCCTGGCTGAAGTCCAGAGGCTCGACGCGGCCGCCGCGGGCCCGAGCGCGGTGCTGGCAACCACCTTCGAGGCAGAGATCCTCTCGCCTGTGCCGTCGCCCGAGGCCAGGGTGGACTTTGCCGAAGGCGGAGACGAAGCCGAGGGCGCGGCTCCTTCTCCGGGCAACGCCTAACTCTGCCGGAGCAGTTTTCCTTGAATGCACGTGTGTCTTTTGCGGCCGCTGAGGCCTAAACACTTTATTATCGTAGTATAAAGCCGTGCTCCTTTTCCTTCCATTTTGCATGTCCGGCCCCGTTCGTCAGTAGCAGGGTGGCTTGCCCAAGTAGGAGTCATTTTTCGTGGTAGGTGACAAGTGAGGTATCCGTATTCCAGAGGCGTAGGAGTCCCTCGGCTCAGTCAGCCTTGCCACTTACATGCGCCCGCGTTCGCTTCTTGGGGTCCTGCTACTGATATAGCCGAAGAACGCAGAAGCCTTTTTGATTGAAAATTTCGACACAGAGGGGGTTCCCCTCTTTTAGCCCCCGAGGGAGGGTCGGGCTTTGCCGAGGCAAGGCTGACCCTTCCTTGATGATTAAACTTTGCCTGGGAATGAGGTATACGAACAACTTGAAAGCATCTTAAGGGTAGAAGCGACGTAGTTGTTGGATGTTCCAAGCGTTGCTGTAGACCTCGCCCTGACTGTTGGCCAGCTTGTAAGTTTCGGGCTTCAGAACTTTGGCGATGACGAACGACCCTTCCTAGGGAGGCGTGAGCTTGTGCCGCCCTCGGGCGTCTTGTCGCAGCCGAAGCACCAGGTCGCCCACCTGGAGGTCTCAGGACCGAACCCCTCGGGCGTGGTAGCGTCGCAGGGACTGCTGGTACCGCGCCGAGTGTAGTAAGGCCATGTCCCGAGCCTCTTCCAGCTGGTCCAGTGAGTCTTCTCGATTAGCTTGATTGCTTTGGTCGGCGTAGGCCCTCGTCCTCGGGGAACCGTATTCTAAGTCTGTGGGCAAGATGGCCTCGGCCCCATAGACTAGAAAGAACGGTGTGAAGCCTGTGGCTCGGCTCGGCGTTGTCCTCAGACTCCAGACCACCGAGGGGAGTTCCTTCATCCATTGCTTGCCGAACTTGTTGAGGTCGTTGTAGATCCGCGGCTTGAGTCCTTGCAGGATCATGCCGTTGGCACGCTCTACTTGCCCATTCGTCATGGGGTGAGCCACGGTGGCCCAGTCCACCCGGATGTGGTGATCCTCGCAGAAGTCCAGGAACTTTCTGCCGGTGAACTGGGTGCCGTTGTCGGTGATGATGGAGTTTGGGACCCCAAAGCGATGGATGATGTTGGTGAAGAACGCCACCGCCTGTTCGGACCTGATGCTGTTTAGGGGTCGGACCTCGATCCACTTGGAGAATTTGTCGATGGCGACCAACAGGTGCGTGTAGCCCCCGGGTGCCTTCTGCAAGGGGCCGACGAGGCCCAGACCCCACACAGTAAAAGGCCAGGTGATGGGTATCGTCTGCAGGGCCTGAGCGGGCAGGTGGGTCTGCCTTGCGTAGAACTGACACCCTTCGCAGGTGCGGACAATTCTTGTGGCGTCGGCCACCACCGTCGGCCAGTAGAAACCTTGTCGGAAGGCGTTTCCAACAAGGGCTCGAGGTGCTGCGTAATGGCCGCAAGCCCCCGAGTGTATCTCTTGTAGGAGCTCCTGGCCTTCGGCGATGGAAATGCATCGCTGGAGGATGCATGAGGGGCTGCGGTGGTAGAGCTCCTTCCCGTCTCCCAGCAAGACAAACGACTTGGCGCGCCGCGCCAACCGCCGAGCTTCGGCTCGATCGAGGGGTAGCTCTCCTCGGTGGAGATATTGCAGGTACGAGGTCTGCCAATTTCGATTAGGCGTGACCCCGCTCCGCTCCCCCTCGATGCACAGTGCCTCATCCTCGGGGGCCGAGGGTACCTCGGGCCGAGCCGAGGGTGCCTCGGGCCGATCCGAGGGTGCCTTGGGCCAAACCGAGGGTGCCTCGGGCTGGGCCGAGGGTGCCTCGGGCTCGAGCGTGTCGTCGATCTTGACGGAGGGTTGATGCAGGTCTCGAGAGAAGACGTCCGGGGGAACCGTTGTTCGCCTCGAGGCTATTTTAGCCAGCTCGTCCGCAGTCTCGTTGTAGCGTCGGGCGATGTGGTTGAGCTCGAGCCCGTAGAACTTGTCTTCCAGGCGCCGAACCTCATCGCAGTAGGCTTCCATCTTCGGGTCGCGATAGTGGGAGTTCTTCATGACTTGGTCGATGACGAGCTGCGAGTCACCGCGAGCGTCGAGGCGTCGGACCCCTAGCTCGATGGCGATGTGCAACCCGTTGACCAGAGCCTCGTACTCGGCCACATTGTTGGATGCTGGGAAATGGAGGCGTAGCACATAGCGTAGGTGCTTCCCGAGGGACGAGATGAAGAGCAGGCCTGCGCCTGCTCCTATCTTCATCAGCGACCCGTCGAAGAACATGGTCCAGAATTCCGGTTGGATCGGAGGTGTTGGGAGCTGGGTGTTGACCCATTCAGCCACGAAGTCCGCCAAGACCTGAGACTTGATGGCCTTCCGAGGGGCAAAAGAGATCGTTTCGCCCATGATTTCCACCGCCCACTTTGCAATTCGACCCGAGGCCTCTCGGCACTGGATGATCTCCCCCAAGGGGAAGGATGATACCACAGTTACTGGATGAGACTCGAAGTAGTGTCGCAACTTCCGCCGCGTCAGGATCACCGCGTACAGCACCTTCTGAATTTGT
The DNA here is from genome assembly GCF_902167145.1 of Zea mays. Taxonomy (NCBI): domain Eukaryota; kingdom Viridiplantae; phylum Streptophyta; class Magnoliopsida; order Poales; family Poaceae; genus Zea; species Zea mays. The sequence continues at coordinate 214,494,235 of NC_050096.1, read as the reverse complement.
GGGTAGCGGATCTTGGTCTCGGACAGTACCTCGCTGATGAAGTAGACTGGCCTCTGGACGGGCAATGTATGCCCCTCTTCTCGCCTCTCAACCACGATCGCGGCGCTAACCACCTGAGTGGTCGCGGCGACGTAGATCAAGAGGGTTTCTCTGGCAACGGGAGGCACCAAGATGGGCGTGTTTGTGAGGAGCGCCTTCAGGTTCCCGAGGGCTTCCTCGGCCTCAGGGGTCCAAGTGAAGCACTCGACCTTCCTTAAGAGGCGATACAGAGGCAGGCCTCTTTCGCCGAGGCGCGAGATGAAACGGCTCAGAGCCGCCAGGCATCCCGTGACTCTCTGTACGCCTTTCAAGTCCTTGATGGGCCCCATGCTGGTGATGACCGCGATCTTCTCCGGGTTGGCCTCGATGTCCCGCTCGGAGACGATGAACCCCAAGAGCATGCCTCGGGGAACCCCGAAGACACACTTCTCGGGATTGAGCTTCACGCCTTTCACCTTGATACATCGGAATGTCACTTCAAGGTCGGAAAGGAGGTCGGAGGCTTTCCTCGTCTTGACTACGATGTCATCGACGTAGGCCTCGACCGTTCGGCCAATGTGTTCGCCGAACACATGGTTCATGCACCGTTGGTACGTCGCACCCGCATTCCTCAAACCAAACGGCATGGTGACATAGCAGTACATGCCGAAGGGTGTGATGAAAGAAGCCGCGAGCTGGTCGGACTATTTCATCCTAATTTGGTGATACCCTGAGTAGGCATCGAGGAAAGACAGGGTTTCGCACCCAGCAGTGGAATCCACGATTTGGTCGATGCGAGGCAGAGGGTAGGGAACTTTCGGACATGCTTTGTTTAGACCAGTGTAGTCTACACACATCTGCCATTTCCCTCCTTTCTTTCTCACAAGCACAGGGTTGGCAAGCCATTCGGGATGGAATACCTCTTTGATGAACCCTACCGCCATTAGCTTGTGGATCTCCTCGCCTATGGCTCTGCGCTTTTCTTCGTCGAATCGGCACAAAGGCTGCTTCATGGGTCGGGCTCCAGCTCGGATATCCAGCGAGTGCTCGGCGACATCCCTCGGTATGCCGGGCATGTCCGAGGGACTCCACGCGAAAACGTCGGCATTTGCGCGGAGAAAGTCGACGAGCACTGCTTCCTATTTGGGATCGAGCTCGGAGCCGATCCGGATCTGCTTGGAGGCGTCACTGCTGGGTCGAGGGGGACGGATTTAACCGTCTCCGCTGGCTCGAAGTTGCCGGCGTGGCGTTTCACGTCTGGCACCTCCTTAGAGAGGCTCTCCAGGTCGGCGATGAGGGCCTCGGATTCGACGAGGGCCTCGGCGTACTCCATGCACTCCACGTCGCATTCGTACGCGTGTCGGTACGTGGGGCCGACGGTGATGACCCCGTTGGGGCCCGACATCTTGAGCTTGAGGTAGGTGTAGTTGGGGACGGTCATGAACTTTGCGTAGCATGGCCTCCCCAGTACTGCGTGGTAGGTTCCTCGGAACCCGACCACCTCGAACGTGAGGGTCTCCCTTCGGAAGTTGGAGGGCGTCCCAAAGCAGACGGGAAGATCGAGTTGTCCGAGGGGCTAGACGCGCTTCCCGGGGATGATCCCGTGGAAAGGCGCAGCGCCTGCCCGGACCGAGGACAGATCAATACGCAGGAGCCCGAGGGTCTCGGCGTAGATGATGTTGAGGCTGCTGCCTCCGTCCATGAGGACCTTGGTGTGCCTGACGTCGCCGATGACGGGGTCGACAACGAGTGGGTATTTTCCCGGGCTCGGCACGCGGTCGGGGTGGTCGGCTTGGTCGAAGGTGATGGGCTTGTCGGACCAGTCTAGGTAGACTGGTGTCGCCACCTTTACCGAACAGACCTCCCGACGCTCTTGCTTGCGGTGCCGAGCCGAGGTGTTCGCCACTTGCCCACCGTAGATCATGGAGCAGTCGCGGACCTCGGGGAACTCTCCTGCCTGGTGATCTTCCTTCTTATCGTCGTCGCGAGCCCTGCCACCCTCCGCGGGTGGCCCGGCCTTGTGAAAGTGGCGCCGAAGCATGGCGCACTCCTCAAGGGTGTGCTTGACGGGCCCCTGATGATAGGGGCACGGCTCCTTGAGCATCTTGTCGAAAAGGTTGGCACCTCCGGGAGGTTTCCGAGGGTTCTTGTACTCGGCGGCGGCGACAAGGTCCGCGTCGGCGGCGGCGCGTTTCGCTTGCGACTTCTTCTTGCCTTCCTTCTTGGCGCCGCGCTGAGTTGACGCCTCGGGGACATCTTCTGGTGGGCGGCCCTAGGGCTGCTTGTCCTTCCGGAAGTTAGCCTCAACCGCCTCCTGGCCAGAGGCGAACTTGGTGGCGATGTCCATCAGCTCGCTCGCCCTGGTGGGGGTCTTGCGACCCAGCTTGCTCACCAGGTCGCGGCAGGTGGTGCCGACGAGGAACGCGTCGATGACATCTGAATCGGTGATGTTGGGCAGCTCGGTGCGCTGCTTCGAGAATCGTCGGATGTAGTCCCGGAGAGACTCTCCCGGCTGCTGGCGGCAGCTTCGGAGATCCCAGGAGTTTCTAGGGCGCACATACATGCCCTAGAAATTGCCGGCGAAGGCTTGGACCAGGTCGTCCCAGTTGGAGATCTGCCCCGGAGGCAGGTGCTCCAGCCAGGCCCGAGCGGTATCGGAGAGGAACAGGGGGAGGTTGCGGATGATGAGGTTGTCATCGTCCGTTCCACCCAGTTGGCAGGCCAGCCGCTAGTCCGCGAGCCACAGTTCCGGTCTCGTCTCCCCCGAGTACTTTGTGATAGTAGTCGGGGTTCGGAACCGGGTCGGGAACGGCGCCCGTCGTATGGCGCGGCTGAAAGCCTGCGGACCGGGTGGTTCGGCGAGGGGCTCCGATCCTCCCCACTGTCGTAGCGTCCCCCACGCCTGGGGTGGTAGCCTCGACGCACCCTCTCGTCGAGGTGGGCCCGACAGTTGCGGTGATGGTGCTCTTTGCCGAGGCGACCCGGGGCCGCAGGCGCTGTGTTGCGCGTGCGCCCGGTGTGGACCGAGGCTTCCCGCATGAATCGGGAAGTCGCAGCGCGATGTTCCGAGGGGTACCCCTACCTTCGGGAGGCGGAGCTTTCGGCCCGTCGGACCGTGGCGTCCTCCAGGAGGTTCTTGAGCTCTCCCTGGATACGCCGCCCCTCGGTGGTTGATGGCTCCGACATCGCGCGGAGAAGCATTGCCGCTGCAGCCAGGTTCTGGCCGACCCCACTGGAAACCGGTGGCGGCCTTACCGTGACATCGTCGGCGATGCGGTGCTGGATACCCTGGGGTAGATGACGCACTTCTCCGGCCGGAGGTTGGCCCGCCCATTCCTGCCCAATGTCCTGGCGGATCGGCTCAAGTGTTCCTGCTCCCTCGTCGAGCTTGGCCTGCATCTCGCGGATTTGCTCGAGCTGTGGGTCATGACCCCCCGCCGGGACGGGGACCACAGCTAGCTCCCGAAGGATGTCAACGTGAGGCACAGGCCTAGGGAGATCTCCGTTCTCCGGCATACCAAGATGGTTTTTGAAAGTCGCCTAGAGGGGGGGGGGGTGAATAGGGCGAAACTGAAATTGACAAAGTTAATCACAACTACAAGCCGGGTTAGCGTTAGAAATATAAACAAGTCCGCGAGAGAGGGTGCAAAACAAATCGCAAGCGAATAAGAAGTGTGACACGAGGATTTGTTTTACCGAGGTTCGGTTCTCGCAAACCTACTCCCCGTTGAGGTGGTCACAAAGACCGGATCTCTTTCAACCCTTTCCCTCTCTCAAACGGTCCCTTGGACCGAGTGAGCTTCTTCTTCTCAATCAAACGGGAACAAACTTCCCCGCAAGGACCACCACACAATTGGTGTCTCTTGCCTTGGTTACAATTGAGTTGATCGCAAGAAAGATTCAAAGAAAGCACGATTGCAAAAGCCAAGCGACAAGAGCGACAAATAACACACGGATCTCTCTTTCTCTCAAGTCACTAATCACTAATAATCACTTGTCTCAACTTTGGAACTTGGAGAGATTGGAGGCTTTGAATGTGTCTTGGAATGGATTGCTAGCTCTTGTATTGAATGTTGAAGGTTGGAATGCTTGGGTGAAGTGAATGGAGGTGGTTGGGGTTGTATTTATAGCCACCAACCACTTCCTAGCCGTTGCTCCATTCTGCCGACCGTGGACAGTCCGCCCGCCTGGTCCGGACGGTCCGCGCCTGTAGATCAACGGCTGAAAACGCAACGGTCAGCAGTAACGGCTATATCAACGACTATATTGCATTTAATGCGTCGTCAGATGTCAGATAAAGCCAGTCGCGGATGGTCCGGTCGTGCACCCCGGACGGTCCGCGAGGACGCTATAATTCATTTTTCCGAACCCGTCACCTTCGGGTTTTTCGGTTCCTTACCTACCGGACGGTCCGCGCCTGAGGCCGGACGGTCCGCGCGAGGTCTCAGACGGTCCTTGCTTTTCCTCCGGACGGTCCGTAGTGCAGACTTGGATTTTTGCATTGGTTCTGTCCGAGGGTCATCCTGGTGTTGCGGACGGTCCGCCGCAAGTGCCCGGACGGTCCGCGCTTGGCCTGTTTTTCCAAAAAACTTCTCCTGTCTAGAATAATCTACGGTATTTCGGACAGTCGATTTAGTATAGTTGTAGATGAACCTTTGGCACCTGTAGAACATATAATCTAGAGCAAACTAGTTAGTCCAATTATTTGTGTTGGGCAATTCAACCACCAAAATCAATTAGGAGATAGATGTAAGCCTAATTCCCTTTCAGTTGCCTTCGTTGGGACCCCCTAGATCGACGTGGAAACGTTCACGACTTGGGCCGCAGTCCTCGTCGCCGAGGCTGTGGCTACCGTCAGAACAGTCGGAAAGGCAGTAGTCGCACGCGGTCATAAAGTCCCACATGGCACTGGGGTTACTAAGTCCGGAGAAATCCCAACAGAAGTCGGGCTCGTCTTCTTCCTCGGACCCCGAGGGCCCGTAGGTCGAGGCGGCCGTCAGCCGGTCCCAGGGTGACCGCATACGATACCCCAGAGGGTTTGGACTCGCCTCTACGAGAGCGTCCACCAAAGCGAAGTCGCTTGGTGGGTCGAGGCTGAATCCAAAAGGCGTGAAATGGGAATCGGTTGGTACCTCTTGGTCGACAGGCGGTGACGAAGTCACGTCAGGAGCTGACTGCACCGTCGTCTCAGGTACGAGGGTGACGCCCAGCAAGTCCTTCGCGAGCGTGCTGGCGTCATCCGTTTGCTTGGGGTTGGCGTGTTGCGGGGGGACGACGCTCGTCTTCGTCTCAGACGCGAGGTCGATGCCCGACGTGCCCCCCGTTGGGGCGCCGGCACCATCGACTCGCTCGACAGCCGACGAGGTGCCGCCTCCTGCTTGGCCTTGGTTGCCCCGCCTCCTCCTCCGTCGGCGGGGGAGGGGATGGGTTGAGCTCGAATGTTGTTCTTCCACCACACGGGGAAGACGTCGTTGATTCCGCCGCCGGCGGGCGGGTTGTCGGCCGCCATTGTCGCTGTCGCGAGGCGGGGGAAGGAGTATCATGTCGTAGCTGCCGTCGAGGGACATGAACTCAAGACTCCCGAAACGGAGCACCGTCCCGGGCTGGAAAGGTTGCTGGAGACTGCCCATCTGGAGCTTGACGGGAAGCTGTTCGTCAACACGCAGCAGGCCCCTACCTGGCGCGCCAACTGTCGGCGTTTCGAACCCGGGGGGGTCCCTGGACCGACGAGTAAATTATCGCCGCGTGCCCCAGCCCAGGTGGGTCGGCGCGAGACGGAGCGCGAAGGGGGGAAGAAGCCGGAGGGAGACAGGCGTGAGAGGTGAAATCCCGCGGCCTTCGTGTTTGTCCCGCGCCCAGGTCGGGTGCGCTTGCAGTAGGGGGTTACAAGCGTCCACGCGGGAGGGAGCGAGCGGCCTCACGCGAGCGCCGTCCCGTCCTTCCCCGCGCGGCCAACCCTCGTAAGAGGGCCCTGTATCTTCCTTTTATAGGCGTAAGGAAAGGATCCATGTGTACAATGGGGGTGTAGCAGTGTGCTAACGTGTCTAGCGGAGGAGAGCTAGCGCCCTAAGTACATGCCATCGTGGCAGTCGGAGAGGTTTTGGCACCCGGTTCGTGTGATGTCGTGGCCGTCGGAGGAGCGCCGGAGCCTGGCGGAAGGACAGCTGTCGGGGCTGTCGAGTCCTTGCTGACGTCCTCTTGCTTCCGTAAGGGGGCTGAGAGCCGCCGTCGTCATAGAGCGTGCGGGGCGCCATCATTACTCGTATAGTGGAGCGAGCCAGATGGGACGCCGGTCTTGTTCCCCGTAGCCTGAGTCAGCTTGGGGCAGGGTAATGATGGCGCCTCCTATTGATGTGGTCGGTCCGTGTCCTGGGTTGGGCGAGGTGGAGGCTCCTCCGAGGTCGAGGTCGAGTCTGTCTTCCAAGGCCGAGGTCTAATCCGAGCCCCTGGGTCGGGCGAGGCAGAGACCGTCGGCTGATGCCAGGGCTGAGTCCGAGCCCTAGGGTCGGGCGAAGCGGAGTTCGTCGTCTTCCGGGGCTGAGTCCGAGCCCTGGGGTCGGGCGAAGCGGAGTTCGTCGTCTTCCGGGGCTGAGCTCGAGTCCGAGCCCTGGGGTCGGGCGAAGCGGAGTTCGTCGTCTTCCGGGGCTGAGCTCGAGTTCGAGCCCTGGGGTCGGGCGAAGCGGGGTTCGTCGTCTTCCGGGGCTGAGCCCGAGTCGGAGCCCTGGGGGCGGGCGAAGCGAGGTTCGTCGTCTTCCGGGGCTGAGCCCGAGTCCGAGCCCTGGGGTCGGGCGAAGCGGGGTTCGTCGTCTTTCGGGGCCGAGCTCGAGTCCGAGCCCTGGGGTCGGGCGAAGCGGAGTTCGTCGTCTTCCGGGGCTGAGCCCGAGTCCGAGCCCTGGGGTCGGGCGAAGTGGGGTTCGTCGTCTTCCGGGGCTGAGCTCGAGTCCGAGCCCTGGGGTCGGGCGAAGCGGAGTTCGTCGTCTTCCGGGGCTGAGCCCGAGTCCGAGCCCTGGGGTCGTGCGAAGCGGAGTTTCTTATGGCGCCTGGGGTCGGACTTGGCTGCTGTCAGCCTCACTCTGTCGAGTGGCACAGCAGTCAGAGCGGCGCAGGCGGCGCTGTCCTCTTGTCAGGCCGGTCAGTGGAGCGGCGAAGTGACTACGGTCACTTCGGCTCTGTCAACTGGAGGGCGCGCGTCAGGATAAAGGTATCAGGCCACCTTTGCATTAAATGCCCCTGCGATTTGGTCGGTTGGCGTGGCGATTTGGCCAAGGTTGCTTTTTGGTGAAGACTGGGCCCCGGGCGAGCCGAAGGTGTGTCCGTTGCTGGAGGTTGTCCTCGGGCGAGACGTAGATCCTCCGGGGTCGGCTGCCCTTGCCCGAGGCTAGGCTCGGGGGAGGCGTGATCGCGTCCCTCGAATGGACCGATTCCTGACTAAGTCGCACCCATCAGGCCTTTGGAGCCTTGTGCTGATGGGGTTACCAACTGAGATTTAGGAGTTTTAAGGGTACCCCTAATTATGGTTCCCCGATATATATATATATATATGTAACCAGTCCAAACAATAATAAATTGAGAAGCAGAAATGCTTTATGCCATTATTATTATATCCCGAAACCAATCACCAACTAAGTTATTGGGCTACATGTCCCATGCTAATTGATGGACCTGATAGAGACTCGATGAAACACGTACGCGGGCTCGGATCAGATAGCCCAGCCTTGCAAGTGCCAATAAAGCCAAGCCCATATCCATTTACCGTTAGCTGGTGAGCCCGCACTACACAGCTACTCGAAGTCGAAGCTCGATCCTTCCTCGAGAACTCGTTCGCTCGCTACGTTTCCCTCCGCTTGCCGAGTGCTGCGCGGGAGCACGCGCCCATGGCGACGCCGCCGCCGGCGGCGACGGCGTCCGCGCTTCCCAAGTCTGGGGCGGTATCCAAGGGCTACAACTTTGCATCCACTTGGGAACAGGTTGGTCGCCACGCTTTCGCTTCTGGCAGATCTGGCCGTGGCTGGGCCCGAGATCTCGCTGGTGCGATCGGGTGTTTCATGGATCTGACGCTCTATTTGTTTGGGCATTCTGGCCCTTTTACAGAGCGCGCCGCTCACGGAGCAGCAGAAGGCCGCGATCGCCGCGCTCTCCCACGCCGTGGCGGAGCGGCCATTCCCGCCCAACCTGGTGAGGCGCAGCACCTGAGAACTGTCATATTTGTATGAATTGGTTACTTGAACCAACCAATGAATGTTGGGATTTCGTAGGGCTGTAATTGGGCTCACCTGGAGCCCTGTGAAATTGGGGTTTGGGTTGGCAGTGCAGGGTTTAAGCAATTTATTTTTGTGGGCTTGGAAAATTAGGATCAATTCTAGATTTTAGCGCACATGCTATACTCTAATTTCTGCTGTGATGTCTGTCCTTCTAGGGTGATTTCATTAAATGGCTTCTATTGAACAACATATGTTCTTTTTTCTGGCTTGGGTTGGTACTGGATACTGGATGTGTGATAGGCATTTGGTTCATGAAAATGTGTTCTCTTGGTGTTTGTCAGGAAAAAAGTTCAGGGAAGGATGAAGGCTTGGCTGTTCCCGAGAAAGAATCTGCTTTGGAGGAGGCCGGTGCAATAGATGCAGTCTTGGTGAATACACATCAGGTTTGTTTTCATTCTTATGTTCCTTGACTTTTGCTTAATGTCTGCATTACTACTCATATCTAGCATTGGCAATGGAATTTTAAAATTATTATTTTCTTTCCTGTAGTTCTACAAGTGGTTTTCAGAACTGGAGTCAGCTATGAAATCTGAGGTTTGTTTAATGTCACTATTTCTCTAGGCAATGGAAAGATTGTGACAATACTGTTTGCTCTTCTGGCTCTTGGACAGACTGAGGAAAAATATCGACTTTATGAGAATACATTACAGGAGCGTGTCAACACATGTGACGTAATCCTTAAGCAGGTAAGCCTGCAATAGCTTTTGTTGGGTTATGTTGAAAAAAATATGCTACAGACAGATACATCTTTGCATTTTTAGTTTTAACCCTTTTATCCTGGATCTGTACAGGTTGATGATACATTGAGCTTATTTGAAGAACTGCAGTCTTTGCACTCAAGCGTTGCCACGAAGACAAAAACTTTGCATGATGCTTGCGACCAACTTGTATGTCTGTTCTTCACTAGTTATTTGTGTTATCATCAATCTTGCAGTTGTGTTAGTGCAGTTTTACTGTTTGATAACGGAACATTCATCAGAAAGGAAAACGAAATATGTACCAGAAAGAACAGTCGAGTCTACATGGATTGTGTGCATAAGCCATCTTAAAGAGTGAAAGAAAAAAGAGTAGTGATAGTGTCCTACTTACTTATGAACCCCCTCCCCCACACACACTTCCAAAAAAGCAGTGTTCTGTTTCTCCATCAAGTGGGTCCAAAGAAGTACATATTTTCTTCAGTTATGCCAAGTTGTTCATGGGTCGCAGTGCAATCTTATGCAGTATTTCTCAAAAAATAAAAAAACTCGATCAACCTAGAAGGAACCGTGTCATAGTAAATAAGGACTAGGCACTCAAATTCGAGTTGAAGAGGACTTGAACCTGGGTGGTAGGAGTGTGCCCCACATGACAGTACTGGTACCTCCCAGGCTACCACATGCAACATTCAGTTCCTCATCTTGAAAAGTTTCATGAATACCCATGAGCCTTTTTTCAAAATAATTGTTATTGATTTATATAGTTCATTTTGTATGCTGATATATCAGGCTAAAGAAAGGAAAAATCTCTTTGTTCATGTTTGTTAGCTTGTATTTCAGCTCATAATCGATTTTTTGATGCATTTTGTACATTCATTCCTGTTGCACCTAGTATTATATAGGAGAGTCCTCATACACACCTTTTTTCACCGTGTGTGTAGCTTTATTGAATGTCATGTGTAAATTCCACAAAATCAGTTGAGCCATGCCATGGGCCATGATTCTCATATCGAACTACACATACTATATTAACACATGGGGAAGTATTACATGGACCTATGGTAGCATCAATCCAAATAATTCTTTTGATCAGTTATATTAGGCTGGCATAGGGCCACAGTGGTCTGCCAATAATCTAAAACAAACTGAAAAAGGCTCACATCTCTTGTGGTTTTTAGTAAGTGCACTATGATCTACGAAACCCAATGCTTCACGTACTGGATGTTGGTGTCGCTTTACTTCGTAACGAGATTTAAAGTTAATTCCACATTGATATTAAATGTAATATTTTGTGCCAGAAACATATTTTCTCATCTTTCTGGTTCCTCTTATTTTTTTACTATTTGATGACTGATCATTGTTTCTAATGATGGTGCAGTTGGTTGAGAAACAAAGGCTGATCGAGTTTGCAGAGGCACTTCGAAGCAGGCTCAATTACTTTGATGAATTAGAAAATGTAAGGTTTGGCAAACATAGTTCGCATATCACAAAAAATATATTATATTCTACTTAATGAAACAAATCATATCCAGTCAATTCTCGTTCAATGGTTCTAGAGCTCACACTCAGAGTACCATGTGATGAGTTTACTGAACTATATAAAACACAAAACATGAGGTTTTTATCTTGTTGGTTTACGTGAAAACTTCCGAACGAATAAATTATGTCAAGTTTTCACACTTAAGTTAATTATTGCAGCTTCTGGTTGATTTGTGTAAATACTAAAATTAATACTGATGTTTGGTTGTTTTGAGTAATGTTTATTTGACTTAAGTGGAATCTCCGAACTATGTGCCTCACTCCCTTCATTGCAATCTGTGATTAATATTATATTGTTATATCTGTCCTCTTGACGACCATTTCAAGCCAAGCTACCCTGGCCTCATGGTACGATGGGCCATAATATCTAGGATCAAACTGCCCAATGGACTCCAACATAACCTGCCATCTTCTTGAGTTGACGATGTTCAATGATATCTTATTCTCGTAGGGAAATCAGCAACATGGTCGTCAACAATTTGCTTTTGCTTCCTTTCCTCTCTTGGTGCAGTGCTCAAGAGTCAAGAGTGGATTCAGATGTTTTGTTCTTGTGCCTCACTGAAACAACTTCTGGTGTCTTGCAAAAAGTTGCACTGTCTGACTTGCTTGCCTTTTAGTGCTTGGTTTCAGAGGAGCAGAAACTACAAATGAGGCCGTCGCATCTTGCACAGCTTTCCTCTTTGCTTGCTTATACTTTGTCCCAGAACTTGGTTCTGGACCTTCAACATCTTGTTGTTCTCCCTGTTCACCTTCTTCACCATCAACATCAAGGATCACAACCTTCGAGTTCCTTTTCATATACGCATGCATCTCCCTTGAAACCAGTTCTGTAACTCTAGTACACTTCATAGTGTCACCAAACCCACCAGCAAGGTGCTGTTTAAATATTTTAATTCCAGAAGAAACAACCTTCGAACAGAAACTACACCAAAGAAAGTCCTTTTCAGTATCTGGTTACCGCCCAAACCTTCCATCCAAGCTCCTTTGACCTAGCCTTCCTCTTTGGATCAGTTGCTTGTGCACTAAGCTCAGGAGACAGCGTTGCAATGTCCTTCTCAGCAAGTGCCAAAGAATCTGTAGCAGCCGATGATGCCGATGCAGGCTTGGTGCTGTCAGAAACAGAGGACGCAGGGGCCCCACCAACCACATGGACTCAGGAAAGATCACCTAATGTCCTTCTCAGCAAGTGCCAAAGAATCTGTAGCAGCCGATGATGCCGATGCAGGCTTGGTGCTGTCAGAAACAGAGGACGCAGGGGCCCCACCAACCACATGGACTCAGGAAAGATCACCTCAACGTTATCGGCACCATGACAATCACCATCGAACTCTACAGATCAAAGGAAGGGCAACACGATCACTTTTCGACGCCATTTTACTCATACAGACACAAGATGGCTCTCAATGGCTGGCGTCCCAAAAAAGACATGAAACAAGGTTTCAGATGAAGAGCAGACCAGAAAACAGGAGAGAAAAGAGGGAAAATGGGGCGAGGGACCTTCACATGAGGAGATCATGTCATGTTTGCCTTGCCGGTGAACAGGAGCCGTTGTTGGTCAACAGGGACATGATCAGCTACCGATGGTCTGGAGCAGAATATGAGAGGTCAAGAGGAGATCAAGAGCCATAGCCACCATTCTTGGAAACAGGTTCGTCGGTTTGTATCTAGGGCAACAGGGGCGGTGGCACAACATGCCTTTTCAGCTACTGTAGCTGGGTCGAAAATAGAGGCCCATAAAAAACCTACAAGTTGATCTAGTCGAATTGCTCCCTAATTAGATGATTTAATCGCTCTAGTCGACTACTAGTCGGACGACTAGGACGACCAGAGGAACTGATCGAGGCGTCCTCCTAGTCGAGGACTTGCAGGCGACTAATCGTGATTAACTGCGATTAGTCAGACGACTTGAAAACAGAGCTTTGTATGAAGAATGTGAAATATAAATTAGTAATGCATTACTTGTCGTCAATGTTTACAAGTCGGGCGACCAACTGGTCGAGTGAGAGGGCCGACCAGGCGACTAATCACGATTAGGGCGACGATTAGTCGACCTAATCGGTCCTGGTCGACCTCTGGTCGTTCGTTAGTCCTATAGATTTAAGGACATATGTATATGTATATAACTATATAAACACTGCATTTCTACAATAATATAGGCATAATTAGTAGCAGACTAGCAGTAATTCAGTAAAAGTGTAAAACTGAATCCATCCAAAGTCCAAAGTCCAAACTGCCTACTGGGAGATACCAGATGACTGCTATCTTCCGTGCGCTGCAGAGGTAATAGAGGGAAAGGGAAGGGAGACTGGGAGATAATCAGAGAAGGGAGAGCAAGTGCTACCTTCAGATGACGAGCTCATCTTCAATTCTTGATTAGCTGACAGACGCCGGAGCATTGGAGTACTGGACGCCGCTGGACGGCTGGAGCACTTGGAGGCTGGAGCAGAGACGTCGGCAGAAACCAGAGAGGACAGGGGAGAGGAGTAGGGTTTCTGGCGGTTGGGAAGGGTTCTGGCGGGTTTCTGGCGGCCAGGAGGGGTCCTGGCGGCTGAGAGGGTTTTTGGAGGGGTGGGCTACTGTAGATGGGCCAAAAACCAGAGTGAAGCCCAGTACCAAAACTGCAACGACCAAAAACGACCAGGAAGTGTTCGACCAGACGACTAATCGTCCAGGTCGACGACTAGTCGGACGACTAGGACGACTAGAAACCCTAATCGTGTCGTCCTCCTAATCGCCCTCTTCCAGGCGACCAGCCCGACTAATCGCGATTAATCGCGATTAGTCGGACGACTTGTAAATCGTAGATGGATACTAAAATAAATAATTCCAACTTTCTATGAGTGAACTTAGTTGTAAACTCATAGCAGGCATTCCTAGGTGAAAATGACCAATCAAGCACTATCCTATTCGTAGTGGGTCTTAACTGGTAAGCAGGAGGTCATGTGGTCAACTCCGGAACCCAGCAAGTGCAAGAATTACTATTAAAAAATAGGTTTCTGATAAATCCCACATAGTAGAACCACTCAGATCTGAAAAAGGAACACAATTATCAATATCAATATCAATTACTGGCTTACAACAGATTCAAATAATAACAAAGAGAGTCATTGAGCTACAGCTTTCCCAACATATCCACCTTTTAGTTGGCATGAGAATCCTTTTGAATTCCTTTGTCATTTACGTGAATAACTAAGTTTTGCCATGTACATGCCACTGTGAGCTTACTACCTATTTCCCTTTTACAGGTATCAAGCAGCTTTTACTCTCAAAATATGAACATTGGAAATGAACAGTTTCTTCCACTGTTGAAGCGCCTTGATGATTGTATCTCGTAAGTAGTAACTGCATAGTAAAGTTTTATGTTTGGTTCTAGTACTAAGTTTCCAGAGCTAATGCAACATCCCCTGTTGCTGATTGCAGGTATGTTGAAAACAACCCGCAATATGCTGAATCTGCTGTTTATTTGGTCAAATTTCGCCAACTTCAAGTAAATGACTACTAGTGATCTAATAGCTACATTCATAGGCATGAAGAATCAAAGTATGTAACCTGATAATCATTTGGTACTTCATATGCAGTCTCGTGCACTGGGTATGATTCGCTCACATGTGTTGTCAATACTTAAAGGTGCTTCATCCCAGGTAACTTGCAGTTGTGTTTCCTTAGTACAAGTGAAGTCAATAGACAGCTAAGGATGATACTTATACTTCGTGGAACCTTGCAGGTTCAAGCTGCAATTCGAAGCAGCGATTCTGGCAAAAACATTGTCACAGAGGGTGTGGAGGCATCTCTTATCTATGTTCGCTTCAAGGCGGCTGCTAGCGAGGTATAATTTATATATGCATGGTGTTTCACTTTGATGATAGCATATTATGTTGTCGAGAACTATAATAGTATATGACATTGCAGTCCTGATACATTTTCTATATTTGTCAACCAGCTAAAACCAATATTAGGTGAAATTGAAAGTAGATCTTCTAGGAAGGAGTACGCACAGATTCTTTCTGAGTGTCACAGTTTGTTCTGTGAGCAGCGGCTGTACTTGGTAAGTTACAAGGGTATTATCATCACATTTTGTTTCCACCATAATAACTCGGTTGGTCTAAAGCCCTAACTGTTCGATATGACTGCTAGGTACGAGGCATGGTGCAGCAACGAATCTTGGAGTTTGCAAGAAAAGAGGCCTTGCCTTCTTTGACAAGGTCTGGCTGTGCCTATCTGATGGAGGTAACTCCTTACTTTCTAACTTCCTGTTTAGGTTTCATCTGTGTATTGAAATGTTTTTAGAAGCGGCAACTTGCAATCATGGTATTATTAGAAAACCTGATGGCATACAGAAAAAGGAAAAATATAATTTAGTAAGTAGCATACTGGGCGATACATCTCACTTTGTGAATATTTACTGGTTAGCGTAAATGGTCACTGTGCATGCTTAATGACTATCATATCCTTATGTTTTGTCAGCTGCTGAGCATCATCCACATGTATTTTGTTTTTGTTTTCTAATGTCAAATCATTGCTTATATTCGATTGCTAGAAAGACATGTTTACTAGTTTCTGCGTTGCTTGCCAGGCATGCCAGTTTGAGCACCAGCTTTTTGCCCACTTCTTCCCAGCATCTGCTGCTGATGTTTCTAGTATGGCTCCTTTAATGGACCCTCTGTAAGTTAATTTATTTTCTGTCATGGTTTGTTGTTTCATTATTTGTATATGCAGTCATGCACTCATGTTGTCAAGATCACCTAGCTTGATTTGAGGAACATAGGGATCTACTTTGGACAGATTAATAACCCAATGATATATACAAAATCTAGGAGTTACTTTGGACAGGTTGTTAATCTAGTAGCAATTCATCAAACTTTGTTTGCAAATTGTATACAGTTTCAGATGTTACAGGTTTCAATTTTGCATGGGTATGCATCAACTATCATACCAGAACTCCAGTAATATGTTCAAACCATCTCATCATGTTGGACAAGATGTTCATCCGTTTAATACTTTGGACCTTTCCTTTCTTAATATAATGATGCGCAGCTCTCCTGCGCTTTCGAGAAAAAAAAATTAACAATGCCTATGGCCGTATGCTAATTTCTGAGGGAAGCTAGCAGTGCTAACATCCCTAGATGCTGATTTGATAAACGTAGCTAACATTGTATTGAGTCATTGACCAATCAGCTATTACATGTAGCCGATCTTGTTTTAGCCGATTGCTGGGATCCTCCTAGTTGACTTGGCTGGCCCAGTTGGGTGACATGTTGACTAGACGTAGACTCAGCCTGCTAATCAACTTGGAGGCTCCCATGAGCTCGCTGTACAAAATATAATCACAGACCTAGTTTCCCCCACCCCCTCTGTCAAACATGTAGGAGAGCATCATATCTTTGTATTAAAGACAAAAAGGGAAAGAGAATCCCATACCAAGCAACCTCCTTACCCTGCCTAGAGGATTTGAGGTCACGAGCTAACATTAGTAAAAATCACCTGATATTAGCGATGAAAACGGTCAGAAACGATATCATCTATACAAAAACGATTGCAGGTCGGTCGAAAAATTACCTGGTTTCATAAGTAATCTACTTATTGGCAACTACAGTACAATGTTAATAGATATTTGAAATTCAAATTTTAAATACGATAGTTTTTGAAAATGATATTGTATTTACGGAAACGATACGGTTACGAGGCCTCAATTATGGGATTTTCAGTTACGATTTGCATCCTTACCTGATATGCATCAAGAAGCGACCCAACCAGAAAAACAAAAAACTCACCAGACCTTCGACATGACCCATCAAGGTCAGGCCTATTTGTGGTGTGTAGGTTAGGTTTACAGTTCTCTTTTGATCTTGTCTGATCTGAATTACTTGTAAGGGCCCCTTTGGTAGGGCTTATTTTTCAGCTTCGGCTCTGGCTCATGCAAAAGTTGTGCCAAACACCTCTTTTTCAAATGGCTTCACCAGTGAAGTGCTTTTCCAAAATGAACTAGAGGGCATGAGCCAAAAAAAGTGGCTCACCCGGCTTCGGCTCACGTCATTTTTGCACAATAGCCCTCCCACCAGTCCAAATTATTATTTTTTGGTCCTTCTCTCAATCCCTAGCCACGTACAGGAGAGATATATATATACAAGGGTCTTTCTGAAAAACAACCTATAAGCCGTTTTGCTAAATGATTTTTTAGAATAGCTTTGGCTCATCTAAAGAAGTGGTTTCACCTCGTGAGCCAGAGCTAAAGCCGTTTTTGGAGAAGCCAGAGCCCTGCCAAAGGGGCCCTAAATTGATTGTTATAAGAAGACTAATGATTTCTATTATGCAGGTGCACCTACTTGTATGATACTCTGAGGCCTAGACTGATATATGAAGGAAACATTGATTCTCTTTGCGAACTTGTTGATATTCTGAAAGTTGAAGTGCTGGGGGAACAACTAAGCAGACGCGGTGAATCAGTAGCCGGTCTCCGTCCAATATTGCAAAGGATACTTGCAGATGTTCATGAGCGGCTAGCATTTTGTGCTCGGACTCATATCCGTGAAGAGGTAGTGTTCTGTGTGTCCATATGTTGACTAATGATTCTGTCTTTTTGTTAGTATACTTTTTATGGGGCTGCTATATATTATGAGAATTGTTCCTTAATATTCAGATCAACTTCTATGTAATTGTGTCTAGTTTACAATTAACCTGCAATACTCTGATGTGACATCATGTTAGAACCTGAAATCTGATAATTGAAATGGTCACTTGGTCACTAATTACAAAATAATCGGTGCCTGTTTTAGTTATTTGTGTAAGCATGAATAGTTGGGTGGACCTATTGCCACATGTGATCATGTTCATGTACTGGAGAGCACAAATATGTATTAAGTATTAACACTGTCCAAATAAAAGACATAGGAAGGTCATTGGAGGCTGTTATTTCAACTGAGTATATTTCCCTCGAGCTCCAGTTAACTTTGGCTTGAGTCATATTTGTGATGATACCCATAAGTTAAACTCCAGCATACATGACTTACAGAGTAATCTTGAGCCCCTTCAAACAAAACCTGGAAGGATCTGGATACTTTGTTGAAGGTTGCAAAGGGGTTCACGATGCAGTGGCAAAGGCTGCCGGTTGGGGATCTCCCATCCAGGGTTAAATCCCTGGGTGCTGCACAATTTGTGGAAATCCCATTGCCATGCCTTCCCGCTGTGGATACCCCAGCCTGTACCCTGTGGTAATGGTGTGGCCCAACCAGGGGTTATGGCAGTGGTCGCCGGCCTAGGTAATGGTGTGGCCCAACCAGGGGGTTGTGGCAGTGGTCCCCGGGATAGGTAATAGTGCAGCCCACCTGGGTGGTTGAGGCAGTGGTCGCCGGCCCAGATAACTGTATGCCCCTAGGGCGAGGCCAGGGTTTGGTGATTTTCTCGGTCGGTGCTCTCCTAAGAGCTTCTTTTTAGTATAAAAACCATGGGATGGTCTTTTCCCAACCAGCTGAGTTTTTTTTACTTTGTTGAAGGTTTAGTTCTGTCTGAAAGGTTGGACCTGACCTTATAAGATTGCACCTTTCGTTTTCATTATTCTTCACAAACAATAGGTTTTCTATCTTTAGGTCTTTGTGCAGCTACAGTTTTGTAATTAATGTAAACTTTTCTTTAACCTTTCTATCTCTCTTTTTGCCAGATTGCAAATTTCCGTCCTTCTGTCGAAGATCTAGATTATCCTGGGAAACTTGAACGACCTGTGGATATGTCTTCAAGTGCTACTGTTAGTTTGCTTCTCACTTTAGTCGCGATTGGTTCTTGCCAACCTTTTCTGTTCCAACATACTCTCCAGTTACAAAAACAGTATCATTTCTGGACATCTAATTTTTGACCGGGTACTTTGACCACCAATTACCTGTATGATATATATGCTCTATCTGACCCAAAATGGCACTCATTTGTTACAATTAGATATGTTTTTATTGTTGAAGTGTATAAGTGAATTGTCTACCAAAGCCAGAGGTCTCGAGTTTGAATGCTGACAGAGACTTTATTTATGCATTCACCCATTTATTTTTCACGTTTGCGCCTTTCTCTCTGGCCGCACGTGAGTGGTGGTGTTGAAGTGTATAAGTGAAGTGCCTAACTTCTCCTAGTAGCTTAACCTTTTGTGTCGAACTGGTTAATGCGTCTACTCTAACATTTATGACAGCCAGCACATGGTTCTGAACTTCTTATTACTGGTTCTATTCATTTTAACCTGTAGGTTGGTGACAACTCAGACATATATATAACATGGTACAGACCATTGGAGAAAACAGTTTCATGCCTTTCAAAGCTATATCGCTGCTTAGAGCCTTCTGTCTTCACTGGATTAGCCCAGGTACTGGACCTATCAAAGTTAAGACCATTTATCTCATTAAACCGTCCAGTTATTGGCGGTTTCATTTTCCTTTTACTTAGCAATACATATTAATCTGATTGACACCAGGAAGCTGTAGAAGTTTGCTCAACATCTCTTCAGGTCGGTACACAATTTTCGACTCAACTCCCTCCTCTTTTCTTTGTTTTACATGGGATCAACTATCAAGATAAAATAAAACACTTCCTGCTTTTATGCTATGATGTATTATCTTACTGTTTTTTTACTCTGAGAAACACACTATTGATGTTGTGAACAGAATGCAAGCAGGGTTATCTCAAAGAAAGCAACCCCAATGGATGGTCAGCTTTTTCTGATTAAGCACCTCCTCATTCTACGAGAACAGGTGTCCATCTATCTGCACTTCAGGAAAAATTCATCTTGCTCATTAATTTCATTTTGTGATTTGTAAGGTACCATACCTGTTTGCAGATTGCTCCATTTGATATTGAGTTCTCTGTCACACATAAGGAGTTGGATTTCTCCCATTTATTGGTATGTAATTATTACAAATTTTATTCCTTCTATATGAAATATTAATTATTTATTTTGTGCATGTCATTTCCATGAGAACTTTAGCTATTCTGGGTGTATATGTGTTCATTTCTCTTAATTCTGATTCTCTGTAATACAATTCCTTAAGTTTCACTCTTTTTTATGTTTTTAGTTTTAGTTTGAATTGGTACCTATCATACAACCATCACATTTCATTTTGAATACATATAAAAAAACTCGGCCCGGGAGGGAAAGACCGCCCTCCCGGTATTATATTAAGAAGAGACCAAAACATGGTCCTGGCCGAGAAAATCCCCGAGCCTTGGTCCCCATCACTAGCGGGCCGTCACCGCCCACTCTGTAACGGCTCAGCCGGAGGGTGGCGCGCAGGACGTAACCCGGGAGCGTGCGGGGCACAGCGAAGGGATTTTTTAACCAAACCCAAAATTCGCCCCCGAGGGGGATGGAATTTGGGACCTGGAGGTACTACTTGGAAGCCTTAACCATTACGCTAGAGGCCCTTTCGTTCATTTTGAAATTTGAATATATTGTTTCGGATTGCTAACTAATGCAAATTAATATACTGCAGGATCACCTAAGAAGGATTCTCAGGGGTCAGGTCTCATTATTTGATTGGTCCAGGTCAACATCACTAGCTAGGACCTTTTCTCCTCGTGTTTTGGAGAACCAAATTGATGCCAGAAAAGTAACTAACTTGACCTGTTGCCTTTTTGACCTATAATTTGAAGATGCATATTTGTTTACTTCTCTAAAAATGTACTGTTCAATATTAGTTATGTGCATTAATTACATGTGCAGTACTCTGCATATGCTACTGTAATAGAATGAAGTTGCGACATTCAGATAAAGTAGGGGATTACCTATCTTTAATATTTTCTAGTTGCTCCCATCTTTCTTTGATTTCAGCTTATTTTGCTATTGTTCTATTTCAGGAGTTGGAGAAAAGCCTTAAAGCTACCTGTGAAGAGTTTATAATGTCCATAACTAAATTAGTAGTTGACCCAATGCTTTCTTTTGTTACTAAGGTAGCAATATCTAGCCACTGCCGACCGTTTTGCATTCTTTTGGTGCCCTTTTATGTACCTTGCTATATGAATTACCTGTCATTTGAACCCTTGCTATGTCTTATGTACTATCCCATCAACCCATGAATGCCTGGAAATTTGTTAGTTGCCCCCTCTCCCAAAATAAATTTTGTTTTAAGGTATTAGGGGATTCATAGAATACTTGATGTATGCGTTATATATATGTGCCTAGATTTATCATCATCCATTTGAATATAGACATAAAAATCAAGAGCTAAAACGACTACTATTTTATGACGGAGAGAGTATTTGCTAGTAAGAGCAAACTTTGTGGTTTTAACTAAGAGCAAACTTTGAGGTTCTTCACTGTATTCTTCTGTAATTACTCTTGTTTGCCTACTACTGGAAGGGTTTAGGGTTTACTATGCAGTAATTTGGGTACTATACCAACTACAGAATTAATATGGTGGGAGTAATCATAATGCCTACTAAGTTATAAATACCTTTTATCTTTTATCTGTTACATTCTAATGTGATCATGGCATAACTATGGCAGGTAACTGCCGTCAAAGTTGCATTGTCCTCTGGTAGCCAGGGTCAGAAATTAGATTCAGTTCTAGCAAAACCTTTGAAGACTCAAGCTTTTGCTTCTCCTGATAAAGTTGCTGAGCTAGTTCAGAAGGTGCCTTTTCAACTTCAGTATATAATGCAAGCAAATATGAATGTTTTCCCAAATGTTATATCAAGTGGTTTTTCCTGAACAGGTTGCCGCTGCCATTCAACAAGATTTGCCCAAAGTAATGACCAAGATGAGGTTGTATTTGCAAAATCCATCTACTCGGATGATCTTATTCAAACCTATCAAGTATGGATATCCATCCCACATATGCGTACACCATCTTTTTGCCTTCCAGTTTTTTCAAGAAATATCAAGGACTTGTGAGCTTTAGTTCAAGAATTAGGTTTTTGAGCCAAAATCAGCATATTATTTTTTACTATGCTCATAATTCAGCACAAAAGGTCTAACTTGTCTAAATCTCAAAAATCAAACAAAATGTTTTTATACATCTTAGCCCTGGTCTACCAATTATACTGATTCTATGTATCTGACATAGAATTTCTGGTTGGTTGAAGCATGTGAACTCAGATACATATTGCATGCAAGTGATCCTTATCTCTAAGGCTCACTTGACCCTGAAGGCAGGGTAGCCGCTCGTTGTTGGTCTCCAACCGTCTTGTTGTCACAAGTCAGGGGCGTCAGGTTAAGGTGGCGCGGCGTGCGGCCTGAGCATTAATGAAGCAGTGAGTGGAGCCCAAGTCGACCAGGGTTGTGCTCGTATGGTCCTGCACAGCGAGGGCCAGTCGCATGGTCTTGCCTTTGCAGGTGGCCAGGTGCCATACACAACATGGAGGGAGATCTATGCATTGTTGCCATTGTCAAAAGCATCATTGAGGGGGTTGATGTCGCCTGCATCGAGGAGGTAGAGACCCTTCATCTTGTAGGTCTTCAGATGGACCCTCGAGAATTTCTCCGAGCAAATAGAGGCCCTCTTCCCGTCGGTGGACCATCTTGTCAGGCGTGAGCCTGGTCATGCGATCACCAGTACGGGGATGTTTCTTGAGAGGTGTCCCCTATAGCATCAGGGACTACTTGGTGTTGAGGAGGTGGAGTCGCAGCAGGAAGCACCACAGATGTCGTCGACTGGTGCAAGTATAGATGGCCAATAAGCACGAGGCCCGCGAGCCCAGCACGAAGCCCGTTGTTTGGGTCCGGTCCGAGCCCGGCACGACCCGGTTCTATGTGGGCCTGGGCCGGCCCGACACAAATAAGCGGACCGGGCTCGGACAGGAAACTAGGCACCGTGGGCTAGCCCGGGACCCGTTTACCTCTAAGCCCGCTTTTTTTTGCACTAAAACGTGCTTACCGGCCCGCTTAGCACGCTTTTCGGCCCGCTTTTTTCGTGCTAAACGGCCTGGCCCGGCCCGTTTAGGGCCGCTGTGGGCCGGTCTCGGACAGGGAATCGAGCCCGCGGGCTTAGAAGGCCCGGTCCGGTTTTCTAACCGTGCCTGGCGGGCCGGGCCCAAAACGGGTCGGGCTTCACCGGGCCCGGGCCGGGCGGCCCGTTTGGCCATCTCTAGGTGCAAGGAGCGATGTGTTAGTGGTGTTGCGGCCAAGGGCACCACCGTGCTGCACTGTATATAGGCACGGGCTAGGGCCGCTGCCTCCTCCAGGGTACTTGGTGCGTCCAACTCGACATCGGTATTTAGCGATTCACCTAGTACTGCCTTGAAAATGAAAATCTTTTGCGACTCATAGAGGTCATCGCAGCGGGTGAGGCACTAGATGAACATGTCGATGTACTCGTCAAGTGATCCCTGAAGGCAAAGATGTGCACAACTCGCATAGGGGATTGTTGCATGTCAGGGGCCCGAAGCGGATGTTGCCAAGGTCGACGAAACGTGCCCAGGATGGGACACCCTGGTTGCGCTCTAGCCTATAGTACCATTGCTAAGTGGCTCCTTGCATGTAGAATGAAGCTAGCCATACTTTATCCGGCTCAGGGGTGTGTGCAGCGTGGAAGAACTGCTCGCAATGATGGAGCCATGGTAGCAGGTCTTTGAAGCCATTGTACTTGGGGGAACATAGCTTGTGCGTGGCGGTGTTGATGAAGGTGTTATGAATCAATACGACATAAAGTAGATCAAACACAAATTTAACGTGGAAAACCCCTACAAAGCGAAGGGGAAAAAAACCACGGGCGCCGATCAGCAACAATATCACTATTTTTCGGGTGGTTACAGATCACAGGAGATTTACAATGAGGTGAAAATCTCCTGTGGATTACAAGTGAATTTATAGAGGCGAAACCCTAATGTGAGTAGGGAACGATCCGTACCGCTCCGGCCCAAGCCTCCCGGCGACGGGCCTACGCTTCGCTCGCTAACTTGGCCGCCTTCTTCAGAATTTGGATCACAAACTCAACAAACTCCACCTTGAGACAAATTCCTTGTAGCATCATTTAGCAAACTCCACCTCAAATAATGTATCATCATCATGCCGGCGCCAACAACCACTAGGGGCTAATTTGTAATACCAACTAAGCTTGAGCATAGCTCAAACTTAGCAACAGGAACATGCTTCGTCATCATATCAACAGGATTATTACAAGTACTGATCTTGCATATCTTCACCAAACCTTTCTCAATGATATCACAAACGAAGTGATAACGAATATCAATATGCTTGGATTTCTCAGTAATCATCTGATCTTTGGTGAGATAAATAGCACTCTGGCTATCACAATGAATGGTAATGCAAGACTTAATTCTACATAGCTCTGAATATATACCTTTCAACCATAAGACTTCCTTAGTAACTTCTGCCATCGCCATATACTCAGCTTCTATGGTAAACAAAGCAACAATATCCTGTAAACGAGAGTTCCAATTGGAAATGGACGCCTCGGCTCCCTGCCCTGGCGACGCCTCGGCTCCCTGCCCTGGCGGGTCGTCTCCTTCCTCGGTCCCCTCCCCCGCCCGGACGCTTCCCCTCCCCACTCCCCTCTCCACCAGCCCCTCGCCGGTCACCATCCCGGTACCGGCGACCAACTCCTTGTCTTCCACCCCCTCGGCGTCTGGGGCTAGTCTGTCACGGCGGCGGCTCTCCCAGGATGGGCGGTCCAAGGCTCAGAGATGGTGCGGCGACTCCTCGGCTGGAGGTTCCTCTTCTTCTCCACGCTCCTATAAAGAGGCTGTCCTCTCCAACTCGGTTTGCGCAGCCACCCCTTCTCCCTCGGCGAGTCTCTGCGCCGTCAGTCCCTCTCCTGCGGCCCTCCCGGCGGGTGAGGAAGGCTGGCAGGTGGTTGGTCGTAGGCAGAGGTCTCGGGGTGTGCATCTCCCTCGTCCAGGGTCCCGTGTGGACCTCCGAGGTCGGTGCTACAATTGCCTCTCTACCTCCCACCTCGTTGCTTCCTGCCGGCGGCCTACTCGGTGCCTGCGATGCTTCTGTTTTGGACACCGGGCGGCAAAGTGCTCATCCCCTCCGGTTAAAGCACAGAAGCTGACGGTGTGGCAGCGTCTGGGCTGCGTCAAGACGCGCCTTCAGGTGCGGCAGGAAACCTCCCAGAAGGCTCCGGTGTGGTCGAGGGCTCCTGTGCGACCTCCGGTGTGGCAGAGGCTCTCCAACATGGACTTGGTTCCTTCTCCGGAGGATAAGTTTCAGGAACCGTCTCGCAGAAAGGCTTCAGTCTGGAAGCGCCTTGCTTCTTCACAGGATCATGCAATGTCGGAAGAATTTGCTGTGGCAGACAACAAGATGTGTACTCGGCCCATGAGGAAAAAAAGACGGTCCAAGCACGGAAAAGGTACAGCTGCGCAGGATTTGGGTCCCACTCAGCCATGCCCACCTCCCCCCCCAGCTGGATTGTTTCAGACCTGAGATGCCTTGGCCACCCTCTGCCTCCTCCTGCGTTCTGGAATTTTCTGAAGACCTTGCTAGGGAGGAAATTGCCCTTCGTCGTGCTCTGTTTGTCTCTGTGACTGGTTCACGTCCTGGGGTTTCTGGTTCCGACGTGTTGAAGGAGGTGAGGCATCGTTTTGGTGTCAAGTTGGAGGACATGAGGATTCATCAGACCTACCCTGAAGATTTCCTGCTGTTTCTGCCGGATGAAGACACAGCAACCAAGGTTCTCAACGAAGGAAGACCTCTGAGGGGACCCCGTTTCAGTTTGCTGCTCAAAAGATGGTCCAGATTCGCTCATGCGTCCTCATCGTCGATGGCTGAGTTGGTTGTTGTTAGATTAACTGGCATTCCTCAACATGCTTGGAGTAGATCTACAGCTGAACAGTTGCTCAGGGACTCATGTTGGGTTGAAGCATTACATTCAGAAGCTTTGGAAATGAGGGATTTTTCAGTCTTGATGGTGAAAGCTTGGTGTTTTGATCCTGAAAAGCTGGTCAGGAAAATGGATTTACACATCTTGGAGGCTGGGATAGATGATCAGGAAAAGAGATTCTTAACCTATAAGATTTCCATTGATATCCTTCCACCGAAGACCCTGCAGATGGCATCGGCGACCCCACCACCTCCTCCTCCACCTCCATCGGGAAGGGAACCTGATGATGATGATGACCCTGAGGATCAAGATCCCCAGCATCGGCGGCGGCCGGTCCCTGTTGATCTACGGCGGCCTGTTCAGATGCGTCTGGGCCCACGGCTTCCTTTGGGTCGCGCGCATGCGGTAATTGTGCCACCGGTTCGGGTGGAAGTCGAGGAGGATCTTGGGGAGAATGTGTGTGCTTCGTTTCCTCCCGATGCTGGGATAAATGACATTCAGTTGGAAGGGACGCTGGGTCAGGCCACTTCTTCTCCGCACCTGGGAACATTTGTCTCAGGGCCGCTGGAAATCTTGTGCCATGACTCGCCCCACCAGGAACCATATGAAGAAGCTATAACCCTTGATGGGCCGCTGGGATCGTTTGGTCCATCTTCGCCCCACCACAATCCCTTGGATGGGACGCTGGAGATGACCAACCTGAACTTGCCTCATCAGCTATCTCCCATAGTTAAGGACACTGTGATAGGGTCGCTGGGCCTGAATAAATTCTCTTCGCCTACTCACATCCAGCCTGAGGAGACGCTGGAGAGAACTGTTTCTGGCTCGCCCCATAAAATCACAGCGAACAGTGAAGCCCCGACAAGTGTTTCTTACTCCTCCGCGACCTTTGGGAAGAAACAGATTTCCACTTCCCTGAAGGTATATACTAGAAAAATGTCAAGAAACAAGGTGTGCCAGGATACTGAGGTTGTCCAGGTGATTGTTGATGAAAGAAGAGATGCTGAGCAAGTCCTGGATAACTTGGCTGAAATGGAGGTTGTTAGCTCAGATGTGGAAAAACAGATCAGTTGTTCAAGCTCTGAGTATTTCCTGAACAGAGTTGCTATCAGGCCGGCTGCTCTACTGCCAAATCCATGCATCAATGTATACAAGAAGGCATCTTCTCCACTCTCATCGCTGGCTGTTCCCCGAAGAAGTCGTAGAGTGGCTGGGGTTGGAGTTGAATTTAACATGCAGGACCTAGGAAGAAGATCAATGAAAAAAGCTATGGCAACCCTGCACATTATTTCAGAAACTGAGGGCATCAGTCAGGAAGCTATTGATGCATACGCCAAACTGTTTTCCCAACCCCTGTCTCAGTGTCATGTTGAAGCCCTTGCAGCCTTGTTTGGCTGGAGTGCTCCTTCTGTTTTGGAGCCTTGAGTAGGGTCTTGTGCTGGTTGCTCCCTTGCTGTAATTTTTTTAATGGATCCTTCAAAAATCCTTGTTTGGAATGTTAGAGGCTTGAACTCATCTGTAAGACAAGACTCTGTGAGGGATTTGGTTGAAACTGTTAGGGTGGATGTTGTTTGTCTACAGGAGACTAAAATGCAGAATATCTCCTACCATACCATTCTTTCTATGCTGGGTTCTAATTTCAGTGAATACATTTTCCTCCCTGCTGTTGGAGTTAGTGGGGGCATTTTGGTTGCGTGGAGACACCATCTTAAATCGACTGGGCAAAGCAGAATTGATAATCATAGTGTGTCGGTTCAGTTTTGTAAGGAGAATGGGACTGCATGGTGGCTAACCTGTGTGTATGGGCCGCAAGGGGATGCTGAGAAGCTGCTATTTATGCAGGAATTAAGAGATATCAGAACTGCTTGTTTAGGGCCTTGGATGTTGGCTGGGGACTTCAATCTCATCTACAGGACCTCTGACAAGAATACCAATCATTTCAACAGAGCTATGATGAATAGGTTCAAAAGATTAATTGAAGACCTAGCCCTGAAGGAAATTCCCTTGCATGGGAGACGATATACTTGGTCCAACCAGCAAGTAAATCCAGTTCTGGTCAAGTTGGATAGGGTGTTCTGCTCAGTGGACTGGGAAATATTATTTCCAAATGTCCTCCTTCAAAGTACTGCCTCCCAAGATTCTGACCACTGCCCTCTCATCCTAGGTCTTTCAGATAACAGAACTGGCAGAAGGCGTTTCCATTTTGAGGCCTTCTGGACAAAACTTGATGATTTTCAGGATACTGTTGCGGAAGTTTGGAATTCAGTTCAGGCTGCTACTTGCCCCTTCAATACCTTGGACCGTAAGCTGAAAGAAACGGCTAAAAAATTGCAGACATGGAGTGATAGAAAAGTTGGTCATGTGAGATCCCAGCTTGCTCTAGCCAAGGAAATTCTGCACAAGTTAGAGATGGCCCAGGATGGACGTATTCTCAGCCCAGCTGAATTCTGGCTTAAGAACAAGCTCAAAAAACAATCCCTTCTGCTTTCCTCCTTTAAACGTACTATGGCACGTTTGAGGGCTAGGATTTCTTGGCTAAGAGATGGCGACGCAAATACGAAGTTGTTCCATTTACATGCTCGTCATCGCAAAAGAAAAAATTTTGTGGCTAGATTGGTCGACGGAAATCAGATCCTAACTAGTCACATTGGGAAAGCTGAGTGCATCGATTCTTTCTACACCAATCTCTTGGGGACCAGTGAAACCAGGGAGAGAAGTATTAATCTAGAGAATTTGGGAATGCCGTCCTATGATTTGTCTGAGTTGGAAGCCCCTTTTTCTGAGCAGGAAGTTTGGGAGGTTATCAAATTGCTTCCTTCAGATAAGGCACCTGGGCCTGACGGCTTCACTGGGAGGTTCTACAGGGCATGTTGGGACATAATCAAAGGTGATGTCATGGCTGCCATTTCTGCTGTCTGGGGAAGAAAGTTTGAGAACTTTGCTCGGCTAAACTCAGCATATATCACGTTGATCCCTAAAATGGATGGGGCTGAAAATGTTAAAGATTTCAGGCCCATTAGCTTGGTTCATAGTTTTGGGAAATTAGTCACTAAAATCCTTGCATCTAGGCTGTCCAAGAGGCTTCATGAGATGATATCACCAAATCAGAGTGCTTTTATTAAAGGAAGGTTCATCCAGGACAATTTTATGCTTGTTCAACAAACCACAAAGTTTCTTCATCAACAGCACAAAGCATGTCTGCTGCTGAAGCTGGACATTACCAAAGCCTTTGATTCGGTGTCCTGGCCATTCTTGATCGAAGTAATGCGACATCTGGGCTTTGGTCAAATCTGGAGAGATCTCATTAGTGGGTTATTAGTCACCTCCTCTACTCAAGTTTTGTTGAATGGTGTTCCAGGTTGTCGTATTATACATAGGAGGGGCCTTCGTCAGGGTGATCCTCTCTCACCCATGCTGTTTATTTTAGTAATGGATGTTCTAGGTTTCCTGTTCTTGAAGGCTGAAGAAGAGGGGCTGTTGCAGCAGCTTTCATGTAGAAAGAAACTTCACAGGGTCTCCATGTATGCAGATGACGTTGCTCTCTTCTTGCACCCTTCTACAGCGGATATGGCCCTCTCGCTGGATATCTTAAAACTGTTCGGGGATGCTTCTGGGTTACATAATAACGCACAGAAGTCAAAAGTCTATCCTATAAGGTGCTCTGAACAAGACTTGGCAGCTGCCCAGAACATGATTCCAGGGGGTATTTCAGCATTCCCCTGCACTTATTTGGGGCTGCCTCTTTCCTTACACAAGCTGACCAAACAGCAGTTCCAACCAATTGTTGAGAAGATTGCTGATCAGCTCCCCAATTGGAAGGCAGATCTCATGACTCGAGCTGGGAGGAGAGTGCAGGTACAGCATGTTCTCACAAGCATGTTGGTCTATCTTGCTATGGCAGTTGACATTCCAAAATGGGGTCTAGATGCAATTGATAAAATTCGCAGGGGCTTTCTTTGGAGGGGCCGGAAGGAGGCAAGAGGAGGCCATTGTCTTGTAGCCTGGGGTCGTGTTTGCAGACCACTGCAGCTTGGAGGTCTTGGCATATCTAGCTTTCAAGAATTATGTTGGGCCCTTCGAATGCGTTGGCTATGGCTGCAGAAGACTGATCCTTCTCGACCTTGGTCTGAACTCCACATAAAAGTGCCTAGAAAAGCTAGAATTTTCTTCCTGGAGGTGGTCATTACTGAGGTGGGAGATGGCAAAAATACAAAGTTTTGGAAGGATAAGTGGTTATATGGTAAGCGAATTAAAGATCTTACTCCAAGTTTATATAATATTATACCCAAGAGGATTATCAATACCAGGACAGTCTATGAGGCAATTACAGACAGAAAATGGATCTCTGATATTAAAGGTCCTCTGACAGTGGGAGTCTTAACAGAGTATCTTCAGTTGTGGGACATGACTTCAGATTGGCAGCTGCAGCCTGAGGTTGAGGATAAACATGTTTTCAGTATTGCTCCTAATGGCATCTACTCAGCAAAGATTGCTTACGAGGGCTTCTTTTTGGGGTCTGTAATTTTCCCTCATTACAAGAAAATTTGGAAAACTTGGGCCTTGCCAAAATGTCGTTTTTTCATCTGGCTGGTTGCACAAAATCGTCTCTGGACAGCGGATAGACTTGCTAAAAGAGGGCTGAGTCATCCTGAGAAGTGCCCCTTTTGTGATCAAGAAGATGAAAATATTGATCATCTCCTTGTTACCTGTTCCTTCTCCAGGGAATTCTGGTATCTGTTGTTACGGAATTTTGGACTGCATTCTTTGACTCCTCAACCTGATGTTGGATCATATCTAGGCTGGTGGGAATCGGTGGGGAATATTGCTGCTGGGCTCTCTAGAAAAGGGCTTGATTCCCTTATCATTCTGGGAGCCTGGACCTTGTGGAAGCATAGAAACAAATGCGTTTTTGATGGCTGCAGCCCCAGTGTTGCCATGAGTCTTAAAGCTGCTAATGAGGAAAGGATGCAATGGGAGATCGCTGGTGCCAAGGGGCTCTGCCATCTAGCTACCGTTAGCTGAGAGCTAAGTAGAGTCTAATGGATTCTTTTTTGTATGCTTCCTACTGGCCTCCGTAAGGAGGCTGTTTTGTACTGGCTTTTCTTGGCCTCTTTTTACCTCTTCTTAATATATTATGAGGCGCAGTTCTCCTGCGCTTTCGAGAAAAAAAAAATCCTGTAAACGAGCTTTCCAACTCACAGCACAATCTCCAACGGTGAAGACATAACCTGAAAGTGATCTCATTCTGTCTAAATCACCACCATAATCTGAATCAACATAGCCAACCAGACCATCTCCAGATTTACCAAAACATAAACAAGCACTAGAAGAACCACACGAATATCTGAAAATCCACTGAATGGCTTTCCAATGCTCTTTACCAGGATTAGACATGTATCTAGCAACAACGCTCATAGCATGAGACAAATCAGGACGAGAGCAAACCATAGCATACATGAGTGACCCAACACAACAGCACTAGGGTATGGAACTTTTGACATATACTCAAGATCAGCATCAGTTTCAGCACACTGTTTAGCAGACAGATTAAAATGAGGAGCCAACGGAGTACTCACAGGTTTAGCATTTTGCATGTTGAAACGACGAAGGACCTTCTCCATATAACTCTTCTGGCTCAAGTACAGCAATCCAAACTTTCTATCCCTGACTATCTCCATGCCAAGGATTTTCTTTGCAGCACCAAGATCCTTCATATCAAATTCGCTACTAAGCTGTGCCTTCAAAGCAGCGATTTCCTTCATACTCTTGGCAGCAATCAACATATCATCAACATATAATAGCAAGTATGTAGGTGATCCATTAACAAACTTAAGATAAACACAACTATCATATTGAGACCTCTGAAAGCCATTAGAAAGCATAAATGAATCAAACCTCTTATACCACTGTCTGGGAGATTGTTTCAGACCATATAAGGACTTCTTCAACTTGCACACATAGTTTTCTTTTTTAGGAACAATGAACCCTTCAGGCTGGTCCATATAAATGTCCTCCTCCAAATCACCATGTAAGAAAGCAGTTTTCACATCTAACTGCTCAAGCTCATAGTCATGCATGGCAACAAGGCTAAGAAAGATACAAATTGAACTATGTTTGACAATAGGAGAATAGACATCAGTGTAATCAATTCTTGGAATCTGACTAAAACCTTTTGCAACTAGCCTTGATTTATAGCGCAGAGGCTCTTTTGGAGTCATACCTTCTTTTCTTTTGAAGATCCATTTGCACTTAACTGCCTTTTTGCCAAGAGGCAGCTGAACTAGTTCCCAAGTGCCATTCTTCTCAAGAGACTCCATCTCTTCATGCATAGCACCAATCCACTTTTCACTATCAGTAGACAATATAGCTTCTAAGTAATTCAATGGTTCCTGAACGTTATCAACCTCTTCAGCAACAGCCAAAGCAAAAGCAACATTGCACTCTTGAATCAGTCTTTTGGGCCGAACTATCTTCCTCCTAGCTCGACCTTCAGCAAGAGATTGAGGATGAGACTACACAACAGGTGACGAGGCACTGATAGCAGATGAATTTTCAGCAGGTTCAGCAGATGGTGGAGCATGATCATCAACATCCCCCACATGCTCCACCTACACACTGATAGACTCAGAATTCTGATTAGTAGCAGTATAGCACATCGTAGATACAACCGAAGTGAACATAGCAGATTCATTGAACACAACGTTCCTACTATAAAATGCCTTCTGTGTATCAGGATTCCACAATTTATATGCTTTAACACCAGATCCATAACCCAAGAAAACACCCTTAATTGCTCTAGGCTCCAGTTTACCATTATCAACATGTGCATATGCAGTACAGCCAAACACTTTCAACTGAGAATAATCATAGGGGGAGCCAGACCAAACCTCAAGTGGAGTTTTCTTATTGATAGCAGTGGATGGTGAACAATTGAGAATAATCATAGGGGGAGCCAGACCAAACCCCAAGCCACCCGACGACGGGCCTCCGCTTCGCTCGTCAACTTGGTCGCCTTCTTCAGAATTTGGATCACAAACTCAACAGAAGGCATCGATCTTACCCCTGGTCGCCGAGGATTCTGGCTGGAACATAGGCTAGGGCTGTTCGCATGGCTTCTTGTCGCTGTCCGCCAATTGCTTCAACTGGAAGTTGTTGACAGCAGCATGGAGATGACCCTGATGAGCCTTGAGGAAGGAGACCTCGGTGGACAGGCCAGTCACCTTGTCCTCCATGTCAATCAGTCAGCTGGTGTCGCTGGTGATCTTGTCGGTAGCATAGTTGGTGGCACCGGTGGAGAAAATGATGGTGGCTAGGTGGCTTAGGGAATGGTGGTGGCGACTGGGAGGTGGCGTGGGGGTGGTGGTGGGGCTGGGCGGCGCAGGTTCTCTCTGATACCAGATTTTATGGCGGCAACTAGATTTGAGGGAGTGCAATGGGGCCGGCTGGGGGCCTTGCCCACGACTGAGCAAGAGGGAAGAGTTTTCCTTCTTAATTCTTGCTTGATTAGATTAATACATCTCTCTTTAAATAGAGAAGCTTACTTGATCCCTAAACAAGTGATCTTTATCTCTAAGGCTTACTTGATTCCTAAACAAGCGATCCTTATCTCTAATTAACCATAACACTAATGGGCTATACTGTCAACATAGGCCCATAACATACGCCTCTAACAAATAGTGATAGTTGTAGCAACAATACTAATACTAGTATCAATAGAAATAATACAACAACAACAATAGTTGTACTTTCTACCTTGAAGTTGTGATGAATCTCCAATTGAGGCCTTGCCCGGTTAATCTTGAAACCAAGGGCATATCCTCTCCAATCCCCTCCCCCCTTGGTTTAGGGATTAACCCAACAAGCCCTGAGGGAGACACCAGCCAGGGTTCAAATCCCGGCGATGGATAGAAACCCTCGGTTGCAACCCAAAAAACAATGCAGTGTGCTGGTTTGGTGTTTGCGTTTGGTATATGCTCTCCTACTAGGGGATAGTTGCAGTGGTCGCCGATCCAGAAGGTAATGGTCAAGCCCATGTTACATCGTCGCCCTGTAGTTTTTTTTGGGGGGAGGGGTGTTGGGTGGGTGGGGGCCCATGTGGTTGAGGTGGCTTCTTAGTCATAATGCTTTGTGAATCCCTGGACTGTTTGTGTATGAGTTGTATAGTAACATATCATTCCTTTCCTATAGAGTATTTTGATTTGAGTTCCTTGATTAGTTTGGTGCATACTAGGTTGATTTGGTGACAAGGGGATCCCGGGAGGATTGGAGGGGATTGAGGGGGAAATCAACTAATTTCCCCCTCAATCCCCTCTGATCCTCCCGGGATCCCGGGTCACCAAATCAGCTCTGAATGTGTTGGAAACCTATGCGGCAGGTTGCAGCAGGTGTGCTGCGAGCAATTTGTGTTATGGCAGCATATGCCACATAACTTCTAATAGTTTGAGAGAATAACATGGTGGTTTTTCCACTACGAATGAAACTAACCTACTGAAGACTTCACCTTAATTATTTCTTGATTACCTAACTGTTCTACTTCAGAGTACAGAGAACCTTACCTAAATGTAAACTGGAGAAAAAGGTTCTGAAGTATTTCTTTATGCCTCTCTTTGGCCGCAGGACAAATATAGTTGAGGCTCATATACAGCTGCATTCCCTTCTGAAGTCGGAGTACTCTAGTGAAGAAATGCAATCCATCGGTATGTTGCCGATACCTGACCTGCAGTCTCAGCTTGACAGCCTTTTGTAGTTTGCATACACCATACAGCGGCGCTGCTGTAGTCCATGTTGACGTTGCAGTGCAGTTCTTTCAAGTAACGCAAGTAAAGTTGTTACCACAATTTCGAACCTCTCTACCATATCGTTGTTGTAACTTTTCATTGTTTATATTGAAAAATGGAAATGGAACGCCTCCCATGATTCATGTGATTGTGGACAATCTGGAAGTTTGAACTCATATCCTGTGGTGACTTATGTATATTGTACACGCACGTTGTTTCCTCCTCTGAAATTGACTGGAATAGTTTCAACAGATCATGGGTTCATCCTCTTGTGAGATCTGCCTATCTGTGGCATGGCTTCCCAATCCTCACTGTTATGTTTTAGAAGAATTATGCCTTCTCACCGAAATCCATTGGAAGTTTCCTACTCTTCTAGACATCTAGGCAGGCCGGGTCAAATGGCTCGGTTCCATTTGCTAGAGATTCCGGGCCCCACTGGTTGCACCAGATTCATGTGTAAAATAATGTGATGCCTCTCGACGCCTGGGGTTTCTGGCCGGCGAGGTGGCGACACGCAGCTGGTACTGGTAGGCTTCCACCGCGGGTCATAGCCGTCGTAATATCCGCGCTGCGAGCAACCTGGTGTTCTGCTCGGCGATTAGTGCGTGCGCTCGTTTCGTTCCCTCGGCGTGGGACGAGAAGCGCTCCTGCCGATGAAGAAATAAGTTGTTTGGTTCGTAGAGTCACTCTATTTTTTATATATTATTTTTTATATATTATAAGTTTATCTTATAAATTTTGGTAGAATCAATTCATTTCTTATGTATGTATTGATTATTAGCTTATGAGAAATATGATGGTTCCATATCCTATTTGGTTGTAGGGACTAAAAATATTCAAAACACATTAAATGATTTATAAGAAGACTAAAATGTCCCTTACCATTCTCCCACCATTAGTGCAATTGAAATAAATAAGGAGTAAAAGGTGAAATTAATATAATTTAATCTTTTTTAGCATCCTTTAAGAGACTATAGACTAAAGTAATTTAGTCTATATTTTAGTTCCATTGTTTGGTTATTTAGGGACTAAATAGGACTAAAATAGATGAACTAATCTTTAATTTCTTAAACCTAATAATATCTAATGAGATCTAACTTATTATATTCTACAAACTAAATAAAAAAGTGAGGAGCGAGAAATAGACTAATCACCTCAAGCCAAACACATTCCACCGGCATCGGTAGCTAACGTTCCTGTCACGGACTTATGGGTTGGGGCCCATTCCTACGCGGACTTGGGCCCTCCATGCCGCCCGCGGTTGCTGTCAGCCTGTCAAGTCCGAGCGGGCCGGATTGATAAGACGCATTGCACGCCTTTGTTCTATCGGTTTCAGAATGCAATGCATCTCGGGAGTGCTAGTAGCTATGGGTACGTGTTTTTTTAATCAGTTCATCCTATTTCTTGCTAACTCACGTAACTTCTACCACCGGTATTTTGAATCCTTATAGAAATTGTTGACATCACAGGATAGACAACGACTATTCCAATTATAAAATCGTTTTCATGGTATTTAACTCTCTTTGTTTAGGATATTCGATTGTTTTCGTAGAGCTAAAGAAAAAACTTGCAACGAACCGAGACGACAATTAAAACTAGAGAGGTACACCCACTTCCACCAAAAAGCCCCAATGCGAGTTCCATTTCTATTTAACGAGGTGAGACAACAGCAAAAATGACAATATGGCATACGAATTATGATGAAGAGAGAGAGAGAGGTAGGAGATGAGTTTCCATCGAGATTTAACCTAGCACACGGGCCTTCCAACGCATTAGAAACAACTAGCGAGGTGCCCGTATGTTGTTATGATTTTAATTTATGTTTAAATATAGAATATATAACACAAAGGCATGTGTATTCTATTGACTAAGTGAGTGTTAATGTAGGTTTAGAGCTACCTACCATGGTTCCAATCCCTATTTATGTATAAAATTTTAGTATTTTTACTACTTAAATGTGTGGGAACATAGTGTCCGTGCATTTCAACAGTACACCAATTATATTTAATGGTGTTGCACGACACTCGAGGGTTTAATGGCAAACCAGTGTGAATGTGTGATGGACTCTCCCCATAGATTTAAAATTAGACTGAACCCTCCTTATAAAATGTAAATTTTAAATTAAAGTAAACATATAGCTCACATACAACCAGATACTAAACTGTAAATACTGCACTTTATCTTAATCAAAAGGGCGAAAAAGTTATGAGTTGAAAAAAAAGACCTACCTCTTTTTATAGCTCGCTCGTCCTCCTTCAGCTAGCAAGATGATACTATACGAGAACGTTGAGTTACGTATGGCTTCATGGCATGTTTGGGTTATGTGTTTTCTCACGACCAATTAGAAAGGTAACGGTTTGTTTGTTAGGCGATACATGTGAGATAAAAAAAATAGATCTACTATACACGCTTGTTACATAACGTATGACGCATAAAACTCGTGCTTTAAAAGGAACAGAGATATGCATATAGAAGTGTAAAGCAAAATCAACATTGTGGGTCTAGTTTCATTTTTTATTTTACAGATTATGAAAGATTATGAAATGTAGCTGCGCTCGTAGCCGCGTGGTCGTAGCAGGCCGCTCCGCAGACGGTGGGCAGGAGGTAGGGCCGGCGTATTTGGATTGGGATTATGATTGGATTGGACGTGTGGCTTTGTGACTTTTGCGGTGTTCATTCGTACTTGCGTTCGCGCGTGGGAGATTTTTTTTCGCCAGTCCGGTTGGGTTGGATAGGGACAATCTGGGGCCATCCACTGGACCCACCTACTATACTCGACGCAGTGCAACACGGCACGATCCAGCTGTGAATGTGATGAGACGAGACGATCGGGACGAATGAAACCCGTTGATGGATGCTGCCGCAGGGCCAGCGAGCTAGGTGCGAAATACATTGCTTCGGGAGAAGTTGCAAATTCGCGATATAGAAGTATATAGGGTGTGTTATTTGATCGATAGGCTGTTGTATTTTATCTGAAATGAAGATACAGATATTTTCAGATATCTCATTTATCCGACCGACCTTTTCTAGGTTTATATGAACTGGAAAAAAGCAAGGTGTGTTTGGTTCGCTGCTTCATCTGCTACAATTTACTGCACAAGTTTGATCAAGTGAGACACGTGTTTGATTTATAGCTATAATTATTGCAAGATTTTTCTTATGACGTGTAAGTGGGTGTTTGTTTGGGATTATAATCTATCCAGATTATATAATCCAATAATTTTTGAACTAAGAGTTAGTTCAAAAGTTGTTGGATTATATAATCTAGGTAGATTATAATCCCAAACAAACACCCCCTAAGTCCCACTTCTCAATAACTTTAAAAATGTGGCAGCTGCTGTGTATGTTCCACTTGATCGTCAATAACTTGTAAAAATGTGACAGATACCCTTAAACATGCCACAGTTATGGCACACAATTTCAGCGTCTAATCTTAGACAAATGTGGCAGAAAATGTATAACAACTTTGGCATCTTAGATATACAATGTGTCGGTATTTTGACCCGAGGGTCCTAACCAACTAGTGTATTTGTGCTACGCGTCCCGGTCCAGATGGGTGATGCAAGAAGATACAAGATTTATCCTGCTTCGGGCAATAGATGGCTCTACTTCCGCGAGGGAGGACGAGACCTATATTATCTTGCACCTAGGTGCTCGTAGTAGGGGTACAAGCTAGTCGAGAGAGGGAGTGGATCCCAAGTCTTCGTGAGTGATTGATGCCAGTGCCAATATCCAAAGTGGAGGGCAAATGATGAAATGTTGTCCTTTGTCTTCTGGGGGCCTAGACTCCTTTTATAGCCGCAAGGAAGGAGTCTAGGAGTACAAGGGCTGTCGTAGTGTTTGAGAGGGGGGTGAACACGAGCCCCCGTAGCAGTATGGCCGCCGGGATGGCCCATGTCCTAGCTGTTGCCTTTGATCAGGAGGAGGATGTTCGGCTCCTATATCCCGTATTTTGACCAAGCTGACCGAGGCTAGGGCCGGGGGCTCGAATGCGTACCCGAGCCCATCTTGTGGACGAGACGTCTAGTCGTAGTGGTTTAAATGGTGATCAGCATGACGAAAAGTGCATGGTAACACGACCCGTGTGTCATGCGGAATGGCGTAAAGCGAACTTGACACTAGCTCTGTGGTTTCTATAGCCACCCTGTTGTTAGCGATTTTTGCGGGAGGGTTGGCGGTTTCGAGTGTTCTTCTGCTGATGTTGTTGGCCGAGGCCATGCTCAGGCGAGACGGAGACTTCTCTCGAGGTCGAGGTCGGGTTTGTGCCTGGACACAAAGTCATGCTGGGAGTGGCCAGAATAGTAGTCGGAATGGTCTCCTGCGAGATTCGCGGGGAGTTGGTGGCATTTAATGCGCCACTGCTAGGGTAGTTGGTCAAGACTGATCTAGGGTTCTTTGTCGTCCAGGGATGCCCCGGGTGGACTGCCGACCTCGGAGCATTCCCTGGAACTCTCCTCCCCGACGGGGTTCCTCCTAGTAGGCAAGATCTAGGGTTCTTTGCCACGAAGAAGGCGCTATGCGTCGTCGCGGACCATCCAGCCCTGCGTGCGGACCATCCAGTGCCATGCAGAGAGGAGCCGCTCCTGTAGCGAGGTCGCAAACCATCCAATTTTGCGTGTACGCTTATTTTCGTTATCCCTAACTTGTACTGCGTTCACATGGTACGCCACCTAACTCCATTTACACATGGGGAGATTTAGAGCAAAAATTCCATGAACATTTTTTCTTTGGAGAATATTAGTTAGGTATGGTTAATTTAGCAGCTCTGCGACAGGGGCAGATGAGTCGGTTAATGATTATATCCGGAGATTTCGGGACACAAGAAACCGATGTTTCCAAATTCACGTAGCAGACAAGCAACTAGTAGAGCTAGCATTTAATGGGATGTGTTCATACTTAAAAGAAAAAATTAGAAGACATACAATTTTTTACATTAGCTTAGTTTCACCAGTAGACTTTGGCTTGCGAACCTGGAATAAAGATACATCTAAAACGACTCGTCATAATATTCACATAGTTGACTACGATGAGAGTAGCTCAAACGACGATGTAGGAAACGGGTGACGCCTA
The DNA here is from genome assembly GCF_902167145.1 of Zea mays. Lineage (NCBI taxonomy): Eukaryota > Viridiplantae > Streptophyta > Magnoliopsida > Poales > Poaceae > Zea > Zea mays. Next base: position 214,455,122 of record NC_050096.1, on the reverse strand, counting down.
AGAGGGGGGGGGGGTGAATTAGGACTTCTAATACTTTTACTAAACTAGGCCACAATTAAATCCCTAGAGCAAAACCTATGCAAGTAATCAAAACTAGAATGTGCAAACTAGGTTTTGTCTAAGTGTTGCTATCTCTACCGCAAAGGCTAAGTTTCAATCTACACTAAATAAGTATGACAATAAGATTGAAACTTAAATGCTTAATATAAATGCGGAATGTAAAGAGCTAAGTAGAGAAGCAAACTCTCGTGGATGACGCCGGTATTTTTACCGAGGTATCCGGAACCACGCAAGGTCCCGACTAATCCTCGTTGGTGCCCCTACGCAAAGGGAAGCCCACGCGAGGGCCAAGCACCTCGGTCGAGTAACTCCGTAGAGAGCCGCGGGCCTTCTCCACGCGCAAGTGGTGCTCCGCTTCCGGCTCCTCTCGGACGCTCCCCGCCGTCTCCACTATCGAGCTTCCGGCCGAAACGCCGCGGGCCTCGTTCCCTCCGGTACACGGTGGCGGCCGTGACACAAACGCGGTTGTCACGGTCTCGCAAGACTCTCGCCCCACTCGGTACAATTACAACGACTCACGCAAGAGTCGAGGGGTTGTGTGGTTTTACAAAACTCACTCAACTAACTAGGATTCACCTAGAGCAAGCGCTAATGCGGTCTAACTAACCTAAGCACTTCACAAAGCACCTACGCTAATCACCGAGTGATTCTATTAAGCACTTGGGTGTTTGAGCACTTGGAAATGTCTACAATATGCCTTGGTATGTTTCTTAGGCTCCCACACCTGAGAATGGCCGGTTGGGGTGGTATTTATAGCCTCCACACCCTCAACTAGCCGTTGGACAGAAAGCAGCAGCTTTCTGTCGACGGGTGCACCGGACAGTCCGGTGCACCACCGGACACTGAACAGTAGATGTCCGGTGCACGCCACGTCAGCCGACCGTTGGCGCCTGTAGCAGTCGACCGTTGGATCCGACCGTTGCCTTCTGCCCGTTGGCACACCGGACAGTCCGGTGCACACCGGACAGTCCGGTGCTACAGCCAGAGAGCGCCTGTCTGCGGCCTCTCTGCGCAGACTGTCCGGTGCCTCACCGGACAGTCCGGTGCACACCGGACACCGATGTCCGGTGCGCCACCTGGCGCTGGCTGACAGCCCTTGTCTTGCATTTCTTCGCTGATTTCTTCGGGCTTCTTTGTTCTTGAGTATTGGACTCCTATGCATCTTTTTATGTCTTCTTTTGAGGTGTTGCATCCTCATTGCCTTGGTCCAATTCTCTTCGCATCCTGTGAACTACAAACACAAACACTAGAGAACTTATTAGTTCACGGATTGTGTTGTTCATCAAACACCAAAACTCAATTAGCCAAATGGCCCGGGGTCCATTTTCCTTACAATCTCCCCCTTTTTGGTGATTGATGACAACACAACCAAAGCAAGCAAATAATACAAGTATTTGAATTAAAATGTGCAATCTACTTGCTAGGATGCATGATTGTCCCCACAATGTGATATTATGGACTTAAGCCTCCCCCTAACTCCATAATTCACTTACTTCCTATTTTTGGACCAAATAACCAAAACCACTGGACAAACCATTTGGAAATATAAAATTTTAAATTGGTGGTGTTTTGTGTTTGATATAGTTTTCATTGCTTTGGTCCCTAAACTTCTCCCCCTTTGGCATCAACCACCGAAAAGGAAGACATTAAAAGCATGTAGGAAGTAAATAAAAACTTGCCCTCAACGAGAATTGTATCAAATGATATCACTGGAAGGATATTAAATTAAACCATGAATGATACCACATGAAGGAGCTCCTCAAAAGATTACTCCCCCTAAAAGAGTATTCTCCTTTAGAAAGAGTTTTTCTCCACCCTTTAGAGATGAAGAAATGCTCCCCCTGACAGAGATTCTCAACTTAGGAAAAAGCATGTGAAAATTAGAGGTGCAAGACATGATTTGAAAAGACTAACTTCCCTTATGCATAGGTAACAAAATATGAGTTAACTACTTATGCATTTTTAGCAACATGGAAGCATATGATATGCAATATAGTCTAATCAAATGTTGGAGAAGACATGTAAATGATACTAAATGTAGTCTCAAAAGATACCAATTGAAAGTCAATGGTGAGCTTGAGAGACATGAGAGTTCTTGGAGATTTTGCAGTGGAAGATTGTTGTCTTTCTCCGGGGACTTCATTTTCCTTACAATGAGACTATCACAAGAAATAGACTTGAAAAGGTGTTAGTCTCAAAGTGTTAGATTATAGAGTAACCTCCCCCTAAAGGTGTGCATACAAGTTTTGAATACTTGTAGGAGACATGCACTTTGATTTGATATCAAGAGGGGCAAATTATCCATAATCCCAACTTTGGCACATATAAGTTAAATGATACAACTTGTAGAACTCAAAATTTTCAATTTATGCATCATTTACTATGGAGTGATATAGAAGCTATGTGCCTTGCTTAAATAAACATTTTAAGCCATGTAGGTTTGCTTAAGTGTATGAATCGAAAGCAAGCAATCCTACCATGTGATTTACCTAGTATGCATGTTTTTAAATAAAAGTGCATAACAAATGTAATACTAGGCCAGACAGGTAAACTAGATAGAAGGTAAATAGATACGCATATCTAATACAATAAAACTAGTTACCTTAGTCATGGGTGGGAAATTTGGGTCCAAAGTTTTCACTAGCCCACTTGGCAATAAACTTGATCCAATATGATGTATCCCATGATATACATCCCAATTTAGCCAAGTCTCCAAATTTTCCCTAAGACCTTCAGTCCACTTACTTCCCTTTTGGGATCCAAACCTTCTTGGTGCTTTTCATGGTTGAAATTATTTCCTTTGGCACCCAGATGCGTTTGGCCCACTTTCCTTTGTTGGCTTGCTTGTTGGCCTTTATTGCTATCACCTTTCCATTCTTTTTCTTCTTGATCAAATATGGTGTAGCATCTTTTTTGTTCACCTTTTTGATGTAGGAGCTGGAGATTTTGCTTGATGGCTTTTGCTTGAGCTTTTGCCTTTGTTTATCCCCGGTCATCGCCTTGCATTGGAAAGACTTGTGGCCTTCCTTGTGGCATAGCCTACAAATCACAGTTTCTCCCTCCATAGGCTTGTTCACTCCCGCAGTGGTGTTATCCTGTGGAGGTTGGATTTGTTTGGCTTTGCCTTTCTTGTCATACAAAGCCTTGCCAAGGCGAGCCACTTCTTGCTTTAATTGTTCATTTTCCTTTGCAACCTCATCCGTACATGTCTCTACAACAATATTCTCAACAACGACTTGGTTGCAGGGGTTAGAATCATCAATTAAATCAAAGCAGGAAGTAGAAGCATCTTTCTTAATTATTTCAGGTATTTCAATGAAAGATGCTGCTGGGGTGCTACCAATGTTTTCTAGCTTAGTAGTTAGCTCATTATTGTGAATGCTAAGAATTTCCATTTTCTCTAGCAAATTTTCAATAGCTTCTTGGGAGCTAGCTAACTTAGCTTTCAGTTTTTCATTCTTTTTAATAAGACTATCATCGGTAGCAGTGGATGGAGCACTAGATTCTAATAGCTCAATTTTAGTTGATAGCTCACTATTTAAGTTTGCAAAAGTTTCAAATTTTTCTAGCAAACCTTTGTAATCATTTTGAGAGCTAACCAACTTATTTTTCAAAGTTTTAAGTTGAGCTTTTTGCTTAGTGCAAACATCCTGGAAAAATTCTACGGCTTCCGCAAGCTCATCTAGAGAGGGCTTTCCCTCACCTTCATCATTACTACTACTTTCATCACTAGAGGATGGAATGCTTTTGTTACCTCTTGCCATAAGGCATTTGTGTGATGACCGTGATGAGCGTGATGAGGATCGGTGGCTGCGCGTCCTTGGAGGTTCATCTTCACTTGAAGAATCATCCCAAGTTCTAACACTTGTTAGCGCCTTGCCTTTGCTCCTCTCCTTTTTGGGTTTCGCCATATTTGGACAGTTGTCCCTGAAGTGGCCCTTCTCCCCACATGCGAAGCATCCTCTCTTCCTTTGCTTTTTCCTGTCAATGTTAAAGAGAAGATCCTCGACCTGCAGGGGCACACCCATTAGATTAATCTTGCGGATCATCCTCATTACCTTTCCGACGCGTCGGATTGTTTCTTCGTCCTCGGAGGATGATGTGCATGGTTGATTATCTTCATCATCATCACTTTCTTCTTCTTCCTCTTCTTCACTTGAGGAACTTGGAGTGGGAGCCTTCTTTTTGCCCTTCCTTTCATCACATGCAAAAGCATATGGCCTTGAGGAAGTTGGCTCCTCTCCCCGACTCATTTTTCGCGACATCTCAAAGGCCGCGATTTTCCCAATCACAATGGTCGGGGTCATGTTGCTCAAATCCTCCATGTTGTGAAGGATGGTGATGATGCTCCCATATCTTTGTTGTGGTAGCAGGGAGATAATCTTCCTCACAATGTCCGCATCACCTAGCTTATTAATGCCAATAGAATTGAGCTCATTGATAATTAGATTCAAACGAGAATACATGTCTCTAACAAGCTCATCATCTTTCATAGCAAAAGAATTATACTCATTCAAGACTAGGCAATGTTTTTGCTCACGGACATTGGATGTGCCATCATGGAGCTCATGCAATTTTAGCCAAATCTCATTAGCAGTTTTCAAGGTAAATACTTGATTAAAAATATCCATGCTAAGAGATTCATACAAGCAATTTTTGGCTCTAGCATTTAAATGAATTTCTTTTTCCTCACTCGTGGTGGGTTTCTCGGGATTCTTGAGAGGTTTCATCCCGTCACGAGTGACTCTCCAAACACCTAGATCAACGGCCTCTAGGTAACAAGCCATTCTAGCACTATAATATGGGAAATTAGTGCCGTCGAAGTGTGGTGGCCTATGGGTATCCATCCCTTCCTCTAAAAAGCGTCGGCTCTTTTTGGCGGTGAAGCTAAAGCGTTTCAAATGAGCCAAACCGGGCTCTGATACCACTTGTAGGAAACGGGTGACGCCTAAGAGGGGGGGGGGTGAATTAGGACTTCTAATACTTTTACTAAACTAGGCCACAATTAAATCCCTAGAGCAAAACCTATGCAAGTAATCAAAACTAGAATGTGCAAACTAGGTTTTGTCTAAGTGTTGCTATCTCTACCGCAAAGGCTAAGTTTCAATCTACACTAAATAAGTATGACAATAAGATTGAAACTTAAATGCTTAATATAAATGCGGAATGTAAAGAGCTAAGTAGAGAAGCAAACTCTCGTGGATGACGCCGGTATTTTTACCGAGGTATCCGGAACCACGCAAGGTCCCGACTAATCCTCGTTGGTGCCCCTACGCAAAGGGAAGCCCACGCGAGGGCCAAGCACCTCGGTCGAGTAACTCCGTAGAGAGCCGCGGGCCTTCTCCACGCGCAAGTGGTGCTCCGCTTCCGGCTCCTCTCGGACGCTCCCCGCCGTCTCCACTATCGAGCTTCCGGCCGAAACGCCGCGGGCCTCGTTCCCTCCGGTACACGGTGGCGGCCGTGACACAAACGCGGTTGTCACGGTCTCGCAAGACTCTCGCCCCACTCGGTACAATTACAACGACTCACGCAAGAGTCGAGGGGTTGTGTGGTTTTACAAAACTCACTCAACTAACTAGGATTCACCTAGAGCAAGCGCTAATGCGGTCTAACTAACCTAAGCACTTCACAAAGCACCTACGCTAATCACCGAGTGATTCTATTAAGCACTTGGGTGTTTGAGCACTTGGAAATGTCTACAATATGCCTTGGTATGTTTCTTAGGCTCCCACACCTGAGAATGGCCGGTTGGGGTGGTATTTATAGCCTCCACACCCTCAACTAGCCGTTGGACAGAAAGCAGCAGCTTTCTGTCGACGGGTGCACCGGACAGTCCGGTGCACCACCGGACACTGAACAGTAGATGTCCGGTGCACGCCACGTCAGCCGACCGTTGGCGCCTGTAGCAGTCGACCGTTGGATCCGACCGTTGCCTTCTGCCCGTTGGCACACCGGACAGTCCGGTGCACACCGGACAGTCCGGTGCACACCGGACAGTCCGGTGCTACAGCCAGAGAGCGCCTGTCTGCGGCCTCTCTGCGCAGACTGTCCGGTGCCTCACCGGACAGTCCGGTGCACACCGGACACCGATGTCCGGTGCGCCACCTGGCGCTGGCTGACAGCCCTTGTCTTGCATTTCTTCGCTGATTTCTTCGGGCTTCTTTGTTCTTGAGTATTGGACTCCTATGCATCTTTTTATGTCTTCTTTTGAGGTGTTGCATCCTCATTGCCTTGGTCCAATTCTCTTCGCATCCTGTGAACTACAAACACAAACACTAGAGAACTTATTAGTTCACGGATTGTGTTGTTCATCAAACACCAAAACTCAATTAGCCAAATGGCCCGGGGTCCATTTTCCTTACAGACGAGTCTCTAGAGATATACGCTGCTAGAGATGGCAATGCCAACTACCCGACGGGTTTTACCCGATATGAAGGCAGGCATGGGATGATTTCTCTATCTGTGGGTATGTTAATGGGCAAGAACCTCTACCCGTTGGGTAGACATGTATGGGTTGGTACTACCCATACCCGTTTACCCATGGGTAAAATATAACCGCATCAATACCACTATAACCATCTAATAGAGCCCATCTTAGCTAAAATAAAACCCTTCTCTAGCTATTATTTGTCTAGATACCAAGTTATGTAATCATATGATTTGTTATATGTGAAGTTGAACTTGTTTTTGTATATTTATTTAATATTTTGAGTGATTGGTATATCGGAATTTAAGACTTTCCTAGCAGGTACGGGTTACCCGACGGGTAAAATTATCCGCGCGGTACGGGTATGAGTAAGATTTTATACCCACGAGTATATATGGGTAACCCGACAGGTAGAACTTTTTTGATGGGTATCGGTATGGAATGGTACTACCCGACATGTATGTACCCGTTGCCATCCCTATGCGTTGCTAAGTTAGTTTGGCCTGCTACCAGCTTGCTCCTCTTTACGGCCGGTTCAAAAGAACCAACGGGAAGAGGTTAAGTTTACTTTTAATGTTGCCAAATGTGATAAAATATTTGATAAACTACTCAAAAGTGGCAATATTAAAATAAACTATACTATTCCATCTGCTGATGAACTAAAGAGGTGTTCTTATTGTAGGTGTCATAACTCATTTTCTCATGCCACTACTGATTGTAATGTGTTCCGACAATAGGTACAATCGGCCATTAATGAGGGTCGTTTGAATTTTCAAGAAATGCACGATGACACACAACTTTTCCTATCAACACCATGGATCTTAATAATAAAAAAGTAAAAAGTTTTGGTTCGGCCAGAGGTGACAGATAAAGACAAAGGAAAGGGCATAATCGTCGGCGCACTTCAGATCCTTGATGAGAACAAGAAAAATCTCTCCAGGGAGGTTGTTGCTGAGAAGACCCCAGATGAAGGGGAGAACAGATGGTCCGGATCCCCATCAGACAGTCCAAGCAACATGGGTGGACGGTCCAGCATTGTCCAGGAATAATAGCGACTACGTACCTTCAAACCATGATGACCAAAAATAGGTACGTGGAAGCAGAATTCAGCAAAAGCACATGGCCAACTGATTAAAGTCGGTGAAAACGAAATGGGCTAGGCGCATCCCATTAAGGGCCATCCCTACTGATTGTTTTTCTACAATGTAGATTTAGAAACATCGGTTTCTATTGTCTCGGTGGTCCGGATCCCCGTCAGGCAGTCCAAGCAACATGGGTGGACAGTCCAACATTGTCCAGGAATAACAGTGACTATGTACCTTCAAACCATGATGACCCAAAATAGGTACGTGGAAGTAGAATTCAGCAAAAGCACATGGTCGGCTGATTAAAGTCAGTGAAAGGGAAATGGGCTAGGCACATCCCATTAAGGGCTATCCCTACTAATTGTTTTTCTACAATGTGGATTTAGAAACATCGGTTTCTATTGTCCCGGAACCTTGGATATAATCATTAACTGATTCATCTTTCCTTGTTATAGGGTTGCTAAGTCGACCAGATCTAACTCATAATCTCTGGAGAAACAGTATCATGAAATTTGTGTTCTAAACCCCCAAGAGTAAATGGAGTTAGGTGGAAGGGTGGCATACCATGCGAAAGCAATACCAGTTAGGGATAATGAAAATAAACGTACGTGGAATGCCTTTCTGTCGGCCAATTCACCTAGTTGTGCTAGAAATTGGCCTATGTGTTCATGAGTGCTCTTGCCCTGGTCACCCATTTTTTTTGAAAATTCGAGTATTCTAGTTCCATGTGGGTATGTGTCATAGTCAAATCGGTTGTCATATGGTTTCTGATATGACTGCCCCCATGGTCATGTTGACTTCGAGTTTGTATCAAAATGCCCTAGCTATCTCTCTACTAGCCTCATGGTGGCCGGTGATAGTCCATCGACCCGTGTTTCTATGTGTCGCTCTCTTGACCACAAGTTTGGCTTCTATGGGGCATTAATGATGGCTCTAGGTGCCCCATATTGTATTTTAGATCTTTCATGCCTTCTGGGGACCGAAAAGTGCTCGTACTCATGCATGGGTGCGATCATTCCATAGCCTTCAGGGGTCATGGGTGCTGGAGAGACACTAGTTTGAGGCTGGTAGGATGGTTGATGGTAGCAATCTGCGTTTGGTTCTGCATATCCCATCGTGGATGATCCAACAAAATATCCAGACGGTCTGATGCCATACTCGGATGGTCCGTGCTTAGAGCCAGACAGTCCGAGCACGTTAGTCGTCCCTAGCTCGAGTTCTGGTGGTTCATCGTAGAGTTCGTGGCCGACCGCCGCTGGGCTGGACCGGATCGTCCGACCTCAGGCCTGACTATCCGGTCGTGCGCAAGGGCACATTTTTTCTCATACGGGTGGTGGAGGATGTGGTTGTCCAGTGTAGGAGTTCATCGACATCTCCTATTGTGGCTGGAATTCGGCATGACCATTTGCAGCTGATGAATCATGTGTGTTTTCTTTAGACTCGACATCGTGCGATGGAAAATTAGTAACAACATATTTATCAAGCACACGTTCCAGCCTCCTGTAATCCTCTTGCATACCCCTAATATTTATTGCATTTGTTCCCACTGTTCATCTATGTAAGATCAAAGAGCTTGGACGTCAGTCGTGTTACTTACATTGGGGGTAGCCGCATTAGGTCGGAGCGAAGCCAGGTCAGTCTCCCCTAGACGGACAACTTTCTGATGCATGTCCGCCTTGAAATTGGCTAGGTACTTCGCCTTGGTCTCCTTGATCATCTGCTCCTTGCATTCCTCAAATTCCTGCTGATTTTCAGCCGATAGAGTCTTCATAGTCGACACGATGATATTGCTGGGGGAAATCTCGGAGTTGTCCTTAGAAACTGGCCATATGGGGCCGATCTATGCCAACTCTCACCTAATTATGTGTCCCCTGCAGAGTCGTCAAAATGTGTGTCGGCGTCGACCTGGACGACAATAACTAACGAGGTGTACCGGCGACGGTGATCTTTACGGCGGCATGGATGGTCCGCGGCCTAGGACCGGATGGTCCACGACCTTGTTGCAGGAGCGGGTCTTCCCTTAGTCGAGTCGGACGATTAGCGTCTAGTGGCCGAACGATCCGCGTGTGCGCAGGGGCAGCGACGTTCGCCAACACCACCTGGATCTTGCCACCCGTGAGGGACCCCGTTATAGAGGTGAGATCCTAATATTTGTTTTGGTGTCGGCAGGCTATCCAAGACGTCTTTAGACGACGTAGAGTCAACATAGGTGAAGATAGAGAGGAAGAAGGCTACATTTCTGCTACTTTTGAGGTAAAAGGTAAAGTAGAAAAAGATAGATTGATTTGGTTCGATTATTGGTTCCCGTAATCGGTTGTACCCTAAACCCTTACAATGACATGTGGTGTTTACGACATATCATAAACATACCCATGGTGTGATTAAGGGTTTAAGGTTTAGGGCCCGCTCGATATAACTATTACAATCAAGAGGTGTGTATGGAATAGATATACAAGGCCACTATAATTAATATTATATTGTTGCTCTTTCGTTCATTTTATAAGTTGCTGATTCACGAAACTGATCAAGACAAAACGAAAGCGTCACCAAAAAAAAATCTCCGGACTTGATACATTCCCAACGTAGTGTTTTTTTATTTTCTTTTTGTGATGAATTCTTTTAGCTTTGCAAGTTCAGCAACATCAAATATCAAACGGATTGTTCGATTTGGATTAAAACTCAGCTGTAATTTATAGAGACAAAAATACTATAAAAATAATAGAAGTCGGTATATATTAAAGCCAAGCCAATAGGTCGAAGGATTCCTTGAGGGTTTCCATTCTCTCACAGAAAACGACCTTTATGTTTTATTTCTTGAAAGAAATGGTGCGAGAAACTCTGTGATATTCCACTATTTCGTGAAAAGACCTCGCAATAATTAATGAGATTCCCTTTTGCGTACTACTCCTGAGCGAGAACAGCTTACATGAAGACAAAATGTCATATTTGCAGAAATATTAGAAATCATTGCTTCTAACGAGGAGCACACATAATAATATCATCCGTGCAATTTTGTAGTAATCATAAGTATTCCAGCTCATACATAACCCGGCCTTATAATTAGCACTTTTTAACTTTATTGTCTTAGAAAATTTTCATGTCAGCTAGTGCTCCATCTCTATCTTTCAAAACAGCATTTCAGTTGTGACTTCTTAAAGAAAAAAAATCAAACTTCGGTGGCAGGGTTGGGAGCCAGAAAGACGTACTTAGAGCATCTCTAATACACTCTCCATCCTAAAATAGTAGTGGTTTTAACTATTATTTTTTATGTCTATCTTAAAATAGATAATAAATCTAGTTACATATAGAAAACATATACATCAAGTGTTGTATGAACCTAGTAATTTGCTAAACAAATTTTATTTTAGGGCATAAAGAGTAGTTCCTAAGAACACATCCTATATTTTGGTTTAGAAAAAATATTAAAAAAACTGCTCCAATAATTTTTTAAATCAAGTTTCTAAATTTATAAAGTTCCTATCTATACCTATTTTCAAAGTCCACCCACCCACCAATTTATCGCCAAAACGAGGTGTGTGTCACTATTCCACGTCCTTTTTATCACCTGAATAGAAAAGAAAAAAACGGTGCGCCCAACCTCAATCTCTCGCTGCCCGAACCCAAACCTAAGCCATTATGGTGCCCTATGGTTCACGAATTGTAACGTAAATAGTAATGATAATGATTCGCACACGAATATCGGCGGCAACAAGTTTAAATAAGCCGATTTCCATTTCTAGTATGGTATCGACTACAGTTAAATTTAAACAAATATAATATAATGGTATTGATTACTCATTATGTTACCAATATATGAACAACGATATGTACTATTGCAAGCTGCTTTGTTGCATCATGATTTTCAAATGTATATCTACGGCCGGTATTTGTTTTGTTCTCAATTTTTTAAAAAGGTAGCAACCAGAAAGTAGGGAACTGTCGGAGAGTAAAGATTTTGTTACTCCCGATATTGATTTAGGAACTTTTTTTATTGAGAATTAGAATTACAGATATATAGGTAGCAAGAGAGGACGTAGCTTCAGCCTGTTTTGCATTTTTCTTTCGATGCATGCCAAAGGTTAAATAAATATTAATCCGCTTCTTGTATTCTAGGCTCAATAAAACACGAATCAATTTAGGAGGTGTTTAAATACACTAGAGCTAATAGTTAGTGGCTAAAATTAGTTGAGACATCCAAACACCTTAGCTAATAGTTTAGCTATTAGCTATTTTTGGTAAATTAATTAATAGTTAGGTAGATATTTGTTAGCTAACTAATTCTACTAATAATGTTTAGCCACCTAATTATTAGTTCTAATACATTTAAACACCTTCTTAAAAGGAGAGTATTAATTAGGTACAAATAGTCACATGGGTGATGAAAAGTCCGTGTAGCCCAGTTTTAAGAAACTTGTGCAGACTTTAATTAGGGTTTACGTGTTTTGCTACCAAAATTTGTCATACCGAAGCTTTGGGCTTTGGCAGACAAAGGTTGAAAAAGAGTCAGATAACAGTCATGGTGGGCTCATGGCTTAATAATTTTTTGGCTTAACATAATCTGAAATTGAACAAAAGCATAATCTTTTCTCTTCTGTCTCTTTTTGTTTTATTTTTTCCCAAAACCTATAGCCCAAACGGTATTTTTTTTGTCACCGTTCATTATAGCCTCGGTCTCAAAATAATATTTATTCTAGTTCTTGGTTTTTATATTTATATTTAAATAGATGATGATAAATCTAAACACGTATATATAAACACATATATAAGTATTATATGAATCCATTAATTATGTAAAACGAATTTTAGAGTGGATACTATTTATCCGCTGTTATTGCCTACTGTTAAACGCGGTTAAACATGTTCAAACAACAACCAATACCGGAATCCCGCTCTTTGCGTTATTGCCTACTGTTAAACGCGATTAAACATGTTCAAACAGCAACCACTACCGGAATCCCGCTTTTTGCTGAGTGCTCGATAAAAAGTACTCGGCAAACAAGTCATCGTCGATGTACAGTTCGCCGAGCTTTTTTTATGAAGTGTCATATTTGGCAAAACATTCGCCGCATTTTTCAGGCTTTGCCGAGTATTTTATACACTCGGCAAAGCAACTATTTCCGATAGTGACAATGACAGTCAAACACTGTTAAACTTTATTTATTTATCACTATTCAATCACTATCTAGATATATTGTTTGTCACTGTTTAACCACTTCTTGCAACTGCTCAGCTCTTTGACACTGTATATTTTTTGTCGGCGTTTCGGACCCGGGGGACTCTCAATCGAGCCGACCAGTGAATTTATCGTTGGGTGCCCCTGCCCAGATGGGTTGGCGCAAGCTGGAACACAAGGGGGAATGCGGCTTGTATTATCTCGCACCGGGGGATGCTCGTAGTATGGGTTACAAGCGTCGCGCGAGAGAGAGAGAGCCTGTTCGTTTGCTCGTCCCCGCGCGACCTCTCCTGCAGGAAGGCCCTGGACCTCCCTTTTATAGATGCAAGGAGAGGGTCCAGATGTACAATGGGGGGTGTAGCTATGCGCTAACGTGTCTGGCAGAGAAGTGCCTGAGCCCTGTGTACATGCCAACGTGGCTGTCGGAGAGGTGCTTGAGCCCTGTGTATGCGATAACGTGGCCGTCGGAGAAGTGCCTGAGCCCTGTAGAAGCACAGCTGGCGGTGCGGTTGGGATCCTACTGACGTCTCCTTGCTTCCGTAGGGGGTTGAGAACCACCGACGTCATGGGCGCACGCGGGGAACCATCATTACCTGTTACCGGGGCGAGCCAGATGGGACGCCGGTCTTGTTCCCTCGTAGCCTGAGCTAGCTAGGGGTAGGGTAATGATGTATCCCCTGTGGCGCGGTCGGTCCGAGCCCAAGGTCGGGCGAGGCAGAGACTTATCCTGAGGCCGAGGCCAGGGTTAGGTGAGGACGTGATTCCTCCCGAGGCCGAGTCCTGGGGTCGGGCGAGGCGGAGACCTCCTCCCGAGGCCGAGGCCTAAGGTCGGGCGAAGCGGAGCTTCCTGTTGCGCCCGAGGCTGAACTTGGCTGTTGTCAGTCTTACCCCGGTGGGTGGCACAGCTGTCGGAGCGGGGCGAGCGGCGCTGTTTTCCTGTCAGGTTGGTCAGTGAAAGGGCGAAGTGACTGCGGTCACTTCGACCTTGCCGACTGAGGCGCGCGTGTCAGGATAAGGTGTCAGGCGATCCCCGCATTAAATGTGCATGCGATATGGTCGGTTGGTGAGGCGATTTGGCCAAGGTTGCTTCACAACGAAGCCTGCCCGAGCTGGGCTTCAGGCGAGTCAAGGGTGCGCCTACCGTCTGAGGAGGCCCTCGGGCGAGGCGTGAAGTCGTCCGGGACTACTGTTCCCGCCCGAGGCCGGGCTCAGGCGAGGCGAGATTGCGTCCCTTGGTAGACGATGCCTTGACCTGAATCGCGCCCATCAGTCTTTGCGGTTTGTGCTGAGGGTGGTTACCAGCCGTGTTTAGGAGTGTTGGGGTACCCCTAATTACGGTACCCGATAGTAGCCCCCGAGCCTCGAAGGGAGTGTTGGTACTCACTTGGAGGCTTTGCCGCATCTTTTGTGAGGGGACCGGCCTTTCTCGGTTATACTTTGTTCCGGTGGGTGCGCGCGAGCGCACCCGCCGGGTGTAGCCCCCGAGGCCTCGGAGGAGTGGTTTGACTCCTCTGAGGTCTTAATGCTTTTCGTGATGCCTCGGCCGGCCTGGTTGTTCCCTCATGCGGCCTGGCCGTAGCCCGGGTGCATGGTCAGGTTCCGAGTTTTCAGGCTGATTTGTTGACGCTGTCAACAGTTTGGCCGTAGCCGGGTTGCGAGAGCAGCCCCCGAGCCTCTGCACGGAGCGAGAGGACGATCAAAGACTGTCTCGACTTTTATTATATGCCCCTTCATCGCCTTTCCGCAAGGAGAACGGGGGGAAAGCGCCATGTCACCCTCGGAGAGCGCCGAACATGGTGTTTCCAGTGAGTTCCTAACGGGTGATCCGAGTGGACGGCCGTGCCTCGTTCGATAAGGGCCGGCTAGTGGCCCAGAGGCACGCTCCAAAAGTACCTGCAGGTGATTTGCCGGACCCGAACCCATTCGATAGGGTCTGAGGGCTCGATGCCGCCCTCTGGTGGGATTCCGTTACAAAATCGTTCCTGCTAGTCTCGGAAATGTCCTAGGGTACCTCGGGAGTGTAGCCCGAGCCTCGGCCATGTAACGGACGTACCTAGGGTCATCCCTCACTCTGCATGCTCTGGGGCGGCTGTCGAACCCTTCCGAGGGGCCAGCCTTCGAACCCCTGATCAGTAAAGGGCGCGGAGCCCGAGTGCTCTAGGGCGGCTGTCGAACCCTTCCGAGGGGCCAGCCTTCGAACCCCTGATCAGTAACGGGCTTGGGGGCCCGTTTCCTTCGCTGAGAAGGATCGCTTTCGAAATATCCCCTTTCCCGGTCCTTGTAGCAAGAGGGAGAAAAAGGAAGAGGAAAAGGATATGAATTTAAATGGTGTGGCACACCTTTTTTGACGCGGTCATCATGGTGGAGGTGAAACGACGCCCGCTTCGCCTGCCAAAGGTGTCGCTTGCCCTACCGAGGAGTTAATGCGACAGGACGGGCGATTCGCGGGGCGGCCGCGTGCGCGAGTCGTTCGAGGAACGGAACACAGGCGCGTCATCTTCATGTCGTGGGAGAGGGCTCTCCTGCCGCTTTAGGAGGGGACGCGAGCCTGCAGGCGATTTGACCGCTGCTTCCGCTCGTCTGTTGCCGCAGTTACTGCCGGTCCACTTTTGGCCATATCGACCGTCGCGCCTCCTCCCGCGT
Organism: Zea mays; assembly: GCF_902167145.1. NCBI lineage: Eukaryota > Viridiplantae > Streptophyta > Magnoliopsida > Poales > Poaceae > Zea > Zea mays. The sequence continues at coordinate 214,439,734 of NC_050096.1, read as the reverse complement.
CTGACTGACCCGTGATCGTTGCACTCAATTGGCACTGTTGGGTCACGCGCAGGGCTGCCTCGAGTCGTGGCACTGGTTCCGCAGTCGAGAAGACACGGCATTGGCGCAAGTGGCGGTGCGGTTTCTTGCACGTAGTAAGCGGCGCGCCGGTTACATGACGTGTGGGCCTGGGCCTCCATGCCGGATGCGACGAAGCCGAAAGGGTGCACAATCGTGGTGCGGTTGCACGCCACTTGCATGGCGGTCCGCCCTTTCGACCGCTGGTTTCAGCGAGGATGGAAGAGTGCTTATAACCGTGGGGCGGCTACATGCTCCGCGTGTGGCGGTTTGCCTTCTTCGCGTTTCGATCAGCTCGCGTGACGTGTGGGACCCAGCCCTCGTGTCGTAGGGGGAGGACCCTGGAGCACGTCGATGGAGACTTTGCCCGTGACGCTTGAGGATGCGAGTGGGGAGAGCCGCCTTTAAAAAGGGATCGATCCCCCGGGCAGTAGCCATGCCTTCGCACTACCCTCATGCATCGAGGCCTTCCACCTTCCGAGCCTCCAGATGGGGTGCACCTGCGTTGCCTTCTCCTTGCCGCTGTTGGAGGAGCGTGACCCCGTGGGGGTTGGCGCCCTTCAGACATCGCTCGGCTTCAAGGATTTTCATCATGCAGCCCGGCTGCAGTCCCTCACCAATGGTCATCCGTAGGGATGATCACCAGCCTTGTGGTGGGGAGAAGCAAGCCGGGCTGCGGCCTCTGCCCCGCCCTCAGCTTCAAGGATCTTCATCATCCGGGCTGGGGAGGAGGGCGGGGCGAGTTGGGGCCTACCTCCGCGTGGGCCGGCGACCCACTTCTTCCTCCAGCATTCGTGGGAGAAGGGCATCCTCTAGCTCTGTGGAGGAGGTGTCCTCCAGCCATGCGGGGGAAGGCGAACTGCTGCTGCCTGGACAGGGTGCAACTGTCTGTCCTCCACCCGGGCGGCGGTCGTGCCGTGCGCAGGTGGCTGCTGTCACTGGCCTTGTGGAGGGGGAGAACTTCGACAACGCGGGCCTGGTCGGCCGCGAGCGTCGTCAGCTGCAGCGTGCCCGGCATGCTGGCTCAGCTGGCTCTGGCACCGCCTCCGACGCTGCCTCCTGCCGCTTGGTCCGGGCGTGGCTGTCCGTCCACCGCACGGGCGACTGTCGCGCCGCGCACAGGTCGGGCATGCCTGCGGCCCTTCCCGCGCCGCTGACTGCACCAGGGGATCGTACAAGACGTCGTACGCCACGAGGGCGGCGTTCGTGTTCTTGGATTTTCTTGTCCTCACTCCGGCACGACGCCTCCGTGCGGAGGCTGACACCGGCCCGTCTGCGAGGACTTGAGTGGGGATCTATCGGTGCAGGCTGGGGCGGCCGCCGTTCGTTGGCATGGCGCTGGCGCGCAGGTGGCCGCTGTCGTCGGTGCTGAGGTGGTGCAGCCAGAGGAGGTTGTTATCCGCTGGCCCTCTGGTGTGGAGGTTGAGCGTGATGCCGTGTTTCTTTCTCATTTCGAGCACTAGGACTCGCCTGTCGGCTTAGCTGAACCACTTAACCGAGCATGAGTTGCCTTGCGCGGAAGATGACGAGTGAGGTATCCGTATCCCGGAGGCGTAGGAGTCCCTCGGCTCGGTCGGCCTTGCCGCTCAAGGCCTCTCTTGCTCAGTTTTAGAACCTTCGGCCGCTCTGCGATGAGCTGGAGCCGGAGGCAGCGGTGTCGGCGTGGACAGAGGCGGAGTCGGCTCGAAAAGAGGCTTTGTCGACCCGGGAGCATGTGGCTTCCCAGGCCGAGGAGGTGCAGCAGCGGCGGCTGGAGCTTGGCCAGGTCATCCGCGAGCGGGACCAATCCCGGAGTCACGCTGCTGAGGCCATGAGCCGGGCTGAGGTCCTCGGGGGACAGCTGGCTGAGGCTACGGAGCGGCTAGCCGGGGTGTCTGCTCGGGCCAGAACCCTTGCGGAGAGCCTGGCCGTGAGGGCCCAAGCGCGGTGCTGGCGTCCTCCTTCGAGGTGGAGATCCTTCCGCCCGTGTCGCCGCCTGAGGCTGGGCCAGGTTCCATCGAGGGTGGAAATGTCGCCGAGAGTGCTGCTGCTCCCCCTGCCGATGTCTAAACCTGCAGGAACAATTTGTCTGTAGTACACATATGTTTTTCGCGGCCGCTGAGGCCTAAACATCTTATTGTCATGTTATAAAGTTGCGTTTCCTTTCCTCTCGGTTTGAGTATCAGGACTTGTTCGTCGGTAGCAGAATCACTTATCCGAGCGAGAGTTACTTTTCGCGGAAGGTGATGAGTGAGGTATCCGTGTCCCGGAGGCGTAGGAGTCCCTCGGCTCGGTCGTCCTTGCCGCTTACGTGCACTCTCACTCGTTTGTAGGATTCTGTTATCGATATAGTCGAGAAGGCACGAAAGTCATTTTCTACCCGATTGTTAAGACTTATTCGGTAGCAGGATTGCTTATCCGAGCGTGAGTTACTTTTCACGGAAGGTGATGAGTGAGGTATTCGTATCCCGGAGGCTTAGGAGTCCCTCGGCTCGGTCGGCCTTGCCGCTTACGTGTACTCTCGTCGTTTTTAGGATCCCGCTATCGATATAGTCGAAAGCACGAAAGTCGTTTTCTACCCGAGCGTTTAGGACTTGTTCGATAGCAGAACCGCTTATCCGAGCGTGAGTTACTTTTCGCGGAAGGTGATGAGTGAGGTATCCGTATCCCGGAGGCGTAGGAGTCCCTCGGCTCGGTCGGCCTTGCCGCTCAAGGTCCCTCTCGTCGTTTTCAGGGTTCCGTTATCGATACAGTCGAAAGTCGTTTTGGTAGAAAACTTTTCCTTTGGTAGAAAACTTTCCCGAGGAAAATTTTGACGCAGAGGGGGTTCCCCCCTTCTAGTCCCCGAGGGAGGGTCGGGCTTTGCCAAGGCAAGACTGATCCTTCCTTGACGGTTAGACTTTATTTACGTATGTAAAGAAAAACGAGGTATATGAACGACTTGAAACATCTTAAGGGTAGAAGCGACGTAGTTGTTGGATGTTTCAAGCGTTGTTGTAGACCTCGCCTTGATCGTTGGCCAGCTTGTATGTCCCGGGCTTCAAAATCTTGGCGATGATGAACGGCCCTTCTCTGGGAGGAGTGAGCTTGTGGCGTCCTCGGGCATCTTGCCACAACCGAAGTACCAAGTCTCCCACCTGGAAGCCTCGAGTCCGAACCATTCGGGCGTGGTAGCGTCGCAGAGACTGTTAATACCGCATCGAGTGTAGTAAGGCCACGTCCCGAGCTTCTTAGAGCTGGTCCAGTGAATCTTCTTGGCTGGTCTGGTTGCTTTGGTCATCGTACGCCGTTGTCCTCGGGGAACCGTATTCTAAGTCTGTGGGTAGGACGACCTCGGCCCCATAGACTAGAAAGAACGGCGAGAAACCCATGGCTCCGCTTGGCGTCGTCCTCAAACTCCAGACCACCGAGGGTAGCTCTTTCATCCACCGCTTGCCAAACTTGTTGAGGTCGTTGTAGATCCTCGGTTTAAGTCCCTGCAAAATCATACCGTTGGCATGTTCCACCTGCCCATTCGTCATGGGGTGAGCTACGGCGACCCAGTCCACGCGGATGTGGTGGTCCTCGCAGAAGTCCAGGAACTTCTTCCCAGTGAACTGCGTGCCATTGTCGATGATGATGGAGTTCGGGACCCCAAAGCGATGGATGATGTTCGTGAAGAACACCACCGCCTGCTCGGACCTGATGCTGGTTAAGGGTCGAACCTCGATCCACTTGGAGAATTTGTCGATGGCGACCAGCAGGTGCGAGAAGCCCCCGAGTGCCTTCTGCAAGGGACCGACGAGGACCAGACCCCACACAGCAAACGACCAGGTGATGGGTATTGTTTGCAGGGCCTGAGCGGGCAGGTGCGTAGAATTAACACCCTTGGCAGGAGCGTACAATCCTAGTGGCGTCGGCCACCGTGGTTGGCCAGTAGAAACCTTGTTGGAAAGCGTTTCCGACGAGGGCCCGAGGTGCTGCATGGTGACTGCAAGCCCCCGAGTGTATTTCTTGCAACAGCTCCTGTCCTTCGGCGACAGATATGCATCGTTGGAGAATGCCTGAGGGGCTGCGGTGGTAGAGCTCCTTTTCATCACCCAGTAAAACGAACGACTTGGCGCGCCGAGCCAGTCGCCGAGCTTCGGCCTTGTCGAGAGGTAGCTCTCCTTAGAGGAGATATTCTAGGTATGGGGTCTGCCAGTTCGGGTTAGGCGTGACCCCATTCCGCTCTCCCTCGACGCGCAGGGCCTCACCCTCGGCGGCCGAGGATACCATGGGCTGGGCCGAGGCCTCCTCGGGCTCGGGCGTGTCGTCGATCTTGACGGAGGGTAGATGTATGTCCCTAGAGAAGACGTTCGGGGGAACCGTCGTCCGCCCTGAGGCTATTTTCGCCAGCTCATCCGCAGTCTCGTTGTACCTTCGAGCGATATGGTTGAGCTCCAGCCCGTAGAACTTGTCTTCTAGGCGCCGAACTTCGGCGCAGTAGGCCTCCATCTTCCGATCGCGGCAGTGGGAGTTCTTCATGACTTGGTCAATGACAAGATGCGAGTCGCCTCGAGCGTCGAGGCGCCGAACCCCTAGCTCGATGGCGATGCGCAACCCATTAACCAGAGCCTCGTACTCGGCCACGTTGTTTGACGCCGGAAAATGGAGGCGCAGCATGTAGCGCACATGTTTCCCGAGGGGTGAGATGAAGAGCAGGCCCGCACCTGCTCCTGTTTTCATCAGCGACCCATCGAAGTACATGGTCCAAAGTTCGGGCTGGATTGGAGCTGTCGGCAATTGGGTGTCAACCCATTCCGCCAGGAAATCCGCCAAGACTTGGGTTTTTATGGCCTTCCGAGGGACGAATGAGAGTGTTTCGCCCATGAGCTCCACTGCCCACTTTGCTATCCTACCTGAGGCTTCTCGGCACTGGATGATCTCCCCCAGGGGGAAGGATGACACCACAGTCACCGGATGAGACTCGAAGTAGTGTCGCAACTTTCGCCGCGTCAGAATTACCGCGTACAGTAGCTTCTGAATTTGCGGGTAGCAGATCTTGGTCTCGGATAGCACTTCACTGATGAAGTAGACCAGCCTCTGGACGAGCAGTGCATGCCCTTCTTCTCGTCTCTCGACTACGATCGCAGCGCTAACCACCTGAGTGGTTGCGGCTACGTAGATCAAGAGGGATTCTCCCGCAGCGGGGGGCACCAAGATGGGCGCATTGGTAAGGAGTGCCTTAAGGTTTTCGAGGGCTTCTTCGGCCTCGGGGGTCCAAGTGAACCACCCGGCCTTCCTTAAGAGGCGGTACAAGGGCAGCCCTCTCTCACCAAGGCGCGAGATGAAGCAGCTTAGAGCCGCAAGGCATCCCATGACCATCTGTACTCCTTTCAAATCTTTGATCGGTCCCATGTTGGTGATGGCCGCGATTTTCTCCAGGTTGGCCTCTATGCCCCGCTTGGAGACGATGAACCCCAGGAGCATGCCTCGGGGGACTCCGAAGACACACTTCTCGGGATTGAGTTTCACGCCTTTCGCTCTCAGACACTTGAATGTCGTCTCAAGGTCGGAGGGGAGGTCGGAGGCTTTCCTCGTCTTGACAACGATGTCATCGACGTAAGCCTCGACCGTTCGGCCGATGTGCTCTTCGAACACGTGGTTCATGCACCTTTGGTACGTCGCACTTGCATTCCTCAAGCCAAATGGCATAGTAGTATAAGTGTACATGCCAAAAGGTGTGATGAAAGAAGTCGCGAGCTAGTTGGACTCTTTCATCTTGATTTGGTGATAACCTAAATAGGCGTCGAGGAATGACAGGGTTTCGCACCCAGCAGTGGAGTCCACAATTTGATCGATGCGAGGCAGAGGGTAGGGAACCTTCGGACATGCTTTATTCAACCCGGTGTAGTCGACGCACATCCTCCATTTCCCACCTTTCTTTTTCACAAGCACAGGGTTAGCTAACCATTCGGGATGGTATACCTCTTTGATGAACCGTGCGGCCATTAGCTTGTGGATCTCCTCGCCTATGGCTCTGCGCTTTTCTTCGTCGAAACAACATAGATGCTGCTTCATGGGTCGGGCTCCGGCTCGGATGTCCAGTGAGTGCTCGGCGACATCCCTCGTTATGCCGGGCATGTCCGGGGGACTCCACGCAAAAATTTCGGCATTTGCGCGGAGAAAGTCGACGAGCACTGCTTCCTATTTGGGGTCGAGCTCGGAGCCGATCCGGACCTTCTTGTCGGCGTCGTTGCTGGGGTCGAGAGGGACGGACTTAACCGCCTCAGCCGGTTCGAAGTTGCCGGCGTGGCGCTTCACATCAGGCACCTCCTTGGAGAGGCACTCCAGGTCGACGATGAGGGCCTCGGACTCGGCGATGGACTCGGCGTACTCCACGCATTCCACGTCGCATTCGTACGCGTGGCGGTACGTGGATCCAACGGTGATGACTTCGTTGGGGCCTGGCATCTTGAGCTTGAGGTACGTGTAGTTGGGGACGACCATGAACTTGGCGTAGCACGACCTTCCCAACACCGCGTGGTAGGTCCCTCGGAACCCGACCACCTCGAACGTGAGGGTTTCCTTTTGGAAGTTTGAGGGAGTTCCAAAGTAGACATGCAAATCAAGTTGTCCAAGGGGCAGGACGCGCCTTCCGGGGGCGATCCCGTGAAAGGGCGCCGCACCGGCCCGGATCGTGGACAGATCGATCCCCAAGAGCCCGAGGGTCTTGGCGTAGATGATGTTGAGGTTGCTGCCTCCGTCCATGAGGACCTTGGTGAGCATGGCGTTGCCGATGACGGGGTCGACAACGAGCGGGTACCTTCCTGGGCTCGGCACGCAGTCGGGGTGGTCGCCTTGGTCGAAGGTGATGGGCTTGTCGAACCAGTCTAGGTAGACTAGCGCCGCCACCTTCACCGAGCAAACCTCCCGACGCTCCTGCTTGCGGTGCCGAGCCGAGGCGTTCGCCACTTGCCCACCGTAGATCATGAAGCAGCCGTGGACCTCGGGGAACTCCTCTGCCTTGTCGCCCTCCTTCTTGTTGTTGCCTTGGTGTCGGCGTTTCGACACCGGGGGGTCCCTGGACCGACGAGTAAATTGTCGCTGCGTGTCCCAGCCCAGATGGGTCGGCGCGAGATGGAACACAAGGGAAAAAAGGGGAACCGCGGCTCGTGTTATCCTGCGCCCAGGGCGGATGCGCTTGCAGTAGAGGGTTACAAGCGTTCGCGAGGGAGAGAGGGAGCCTGTCCGTCAGCCCGTTCTCCCGCGCGACCACCTTCTCGTACGAGGGCCCTGGACCTTCCTTTTATAGATGTAAGGAGAGGGCCCAGGTGTACAATGGGGGTGTAGCAACGTGCTAACGTGTCCGGCAAAGGGAAGCCAGAGCCCTATGTACATGCCGACGTGGCTGTCCGAGAGGTGTTAGTGCCCTGTGCATGTGATGTCGTGGCCGTCGGAGGAGTGCTTGAGCCCTGTAGAAGCACAACTGTCGGGGCTGTCGGGACTTTGCTGTCGTCTCCTTGCTTCCGTAAGGGGCTAAGAACCATCATCGTCATGGGAGCACGCGGGGTGCCATCATTACTCCTTTACCGGGGCGAGCTAGATGGGACCCCGGTCTTGTTCCCCGTAGCCTGAGCTAGCTAGGGGTAGGATAATGTTGTGCCCCCCTGTAACGTGGTCGGTCCGAGCCCAAGGTCGGGCGAGGCGGTGACTCCTCCGAGGTCAAGGCTGAGTCCGAGCCCTGGGGTCGGGCGAGACGGAGACCGTCTTCCGGGGTCGAGGTTGAGTCCGAGCCCTGGGGTCGGGCGAGTCGGAGACCGTCTTTCGAGGTCGAGGTTGAGTCTGAGCCATAGGGTCAGGCGAGGCGGATACCGTCTTCCGGGGTCAAGGTTGAGTCCGAGCCCTGGGGTCGGGCGAGGCAGAGCTTCCTATGGCGCCTGAGGCTGGACTCGACTGCTGTCAGCCTCACCCTGGCGGGTGGCACAGCAGTCGGAGCAGGGCAGGCAGCGCTGTTTTCCTGTCAGGTTAGTCAGTGGAGGGGCGAAATGACTGCGGTCACTTTGGCCCTGTCGACTGAGGAACGTGCGTCAGGATAAGGTGTCAGGTGATCCTTGCATTGAATGCTCCTGCGATATGGTCGGTTGGCGTGGCGATCTGGCCAAGGTTCCTTCACTGCGAAGCCTGCCCGAGCTGGGCTTCGGACGAGCCGAAGGTGCGCCCGTTGCTTGATGAGGCCCTTGGGCGAGGCGTGAATCCACCTGGGTCTACTGTTCCTGCCCGAGGCTGGGCTCGGACGAGGCGAGACCGTGTCCCTTGAGTGGACGGAGCTTTAACCTGTATTGCGCCCATCAGGCCTTTGCAGCTTGTGCTGATGGTGGTTACCAGCCGAGTTTAGGAGTCTTGGGGGTACCCCTAATTATGGTCCCCGACAGTAGCCCCCGAGCCTCAAAGGGAGTGTTGGTACTCGCTTGGAGGCTTTATCACACTTTTTTGCAAGGGGACCGACCTTTCTCGGTTACATTCTGTTCTGGTGGGTGCGCGCGAGCGCACCCGCCGGGTGTAGCCCCCGAGGCCTCGGAGGAGTGGTTTGACTCCTCCGAGGTATTAGTGCCTTGCGTGACGCCTTAGTCGATCTGGTTGTTCCCTCATGCGATCTGATCGTAGCCCGGGTGCATGGTCAGGTTCCGAGTTCTCGGGCTGGTATGTTGACGCTGTCAACGGTTTGGCCGGAGCCGGGTTTTGCGAGAGCAGCCCCCGAGCCTCTGCACAGAGCAAGGGGACGGTCAAGGGCTGACTCCTCTTTTATCATACGCCCCTTCGTCGCCTTTCCTCAAGGAGGAGGGGGGAAAGCGCCATGTTGCCCTCGGAGGGCGCCGAACATGGTGTCTCCAGTGAGTTGCTAACGGGTGATCCGAGTGGACGCCCATGCCCCGTTCGATAAGGGTCGGCTAGTGGCCCAGAGGCTCGCTCCAAAAGTACCTGCAGGTGATTTGCCGGACCCGGTCCCGTTTGATAGGGTCCGAGGGCTCGATGCCTCCCTCTGATGGGATTCCGTTACAGAATCGCTCCTGCTGGTCTCGGAAATGTCCTAGGGTACCTCAGGAGCGTAGCCCGAGCCTCGGCCATGTATCGGACGTACCCAGAGTCATCCCTCGCTCTGCGTGTTCTGAGGCGGCTGTCGAACCCTTCGGGGGGCCAGCCTTCGAACCCCTGATCAGTAGTGGGCACAGAGCCCGCTTCCTTCGCGGAGAAGGATCCCTTTCGGAGTATCCCCTTTCCCGGTCCCTGCAGCAAGAGAGAGGAAGGGGAAGAGGAAAAGGATACGAATTTAAACGACGTGGCGCACCTTTTTTGACGCGGTCATCATGGCGGAGGTGAAGCGTCGCCCGCTTCACCTGCCAAAGGTGTCGCCTGCCCTGCCGCGGAGTTAACGCGACGAGACGAGTGGTTCGCGGGGCAGCCGTTGTGCGAGCCGTTCGAGGGACGGAACACGGGCGCGTCGTCTTCATGCCATGAGAGAGGGCTCCCCTGCTGCCCTAGGAGGGGACGTGAGCCTGCAGACGATTTGACTGCTGCCTCCGCCTGCCTGCTGCCGCCATTACTGCTGGCCCACTTTTGGCCATATCGATCGTCGCGCCTCCTCCCGGAGCTGACTAATCCGTGACCGATGCGCTTGGTTGGCACTATTGGGCTATGCGCAGGGTTGCCTCGAGTCACGACACTGGTTCCGCAGTCGAGAAGGCGCGACATTGGCGTAAGTGGTGGTGCGGCTTTTCACACGCAGCAGCCGGTGCGCCAGTTACATGACGTGTGGGCCTGTGCCTCCACGCTGGATGCGTCGAAGTCGAAAGGGTGCATCTCTATGGTGTAGTTGCATGCCGCCTGCATGGCGGTCCGCCCTTTCACCCGCTGGTTTAGGCGAATATGGAGAAGTGCTTGTAACCGCGGGGCGGTTACACGCTCTGCGCGCGGCGGTTTGGCTTCTTCTGTCCTGGGCCAGCTTGCATGTCGTGTGGGATCCAGCTCTCGTGTCGTAGGGGGAGGACCCTGGCGCGCTTTGGTGAAGACTTAGTCCGCGACGCCTGAGGACACGAGCGAGGAGAGTCGCCTTTAAAAAGGGATCGACCCCACGAGTGATAGTCATGACTTCGCACTCTCCTCATGCATTGCGCCCTTCCACCTTCCGAGCCCCCGGATGGGGAGCGCCCGCGTTGCTTTCGTCTTGCTGCTGTTGGAGGAGCGCAACTTCGTGGAGGTTGGCACCTTTCAGCCATTGCTCGGCTTCAAGGATTTTCATCAGGCAGCCCGACTGCATCCCCTCACCAATGGTCACCCAAGACAGTGACCACCAATTCGATGGTGGGGAGAAGCAAGTCGGGCTGTGGCCTCTGCCCCGCCCTCAGCTTCAAGGATCTTCATCATCCTTGCTGGGGAGGAGGGCGAGGCGAGACGGGGCCTGCCTTCGCGTGGGCTGGCGTCCCGCTTCTTCCTCCGGCTTCTGGGGGTGGAAACCATCCTCCAGCTCTGCGGAGGAGGCGTCCTCCAGCCATGCCGGGGAAGGCGAACTGTTGCTACCCAGCCAGGGTGCAGCATTACGTCCTCTGTCCAGGCGACGGTGGCCAGCCGCACCGGGGGGTCTCACAACACGTCGTACGCCGCGAGGGCGGTACTCGTGTTCTCGGACGGTCCCATTCTCGTTTTCGTGGCGAGGACGGGAGTGAGGACCTGCCGGTGCGCTTTGGGGCGGCTGGCGCTCGCTGGTGCGGTGTTGGTGGGCAGGTGGACGCCACCGCCGGTGCTGAGGTGGTGGCAGCTGGAGAAAGCTTTTCCACCGACGAGATCGTCGGTGCCATCTGCGCTCTAGGCCTCTGGCTCCTTGGCTTTAATATCTGGTTCTCGTCCCCCGCGAGGGGACACGAACGAGAGCCTTCCAGCGGTAGCGTCCGCCCTGGGACCATCGCTGCTGCTGCAAAGGTCGTCGGCGAGTCACCCGGAGTTTGTCGTCCCTCAGGCTCTCCGATGTGGAGGTTGTTCGTACCCGCGGGAGTGGAACCGGAGTTCCATTTGTAATGGCACCTTGAGTGCCGGTGTCTGTTCATTATGGCTGTCGGGGCCTACACATCTAGGTATTTTGGGTGCAATACCGTGTTTCTTCCTCATTTCGAGCACCAGGACTCGCATGTCGGCTAGCTGGACCGCTTAACCAAGTGTGAGTTGCCCTGTGCGGAAGGTGACGAGTGAGGTATCCGTATCCCGGAGGCGTAGTAGTCCCTCGGCTCGGTCGGCTTTGCCACCCAAGGCCTCTCTTGTTTAGTTAAAGAAACCTTCGGCCGCTCTGCGATGAGCCGGAGTCGGAGGCAGCGGCGTCAGCGTGGACAGAGGCGGAGCTGGCTTGAGAAGAAACTTTGTCGGTCCAGGAGCAGGGGACTCCCGAGGCCGAGGAGGCGTAGCAGCGGCGGCTGGAACCTGGCCAGGTTGTCCACTGGCGGGACCAACCCCGGAGTTGGGTTGCCGAGGCCATGAGCCGGGCTGATGTCCTTGGGGGACAGCTGGCTGAGGCTACGGAGCGGCCGGTCAATCCGTCTGCTTGGACCGGGTTCCTGGAGGAGACCCTGGCGGCGATGGCCGAGGCGCGGTGCTGACATCTTTCTTCGAGGTGGAGATCCTTCGCCCGTGTTGCCATCCGAGGCCGGGCCAGATTCCGCCGAAGGTGGAGACGATGCCGAGGGTGCTGCTGCTCCCCCTATTGATGTCTGAACCTGCAGGAACAATTTATCTGTAGTGTGCATATGTTTTTTGCGGCCGCCGAGGCCCAAACATATCATCGTTGTGTTATAAAGCTGCGTTTCTTTTCCCCTTGTTTCGACTATCAGGACTTGTTCGTCGGTAGCAGAATCGCTCATCCGAGCGAGAGTTACTTATCGCGGAGGGTGATGAGTGAGGTATCCGTATCCCGGAGGCGTAGGAGTCCCTCGGCTCGGTCGGCCTCGCCGCTTACGTGTACTCTTACTCGTCTGTAGGATTCTGTTATCAATATAGTCGAGAAGGCACGAAAAATCATTTTGGCAGAAAAGTTTTCGAGCGTTAATACTTGTTCGGTCAGTAGAATCGTTTATCCGAGCGTGAGTTACTTATCGCAGAAGGTGATGAGTGAGGTATCCGTATCCCAGAGGCGTAGGAGTCCCTCGGCTCGGTCGGCCTTGTCGCTTACGTGTACTCCGTCGTTTTCAGGATTCCACTATCGAAGTAGTCGAAAAGCGCGAAAGACGTTCTGATAGAAAGACTTTTTTCGAGGAAAATTTTGACGCAGAGGGGGTTCCCCCCTTCTAGCCCCCAAGGGAGGGTCGGGCTTTGCTGAGGCAAGGCTGACCCTTCCTTGATGGTTAGACCTTATTTGTGTATGTAAAGAGAATGAGGTATATGAACGACTTGAAAACATCTTAAGGGTAGAAGCGACGTAGTTGTTGTATGTTCCAAGCGTTGCTGTAGACCTCGCCTTGACTATTGGCCAACTTGTAAGTTCCGGGCTTCAAAATCTTGGCGATGATGAAGGGCCCTTCCCAGCGAGGTGTGAGCTTGTGACGCCCTCGGGCGTCTTGTCGTAGCCGAAGCACCAAGTCCCCCACCTGGAGGTCTCGGGACCGAACCCCTCGGGCGTGGTAGCATCGCAGAGACTGCCGATACCGTGCCGAGTGTAGTAAGGCCATGTCCCGAGCCTCTTCCAGCTGGTCCAGTGAGTCTTCTCGGCTGGTCTGGTTGCTTCGGTCGTCGTACACCCTTGTCCTCGGGGAACCGTACTCTAAGTCTGTGGGCAAGATATCCTCGGCCCCATAGACTAGAAAGAACGGCGTGAAGCCCGTGGCTCGGCTTGGCGTCGTCCTCAGACTCTAGACCACCGAGGGGAGTTCCTGCATCCATCGCCTGCCGAACTTGTTGAGGTCGTTGTAGATCCTCGGCTTGAGTCCCTGTAGAATCATGTCGTTGGCACGCTCTATCTGCCCATTCGTCATGGGGTGAGCTACAGCGGCCCAGTCCACCCGGATGTGGTGGTCCTCGCAGAAGTCCAGGAACTTCCTGCCAGTGAACTGGGTGCCGTTGTCGGTGATGATGGAGTTCGGGACCCCAAAGCGATGGATGATGTTGGTGAAGAACGCCACCGCCTGTTCGGACCTGATGCTGTTTAGGGGTCGGACCTCAATCCACTTGGAGAATTTGTCGATTGCGACCAGCAGGTGCGTGAAGCCCCCGGGTGCCTTATGCAAGAGACCGACGAGGTCCAGACCCCACACAGCAAACGGCCAGGTGATGGGTATTGTTTGCAGGGCCTGAGCGGGTAGGTGTGTCTGCCTTGCGTAGAATTGACACCCTTGGCAGGTGCGTACAATCCTAGTGGCATCGGCCACCACGGTTGGCCAGTAGAAACCTTGTCGGAAGGCGTTTCCAACAAGGGCTCGAGGCGCTGCGTGGTGACCGCAAGCCTCCGAGTGTATTTCTTGCAATAGCTCCTAACCTTCGGCGATGGATATGCATCGCTGGAGGATGCCTGAGGGGCTGCGGTGGTAGAGCTCCTTCTCGTCACCCAGTAAGACGAACGACTTGGCACGCCGCGCCAGTCGCCGAGCTTCGGCTCTGTCGAGGAGTAGCTCTCCTCGGCGAAGATATTGCAGGTACGGGGCCTGCCAGTTTTGATTAGGCGTGACTCCATTCCGCTCTTCCTCGATGCGCAGTGCCTCACCCTCGGCGGCCGAGGGTGCCTCGGGCAGGGCCGAGGCCTCCTTGGGCTCGGGCGTGTCGTCGGTCTTGATGAAGGGTTGATGTAGGTCTCGGGAGAAGACGTCCGGGGGAACCGTTGTCCGCCCCAAGGCTATTTTAGCCAGCTCATTCGCAGTCTCGTTGTATCATCGAGCGACGTGGTTGAGCTCGAGCCCGTAGAACTTGTCTTCCAGGCGCCGAACCTCGTCGCAGTAGGCTTCCATCTTCGGGTCGCGGCAATGGGAGTTCTTCATGACCTGGTCGATGACAAGCTGCGAGTCGCCACGAGCCTCGAGGCGCCGGACCCCTAGCTCGATGGCGATGCGCAACCCGTTAACCAGGGCCTCGTACTCGGCCACGTTGTTTGATGCCGGGAAATGGAGGCGCGATACGTAGTGGAGGTGCTTCCCGAGGGGTGAGATGAAGAGTAGGCCCGCGCCCACTCCTGTTTTCATCAGCGACCCGTCGAAATACATGGTCTAGAGTTCCGGTTGGATCGAAGCTGCTGGAAGCTGGGTGTCGACCCATTCAGCCACAAAGTCTGCCAGGACTTGGGACTTGATGGCCTTCCGAGGAGCGAACGAGATTGTCTCGCCCATGATCTCCACCGCCCACTTTGCAATCCTACCCGAGGCATCTCGGCACTGGATGATCTCCCCCAGGGGGAAGGATGACACCACAGTCACCGGATGAGACTCGAAGTAGTGTCGCAACTTTCGCCACGTCAGAATTACCGCGTACAGTAGCTTCTGAATTTGCGGGTAGCGGATTTTGGTCTCGGACAATACTTCACTGATGAAGTAGACCAGCCTCTGGACGAGCAATGCATGCCCTTCTTCTCGTCTCTCGACTACGATCGCGGCGCTGACCACCTGAGTTGTTGCGGCTACGTAGATCAAGAGGGCTTCTCCGGCAGCGGGGGGCACCAGGATGGGCGCGCTTGTAAGGAGTGCCTTTAGGTTCCCGAGGGCTTCCTCAGCCTTGGGGGTCCAAGTGAAGCGCTCGGTCTTCCTTAAGAGACGGTACAAAGGTAGGCCTCTTTCGCCGAGGCATGAGATGAAGCGGCTTAAAGCCGCAAGGCATCCCATGACCCTTTGTACTCCTTTCAAGTCATTGATGGGCCCCATGTTGGTGATGGCCGCGATTTTCTCCAGGTTGGCCTCAAGCCCCGCTCGGAGACGATGAACCCCAGGAGCATGCCTCGGGGGACTCCGAAGACATACTTCTCGGGATTTGAGTTTTACGCCTTTCGCCTTGAGACACTTGAATGTCGTTTCAAGGTCAGTGAGGAGGTCGGAGGCTTTCCTCGTCTTGACTACGATGTCATCGACGTAAGCCTCGACCGTCCGACCAATGTGCTCTCCGAACACGTGGTTCATGCACCTTTGGTATGTCGCACCTGCATTCCTTAAACCGAATGACATAGTAATGTAGCAGTACATGCCAAAAGGTGTGATGAAAGAAGTCGCGAGCTGGTCGGACTCTCTCATCCTGATTTGGTGATACCCTGAGTAGTCATCGAGGAATGACAGGGTTTCACACCCAGTAGTGGAATCCACGATTTGATCGATTCGAGGCAGAGGGTAGGGAACCTTCGGACATGCTTTGTTTAGACCAGTGTAGTCTACACACATCCTCCATTTCCCACTTTTCTTTTTCACAAGCACAGGGTTGGCTAGCCATTCGGGATGGAATACCTCTTTGATGAACCCTGCAGCCATCAGCTTGTGGATCTCCTCGCCTATGGCTCTGCGCTTTTCTTCGTCGAATCGGCGCAGAGGCTGCTTCACGGGTCGGGCTCCAGCTCGGATATCCAGCGAGTGCTCGGCGACATCCCTCGGTATGCCAGGCATGTCCGAGGGACTCCATGCAAAAACCTCGGCATTCGCGTGGAGAAAGTCGACGAGCACTGCTTCCTATTTGGGGTCGAGCTCGGAGCCGATCCAGACTTGCTTGGAGGCGTCGTTGCTGGGGTCAAGAGGGACGGACTTAACCGCCTCTGTGGGCTCGAAGTTGCCGGCGTGGCGCTTCGCATCTAGCACCTCCTTGGAGAGGCTCTCCAGGTCGGCGATGAGGGCCTCGGATTCGGCGAGGGCCTCAGCGTACTCCACGCACTCCACGTCGCATTCGTACGCGTGTCGGTACGTGGATCCAACGGTGATGACCCCGTTGGGGCCCGACATCTTGAGCTTGAGGTAGGTGTAGTTAGGGACAGCCATGAACTTGGCGTAGCATGGTCTCCCCAGTACTGCGTGGTAGGTTCCTCGGAACCCGACCACCTCGAACGTGAGGGTTTCCTTTCGGAAGTTGGAGGGAGTCCCGAAGCAGACGGCCAGATCGAGTTGCCCAAGGGGTTGGACGCGCTTCCCGGGGATGATCCCGTGAAAGGGCGCCGCACCGGCCCGGATCATGGACAGATCGATGTGCAAGAGCCCATGGGTCTCGGCGTAGATGATGTTGAGGATGCTGCCTCCGTCCATGAGGACCTTGGTAAGCCTGACGTTGCCGATGACAGGATCGACAACGAGCGGGTACTTCCCTGGGCTCGGCACGCGGTTGGGGTGGTCGACTTGGTCGAAGGTGATGGGCTTGTCGAACCAGTCTAGGTAGACTGGCGCCGCCACCTTCACCGAGCAGACCTCCCGGCGCTCCTTCTTGCGGTGCCGAGCCGAGGCGTTCGCCACTTGCCCACCATAGATCATGAAGCAGTCGTGGACCTCGGGGAACTCCTCTGCTTTGTGACCCTCCTTCTTGTCATTGTCATGGCGTTTGCCACCTTTTACCAGGGGCCCGGCCTTATGGAAGTAGCGCCGAAGCATGACGCACTCCTCAAGGGTGTGCTTGACGGGACCCTGATGATAGGGGCACGATTCCTTGAGCATCTTGTTGAACAGGTTTGCCCCTCCAGGAGGCTTCCGAGGGTTCCTGTGTTCTGCGGCGGCGGCAAGATTTGCGTCGGCGGCGTCGTGTTTCGCCTGCGACTTCTTCTTGCCCTTCTTCTTCGTGCCGCGCTGAGCGGACGCCTCGGGGACGTCTTCCTGCAGGCGTCCCTGAGGCTGCTTGTCCTTCCGGAAGATGGCCTCGACCGCCTCCTGACCAGAGGCGAACTTGGTGGCGATGTCCATCAGCTCGCTCGCCCTGCTGGGAGTCTTGCGACCCAGCTTGCTCACGAGGTCGCAACAAGTGGTGCCGGCGAGGAACGCGCCGATGACATCTGAGTCGGTAATGTTGGGCAGCTCGGTGCGCTGCTTCGAAAATCGTCGGGTATAGTCCCGCAGGGATTCTCCTGGCTGCTGGCGGCAGCTTCGGAGATCCCAGGAGTTCCCAGGGCGCACGTATGTGCCCTGGAAGTTGCCGGCGAAGGCTCTGACCAGGTCATCCCAGTTGGAGATCTGCGCAGGAGGCAGATGCTCCAGCCAGGCTCGAGCGGCGTCGGAGAGGAACAGGGGGAGGTTGCGGATGATGACGTTGTCATCGTCCGTTCCACCCAGCTGGCAGGCCAGTCGGTAGACCGCGAGCCACAGTTCCGGCCTTGTTTCCCCCGAGTACTTGGTGATGGTAGTCGGGGCTCGAAACCGGGGCGGGAACGGCGCCCGTCGTATGGCCCGGCTGAAAGCTTGCGGACCGGGTGGTTCGGGCGAGGGACTCCGATCCTCCCCGCTGTCGTAGCGTCCCCCACGCCTGGGGTGGTAGCCTCGGTGCACCTTCTCGTCGAGGTGGGCTCGACGGTCGCGGCGGCGGTGCTCGTTGCCGAGGCGACCTGGGGCTGCAGGCGTTGCGTCCTACGTGCGCCCGGTGTGGACCGAGGCTCCCCGCATGAATCGGGAAGTCACGGCGCGATGCTCCGGGGGGTACCCCTGCCTGCGGGAGGCAGAGCTTTCGGCCCGTCGGACCGCGGCGTCCTCCAGGAGATTCTTGAGCTCTCCCTGGATACGCCGCCCCTCGGTGGTGGATGACTCCGGCATTGCTCGAAGTAGTATTGGTGCTGCAGCCAGGTTCTGGCCGACCCCACTGGAAGTCGGGGGCAGCCTTGCCCTGGCATCGTTAGCGATGCGGTGGTGGACGTCCTGGGCCAGATGACGCGCTTCTCCGGCTGGTGCTCGGCCTACCCACTCCTGCCCGATGTTCTGTCGGAGCTGCACAAGTTGCCCTGCTTCCTCGTCGAGCCTAGCCTGCATCTCGCGGATTTGCTCGAGCTGTGTGTCCTGACCCCCCACAGGGACTGGGACCACAGCTAGCTCCCGAAGGATGTCAACACGAGGCGCAGGCCTAGGGGGATCGCCGTCCTCCGGCATACCAAGGTGGTTGCCTTCGTCGAGACCCCATAGATCGATGTGGAAACATTCGCGACTTGGGTCACAGTCCTCGTCGTCGAGGCTGTGGCCACCATCGGAGTAATCGGAGAGGCAGTAGTCACATGCGGCCATGAAGTCTCGCATGGCACTGGGGTTACTGAGCCCAGAGAAATCCCAACCAGAGTCGGGCTCGTCATCTTCCTCGGAACCCGGGGGCCCGTAGGTCGAGACGGCCGTAAGTCGGTCCCAGGTTGACCACATATGGTACCCTGGAAGTTTAGGTTATGCCTTTATGAAAGCGTCCACCGAAGCGGGGTCGCTTGGTGGGTCGAAGCTGAATCTAAAAGGCACAGGGTGGAAAACGAACGGTACCTCTTGATCGACGGGTGGTGACGAAGTCGCGTCGGGGACGGACTGCACCGTTATATTAGGTATGAGGCTAACGCCTAGCAAGTCCTTCATGAGCGTGCTGGCGTCATCCGTCTGCTTGGGGTTGGCGTGTTGTGGGGAAACGACGCTCGTCTTCGTCTCAGACGCGAGGTCAACGCCCGACGTGTCCCCCGCTGGGGCGCCGACGTCGTCGACTCGCTCGACAGCCAACGAGGTGCCGCCTCCTGCTTGGCCATGGTTGCCCCGCCTCCTCCTCCTCCGTCGGCGGGGAAGGTGACGGGACAGACCCGGATGCTGCTCTTCCGCCACGCGGGGAAGACGTCGTCGATTCCGCTGCCGTCGGGCGGGCTGGCGGCCGTCGTTGTCGCGCGGCGGAGGAAGGAGTACCATGTCGTAGCTGCCGTCGAGGGACATGAACTCGAGACTCCCGAAATAGAGCAGCGTCCTGGGCTGGAGAGGATGCTGGAGACTACCCATCTGGAGCTTGACGGGAAGCTGTTCGTCAACACGCAGCAGGCCCCTACCTGGCGCGCCAACTGTCGGCGTTTCGACCCCGGGGGGTCCCTGGACCGACGAGTAAATTGTCGTTGCGTGTCCCAGCCCAGATGGGTCGGCGCGAGATGGAACACAAGGGGGGGAAAGGGAACCGCGACTCGTGTTATCCTGCGCCCAGGGCGGATGCGCTTGCAGTAGGGGGTTACAAGCGTTCGCGAGGGAGAGAGGGAGCCTGTCCGTCAGCCCGTTCTCCGGCGCGGCACCTTCTCGTACGAGGGCCCTGGACCTTCCTTTTATAGATGTAAGGAGAGGGCCCAGGTGTACAATGGGGGGTGTAGCAACGTGCTAACGTGTCCGGCAGAGGGAAGCCAGAGCCCTATATACATGCCGACGTGGCTGTCGGAGAGGTGTTAGTGCCCTGTGCATGTGATGTCGTGGCCGTCGGAGGAGTGCTTGAGCCCTGTAGAAGCACAGCTGTCGGGGCTGTCGGGACCTTGCTGACGTCTCCTTGCTTCCGTAAGGGGCTGAGAACCGCCGTCGTCATGGGAGCACGCGGGGTGCCATCATTACTCGTTTACCGGGGCGAGCCAGATGGGACGCTGGTCTTGTTCCCCGTAGCCTGAGCTAGCTAGGGGTAGGGTAATGATGTGCTCCCCTGTAACGTGGTCGGTCCGAGCCCAAGGTCGGGCGAGGTGGTGACTCCTCCGAGGTCGAGGCTGAGTCCGAGCCCTAGGGTCGGGCGAGGTGGAGACCGTCTTCCGGGGTCGAGGTTGAGTCCGAGCCCTGGGGTCGGGCGAGTCGGAGACTGTCTTCCGAGGTCGAGGTTCAGTTTGAGCCCTGGGGTCGGGCGAGGCGGAGACCGTCTTCAGGGGTCGAGGTTGAGTCCGAGCCCTGGGGTCGGGCGAGGCGGAGCTTCCTATGGCGCCTGAGGCTGGACTCGACTGCTGTCAGCTGTTGGGGCGAAGGCAACGACGCCACCCTTCGCTCGAGGCCTCCGCCGCAGTGGATGGTCTGACAGAGACAAAGCGGGCAGGGACACCCTTCGCTCCATTCGGCACTTTGACGAAGGCCTGCGGCGAAGTCTTCCCGCGGCGCGGCCTCGTTCAGTCCCAAGGCCCACGTGTGATCAGGCCCATTGTAACGGGCCCCGCGTGGCCGCCTCTGTATTACGGGCCTAACTTGTAAAGGCATACTTGTAATTACAGCTTGTAACCCTGCTTTATGGGAATATTCTGGGGATAAACTAGGTGTCTGAGGGCACATGCGTCCTTAACACAAGGCGTTGGGCACTCAGATATCTATAAATACCCCCGCACAGTGCCCGTGAGAGGCTAGATTAACAGAGCTATTGCCCCCGAGCACGTAACCCTGTTTGTCACCACCGTTCACCCTTGTTGGCCTCCTTGCTGCAGAGAGCAAGTTCCAACATTTGGCGCCCACCGTTCGTGCTACGACCAAACCACCCGCGATGACACCCAAGAGAGCTAACCCGAAGGCTGACGAGGCTGCGAAGGCAGCACTGCTTGCCGCAAGGAAGGGCAAGGCCCTCGCCCTCACCCAATCCACCCACCAAGAGGCCACCGAAGACAATATTCCCCGCACCTGCGAAGACGACACCTTCCGCACCTGCGGGCCCGAAGGACAATCGCAGCCGCCCCCAGGCTTCGCCCCACTGAATGGCGCGGATCTCACCGAGGACGGCGAGGTCCTCAGCGTCTCAACAGAAGAACAGCTACAGCTGCGCGCCCTGCGCCTCAAGAACCGCAATCTCCAGAGGCAGAAAGAGATACTGGAGGCCAAGCGCCAGCGTGTGTCCGCACTAGCCAAGGTGCGGCAAATGATACGCGACGAGGAGCAGAAGGCCCAAGACCTCGAGCGCGAGATCGCGCTGATGCAGCGCGAAGGCCACCTCGGTCCACAGCAAGAGCCACCCCTCCAGCAGCGCGCACAACCGGAAGACACGCGCGAAGGCCACCTCGGCCTGCAGCATGGCCCACCCCCGCAACACCGGGCGCAGCCGGAGAACCCGCGTTTCCCCCAGCATGACTGCGCCTTCCAGCACAGCGCGCCATTCCAAGGGGTCAACTACCTCGACGAGCGAAGTCCCCTGGCGCCACACCTGCAAGTGATGCCTTGGCCAGCTAACTTCCGAGCAGGGGCATATCCCAAGTACAACGGCAGCACCGACCCGGCACAGTACATAATGAGTTATCAAGTCGCTGTTGCATCCGCCGGAGGGGACGACGCCACAATGGCGAAGTCTTTCATCATCGCTCTAGAGGGCCCAACACTCACCTGGTTCACCAGATTGCCTCCGCTGTCCATTGATTCGTGGAGAAGTCTCAGGGACAAGTTCCTTCTCAACTTCCAAGGGTACCGTCCAGACACCGACGCTTTGGCCGAGCTCTCGCTTTGCAAACAGCTGGAAAAGGAGACTCTGCGGGAGTATTACCGCAAATTCTTAACACTCAAATCACAACTGCCCTCCGTCGATGATCAGATCGCTATCCACTACGCCATCAGTGGCCTTCGGGCTGGCGTCCTCTACAGCCACTGCATCAGAGATCCACCCAAAAACCTCCAGGAGCTATATCAGCTCTTTGAAAAATATGCCAAATCCGAAGAGCTCCACCAGCGCAAGGTTGAGTCGCAGCGGAAGCCCAAAGATGCCCCGCAGTCCAGCCGCACGTGGACGAGGACTCCGCAACCAGACTCCGGTCGAGATGGCCGCAGTCAACAGCAAGTGCACAACATCGCCAACCAGCAGCCTACTGCTGACCCCCCTCGTCGCCAGGAATATCCCCCCCAGGGCCGCGGAAATGGAGCCTGTGGCAGGGGTCGAGGGCGAGCGCAGCCGCCGCGCCGGTTCTACTGCCTTTTCCACGGCGAAGACTGCGCCCACCAAACCAAAGACTGCCCCGAGACGAAGGCCACCAGAGACAGAATGGCGCGGGCGCAGCCAGCCGACAATCCCAGAATTGTCGCGCATAATTACCAGCCACCTCCTCCACCATATATCCACGCTCCCGCTCCGCATCCACCGCACCACGCTTACCAACACCATCAGGAAGTACAAATCGTACCTCCTCCACCTCCACCACCACACCAGCAACACCAAAACATCCCCCATGCCCCAAAGCAGGAAGACTTCGCCGATCAGCCATATCGCGGAGTCATTCACATGATAACAGGGGGTCTAGCACTGACTTCGACACCAAGCGGCAGAAGCGGGACCACTACCGCAGCATCAACCATGTCGCGGTCACTGGCCCAGTCGTGCAAACGAAGTGGTCCCACATACCGCTAACCTTCGATGCACGAGACGTCGATCTGCGCAGCGCCCCCCACATTGACGCCATGGTCATCAATTGCAGCGTGGCAGGCTGGGACTTACACAAAGTCCTAGTCGACAACGACAGTCAGGCGGACATCATCTTCCTACACGCCTTCGACCGCATGGGTATAAGCCACAGCTTGCTGAAGCCTTCGGACAACCCTTTGTATGGTTTCGGCGGCAAGGGCACCTTTCTAGTTGGCAAGATAGAGTTGCCCCTCTCCTTCGGTGTAGCACCCAATGCCCGAAGTGAGCAAGTAACCTTCGACATTGTCGACATGGTTTATCCATACAACGCCATCATGGGCCGGGGCTCCATCAATAAGTTCGAAGCTGCCATCCACGGGTTGTACCTATGTATGAAGATACCAGGTCCGCTAGGTGCCATCACAATCTACGGCAACCAGCAGACGGCGCGCAACATAGAGCGGGACTTCGTGCCTGGTCAGAGGAACGTACACTGTCTCACGACCCAGTGCGAGGTCCCCGCGCCGGCCAGCCCAACCGATAAGCAGCACGACAAGGCACAATTGCAGAGCCAAGACGGGACCAAGACTGTCCCCCTCGATCAGGCCACGCCCAAGCAGACAGTCACTATTAGCGAAGACCTCACCTCACTTGAAGAAGAGAAACTTCTTTGCTGCCTGGCCAAGAATAAAGATGTCTTCGCCTGGTCCGCCCTTGATCTGGTCGGAGTCAGCCGATCCATAATTGAGCACAGCTTGGGAATTGACCCTTCGGTGCGACCCAAAAAGCAGAGGCTTCGCAAAATGTCCGACGAAAAGACAGAGGCCGCCAAGGCGGAGGTGCACCGTCTCCTGGAGGCTAAATTCATTGAGCCAGTGGCTTACCCCACGTGGCTCTCCAATGTCGTAATGGTGCAGAAAAAAAGCGGAAAATGGTGAATGTGCATAGACTTCACCAGTCTCAACAAGGCCTGCCCAAAGGACAATTTCCCGTTGCCGCGGATCGACAAAATAGTCGATAGCGCGGCCGGATGCGAGGTCATGTCTCTCCTCGACTGCTTCTCCGGCTATCACCAGATATACATGAAGGAGGAAGACAAGGCCAGCACCAGCTTTATAACACCCTTCGGCACTTATTGCTTCGTCAGAATGCCGGAGGGTCTCAAGAATGCCGGATCCACCTTCTCCAGACTCACCAAAACAGTACTCGAAGGACAGGTCGGCAGAAATATATTTACATACATGGATGACATCGTCGTCGCCAGCAAAAATAAGGAGGACCATCTCGCCGACCTGGCCGAGACATTCGCGAACATGCGAGATGCACGACTCCGCCTAAACCCGGAAAAGTGCGTCTTCGGTGTTCGCCAGGGCAAGATACTGGGCTACCTGGTGTCACACCGCGGCATCGAGGCCAACCCAACCAAGATCCAGGCCATCGTCGGCATGTCGCCCCCGCAGTCCGCCAGGGACGTCCAGCGCCTGACAGGCAGATTGGCCGCTCTCAACAGATTCATCTCCAGGTCCGCCGAGCGAAGTCTCCCCTTCCTCAAAACACTCCGTGGTGCGAAGGACTTCGCCTGGGGACCGGAGCAAGCAGCGTCCTTCGCCTCACTGAAACAGTACCTGTCGGAGCTGGCCATCCTCACAAGCCCCGACTCCTCGCTCCCCCTATTGCTCTATGTCGCGGCTTCGCCGCACGCGGTCAGCGCGGCACTGGTGCAGGAGCAGACAGTCGAGGGCGCAGTCAGACAGTGCCCTGTTTACTATGTCTCCGAAGTCCTGACACCGTCCAAATGCAACATGACAGAGCTGGAGAAGATCGCCTACGCAGTTGTTATGTCCTCGTGCAAGCTGCGCCATTACTTCGAAGCATTCAAGGTCCGAGTCACCTCAGACAGGGGGCTCGGCGAACTATTCAGAAACCCGGAGGCATCAGTAAGGATTGCCAAGTGGGCAGCCGAACTCTCCGGCTACCACATCAGCTTCGAGCCCAGGACAGCTATCAAGTCGCAAGTCCTGGCAGACTTCGTCGTCGACTGGACTGGGCCAGTAACACAGCCGGACCCGTCCACAGAGAAGGTCTGGACTATCCATTGCGACGGTGCATGGTGTCATGCGGGGGCAGGCGTCGCTGCAGTCGTCACCTCACCAGCCGGAGTCAAACACAGATATGCAGCACGCCTCAGCTTCGCTCTGGAATCCGACAAATGTACAAACAACATAGCAGAGTATGAAGCGGTTATCCTCGGCCTCCGCAAGCTAAGGGCCCTCGGAGTCACCACATGTATCATCAAAACAGACTCCAAGATAGTTGCTGGCCAGGTCGAGAAAGACTATGCAGCAAAAGACCCCGCGCTCATGCAATACCTCGCGGCTATCCGAAGTCTCGAGAGACAGTTCAAGGGATTCACCCTGCAGCATGTGGACAGGGCCAAGAACGAGGAGGCCGATGCATTAGCCAAGGCCGCCGCCAGGGGCGAGCCCCTGCCCTCCGACGTGTTCTTTCACACCATCGGCACGCCAGCCGTCCGGAGCCCCGAAGGGCTCCAAATAACTAATGATAGCGAGGGCCACCGTATAGTCAACCTAATCATGACCGAAGACTGGCGGGCACCAATAACCCTGTTCCTACAGGGGTACTATCATCTAACCGACGTCAGTGAGGCAAAGCGCCTCAGACATCGAAGCCGGGACTTCGCACTGATCGAGGGCCAATTATACAAGAAAGGGGTCAGTCAGCCAATGCTTAAATGCGTCACCGAAACCGAAGGCATGCAAATCCTGCGCGAGGTCCATAGTGGCACGTGCGGCTCGCACGCGGGGCCAAGGGCCCTGGCTGCAAAGGTGATCTGTCAAGGGTTTTACTGGCCTGCAATGATCTGCGCCGCAAATCGAGTCACAAGGTCCTGCGAAGCCTGCCAGAAGTTCTCTCCTCGGTCAGGCAACCCCTCGCAATATACAAAGTTGATTGCCCATACATGGCCTCTCCAGCGCTGGGGCCTGGACATCGTCGGGCCCCTGCCCACCGCTCAGGGGAACCTTAAGTTCGCCTTCGTAGCCGTCGAATACTTCACCAAATGGATTGAAGCAAGGGCTGTTTCCACAATCACATCAAAGACTGCCCAAAAATTCTTCTGGCAGAACATTGTTTGCCGCTTCGGAGTACCGTCCGAGCTGACAGTTGACAACGGCAAGCAGTTCGACAACCAGGATTTCAAGGATTTTTGTTTCTCCATCGGCACCAAGCTTGCCTTCGCTTCAGTCTATCATCCGCAGTCCAACGGGGTCGTGGAGCGTGCCAATGGGAAAATCTTCACAGCTGTCAAAAAGATGCTCCTCGATGAAAAAAAAGGCAGATGGACCGATTTATTGCCGGAGGCAGTCTGGGCGCTAAACACAACTGAGTGCAGGGCGACCGAGTTCACTCCTTTCCGCCTTTTATACGGATCGGAGGCAATGACCCCGCAAGAAATAAAGCATGGGTCCCCGCGTACAGTTCCGTCAGCCGTCCCCGACGTGGACGAGCCAACTTCAAAAGATCTCATTGACGGAGACCGGGTCTTCGCCCTACAGGCCCTAAACAAATACCAAGCCCAGACCAAAGCCTGGCGCGACCACGCAGTCATCCCAAGAGAGTTCAGCGAGGGGGACCTCGTACTCATCCGAACAGCTCGGACGGAGTCCAAGGGCAAGCTGGAGCCCAAGTGGGAGGGCCCCTTCATAGTCAAGTCAAAAGCTTCCCCCAGCGCTTACAGGCTCACAACGCCAAACGGCGAGGACCTGGAGCACTCCTGGAACATCGACAACCTTCAAAAATTTTTTATTTGACCCATTCAGGGCTGATCTCGCCCTTGTAATTCGCCGCAAACAATCTTGTACCGGCCCGCACTCTTTTCCTCCCGGGGGGTGAGGTTTTTAACGAGGCGGAGCCATGTAATATATGTGACAAAAAGCCCCCGCAAAAACATGTGTCGAAAAAAGACCGCGACAACGGTCTTCGGCATTCGACCAATTCGAAGTCACCGCGAGGCTAAGCGCTAGCCACTCTCGCGTGCGACAAATCCGCGCAGAAGTCGCCTAAGGGTGCAGCCGGACTAAGCACAACAAGTGCGAAAAAATCCAAAGTCTATCGCGAAGACTATCCGCGCCGAAGTCGCCTAAGGGTGCAGCCGGAATAAGCACAACAAGTGCGAAAAAATCCGAAGTCTATCGCGAAGACTATCCGCGCAGAAGTCGCCTAAGGGTGCAGCCGGAATAAGCACAACAAGTGCGAAAAAATCCGAAGTCTATCGCGAAGACTATCCGCGCAGAAGTCGCCTAAGGGTGCAGCCGGACTAAGCACAACAAGTGCGAAAAAATCCGAAGTCAATCACGAAGACTATCCGCGCAGAAGTCGCCTAAGGGTGCAGCCGGAATAAGCACAACAAGTGCGAAAAAATCCGATGTCCATCGCGAAGACTATCCGCGCAGAAGTCGCCTAAGGGTGCAGCCAGACTTAGAACAAAAACTGCGGAAAAAATCTGAAGTCTATCGCGAAGGCTATCCACGCAGAAGTCGCCCAAGGGCGCAGTCGAACTAGTACAACAAAAGCAGAAACGACAGCATCAAAACCATCAGCGCTAAGACCGACTATAATCACACCAGCACAGCATAGCCAACCATACCACACAAAGTACACAACGCCCTCGCAGGCACAGGCACGCGAGGGCACACAACTTCATCTTACAAGCCTTTACACATACACAAGCGAGGGCGCCACACTCTACATTGGCTCAACCTTAGGAATAATTCCCATCTCTCTATAATTAAATAACATTATCCTAAGCTCCTCACCCGCAAAAAGACTTCGCAGCTCCCCTTCCCCTGCACCCGCGGCGGCCGGCAAAGACAGCAGCTCCTGCCGACCAGCCCTACTCACGCGAAGCCGAGCCCCTTCCTCCGCACTAACCCTACGCTTTGCAACCGCCCTTCGTCGTCGGCGCCCGGTGCTAGGACCTGGCACGTCTGGCGCGTCCGCAGCGTGTGGCACAGCCTCCGCTGCAGCCACGTCCAAGGCCGCAAAATAATCCAAGTCCTCCTCCGACGACTCCTCAGTCCACTCAACCGAGCTCCCAGAGTCAGTAAAATCAAAAAACTCAGATACAGACCCACCATATTCATTTCCATCTTCCGCGGTCGAAGCCGCCAAAAACTCAGTAGTAGCGGTTGCGTGCGCAGGCCCAAAATCTTGAACCTGCGCAGCAACCAAAATTTAGTACAACATCCAAAAATTCCCCAACCCTAAACACCCACTACGCCACCTGCGAAGGCCCTGCCGCCGCGGGAGCCTCCGCCGCCGCCTCCGCCTCCACCGCCGCGGGATCTTCAGCGTTCGCCACAGCAGCTGCGGGGGCATCGGGCACGCCTTCGGCCACCTTTGGGGGCAGGTCTTCGCCGGCCGCAGCAGATGCGGGGGCGCCTGGTGCGTCTTCCGCAGTCTCCGAGGTCGGTCCCAGGGCGACTCCAGTCGCGGCCTCCGCAGGGGTCGTCTCCGGGTCAGGCAACGCGCTGTTCAGTGCCCCGAAGTCGTCCACCCGCTCGCCGCGCTCCGCCTAAGACAAAACGCACAAAAATTCAGCAAACACACGAACAGACCGCATCCAGCAAACGCTGAACAAACGACAACGTTACCTGAGCCCTCGCAGCCTCGGCCCGCGCCCTGACCACCTCACGACCATACGAACCCCACATCCGGTCATAGAGGGCCCCGGCGGATTCCTTCACCACGGGGTCTTCAACCTCAAAGATATCTCGCCCAAAATCCTCATCTGCCTGGTCGAGGGCCTCAAAGTGCCGGCACCCTTCGCGAGAGAGTGCGTTCATCGCCGCCTCGCAGGTGACCAGGGAGGCGAACGACATTAACCCCTCCAAGACAGTGGGGAGCTCCTGCAGCTCCTCCTGCACCCATTCCAGACAGCGAAGCCCGGGCTCGCGCTCCGGCACCTCGAAGTCACCAGTCCGCGCACCCAGCTCGCGATATGTAGCCATCAGCTGTGTGCGCGTCCGTTCGGCCTCCGCTCGCATCGCGGCCTCGGCCCCCTTCGCGCGGCTCTCCAGGGCAGTAAGCCGCTGCTGCAGCTGGCCGGCGAGCTCTTTGGCAATATTGCCTTCCGCCCGCGCCAGCTTGGCCTCCGCCTGCGCAGCCTGCTCTTTGGCGATGGCTTCGTTGGCCTCCCTCCTCTCCCCCGCCAGCTGGCGCCGGAGGTCGGCCTTCTCCTTCTCCAGGGCGGCCACCTTGTCCGCCAGTTTACGGCACTTGCTGTCGGAGGCCGACTTCTCACGGACAGCGTCAGCATGTTGCGTCCGAAGTCTCTCGACTTCGGCAGACAAAGCTGCCGTAAGGGCCCCCAACGCAGTACGGCTGGTGAAGTCAGCCACCTGCAGAGCACACGTAAGGCCGTTGCCGTAAAAAAAAGAGAGAGAGAGAGAGAAGGGGGATGGAGAGGGCACAGCTCGGCGGACCTGACTCAGCGCCTCCGTCGCCTGACTCAGCGCCTCCGTCACTCCCTTCAGCCGGCGGGTCGCCACGCCCGCCTCGTCCCTGACCAGCGCGAGGGCCGACACCTCGCCTCCGACGCCAAGGGTCTCACCCCTTGCCTTCGGCGCTAGCGCAGCTGTCACGATCGCCGCGCCAGGCGCAGCAAGAGCAAGCTGGCCCTCGTCCGACCCTGCAGCGCGTCAACAAATTAAATATATATATATATATATATATATAGACTTACCCCCAAGATAATCATCCACATTAATCTCGGTGCCGAAGTCGGCAACGCGTTTGCCCGGCAGTGGCAACGTCCGAGCCGCCTTCGCAGCCTCCGCCACTCCGCTGGCCGGCGGCACCACCTTCGTCAGTTTGGAGCCTCCGGCGCCTTGCTAGGTGCAGAGGCGCCCGCCTTCGCCGGCAGCGGCGGTTTGCCTCCGCCGGAGGCCGCAGCCTTCGCCGTTCCCCGCTGCCTTTTCGGCCGGGCTTCGTGAACCCTGACAGTCGCCTGGCGTTTTTGCGCCGCCCCTTGGCGATCCTTGTCCATCACTGCCCACACAACAGCACCGATATTTTGCCCATAAGGAAAAACTCTCCACCGATGAACCATACGAGATGTAAAACAGTCCTCCTCAGCCGCGCAGGGGATAGGAACATCTCTAGGCCAACAACCCCCGGTAACCCTCAGCATCCGAGCCGAAGACTCCGGGAGCTCGGGCGAAGACATCCTTTCCCCCGGGGCCGCACACGTTCTCATTAACTCTCTAGCAAAACTATCAGACACCCCAAGTCCTCCCATCGCAGTACCTAATTTTCTCTTTTTCGAGGAGGCGGCGGCCGCCAGCGCAGGGTCGCCTCCAGTCTCCACCGCCGGTTTCTTCCCACGGCGGTCCGCTTCGTCTTGACCAGGGTAGCCGTCGTACGGCAATTGATTTAATTCGAAGACCCTGTTCAAACGTTCATTTGACCCGCGGATATCAAAGCTGCGCTGGCCTTCCGTCCTCGGCACGTAACGCCCGACGAGCCGCACCGCCAAGTCCTCCGCATCACGCACAAAGGCGGCCGGGTCACGGTTTCGCAAATTCAGTGCGAAGGCAGGACTTCGCACCACCCTTCCTCCGTGAAAAGGCATCTGGCGAGGGCACACTTCGCCCAGCGCCCAGCCGTGCGCCAAGGGCCAGACCCCGTACGCCACGAACTCTTCAACTAAATCACGACCACTGCTCTGACCGGCGGCGCACCGAAGGGCCCCTTCGTCTGCATCCTCTTCTGCCACTTCAAAAGACGGATACGCAGAGTAATAGTGAGAGCACATCTCAGACACGGGGAGTCCTTCATGGCCTTCGACAGTAGCCTCAGCAACGTAAAACCAAAATTCATTCCAATTGCCCCACTTGTTGCGGGCGCACGGAACCAACTCCACTACTGGCATTGTGGTCTTGCCGGTCTTCGGCGTGAATGTGCATGACCCGAACTGGGCAACCCCGTCCTCAACCATCCTTTTCTGCCAATGCAAACAATAATTCTTCGCAAAAACTTCAACTGACGGCTGTCCGCCGTACGAAGTCGTCGCCCAGACATACTTCGCCAGCGCCACCATGGCGTTCGGTGTCAGCTGATGTATTTGAACGTTGAATCTACGCAGGACTTCGCCAACAAACCGGTGCGCAGGCAAGCGGAGTCCGGCGACGAAGAACGCCTCGAAAACAACCAACTCGCCCTCCGGCTCGGGGACTTCCTCCGTCCCCGGAGCACGAGCGACTCCGCCGCCAAAGTAGCCCAACCGCTGCATATCTTCAACACGGGCTGACGTCATCCGTGACACACCAAAATCAACAGAGTCGCCAGCGCGCAACTCCTCCACCATCACGCTACTCAACGTCTCCTCAGACGAGGCGTCGGCGGAAGAAGAAGAGGATGGCATTGCTACGTACCGTCGGCGGCGGCGGGCGGTCTGCTTCACTCGAGCCAGAACGCCGGCGAGCAAAAGGAGCAGCGGAGGAAGAGGAGCAGCAAGACGGCGGGCGGCTAGGGTTTTTACGGAGCGCGGAAGGCAAAGTTCAAACAGCGCCGACCCCCGCCCCCTTTTATAGGCAGGGCGCGGCTCTTCGGGAAACCCGCAATCCGACAGGCCGCGACGCTTCGGGAAACCCGCAATCCAACAGTACGCCGTCCATCAACGGTCACATCAAAAACCCCCGCGGAACCACTTCGAGCGAGGGCAGCGTCTCCGCCATCTAGCGACGTCTTCGGCACCAGGTGACTTTGTCGAACTGGTCCCTCGGAGGGCAAATGTTGGGGCGAAGGCAACGACGCCACCCTTCGCTCGAGGCCTCCGCCGCAGTGGATGGTCTGACAGAGACAAAGCGGGCAGGGACACCCTTCGCTCCATTCGGCACTTTGACGAAGGCCTGCGGCGAAGTCTTCCCGCGGCGCGGCCTCGTTCAGTCCCAAGGCCCACGTGTGATCAGGCCCATTGTAACGGGCCCCGCGTGGCCGCCTCTGTATTACGGGCCTAACTTGTAAAGGCATACTTGTAATTACAGCTTGTAACCCTGCTTTATGGGAATATTCTGGGGATAAACTAGGTGTCTGAGGGCACATGCGTCCTTAACACAAGGCGTTGGGCACTCAGATACCTATAAATACCCCCGCACAGTGCCCGTGAGAGGCTAGATTAACAGAGCTATTGCCCCCGAGCACGTAACCCTGTTTGTCACCACCGTTCACCCTTGTTGGCCTCCTTGCTGCAGAGAGCAAGTTCCAACATCAGCCTCACCCTGGCGGGTGGCACAGCAGTTGGAGCAGGGCAGGCGACGCTATTTTCCTGTCAGGTCAGTCAGTGGAGGGGCGAAATGACTGCGGTCACTTCGGCCCTATCGACTGAGGAACGCGCGTCAGGATAAGGTGTCAGGTGATCCTTGCATTGAATGCTCCTGCGATATGGTTGGATGGCGTGGCAATCTGGCCAAGGTTCCTTCACTGCGAAGCCTGCCCGAGCTGGGCTTCGGACGAGCCGAAGGTGCGCCCGTTGCTTGATGAGGCCCTCGGGCGAGGCGTGAATCTACCTGGGTCTACTGTTCCTGCCCGAGGCTGGGCTCAGGCGAGGCAAGATCGTGTCCCTTGAGTGGATGGAGCTTTGACCTATATTGCGCCCATGAGGCCTTTGCAACTTGTGCTGATGGTGGTTACCAGCCGAGTTTAGGAGTCTTGGGGGTACCCCTAATTATGGTCCCCGACACTTGGTCCTTGCCATCTCCCGCCGGGGACCCGGCTTTATGGAAGTAGCGCTGGAGCATTACGCATTCCTCAAGGGTGTGCTTGACGGGACCCTGGTGATAGGGGCACGACTCCTTGAGCATCTTGTCGAACAGGTTGGCCCCTCCAGGAGGCTTCCGAGGGTTCCTGTGCTCGGCAGCAGCGACAAGATCTGTGTCAGTGGCGTCGTGCTTCGCTTGCGACTTCTTCTTCGCCTTCTTCTTCGTGCCCTGCTGGGCGGACGCCTCGGGGACGTCTTCCTGCTGCCGTCCCTGAGGCTGCTTGTCCTTCCGGAAGATGGCTTCGACCGCCTCCTGACCAGAGGCAAACTTGGTGGCGATGTCCATCAATTCGCTCGCCTTGGTGGGAGTCTTGCGTCCCAGCTTGCTCACCAGGTCCCGGCAAGTGGTGCCGGCGAGGAACGCCCCGATGACATCCGAGTCGGTGATGTTAGGCAACTCGGTGTGCTGCTTTGAAAACCGCCGGATGTACTCTCGTAGGGGTTCCCCTGGCTGCTGGCGGCAGCTTCGGAGATCCCAGGAGTTCCCAGGGCGTACGTACGTACCTTGGAAGTTTCCAGCGAAGGCCTTGACCAGGTCGTCCCAGTTGGAGATCTGCGCAGGAGGCAGATGCTCCAGCCAGGCTCGGGCGGCGTCGAAGAGGAACAGGGGGAGGTTGCGGATGATGAGGTTGTCGTCGTCCGTTCCTCCCAGCTGGCATGCCAGCCGGTAGTCCGCAAGGCACAACTCTGGCTTTGTTTCCCCCGAGTACTTGGTGATGGTAGTCGGGGCCCAGAACCGGGCTGGGAACGGTGCCCGTCGTATGGCTCGGTTGAAGGCTCGCGGACCTGGTGGTTCGGGCGAGGGACTTCGATCCTCCTCACTGTCGTAGTGTCCTCCACGCCTGGGGTGGTAGCCTCAGCGCACCTTTTCGTTGAGGCGAGCTCGACGGTCGCGACGGTGGTGCTCGTCGCCGAGGCGATCCGGGGCTGCAGGCGTCTCGTCCCGCGTGCGCCTGGTGCGGACCGAGGCCTCTCACATGAGTCGGGAAGTCGTTGTGTGATGCTCCGAGTGGCACCCTTGCCTTCAGGAGGCGGAGCTTTCGGCCCGTCGGACCGCGACATCCTCTAGGAGATTCTTGAGTTCTCCCTGGATACGCCACCCCTCGGTGGTGGATGGCTCCGGCATTGCTCGGAGTAGCATTGCTGCTGCAGCTAGATTCTGGCCGACCCCGCTGGAGACCGGGGGCAGCCTTGCCCTGGCGTCGTCAACGATACGGCGTTGGACGTCCCGGGCCCGATGACGCGCTTCTCCGGCGAGTGCTCGGCCTGCCCACTCCTGCTCGACGTTTTGCCGGAGCTGCACAAGTTGCCCTGCTTCCTCGTCGAGCTTGGCCTGCATCTCGCGGATTTGCTCGAGTTGTGTGTCCTGACCCCCTGCAGGGACTGGGACCACAGCTAGCTCCCACGGGATGTCAACGCGAGAAGCAAGCCTAGGGGGATAGTCATCCTCCGGCATACCGAGGTGGTTGCCTTCGTCGTGACCCCCCAGATCGACGTGGAAACATTCGCGACTTGGGCCACAACCCTCGTCGTCAAGGCTGTGGCCATCGTCAGAGCAACCGGAGAGGCAGTAGTCACATGCGGTCATGAAGTCTCGCATGGCACTGGGATCACGGAGCCCGGAGAAATCCCAACCGGAGTCATGGTCGTCTTCTTCCTCGGAACCCGGGGGCCCATAGGTTGAGACGGCCGTCAGTCGGTCCCAAGATGACCGCATAGGATACCCTGGAAGGTCAGGGTATGCCCTAGCGAAAGCGCTCACCGAAGCGGGGTCGCTTGGTGGATCGAAGCTGAATTTAAAAGGGATAGGGTGGAAAACAGACGGTACCTCTTGATCGATGGACGATGGTGAAGTCCCGTCGGGGGCGGAATTCACCGTCATCTCAGGTACGAGGCTAACGCCCAGCAAGTCCTTCGTGAGAGTGCTGGCGTCATCAGTCCGCTTGGGGTTGGCACGTCGCGGGGAAACGGCATCCGTCGTTGTCTCAGGTGCGAGGACAACACTCGACATGTCCCCCGCTGGGGTGCCGACATCGTCGACTCGCTCTGGACCGACAGCCGACGAGGTGCCGCCTCCTGCCTGGCCACGGTTGCCCCGTCTCCTCCTCCTGCGGCGAGGAGGGTGGCGGGACAAACCCGGATGCTGCTCTTCCGCCACGGGGGGAAGACGTCGTCGAGTTCGTCGTCGCCGGGCGAGTTGACAACCGTCGTTGTTGTCGTGCCGCAAGTGGAGGAGTACCATGTCGTAGCTGCCGTCGAGGGACATGAACTCGAGACTCCCGAAGCGGAGCACCGTCCCGGGCTGAAGAGGTTGATGAAGACTACCCATCTGGAACTCAACGGGAAAGTATTCGTTAACACGCAGCAGGCCCCTACCTGGCGCACCAACTGTCGGCGTTTCGGACCCGGGGGACCCTCAACCGAGCCGACCAGTGAATATATCGCTGCGTGCCCCTGCCCAGATGGGTTGGCGCAAGATGGAACACAAGGGGGGGAATGCGGCTTGTATTATCTCGCACCGGGGATGCTCGTAGTATGGGTTACAAGCGTCGCGAGAGAGAGAGAGCTTGTTCGTTTGCTCGTCCCCGCGCGACCCCTCCTGCAGGAAGGCCCTGGACCTCCCTTTTATAGATGCAAGGAGAGGGTCTAGATGTACAATGGGGGTGTAGCTATGCGCTAACGTGTCTGGCAGAGAAGTTCCTAAGCCCTGTGTACATGCCAACGTGGCTGTCGGAGAGGTGCTTGAGCCCTGTGTACGCGATAACGTGGTCGTCGAAGAAGTGCCTGAGCCCTGTAGAAGCACAGCTCGCGGTGCGGCTGGGATCCTGCTGACGTCTCCTTGCTTCCGTAGGGGGCTGAGAACCACCGACGTCATGGGCGCACACGGGGAACCATCATTACCTGTTACCGGAGCGAGCCAGATGGGACGCCGGTCTTATTCCCTCGTAGCCTGAGCTAGCTAGGGGTAGGGTAATGATGTATCCCCTGTGACGCGGTCGGTCCGAGCCCAAGGTCGGGCGAGGCGGAGACTTCTCCTGAGGCCGAGGCCGGGGTCGGGTGAGGACACGATTCCTCCCGAGGCCGAGGCTGAGGCCGAGTCCTGGGGTCGGGCGAGGCGGAGACCTCCTCCCGAGGCCGAGGCCTAAGGTCGGGCGAGGCGGAGCTTCCTGTTGCGCCCGAGGCTGAACTTGGCTGTTGTCAGTGTTACCCCGGTGGGTGGCACAACAGTCGGAGTGGGGCGAGCGGCGCTGTTTTCCTGTCAGGTCGGTCAGTGAAAGGGCGAAGTGACTGCGGTCACTTCGACCTTGCTGACTGAGGCGCGCGTGTCAGGATAAGGTGTCAGGCGATCCCCGCATTAAATGTGCATGCGATACGGTCGGTTGGTGAGGCGATTTGGCCAAGGTTGCTTCACAACGAAGCCTGCCCGAGCTGGGCTTCGGGCGAGTCGAGGGTGCGCCCACCGCCTGAGAAGGCCCTCGGGCGAGGCGTGAATTCGTCCGGGACTACTGTTTCCGCTCGAGGCCGGGCTCGGGCGAGGCGAGATTGCGTCCCTTGGTAGACGAGGCCTTGACCTGAATCGCGCCCATCAGTCTTTGCGGTTTGTGCTGAGAGTGGTTACCAGCCGTGTTTAAGAGTGTTGAGGGTACCCCTAATTACAGTACCCGACATTTTTGTAACTAGGCTAGATTCTCTTCATGCACACTAGCTATTGCCCAGCAGGCTACGAGAATCTACGGACATGTTTGGAACAGTTCCGTTTTATAAAAAGATTTTTTTATAATATGTATTATCACCAGAATCTAGACATTATAGAATTTATGTAAGAAGGAAGATAAAAGGGCCTCCACGATTTAAGATCTAGGAAATGATAGATTCCTTCCATCGCGATATAGATTCATAGAAGCAATTCTGGCGTATAAGCAAACCGTTAGAAACTCAAAATTTAGCCATAAGGCGAAACAAACACTCCTGCTTCTATTTGGTCATGTGGAAGCAGTCCCAAAAGGCCTTTTGTGGCCATCAAGCGGTTTTAAATATCCATCGCTCCTCTCCCCTTCACCACTTCCCCCCTCATCTCTCTCCGTTCATTCCCTCTCTCATGCGTGCTTGGGTTGGGTTGGGTTTGGGTATAGACAGTTCTTGCAGTCCACACCACCTCAAGTGAGGGGGTGACCCCCCACCCTCCTCCCTAGCGCTCCTCACCGCCATGCTGCCAAGAAGGCAGAGCATCTTCCACCTCGGGGAGGAGGGTGGCGCCGCCGCCGTGCACCACCGCGTCAGCGTCGTCGGCGCGGCCTCGTCGTCCATGGCCATGGGCGGCGGCGGCGGCCGGCGTGCTCGCGAGCGTGAGCGCCTCGTCGTGGGGCTCCAGATCCTGGTGCACCACCACGGCCGGCACGGGCACGGACACGCGCACGCGGCGAACGTAGTCCTGAAGCAGATGGTGAGGCCGCGCGCCGCCGCTGGCTCGCGCCACGGCCACGGCAGCCACGCCTTCTCGTGCAGTTTCCTCAAGGCCTGCTACCTCTGCAAGCGGGAGCTTAGCCCTGACAAGGACGTCTATATGTATAGGTATATATATATATATGTTGATCAAGATTCAAGGAGAGCTCGCTCGTCGGATCGGAAAGATTGATCCTTGTGCATGTGTGTATATATGTGTCTGTGCGTGCAGAGGTGACCAGGGGTTCTGCAGCGAGGAGTGCCGGTGGCAGCAGATCCTGGTGGACGAGGCGCGCGAGCGCGAGGCGGCGGCGGTGATGAGCAACAAGGAGCTGCAGCGGCGAGCGCAGGCCCGCCACCACAGCCCCCACCGCACGCCCATGCCCATCCGTGGCAGGCCGCCGAGGAAGACACTTGCCGTAGCCTAGCTAGCAGGTCCTCTGTCTGCTGAGGAGGACAAAGGAATCAATCATGGCGCATGACGAGGAGCACTGGTACTACTAGCTAGTACGGGTCTACTGGACTGCGTGGGTAAAAAAAAATTAATCATCTCTTCTAATCACCGAGTGGACTGCTAGAGACCAGACGACTTGCTTGTGTTGTCATCATCAACCAATAATCAATCAAGCTGCAAGTATATATTATATACCAGAATGGCATTTCTTGTGCGTGTCACTCAGATTCGTTAGGTTTGAGTTGTGTCCAACGTTGCCGCGCACGTGACCGGCCGGGATTGATTCTGGTCACTTGTTGCTAAAGACGATGCCTGTTTTTTAATTCCATCGATACCTATATAGCGAGCAAAAGGAATTTAGGAACCGGAACAGGACAATAATTGCCATATGGCATCTCCAACTTTTTGCCTGGAGGCTCCAACGCGTGTGTGGAATGGAATCTCTCTTGCATTCCACGTACGTGTTTCACGAACTAAAGAAAAAAGGTTCGGAATTGGAACCGGCCCACATACCCTGATTCTGTTTGCGAACCAAATATCAGGATGGGCAGATTTCAAACCAGTGTGTGTGTATATATATATATATATATATATATATATATATATATATATATATATATATATATATATATATATATATATATATATATATATATATATATATATATATATATATATATATATATATATATATATATATATATATATATATATATATATATATATATATATATATATATATATAGTATATTAGGAGCTCTGTGCTTCCAATAACTAAAGGAAGCCCAGACCAGACAGTGTAATCCGGTCGAGCCGAACCAGGTCCAGACGTCTATAAAAGAAAATACGTAGTGCTAGGGATCAGTTTTTCACGCTCCATCTCGATTCATTAGCGACGGCGGTTGCCCGATAGTGCGCGCGGCGGTGGCCGCGGCTCCCCGACCTCGACATACGGTGGCGGCGGTTCCCAGACCGGTGGTGGCGGCCCCCGATCCAGAGGGCGAGCGGCGGCAGCGCCCTTGTGCGGTGGCGGCAGTTCCCAGGCCGTTGGCCGCAACTCCATTACCTCGACGCGCGGTGGCGGAGGTTCCTCGATCCACAGCGGGGCCCTTGTGCGGGCAAGCGGCGGCGTCCCCGAAGCTCCGAGGAGGCGGCACTTCCAAGGCCGGCGAGCAAGCGACGCCCGTCGACGTACGAGTAGCGACGGCGACGCATGAGGCGCGATGTTCGAGCGAGCGACGTCACGGAAGGCGCGAGATGCGCGCAGCGATGATCACGCGTGACATCCTCCGATCCGGCGCAGTTTTCTTTTCGATTATTGTGTTTTATGCCTACCACATGTACTATTTACGCTAAAAACTGTACGATTTTATGCTTGAACACGGAGTTCGTATATCAGTTTACTGCATGCACATTGAAAAGATAATTCCTTAATTTATGTTGTTCGTAATTTGCGCGCATGCAATGGAAACTCTCACGATTTTTGCCATAATTTTTGGATCTGTATAAAAATAAAAACCGCATGCATGCGGCTGCCATGTTTTTAGGATCTGTCATAAAAATAGGATCGTAATAACAACCTACTAGAGCCATCAACCTCTCATTGACTCGGTATTTACGCTTATAATTGAGGGATTTTATGCTCAAAACTTAAGGTTTTTACGCTTCACCCGGATATGCGTCCACCAGTGAACAACATGCCAGTTTTTTTACGCAGTGTAAGGAATTGCATAAATACCTACACTGTGTCGTATAATTTGTTTCAATATACATCATAAACTAGTTCTAATACGTTTAGCTGCATGACTGTTGGAGGGATCCTATATTTATGAAGGAAATAAAACATTAAATGCGATTTTTTGTTTCTATGCATACAATTCATTTCCTTTTATTGCATATTCTTTTCATCATAAATTTGTGTGCATGCAGCTGGTAACAGATTTTTACGCAGTATACTCAATTGCATAATTATCTACACAGTGTAGCATATTTAGTATCACTATATATCATAAAATAATAATTACGAGTCTAGCTGCATTGTTGTTTTAGCAATCCTAAATTTATGGAGAAAATAAAGTATTTAAAATAGAAACCGTCACACATATCTTTCCTAAATTTACGCGCATGCAAGGGAACGTGTTTGACTCATGCATGCATTTTGCCATAATTTTTGGATCTGTATAACCGCATGCATGCGGCTGCCATGTTTTTCGGATCTGCCATAAAAATAGGATCGTGATAACAACCTACTAGAGCTATCAACCTCTCACATTGGCTCGGTATATACGCTTATAATTGATGGATTTTATGCTCAAAACTTAAGGTTATTACGCTCCAATCCGGAGGTGCGTCCATCAGTAAACAACATGCCAGATTTTTTACGCAGTGTAACGAATTGCATAAATACCTACACCATGTAGTATAATTTTGTCGGCGTTTCGAGACAGGGGGGTCCCTAAGCCGACGAGTGAGTGTGCTGCGTGCCCCAGCCCAGATGGGTCGAGCGCGTGGGCGAGCGCGAAGGGGGGAGAGGCGAGGCGGCCGGAGCCGAGCGTGAGAGAGGTGGAAGTCCCGCGGCCTTCGTGTTCGTCCCGCGCCCAGGTCAGGTGCGCTTGCAGTAGGGGGGTTACAAGCGTCCACGCGGGTGAGGGAAGCGAGCGGCCCCAAGAGAGCGCCTGTCCCGCCCTCGGTCCCGCGCGGCCAACCTCCTCTGAGAAGGCCCTGGTCCTTCCTTTTATAGTCGTAAGGAGAGGACCCAGGTGTACAATGGGGATGTAGCAGAGTGCTACGTGTCTAGCGGAGGGAGAGCTAGCGCCCTAGGTACATGCCAATGTGGTAGCCGGAGAGATCTGGGCACCCTGCTGGCGTGATGTCGTGGCTGTTGGAGGTGCGGCGGAGCCTGATGGAGGGACAGCTGTTGGAGCGGTCGAGTCCCTGCTGACGTTGTCCTGCTTCCGTAAGAGAGCTAGGGGCCGCCGTCGTCATAGAGCTTGTGGAGCGCCATCATTGCCTCTCTGGCGGAGCTGGCCGGATGAGACGTCGGTCTTGTTCTCCGTGACCCGAGTCGATTCGGGGTGGGATGATGATGGCGCCTCCTGTTGACGTGGCGGTCTGTGCCCTAGGCAGGGCGACGTGGGGTTTCCTCCGAAGCCGAGGTTGAGTCTGCCTTCTGTTGCCGTGGCCGAGCCCGAGCCAAGGGGTCGGTCGAGGCGGAAGTCGTTCGGCCGAGGCCAGGGCGGAGTCCGAGCCCTGGGGTCGGGCGAGGCGGAGTTTCGTCGTCTTTCGGGTCTTAGCCCGAGTCCGAGCCCTGGGGTCGGGCGGAGCGGAGTTCGCCGTCTTCCGGGTCTTAGCCCGAGTCCGAGCCCTGGGGTCGGGCGGAGCGGAGTTCGCCGTCTTCCGGGTCTTAGCCCGAGTCCGAGCCCTGGGGTCGGGCGGAGCGGAGTTCGCCGTCTTCCGGGTCTTAGCCCGAGTCCGAGCCCTGGGGTCGGGCGGAGCGGAGTTCGCCGTCTTCCGGGTCTTAGCCCGAGTCCGAGCCCTGGGGTCGGGCGGAGCGGAGTTCGCCGTCTTCCGGGTCTTAGCCCGAGTCCGAGCCCTGGGGTCGGGCGGAGCGGAGTTCGCCGTGGCGCCTTTGGCGAGGCCTGACTGCCTGTCAGACTTACTCTGTCGAGTGGCGCTGCAGTCGGAGTGGCGCAGGCGGCGCTGTCCTTCTGTCAGACTGGCCAGTGGAGCGGTGGAGTGACGGTGGTCACCTCGGCTCTGCCGGAGGCGCGTGTCAGGATAGAGGTGTCAGGCCTCCTGTGCGTTAAATGCCCCTGCAATTTGGTCAGTCGGTGTGGTGATTTAGTCAAGGTTGCTTCTGAGCGAAGCCAAGGCCTTGGGTGAGCCGGTGATGTGTCCGCCATAAAAAGGGGGCCTCGGGCGAGACGGAAGTCTCTCGAGGTCGGCTGCCTTCGGCCGAGGCTAGGCTCGGGTGAAGCGTGATCGAGTCACTCGTGTGGACTGATCCCTGACTTAATCGTGCCCATCAGGCCTTTGCAGCTTTATGCTGATGGGGGTTACCAGCTGAGAATTAGGCGTCTTGAGGGTACCCCTAATTATGGTCCCCGACAGTAGCCCCCGAGCCTCGAAGGGAGTGTTAGCACTCGCTTGGAGGCTTTTGTCGCACTTTTTCGCAAGGGGACCAGCCTTTCTCGGTTGCATTTCGTTCCGGTGGGTGCGCGCGAGCGCACCCGCCGGGTGTAGCCCCCGAGGCCTCGGAGGAGTGGTTACACTCCTTCGAGGTCTTAATACTTCGGCTGGTCTGGTCGTTCCCTCATGCGAACTGGCCGTAGCCCGGGTGCACGGTCGGGGCCCAAGCTCTCGGGCTGGTATGTTGACGCCGTCAACGATTTGGCCGGAGCCGGTTTTTGCGAGAGCAGCCCCCGAGCCTCTGCTCAGGGCGAGAGGACGATCAGGGACAGACTCGGCTTTTTACATACGCCCCTACGTCGCCTTTCCGCAAGGAGGAGGGGGGGAGTGCGCCATGTTACCCTCGATGGGCACCGAACATGGTGTCTCCGGTGAGCTGCAAGCGGGTAATCCGAGTGGACGTCCGTGCCCCGTTCGTTGGGGGTCGGCTAGGGGCCCAGAGGCACGCCCAAAAGTACCTGCGGGTGATTTGCCGGACCCGGTCCCCTGGCGACGGGGTCCGAGGGCTCGATGCCTCCCTCCGATGGGATTCCGTTACAAGATCGTTCCCACTGGTCTCGGAAATGTCCTAGGGTACCTCGGGAGCGCAGCCCGAGCCTCGGTTATGTATCGAACGTACCCCTGGTCATCCCTCGCTCGGTGTCTGAGGCGACTGTGAACCCTTCGGGGGCCAGCCTTCGAACCCCTGATCAGTAATGGGCGCGGAGCCCGAGTAGCCTGAGGCGGCCATGAAGCCCTTCGGGGGGCCGGCCTTCGAACCCCTGACCAGTAGTGGGTGTCGGGCCCACGCGATCTGAGGCGACTGTTGAACCCTCGGGGGGCCAGCCTTCGAACCCCTGATCAGTAATGGGGGGCTCGGAGCCCGGTTCCTTCGCGGAGAAGGATCCCTTTCGGGGTATCCCCCTTTCCCGGTCCCTGTTGCAAGAGATAGAGAAAGAGGAAAACGGAAAAGGATACGAAATCGGACGACGTGGCGTACCTTTTCTGACGCGGTTATTACGGCGAAGGTGAAGCGTCGCGCGCTCCTCCTGCCAGAAGCGACGCGTGTCTTGCCGCGGAGTTAATGCGACGGGGCGAGTGGTTGGCGGGGCGGCCGTTGCGCGCGTGCGATCCGTTCGAGGAACGGGTCACGGGTGCACCGTCTTCACGCCGTGAGAGGAGGCTCCCTTGCTGTCTCAGGATGGGACGTGAGCCTGGCTGACGACGTGACTGCTGTGCCCGCCCGCCTGCCACCGCTATTACTGCCGGCCCACTTTCGGTCGCTTTCACCGACGCGCCAGTCTGGCGCTGTTGGGTCGCCTCGAGTCGTGGCATAGGCTTCACAACCGAAGGGGCGCGATGGTGGCACAAGTGGCGGTGCGGTTGCTTGCATGCAGCAACTGGCGCGCCGGTTGCTCGACGCGTGGGCCTGGGTTCCAGGCTGGCGTGTCAGGAGTCGGAGAAGCGCGTCCATCTGGCGCGGTCGCATGCCGCCTGCATGGCTGCCCGCCCCTTCTGCCCGTTGGTCTGGGCGAAAATGGGGGGTCGCCTGTAACCGCTGGACGGTCGTGCGCACCATGCGCGGCGGTTTGGCTTCTTCTGCCCTGAGCCGGCTTGCATGACATGCGGGACCCAGCCCCCGAGTCGCAGGGGAGGGCCTTGGAGCGTGTTGGAGAAGACTCGGTCCGCGGCGCTTGGGGGCGCACGTAGGGGGAGTTGCCTTTAAAAGGAGGGAGGCTCCCTTCGTAAGGCAACCATGTCTTCTTCCTCCCTTAAGCGTCGGGTCTTCCCGTCTTCCAAGCCCCCGGATGGGGGGTTTCCGCCGCCTTTCCGCCTCCTCGTTGGAGGAACGCAACTCCATGGGAGCTGGTACCTCTCAGCCATCGTTCGGCTTCAAGGATTTTCATCAGGCAGCCTGGTTGCTCCCTCCCGCCGGTGGCCACCCAAGACGGTGGCCTCCAGCTCCTGGATGGGGGGAGACAGACCAGGCTGCGGTCCCGCCCTCAGCGTCGGGTGCGTTCGTCATCCTCGCTGGGGCGGGGGCCGAGGCGAGCCGGGGCTCTACCTCGCATGCGGGTCGGCGAACCACCTCCTCTTCCAGCTTCTGGTGGTGGCAATCGTCCTCCCGCGCTGCGACGGAGTTGTCCTCCAGTCATGCCGGGGAAGGCGAACTGTTGCTGTCCAGCTAGGATGCAACATTCCGTCTTCCCCCTCGCATTCGGGGCGAGGACGGCAGCGAGGATCTACCGGAGCGCTTGGGGGCGGCCCGCTCTTTGGCTTTGATGGCTTGTTCGCATCCCTTGAGTGGGACCGCGAACAAGAGCCTTCCGTTTGTAATGGCACTTCGAATGCCAGTGAGTTCGTTCATTGTGGCTGTCGAGGCCTGAACGTGTATGTAATTTTGGCACGGAGCCGTGTTTTTTTCCTCATTTTCGAGCACTAGGTCTCGCCTGTTTGATTATCTGAACCGCTTTACCAAGCATGAGTTGCCCCGTGCCAAAGTGACGGGTGAGGTATCCGTATCCCGGAGGCGTAGGAATCCCTCGGCCCGCTCGGCCTTGTTGCCTGGGGTTCCTCTAGCTTAGTTGAAGAGACCCCTCGGCCGCCCTTCGGTGGACCGAGGCCGGGGGTT
The DNA here is from genome assembly GCF_902167145.1 of Zea mays. Classification (NCBI taxonomy): domain Eukaryota; kingdom Viridiplantae; phylum Streptophyta; class Magnoliopsida; order Poales; family Poaceae; genus Zea; species Zea mays. Next base: position 214,395,967 of record NC_050096.1, on the reverse strand, counting down.
GCGATATCAGTATGAACAGAGACGGAGTTGGCTCGAGAATGGGGAACCTGGTTGGCCGGAGCCTAGCCGTGTCGTCCGTCAGCGGGGCCGACGCTAAAGTCGATCAGTCGAGGCCTCGGGTCGGGCTGGCGCCCTTGGGAGCCAGTTGACCGAGGCCCCAGGGGTAACCGGTTGAGCCGCCTGCTCGGGCCGGATTCCCGGAGGAGCCCCTGGACCGCGGCGCCGCCCGAGGCTGGGTCGGGCTTTGCTGAAGACGTCGTCGATGCCGAGGGTGCTACAGCTCCCTTCGTCGTGAAGACCCGAGCCTGCAGGATCCGATCATCTTGTAGCGTGTGCTTCCTGCGGCCGCCGAGGCCAGAAGAAAACACCCTCGCTGCACTTGCGAAGCTGCGCCTTTTTTCCTCCTGTTTCGAGCATCTGGACTTCGTCGGTAACAGGGATGTTTGTGTGAGCAAGAGCTGCTTTTCGCGGAAGGGACGAGTGAGGTATCCGTGTCCCAGAGGCGTGGGAATCCCTCGGCTCGGTCGGCCTTGCCGCTTACGCGTACTTTCACCCGTCCATGAGGCCCTGTCCCCGACTTAGTCGAGAAAGCTTGAAGGACTGCTTCGGCAGGAGAGCTTCCGAACGTGATGACTCGTTCGGTCCACGGAGTCGCTTTATCCGAGCGCAAGTTACTTATCGCAGAAGGGGACGAGTGAGGTATCCGTATCCCGGAGGCGTAGGAGTCCCTCGGCTCGGTCAGCCTTGGCTGCTTACGTGTACCTCGTCGTTTCCAGGATCCGCTTTCCGAAGTAGTCAAGAAGCACGAAAGAAATCCTGCTAAAAAGAGATCCTTTTTCGAGGAAAAATTCGACGCAGAGGGGGTCTCCCCCCTTTTAGCCCCCGAGGGAGGGTCGGGTTTTGCCGAGGCTAGGCCGACCCTTCCTTGACAACTAAACTTTGCGTAGGTGCGAGGTATATGAACAACTTGAAAACATCTTAAGGATAGAAGCGACGTAGCTGTTTGATGTTCCAAGTGTTGCCGTAGATCTCGCCTTGATTGCTGGCCAGCTTGTATGTTCCGGGCTTCAGAACTTTGGCGATGACGAATGGCCCTTCCCAGGGGGGCGTGAGCTTGTGCCTCCCTCGGGCGTCTTGTCGCAGCCGAAGCACCAGGTCGCCCACCTGGAGTTCTCGGGACCGGACCCCTCGGGCGTGGTAGCGTCGCAGGGACTGTTGGTACCGCGCCGAGTGTAGTAAGGCCCTATCCCGAGCTTCCTCCAACTGGTCCAGCGATTCCTCTCGGCTGGCTTGGTTGCTTTGTTCGGTGTAGGCCCTCGCCCTTGGGGAGCCGTATTCCAGGTCAGTGGGCAAGATAGCTTCAGCCCCGTAGACCAGGAAAAACGGCGTGAAGCCCGTGGCACGACTCGGCGTCGTCCTTAGGCTCCAGACCACCGAGGGGAGTTCCTTCATCCATCGCCTGCCGAACTTGTTGAGGTCGTTGTAGATCCGAGGCTTGAGCCCTTGTAGAATCATGCCGTTGGCACGCTCTACCTGCCCATTCGACATGGGATGAGCCACGGCGGCCCAGTCCACCCGGATATGGTGATCTTCGCAAAAATCCAAGAATTTTTTGCCGGTGAACTGGGTGCCGTTGTCGGTGATGATGGAGTTCGGGACCCCGAAGCGATGGATGATGTTGGTGAAGAATGCCACCGCCTGCTCGGACCTGATGCTGTTCAGGGGTCGGACCTCGATCCACTTGGAGAATTTGTCGATGGCGACCAGCAGGTGCGTGTAGCCCCCGGGCGCCTTCTGCAAGGGACCGACGAGGTCCAGACCCCATACAGCGAAGGGCCAGGTGATGGGTATTGTCTGCAGAGCCTGAGCGGGCAGGTGTGTCCGCTTCGCATAGAATTGGCACCCTTCGCAGGTGCGGACAATTCTAGTGGCGTCAGCCACCGCCGTTGGCCAGTAGAAGCCTTGCCGGAAGGCATTTCCAACAAGGGCTCGGGGTGCTGCGTGGTGGCCGCAAGCCCCCGAGTGTACTTCTTGCAGCAGTTCCCGACCTTCGGCGATGGGGATGCATCGCTGGAGGATGCCCGAGGGGCTGCGATGGTAGAGTACTTCTTCGTCGCCTAGCAAGACGAATGACTTGGCGCGTCGCGCTACCCGCCGAGCCTCGACTTGGTCGAGGGGTAGCTCTCCTTGACGGAGATATTGCAGGTATGGGGCCTGCCAATCTTGGTCTGGCGTGGCCCCGCTCTGCCCTTCCTCGACGTTCAACGCCCCGCCCTCGGGGGCCGAGGGTACCTCGGGCTGAGCCGAGGGTACCTTGGGCTGAGCCGAGGATACCTCGGGCTCGGGCGCGTCGTCGAGCTTGACGGAGGGTTGATGCAGATCCCGGGAGAAGACGTCCGGGGGGACTGTCGTTCGCCCCGAGGCTATCTTGGCCAGCTCGTCTGCGGTTTCGTTGTAGCGCCGAGCGATGTGGTTGAGCTCGAGCCCGAAGAACTTGTCTTCCAGGCGCCGAACCTCGTCGCAGTAGGCCTCCATCTTCGGGTCGCGGCAGTGGGAGTTCTTCATGACTTGGTCGATGATGAGCCGCGAATCACCGCGGGCGTCGAGGCGTCTGACCCCTAGCTCGATGGCGATCCGCAATCCGTTGACCAGAGCTTCGTACTCGGCCACATTGTTGGACGCCGGGAAGTGGAGGCGCAACACGTAGCGCAAGTGCTTTCCGAGGGGCGAGATGAAGAGAAGGCCCGCACCGGCCCCCGTCTTCATCAGCGACCTGTCGAAAAACATGGTCCAGAGCTCCGGTTGGATCGGAGTCGTTGGTAGTTGGGTGTCGACCCATTCAGCCACGAAATCCGCCAACACTTGGGACTTGATGGCCTTCCGAGGGGTGAACGAGATCGTTTCGCCCATGATCTCCACTGCCCACTTTGCGATCCTGCCCGAGGCCTCTCAGCACTGGATGATCTCCCCCAGGGGGAAGGATGACACCACAGTTACCGGATGGGACTCGAAGTAGTGTCGTAGCTTCCGCCTCGTCAGGATCACAGCATACAGCAGCTTTTGAACTTGTGGGTAGCGGATCTTAGTCTCGGACAGCACTTCGCTGATGAAGTAGACCGGCCTTTGAACGGGCAATGTATGCCCTTCCTCCTGCCTTTCGACCACAATCGCGGCGCTAACCACCTGAGTGGTCGCGGCGACGTGGACTAAGAGGGTTTCTCCGTCCGCCGGCGGCACCAAGACTGGCGCCTTTGTAAGGAGCGCCTTCAGGTTGCCGAGGGCTTCCTCGGCCTCAGGGGTCCAAACGAAACACTCGGCCTTCCTTAAGAGGCGGTACAGAGGCAGACCTCTTTCGCCGAGGCGTGAGATGAAGCGGCTCAGGGCCGCGAGGCATCCCATGACCCTCTGTACCCCTTTTAAGTCCTTGATGGGTCCCATGCCGGTGATGGCCGCAATCTTCTCCGGGTTGGCCTCGATGCCTCGCTCAGAGACGATGAACCCTAGGAGCATGCCTCGGGGCACCCCGAAGACACACTTCTCAGGATTAAGCTTGACTCCTTTCGCCTTGAGACACCGGAATGTCACTTCAAGGTCGGAGAGGAGGTTGGGAGCCTTCCGTGTCTTGACCACGATGTCATCGACGTAGGCCTCGACTGTGCGACCGATGTGTTCGCCGAACACATGGTTCATGCACCGCTGGTACGTCGCGCCTGCATTCCTCAGGCCGAACGGCATGGTGACGTAGCAGTACATGCCGAACGGCGTGATGAAAGAAGTCGCGAGCTGGTCGGACTCTTTCATCCGGATCTGGTGATACCCCGAGTAGGCATCGAGGAAGGACAGGGTTTCGCACCCAGCAGTGGAATCCACGATTTGGTCGATGCGAGGCAGAGGGTAGGGGACCTTCGGACATGCTTTGTTGAGACCAGTGTAGTCTACACACATCCGCCATTTCCCCCCTTTCTTCCTCACAAGCACAGGGTTGGCAAGCCATTCGGGGTGGAATACCTCTTTGATGAACCCTGCCGCCATTAGCTTGTGGATCTCTTCGCCAATCGCTCTGCGCTTCTCCTCGTCGAATCGGCGCAGAGGCTGCCTGACGGGTCGGGCTCCGGCCCGAATATCCAGCGAGTGCTCGGCGACATCCCTCGGTACGCCGGGCATGTCCGAGGGACTCCACGCAAAGACGTCGGCGTTTGCACGGAGTAAGTCGACGAGCACTGCTTCCTATTTGGGGTCGAGCCCGGAACCGATCCGGATCTGCCTGGTGGTGTCGCCGCTGGGGTCGAGGGGGACGGCCTTGACCGTCTCCGCTGGCTCGAAGTTGCCGGCATGGCGCTTCACGTCTGGGACCTCCTTGGAGAGGTTCTCCAGGTCGGCGATGAGGGCCTCGGACTCGGCGAGGGCCTCGGCGTACTCCACGCACTCCACGTCGCATTCGAACGCGTGTTTGTACGTGGGGCCGACGGTGATGACCCCGTTGGGGCCCGGCATCTTGAGCTTCAGGTAGGTGTAGTTGGGGACGGCCATGAACTTCGCGTAGCATGGCCTCCCTAGCACGGCGTGGTAGGTTCCTCGGAACCCGACCACTTCGAACGTCAGGGTCTCCCTTCGGAAGTTGGAGGGTGTCCCGAAGCAGACTGGGAGGTCGAGTCGCCCGAGGGGCTGGACGCGCTTCCCAGGGATGATCCCGTGGAAGGGCGCAGCGCCTGCTCGGACGGAGGACGGATCGACGCGCAGAAGCTTGAGGGTCTCGGCGTAGATGATGTTGAGGCAGCTGCCCCCGTCCATCAGGACCTTGGTGAGCCTGACATCGCCGACAACGGGGTCGACGACGAGCGGGTATTTCCCCGGGCTCGGCACATGGTCGGGGTGGTCGGCCCGGTCGAAAGTGATGGGCTTGTCGGACCAGTCTAGGTAGACTGGCGCCGCCACCTTCGCCGAGCAGACCTCCCGGCGCTCTTGGTTGCGGTGCCGAGCCGAGGTATTCGCCGCATGCCCTCCATAGATCATGAAGCAGTCGCGGACCTCGGGGAACCCCCCTGCTGGGTGTTCTTCGTTCTTGTCGTTGTCGTGGGCCCTGCCACCCTCGGCGGGTGGCCCGGCCCTGTGGAAATGACGCCGAAGCATAACGCACTCCTCGAGGGTGTGCTTGACGGGCCCCTGATGGTAGGGGCACGGCTCCTTGAGCATCTTGTCGAAGAGGTTTGCACCTCCGGGGGGCTTCCGAGGGTTCTTATACTCGGCGGCAGCGACAAGGTCCGCGTCTGCGGCGTCGCGTTTCGATTGCGACTTCTTCTTGCCTTTCTTCTTGGCGCCGCGCGGAGCAGACGCCTCGGGAGCTTCTTCCGACGGGCGGCCCTGGGGCTGCTTGTCCTTTCGGAAGATAGCCTCGACCGCCTCCTGGCCGGAGGCGAACTTGGTGGCGATGTCCATCAGTTCGCTCGCCCTGGTGGGGGTTTTGCGACCCAGCTTGCTCACCAGGTCGCGGCAAGTGGTGCCGGCGAGGAACGCGCCGATGACATCCGAGTCGGTGATGTTGGGCAGCTCGGTGCGCTGCTTTGAGAATCGCCGGATGTAGTCCCGGAGCGACTCTCCCGGCTGTTGCCGGCAGCTTCGAAGGTCCCAGGAGTTCCCGGGGCGCACGTATGTGCCCTGGAAATTGCCAGCGAAGGCTTGGACCAAGTTGTCCCAGTTGGAAATCTGCCCCGGAGGCAGGTGCTCCAACCAGGCGCGAGCAGTGTCGGAGAGGAACAGGGGGAGGTTGCGGATGACGAGGTTGTCATCGTCCGTTCCGCCCAGTTGGCAGGCAAGGCGGTAGTCCGCGAGCCACAGTTCCGGTCTCGTTTCCCCCGAGTACTTTGTGATAGTAGTCGGGGGTCGGAACCGGGTCGGGAATGGCGCCCGTCGGATGGCCCGACTGAAGGCCTGCGGACCGGGTGGTTCGGGCGAAGGACTCCGATCCTCCCCGCTGTCGTAGCGCCCCCCACGCCTGGGGTGGTAGCCTCGGCGCACCCTTTCGTCGAGGTGAGCCCGACGGTCGCGTCGATGGTGCTCGTTGCCGAGGTGGCCCGGGGCCGCAGGCGCGGTGTTGCGCGTGCGCCCGGTGTAGACCGAGGCCTCCCGCATGAATCGGGAAGTCGCGGCATGAGGTTCCGAGGGATATCCTTGCCTCCGGGATGCAGTGCTCTCGGCCCGCCGGGCCGCAGCGCCTTCCAGGAGATTCTTGAGTTCTCCCTGGATTCGCCGCCCCTCGGTGGTTGACGGCTCCGGCATCGCGCGGATGAGCATCGCTGCGGTCGCCAGGTTCTGACCGACCCCGCTGGATGCGGGCGGCGGCCTGATCCTGACGTCGTTGGCGACGCGGTGCTGGAGACCTTGGGGCAGATGACGTATTTCTCCGGCCAGGGGTTGGCCCACCCATGCCTGTCCGGCGTCCCGACGGATCGGCTCAAGCGCCCCTGTTCCCTCGTTGAGCCTGGCCTGCGCCTCGCGGACTTGCTCGAGTTGTGGGTCGTAACCCCCCACCGGAGCGGGGACCACAGCTAGCTCCCGTGGGATGTCGGCGCGAGGCACCGGCCTAGGGAGATCACCATCCTCCGGCATGCCAAGATGGTTGCCTTCGGTGGGATCCCCTAGCTCGATGTGGAAACATTCGCGGCTTGGGCCGCAGCTCTCGTCACCGAGGCTGCGGCTTCCGTCGGAACGGTCGGATAGACAGTAGTCACATGCGGTCATGAAGTCCCGCATGGCACTGGGGTTGCCATGTCCGGAGAAATCCCAACCGATGCTGGGATCGTCATCTTCCTCGGACCCGGAGGGCCCGTAGGTCGAGACGTCCGTCAGTCGGTCCCAAGGCGACCGCATACAGAACCTCAGTGGGGTTGCACTCGCCTCAATGAGAGCGCCCGCCAAAACGAGGTCGTTTGGCGGGTTGAGGCCGAGTCGAAATGACGCAAGATGGGAGTTAGTCGTTACCTTTTGGTCGACGAGGAGCGACGTAGTCACATCGGGGACTGGTTGCGCCGTCATCTCTGGTTCGAGGGCGACGTCCTGCAGGCTTTCCGCGAGCGCGCCGGCGTCGTCTTCTTGCTCGGGGTCAGCGTGCCGCGGGGGGACGGCGCTTGCCTCCGTCTCGAACGCGAGGTCGACGTCCGGCGTGCCTTCCGTCGGGGCGTCGGGGGCGTCGATTCGCTCGACGGCCGGCGAAGCGTGGCCTCCCGTCTGGCCTTGACGGCCCCGCCTCCTCCTCCGTTGGCGGGGAGAGAACGGAGCGAGCCCGAATGTTGCTCTTCCACCACGCGGGGTAGACGTCGTCGATTCCGCCGCCGGCGGGTGGGTTGTCGGCCGCCATTGTCGTAGTCGCGCGGTGGTGGAAGAAGTGTCCTGTCGTAGCTGCCGTCGAAGGACATGAACTCAAGAGTCCCGAAACGAAGCACCGTCCCGGGCCGGAGAGGTTGCTAGAGACTGCCCATCTGGAGCTTGACGGGGAGCTGTTCGTCAGCACGCAGCAGGCCCCTACCTGGCGCGCCAACTGTCGGCGTTTCGAGACAGGGGGGTCCCTAAGCCGACGAGTGAGTGTGCTGCGTGCCCCAGCCCAGATGGGTCGAGCGCGTGGGCGAGCGCGAAGGGGGGAGAGGCGAGGCGGCCGGAGCCGAGCGTGAGAGAGGTGGAAGTCCCGCGGCCTTCGTGTTCGTCCCGCGCCCAGGTCAGGTGCGCTTGCAGTAGGGGGGTTACAAGCGTCCACGCGGGTGAGGGAAGCGAGCGGCCCCAAGAGAGCGCCTGTCCCGCCCTCGGTCCCGCGCGGCCAACCTCCTCTGAGAAGGCCCTGGTCCTTCCTTTTATAGTCGTAAGGAGAGGACCCAGGTGTACAATGGGGATGTAGCAGAGTGCTACGTGTCTAGCGGAGGGAGAGCTAGCGCCCTAGGTACATGCCAATGTGGCAGCCGGAGAGATCTGGGCACCCTGCTGGCGTGATGTCGTGGCTGTTGGAGGTGCGGCGGAGCCTGATGGAGGGACAGCTGTTGGAGCGGTCGAATCCCTGCTGACGTTGTCCTGCTTCCGTAAGAGAGCTAGGGGCCGCCGTCGTCATAGAGCTTGTGGAGCGCCATCATTGCCTCTCTGGCGGAGCTGGCCGGATGAGACGCCGGTCTTGTTCTCCGTGACCCGAGTCGGTTCGGGGTGGGATGATGATGGCGCCTCCTGTTGACGTGGCGGTCTGTGCCCTAGGCAGGGCGACGTGGGGTTTCCTCCGAAGCCGAGGTTGAGTCTGCCTTCTGTTGCCGTGGCCGAGCCCGAGCCAAGGGGTCGGTCGAGGCGGAAGTCGTTCGGCCGAGGCCAGGGCGGAGTCCGAGCCCTGGGGTCGGGCGAGGCGGAGTTTCGTCGTCTTCCGGGTCTTAGCCCGAGTCCGAGCCCTGGGGTCGGGCGGAGCGGAGTTCGCCGTCTTCCGGGTCTTAGCCCGAGTCCGAGCCCTGGGGTCGGGCGGAGCGGAGTTCGCCGTCTTCCGGGTCTTAGCCCGAGTCCGAGCCCTGGGGTCGGGCGGAGCGGAGTTCGCCGTCTTCCGGGTCTTAGCCCGAGTCCGAGCCCTGGGGTCGGGCGGAGCGGAGTTCGCCGTCTTCCGGGTCTTAGCCCGAGTCCGAGCCCTGGGGTCGGGCGGAGCGGAGTTCGCCGTCTTCCGGGTCTTAGCCCGAGTCCGAGCCCTGGGGTCGGGCGGAGCGGAGTTCGCCGTGGCGCCTTTGGCGAGGCCTGACTGCCTGTCAGACTTACTCTGTCGAGTGGCGCTGCAGTCGGAGTGGCGCAGGCGGCGCTGTCCTTCTGTCAGACTGGCCAGTGGAGCGGTGGAGTGACGGCGGTCACCTCGGCTCTGCCGGAGGCGCGTGTCAGGATAGAGGTGTCAGGCCTCCTGTGCGTTAAATGCCCCTGCAATTTGGTCAGTCGGTGTGGTGATTTAGTCAAGGTTGCTTCTGAGCGAAGCCAAGGCCTTGGGCGAGCCGGTGATGTGTCCGCCATAAAAAGGGGGCCTCGGGCGAGACGGAAGTCTCTCGAGGTCGGCTGCCTTCGGCCGAGGCTAGGCTCGGGTGAAGCGTGATCGAGTCACTCGTGTGGACTGATCCCTGACTTAATCGTGCCCATCAGGCCTTTGCAGCTTTATGCTGATGGGGGTTACCAGCTGAGAATTAGGCGTCTTGAGGGTACCCCTAATTATGGTCCCCGACAAATTTGTATATCAGTATATATCATAAACTAGATTTAATGTGTTTAGCTGCATGGCTGTTGGAGGGATCTTATATTTATGAAGGAAATAAAACATTAAATACGATTTTTTGTTTCTATGCGTGTAATTTATTTCCTTTCATTGCACATTATTTTCATCATGAATTCGTGTGCATGCAGCTGGTAACAGATTTTTACGCAGTATATTGAATTGCATAATTATTTACACAGTGTAGCATATTTAGTCTCAGTATATATCATAAAATGGTCCTTACGCGTCTAGCTGCATGGCTGTTGCAGCGATCCTAAATTTATGGAGGAAATAAAGGATTTAAAAATAGAAATTGTCGCACATATCTTTCCTAAATTTATGCGCATGCATTGGATCGTGTTTGACTCATGCATGCATTCCTTTTTTTGCGCTAACAGACGTGGGGCAGGTGGCGCACCCGACAGCCTGGTTGGGCGCGCTGGTTGAACCAGTTTGCAGGGGTGGTCGGCCTGGGCTTCCTTTAACTATTGGAAGCCAGAGCTCCCGTTATACCTACCATATATATATATATATATATATATATATATATATATATATATATATATATATATATATATATATATATATATATATATATATATATATATATATATATATATATATATATATATATATATATATATATATACGGCGCTGCTAAAATGCACCTGGGTGCATTCTCTATATTGAATGCACCCAGGCGTAAGTCCTGTTTCGCGCGCCTCCCCGCCCCCGCCGCCGCCGCGCGCATCCCTATCCCCGCGCCGCCGCCGTCTCCTCCTTCTTCCTCCGATCCTCTAAACCTAGATCCCACCGCCGCTGAGCGCCTCCCTGTCCTCGCGCCGCCGCGCGCCTGCCTGTCCCCGCGCCGCCGCGCGCCTCTCTGTCTGCGTGCCTCCCTGTCCCCCGCATTAGGTGGAATTGCAAGCCCGCAATATGTGTGATTGCAACTGTTGTATAATTTTATTCAAATATCTGTTAAAAAATGTAAACAAAATGATTGCAACCGATGGTGTGTTGTAATTGCAACTGCTGGTGTAGTGTGGATGCAACTGCTGAGTTGCTCTTATGTGATTGCAAGTACTGAATAACTCTGAGAAATTTTGTTAAAAAATATGATTGCAACTGCTGGTCTGGTGTAATTGCAACTGCTGGTCTGGTGTGATTGCAACTTCTATATAACTATGTCCAAAAATCTGTTAAACAAACAAGATTGCAACTACTGGTCTGGTGTAATTACAACTGTGGGTCTGTTGTGATTGCAACTTCTATATAACTATGTCCAAAAATATGTTAAACAAACAATAATTGCAACTGCTGTCTGGTGTAATTGCAACTTCTGATCTGGTGTGATTGCAACTTCTATATAACTATGTCCAAAAATCTGTTAAACAAACAATGATTGCAACTGCTGCCTGGTGTAATTGCAACTGTTGGTCTGGTGTGATTGCAACTTCTATATAACTATGTCCAAAAATCTGTTAAACAAAACAATGATTGCAACTGCTGTCTGGTATAATTGCAACTGCAAGTCTGGTGTGATTGCAACTTATGTGAAGAGGTTGAGCCGTTCGCGGAGGAGCCGTTCACGGAGAAAGAGGGGCGGGGGCGGGAAAATGAAAAGGTTCTGTCCGAAGCGTGCGGGAGGGACGAAGCCGGCCTGGGTGAGACGGTTGGCTCGGACCTGGCACATAGGTTCGGCCTGGGTGCATTCTCTATATTGAATGCACCCAGGTGTAATATATATATATATATATATATATATATATATATATATATATATATATATATATATATATATATATATATATATATATATATGTATGTGTCCGTGCGTTATGACGGAAGTAAAAAATTTGTATGAAATATTGATACGGAACAATAAACATCACTATAATATATAGGCTCTCAACTATGCAGCACCCAATTAGTTGGAAGCATTTAGACCCTGTTCAATTTGATGGTGAAATATGCATGTGTCGTATCCCTTTCTCATTTACCCTTTTCCCCACTCTCCCCGACGCATCTCCTTCTAAAATGATATGGCCTTATCTGAAGAAGCTTAAGGGTGAGAAAAGTCTGGGATGCCTAACAAAAATAATCTAGGATTTCTAGAACATTAAGCTAGTAGTATAAGCTTGGGTGATTGCTTCATTGGGTAAGAAGGACAAGGAATCTTAGGAAAGGTTTATCGCAAGTGCTCCATACCTAACAGATGTGTGGAATTTCATGGGTTGTTCAGACGTAATAATTTACAAAAATATGTCAATCCACACCTATGCAATAGAAATCATCCTAGAAGCATGGCCAATCTGAAGTATACAATCTATGGTTCTTGCAAGGAATAGAGCACGAAAAGCTCATTCACGTAAAACAAGAAAGCCCAATATGGGTAGACTCCAGTCCAGTACCTATGGTAGTCATTATAATCAAACATGCTTAAATTTGATACAGGGGAAATCTTGTAAGGAATTATGAATATAGTTATTATAGACAAACAAGTAACTATAATTATTAGCCATGTGAATGAAAAAACAAACAAACATACTGGAGGAGTAACCGCAAATGGAGATCAGCTTCAAGGAATAATTCTAGTAATGTTTTTCCAGAGCAGAATGAATGTTTCTGTCTATTGCAATTTTGTTGTGCAGAATAACTCTTAGAATTATCCTCACATTATAGGATCTTTACCATACACTTAGCATGCATTTGGATCTGCCCAATCAATAATTTGTACATCAATTATCGTGCCAAAAGAAAAGCAATAGACATCAGGATCTAAATGAAGGAAACTATCATCTTTAATACAACTCTAAAACCCAAGCAATAATTTGTACATCAATTATCGTGCCAAGACACCACACCACGTATACATGTGTATCACTTGGTTATAATTATCTATTTATACCAATTTTCTATGAGTGATTATCGTAACCTTTGTTTGATCAAATAAAAATGTGTTTGCTTTATTTTTTCAACAATAACTTTAGATTACTAAGTGAAGTATGCTGTTAATTTGATTTATTTTGTTTGTGAAAATTGGTGACTACACCCTTGTGAATCGTTTTCAATACTGGGATGTGAATGACCATGATCATGGTGCCCTCAGGAGGATTGTTGAAATGTAGTTTATTTTATCTGCATGGTTTGATTGACTGAACAATCATTTGAGATTCTAACCTGAAGAAATACTATGTTCATTTCTCTTTTTGTTTACTTCCTACAACAGTGTAGCGAGGAAATTTCTGGACCTTGATGCATTGCTATCACATGCTTATGATACATGCAAGGCCGGTTTGAAGACAAAACACTTGGGGTTTCACAAAGCACTGTGTGTTCTGATGGGGTGGAATTGGCATGTTGCTCCAGACACATCTAAATCACATCACTCCATTCCATGTGAGGAAGTAAATGCCATGAGGGGAGACCTCATGTTGTGGCCTCCAGCTGTTGTGATACATAACAGCTCGACTAGTAATGAGGCAAAGGATATTGATGCAAAGATTGTGTCCATAGAAGAAATCGAATGTGTATTGGCAGGTTAGTTTTCACTGAGACTAAAAATATGTGCTCATGTTGTCTTCTGTTATATTTCCTAAAGAGATGTTATGACGAGATCGACTTATTCAGCAGCCTATTGTAGGCAAACTCTGTTTGTTCCTTCGCAATTGTGGTAGTGTTTTTCCAGAGCAGAATGAATGTTTCTGTCTATTGCAATTTTGTTGTGCAGAATAACTCTTAGAATTATCCTCACATTATAGGATCTTTACCATACACTTAGCATGCATTTGGATCTGCCCAAGCACTTCATAGCTACATTCTACTAATTGTTTAAGGGCAATAGTTAAAAAAATAGAAATTCAGCCTGCCAATCATTTTTACATTTTTTTACCATTTTTAGTCTATCAGCTTTAACTTGAATCCGTATTTTAAGAACAATCAAGTAGCCACTTCATCTAGGCACCTAAATACAAAAAACACTTGCAACTTAATCAATTCACTTGTAGATATTTAGTGTAGACACCTACTCCAATCATGTTGTCCACACGCTCGGTATGGACATTTCTCAGCCTAGTCTGTTACATTTGGGCAAAGTAATATCTACACCACGGTTATCCAGCAGGGCGAACAATTTAGATAAAACCAAGACTGATTAACCAAGACTACGACTATTATGTTTGAACTCACTACTTCAATCAAAGAATGATTAACCACGCCAGAACAAGTATGGATGCTAGAAATAGTAAGGATTATATACAGAACATAAGAGAACCGAGGATTGGGGCACGCAACTGGATCGGAGAATGGTGAAGATGCGAGGAGGATGGCGCACGGGTTGGGTCTGTTACAAAATATTGTATTTGTGATCAATCCAAGGGGTGCGACATATAATTCCCAAGGGACACACCCTTTGGGAATGCACCCCTTCATATGTATATAAATATAATCTCTGCTGGAATAAAGAGATAGAACTGTCATTTGTCATTCCTCTCGGTCTCAACTCTCTTTGCCACCGTGTTCTACAATACGTTATCAGGCATGTTTGCTCCAATACACTGAGTTCTGCGTCGTCTTTGTGGTGGTTGATTTGATCGACGACGCGACCGACCACAACTTCACCAAGCAAAACAAGACACCACTCGGAAGGTGTTGATCTTGCCTGAGTCTGGCCATAAGGAGTTGATTTCACCAACCTTGCTCGACAACAGGTTTCAAAGATCAAATACTAATCTGCTTCAACAATCAGATTTACCTCTCTACTCTATCTGCCCACCCCTTGACATGGAGTGTTTTGTGCCCTGATGATCCGTTCGATGTCTCCTGGTTGCCTCGGCGAGAACACCATGTGGCGCTTGCCGGATTTTCAAAAATTGAGACTCAGCGTCGCGATGGACACCATGGTCTGGAACGCCACCTGGCTCCCCAGCGACTGCATGTGCACAGATGTGAGTAGTGTTCGGCCTCGCCACCCGGCGCGCGCAGGCAGGCCCGCTCGGCCTCCGCGTGGCCACGAGCAGCGAACTGCTCTGCCTCCGGGCAAGGGCGCGGCCTCGGCCTCGGATCCGGCGCAGGGGCGGGCGCGGTCTGGCCCCAGCAACCATGCATCCCAACGCGGCGCGTGCCCAGCCGGCCGGCCTCGGCAGACCACAGCGGTCCTCCTCGGGCGCGGCTCCACGGCTAGAACGAGTTGGCATGAGTTGGCATGAATTTCACCTCTACTCTGTGCTCCCTTCGGACTTCCATCGACGGAATTTAGGGCAGGGAAGGATTTCAGCACGGAATGCGTAGCGCAGGTGCGTCAGCATGGATGGGAACAAAGATCTAGCTCAGAGGGAGAGGATTTCGAGGATAGGATCGCGCCTACAACGATGGGGCACAGGGGGACAAGTTATGGTGGAGGAGGAACGAACCGTGGATGGAAGTGCACCGTGGTTGCAGACGCGGTTTGCGGATCTGCCGAGCTGGCGCGGAGGGAGAGGATTTCACCGTGGATGGAAGGGTGCTGTGGGGCAGGCACGATTTGCGGATAATCCGAGCGGACTGCCTTGCACGGAGGAAGGGGGAGATCTGCTTGCATGCTCTCATGGATGGAAGGGGGCCCTGCATGTGCGGGGCGAGGTGCTCCATCGTTGGAAGGGCCCCCTGCCTGTGCGGGGCGAGCCATGGATGGAAGAGCCCCCTGCTTGTGCTTGTGGACAACTTGGACGCCGAGGAGTTGGAAGCAGATGGTTGAATGGCCGGTGGAAGGGATCACGGCGTAGCGTCTATGGAAGGTTCTGGAAGGGGAAGGAGGAATTTCAGGCGCGGGGGCATGGAGGATTTCGGGGAGCGGCATGGAGGAATTCAGGGAGCGGCGTCGATGGAAGGTTCTAGGAGGGGAAGGTACTGCAGGGCAGAACCGTGCACCATGAATGTGGTGTGGACGCCTACAATAAGAACTTATAGAGTAGTAGAGATATATTACCTATCGAACTAGCACCATCGTCTAATTTCCCTCTTAAAACTTCAAAACCATATCGACTCTTAAAACCATTTGAGAGTTACCTCCTTGCGCCGCTTAGAGGTGGTCGTCACTCGTCAAGACAATTTCATCTTTTTTCAAACATAGTTAGTTAGAGAAGTCCAATAAATAACTTATAAGGTTTTCAAACCATGGATATCAGTGACCTTAAAAAATTTAGGATAAATCCTATACGGAGCATGAGGTGACAAACACAAATGTAACATTAAGAGCTCGTTATCTCTAAAACCTTACAAAAATAGATTTAGCCCAAGGAACATAGGAAAAATAGCATATTAAGCTAGAAAAATCCCCAAAAACTATAATCAAAACTTTTCACAACCAAAATATAAGATACACCTAGCATGAATACATTCAGCCTTAAATGTGTGTTGCATTCTCAAAGGGAAATGTGCCATTGTACCATTTCTATATTGTTTTGCTGATTAGATGCTCAACACATAAAGTTATGACTTTATTGAGCTAAGACTTAAAGAGTTGCAAATGGAGAACCAAGGTATGATTTTTAGCCTTAGTAAATTGTTTTTGGTACTAACATTATTCTACTAAGAGCTAGGAAACTTCTCAAAGTGAAGGAAATCGAACTGGAGAAGTTTGGCTAAGGCAAGCCAAAACGTGCACCAGCCTGCGGTGCACCGGACTGTCCGATGTGCAACAAATAGTGTCCGATGCCCAGGCTGGCGCCCTGGCAAACTTGCCGCTCTCGGGAAAAGCTGAGGGCGTCGCGACAATAATTAACTGGACTGTCCGGTGTGCACCGGACTGTCTGGTGTGCTAGTGGCGCCCACGCCAACGGTCGATCGCGCGATCAGCGGGCGACACGTGGGTTTCGCCAACGGTCACCAGGTCGCACCGGACTGTCCGGTGTGCCATAGGGCCGGTGGCCGCAACGGTCGGCTTTGCTAAATAAGGAAGGAAATCGTGCATTGTTCACTGTCCGGTGCACCCACGGACAGAAGGCAACCAAGGCCTTCCAAATGGAACTCCAATGGCTCCTAGGTCCCTTGGGGCTATAAAAGGGACCCCTAGGTGCATGGAGCTAAACACCAAGCAGTCATTGAACATCCAACAACGCTGAGACATCAAATTCACGCCTTTGCTTTAGTAGATTGAGAATTGGGCACTTGTTTTGAGCTGCAACTCCGTTGTGCTATCTTTGTGCTCTTCTATCTTGTTTTGTGTGCGTGAGTCGCTGCAAGTTTGTCTCGTGTGTGTGATTCTATTTCCCTCATTACTCTTGTATTCACTTGAGATCTATTGTGTAAGGGTGAGAGACTCCAAATTATGGAGATTACTCACAAAGAGAAAACTTGAGATAAGGAAGAAAACTGTGGTACTCAAGTTTGATCTTTGGATCACTTGAGAGGGGTTGAGTGCAACCCTTGACCGAAGAAGGTCACCACAACGTGGAGTAGGCTTCGGCCGAACCACGGGATAAAATCATTGTATCACTTGTGCATCTTTCTACTGTGATTGATTTCTTCCATAGAGTTCTCACGTATTCACTTGTGTTATTATTCCTAAGTTTAATACATATCTTAAAGGAACAATCAAGTGAAGAGTTCTCTTCTCTGTACCTCTATTCATATCAACTTGGTTTTAATCCTACTAACATTTATTATAAACCAAGATTGTCTTGTGTAGAGTTGATTTTTGCAGGATCACCTATTCACCCCCTCTAGGTGCTCTCAATTGGTATCAGAGTTGTACTCTTCATTCAGAGAATAACCGCCTGAAGAGATGGATCCTAAAGGAAAGGGGATGATGATCAACGACAAGGAGAAGGAGACTCTCTTTGTTGATGAGCCAAAAGGTGACAAGCCCACTGACTCAGACTCTAACAACAAGAAGAAAGATGGGAAGAAGAAGAGGCCAATCAAGAATATCATCTACTATGACAGCGACGCCTCATCTTCTTCACCAAGGGACGACGACGACCCGTCCACAAAAAAACGGTTAATCAAAATTATTCATTCGATTATTCTCTCATGTCATACAATTCAAATGCACATTTATTATATATTCCACTTGGAAAACCCCCTCACTTTGATGGAGAAGATTATTCTTTCTGGAGTCATAAAATGTGTAGTCATTTATTTTTCTCTCCATCCTAGCCTTTGGGAGATAGTGGAAAATGGAACGCATTTCGATAGTAGCGATAATCACATATTTATCAATGAACAAGTTCATAAAAATGCCCAAGCTACTACTGTTCTATTAGCATCTCTATGCAGGGATGAGTACAATAAAGTCAGCGGCTTGGACAATGCCAAGCAAATATGGGATACCCTCAAAATCTCTCACGAGGGTAACGACGCCACCATAATCACAAAGATGGAACTGGTGGAAGGAGAACTAGGAAGGTTCGTCATGAAAAGGGGAGAGAAGCCAACCGAAACTTACAACATGCTCAAGACTCTGGTGAACAAGATCCAAAGCTATGGGAGCACAAGATGGACGGATCATGATGTCGTTCGACTCATGTTAAGGTCATTTACTATTGTTGATCCTCATCTTGTAAACCTTATTCGTGAGAATACCAGGTACACCAAGATGACGCCCGAGGAAATTATCAAAAAATTGTAAGCAGGCGCATGATGGTAAAGGAAGCAAGGTATGTGGATGATATTGCAAATGGACCACTTCCTCTCTACGAGTCGCTGCTCGTTGCTCTCGAAGCAACAAGCAGTAAGGAGGCGCTACCTAATAGGGTGGCACAAGTAGAGGCTGTCGGGCTCAACGAGGAGGAAATGGCGCTTGTAATCAAGCACTTCAAGACTGCTTTGAAGGGACACAAGGAGTATCCCAACAAGAATAAATCAAGGGGAAAGTGCTCCTGCTTCAAATACGATAAGTCTGGTCATTTTATAGCACAATGTCTCGATAATGATAATGACCAGGCACAAGAAAAGAAAGGGAAGAAGGAGAGAAAGAAAAACTATAGGAAAGTGAAGGGTGAGGCGCACATTGGAAAGGAATGGGACTTCGACTGTTCTTCATCCGACTCTGACGATGAAGGATCGGCTGCCTCCGCCTTCGACAAGTCCTCCCTCTTCCCCAACGAGCATCACCCATGCCTCATGGCTAAGGAGAACAAGGTACGTACTCGAGATACTCCTAAGTACACTTCTTCTAGTGATGAGGAATCTGATAATGATATAGACTATAGTGATCTCTTTAAGGGTTTAGATAGATCCAAAGTTGATAAAATTAATGAATTAATTGATGCCCTTAATGAGAAAGATAGGTTTTTAGAAAAAACAAGAAGATATTCTTTATGAAGAACACGATAAACTGGTTAATGCTGAAAAATCTTTTGCTTTAGAGGTTAAGAGAAATGAAATTATTTCTTCTAAATTATCTTCTTGTAATGAATCGATGTCTAGCCTTAAGAGTTTAAATGTTTATTTAAATGCTAAGCTAGAAAAGTAAATATTACTAGTTCATCTGTGAAGCATGTGTATATTTTTAATAGGTGTAAAGATTTTGATGTTGATGCTTGCAATACTCATGCTTCTACTATTCTTAAGTTGAATAATGATGTTGCAAATCTTAATGCTCAACTTAAGACTTGCAAGAGTGAAAATGGTAAAATCAAATTTGCTAGGTGAAAGGGAAATGTGCCCTTGGGCCATTTCTAAGTATTTTGGTGATTGAGTGCCAACACAAGTACTTAAATGTGAATCTATGCCCATGGATGAACAAAGTGCAAATCAAGAGCTAAGGTATGTTTCTAAGTCTTAGTACATTGGTTTTATGTACTAATATACTTGTCTAAGTATCAGAAACAGGAAGAAGAAGAAAAGAGGAGAGTTGGCTGTGTACAGCCAAGTGGCTGTTTCGGTCTGGGGCACCGGACTGTCCGGTGGTGCACCGGACAGTGTCCGGTGCGCCAGGCTGCCTCGGCCGAAGAGGCCGCTCTCGGGAATTTGCTGACGGCGTACGGCTAAAATTCACCGGACTGTCCGGTGTGCACCGGACTGTCCGGTGAGCCAACGGTCGGCCGGGCCAACGGTCGGCCGCGGATTCTGCGCGCGACATGTGGCCAAGCCAACGGTCGGAAGGGGGCACCGGACTGTCCGGTGTACACCGGACATGTCCGGTGCGCCAACCGCTCCCAGATCTGCAACGGTCGGCTTCGCCATTTAAGGAAAGTAATCGGGCACCGGACACTGTCCGGTGTGCACCGGACTGTCCGGTGCGCCCGATGACAGAAGGCAAGGATGGCCTTCCAGATTTGTTCTCAACGGCTCCTAGCTGCCTTGGGGCTATAAAAGGGACCCCTAGGCGCATGGAGGAGAACACCAAGCATTCCTACAACATTCCTAAGCACCAAGACATCGATCTCGCGCATTCGTTTCATTGTGATAGCATATAGAGCTCTTGTGGAGTTGTGAACTCTTTGAGTTGGGTTGCGAGCTCTTGTTGCGACTTGTGTGCGTGTTGTTGCTCTGATCTTTTGAAGTCTTGTGTGCGTTGCTCATTCCCCCTTGCTCTGTGTTTCTTTGTGAACTTCAATTGTAAGGGCGAGAGGCTCCAAGTTGTGGAGATTCCTCGCAAACGGGATTGAGAAAAAGCAAGCAAAACACCGTGGTATTCAAGTGGGTCTTTGGACCGCTTGAGAGGGGTTGATTGCAACCCTCGTCCGTTGGGACGCCACAACGTGGAGTAGGCAAGCGTTGGTCTTGGCCGAACCACGGGATAAACCACTGTGTCATCTCTGTGATTGATCTCTTGTGGTATTGTGTTTTGTTGAGACTCCTTTCTAGCCACTTGGCATTTATTGTGCTAACACTTAACAAGTTTTTGTGGCTATAAGCTTAAGTTTTACAGGATCACCTATTCACCCCCCCCCCCCCTCTAGGTGCTCTCAATTGGTATCAGAGCCGTTCTCTTCAAGAAGGGACTAATCGCCCGAAGAGATGGATCCTAAGGGAAAGGGAATCGTGATCAACGACAAGGAGAAGGAGTCTTTCGTCAACGAGCCTAAGGATGACAAGCCTACTGACTCGGGCTCGGGCCACAAGCGTAAAGATGGGAAGAAGAAGAAGACAAGGCGCATCAAGGAGATCGTCTACTACGACGATAGCGATGAGTCTACTTCTTCCCAAAAGGACGACGACAACGACTACAGGAAGACGGTCAATTCGAACTTCTCATTTGATTATTCTCGTATTCCACATAGTTCGAATTCGCATTTGCTCTCCATTCCTCTTGGCAAACCTCCACACTTCGATGGGGAAGACTACGGATTTTGGAGTCACAAAATGTGTAGTCACTTATTCTCTCTCCATCCAAGCATATGGGAGATTGTAGAGAATGGAATGAAATTTGATAGCTCGGATAGCCCTATGCTTATAAATGAACAAATCCATAGAAATGCACAAGCTACTACTGTTCTGTTAGCATCTTTGTGCAGGGAAGAGTACAATAAGGTGAGCGGCTTGGACAACGCCAAGCAGATATGGGACACCCTCAAGATCTCTCACGAGGGGAACGACATCACCATGCTCACTAAAATGGAGTTGGTGGAGGGCGAGCTTGGACGATTCGCAATGATAAGGGGAGAGGAGCCAACCCAAACGTACAACCGGCTCAAGACCCTTATCAACAAAATAAGGAGCTACGGAAGCACGCGATGGACGGACCACGACGTCGTCCGCCTAATGCTAAGGTCCTTTACTGTTCTTGATCCTCATCTCGTAAACAATATTCGTGAGAATCCCAGGTACACGATGATGACGCCCGAGGAGGTACTCAGAAAATTCGTAAGCGGGAGGATGATGATCAAGGAGGCAAGATACGTCGACGACGCCTTGAATGGTCCGATCAACGAGCCTCAACCCATTGCTCTCAAGGCAACAAGGAGCAAGGAGGCGCTACCCAGCAAGGTGGCACAAATTGAGGCTGCCGGTCTTAATGATGAAGAGATGGCCCTCATCATCAAAAGATTCAAGACGGCACTAAAAGATCGAAAGGGACAGCCAAGCAAGACTAAGACCAAGGGAAAGCGATCATGCTTCAAATGCGGTAAGCTTGGTCATTTTATTGCTAATTGTCCCGACAATGATAGTGACCAGGAACACGGGAGCAAGAGGGAAAAGAAGAAGCATTACAGGAAGGCCAAGGGCGAGGCACATATCGGAAAGGAGTGGGATTCGGATTGCTCCTCCGACTCCGACAATGAAGGACTCGCCGCCACTGCCTTCAACAAGTCATCCCTCTTCCCCAACGAGCGTCACACATGCCTTATGGCAAGGGAGAAGAAGGTGAGTACTCGAGACTCCACTTATGCTTCTTCTAGTGATAATGAGTCTAGTGATGATGATGACATAGACTATTCATGCTTATTCAAGGGCTTAGATAGATCTAAAATAGATAAGATTAATGAGTTGATTGATGCTTTGAATGACAAGAATAGATTACTAGAAAAACAAGAAGATCTTTTATATGAGGAGCATGATAAATTTGTTAGTGCACAAAATTCTCTTGCTCTAGAAATTAAAAGGAATGAAATACTCTCTGGTGAATTATCTACTTGTCATAAAACCATTTCTACTTTAGAAGGTGTCAACAATGATTTAAATGCTAAATTAGAAGTAGCAAATAAATCTAATTCTTGTGTAGAACATGTTGTAATTTGTACTAGGTGTAAAGATATTGACATTGATACTTGTAGTAAACACCTAGTTTCAATTTTCAAGCTTAATGATGAATTGGCTAGTCTTAATGCTCAACTTAAGACTAGCAAGAATGAGTTCGATAAGCTAAAATTTGCAAGGGATGCCTACACGATTGGTAGACACCCCTCAATTAAGGATGGACTTGGCTTCAAGAGGGAAGTCAAGAACTTAACAAGCCATAAGGCTCCCATTCCCGCTAAGGAGAAAGGGAAGGCCCCTATGGCTACTAGTGCTAAAAAGAACCATGCCTTTTTGTATAATGATAGAAGACAAACTAGAAATGCTTATAGGAGTTATAATGCTTACGATGATTTTTCTCATGCTATGTTTGCTTCTAGTTCTTCATATGTGCATGATAGAAATGTTGGTAGAAGGAATGTTGTTCATAATATGCCTAGAAGAGATGTTGTTAATATTCCTAGGAAAGTTAATGAACCTTCTACAATATATCATGCTTTGAATGCTTCCTTTGCAATTTGTAGAAAGGATAGAAAGGTGATTGCTAGGAAAATAGGGGCAAAATGCAAGGGTGACAAAACTTGCATTTGGGTCCCTAAGACAATTGTGACTAACCTTGTAGGACCCAACAAGAGTTGGGTACCTAAGTCCCAAGCCTAAATTTACCTTGCAGGTTTATGCATCCGGGGGCTCAAGCTGGATTATTGATAGCGGATGCACAAACCATATGACGGGGGAGAAGAAGATGTTCACCTCCTACGTCAAGAATAAGGATTCCCAAGATTCAGTTATATTCGGTGATGGGAATCAAGGCAAGGTAAAAGGGTTAGGTAAAATTGCAATTTCTAATGAGCACTCTATCTCTAATGTGTTTTTAGTAGAGTCTCTTGGATATAATTTGCTATCTGTTAGTCAATTATGCAACATGGGGTATAATTGTCTATTTACAAATGCAGATGTGTCTGTCTTTAGAAGAAGTGATGGTTCACTAGCTTTTAAGGGTGTATTAGACGGAAAACTTTATTTAGTTGATTTTGCAAAAGAAGAGGCCGGTCTAGATGCATGCTTAATGGCTAAGACTTGCATGGGCTGGCTGTGGCATCGCCGCTTAGCACATGTGGGGATGAAGAACCTCCACAAGCTTCTAAAGGGAGAACACGTGATAGGTCTAACCAATGTTCATTTCGAAAAAGATAGACCTTGTGCAGCTTGTCAAGCAGGGAAACAGGTGGGAGGCTCTCATCACACCAAAAGTGTGATGACAACATCAAGACCCCTGGAGCTGCTACATATGGACCTCTTCGGACCCGTCACCTATCTGAGCATAGGAGGAAGTAAGTATGGTTTAGTTATTGTTGATGACTTTTCCCGCTTCACTTGGGTATTCTTTTGCAGGATAAGTCTGAAACCCAAGGGACCCTCAAGCGCTTCCTCAGGAGAGCTCAAAATGAGTTTGAGCTCAAGGTGAAGAAGATAAGGAGCGACAACGGGTCCGAGTTCAAGAACCTTCAAGTGGAGGAGTTCCTTGAGGAGGAAGGGATCAAGCACGAGTTCTCCGCTCCCTACACACCACAGCAAAATGGTGTGGTAGAGAGGAAGAACAGGACGCTAATCGATATGGCGAGGACGATGCTTGGAGAATTCAAGACCCCCGAGTGTTTCTGGTCGAAAGCCGTGAACACGGCTTGCCACGCCATCAACAGGGTCTACCTTCATCGCCTCCTCAAGAAGACGTCCTATGAGCTTCTAACCGGTAACAAACCCAATGTATCTTACTTTCGTGTATTTGGGAGCAAATGCTACATTCTAGTGAAGAAGGGTAGAAATTCTAAGTTTGCTCCCAAAGCTGTAGAAGGGTTTTTGTTAGGTTATGACTCAAATACAAAGGCGTATAGAGTCTTCAACAAATCATCGGGTTTGGTTGAAGTCTCTAGCGACGTTGTATTTGATGAGACTAATGGCTCTCCAAGAGAGCAAGTTGTTGATCTTGATGATGTAGATGAAGAAGATGTTCCAACGGCCGCTATGCGCACCATGGCGATTGGTGATGTGCGACCACAGGAACAATTGGAGCAAGATCAACATTCTTCCTCAACTATGGTGCAACCCCCAACTCAAGACGATGAACAGGTTCATCAACAGGAGGCGTGTGATCAAGGGGGAGCACAAGATGATCATATGATGGAGGAAGATGCGCAACCGGCACCTCCAACCCAAGTCCGAGCGGTGATTCAAAGGGATCATCCTGTCGACCAAATTTTGGGTGACATTAGTAAGGGAGTAACTACTCGATCTAGATTAGTTAATTTTTGTGAGCATTACTCCTTTGTCTCTTCTATTGAGCCTTTCAGGGTAGAGGAGGCCTTGCTAGATCCGGACTGGGTGTTGGCCATGCAGGAGGAGCTCAACAACTTCAAACGCAATGAAGTTTGGACACTGGTGCCTCGTCCCAAGCAAAATGTTGTGGGAACCAAGTGGGTGTTCCGCAACAAACAGGACGAGCACGGGGTGGTGACGAGGAACAAGGCTCGACTTGTGGCAAAAGGTTATGCCCAAGTCGCAGGTTTGGACTTTGAGGAGACGTTTGCTCCTGTGGCTAGGCTAGAATCAATTCGTATCTTGCTAGCATATGCCGCTCACCATTCTTTCAGGTTGTTCCAAATGGATGTGAAGAGCGCTTTCCTCAATGGGCCAATCAAGGAGGAGGTGTACGTAGAGCAACCCCCTGGCTTCGAGGATGAACGGTACCCCGACCACGTGTGTAAGCTCTCTAAGGCGCTCTATGGACTTAAGCAAGCCCCAAGAGCATGGTATGAATGCCTTAGAGACTTTTTAATTGTTAATTCTTTCAAGGTTGGGAAAGCCGATCCAACTCTTTTTACTAAGACATGTGATGGTGATTTGTTTGTGTGCCAAATTTATGTCGATGACATAATATTTGGTTCTACTAACCAAAAGTCTTGTGAAGAGTTTAGCAGGGTGATGACGCAGAAATTCGAGATGTCGATGATGGGCGAGTTGAACTACTTCCTTGGGTTCCAAGTGAAGCAACTCAAAGATGGCACCTTCATCTCCCAAACGAAGTACACGCAAGATCTGCTAAAGAGGTTTGGGATGAAGGACGCCAAGCCCGCAAAGACTCCGATGGGAACCGACGGACACACCGACCTCAACAAAGGAGGTAAGTCCATTGATCAAAAAGCATACCGGTCAATGATAGGGTCTTTACTTTATTTATGTGCTAGTAGACCGGACATTATGCTTAGCGTATGCATGTGTGCTAGATTTCAATCCGATCCTAAGGAGTGTCACTTAGTGGCGGTGAAGCGAATTCTTAGATATTTGGTTGCTACGCCTTGCTTCGGGCTCTGGTATCCAAAGGGGTTTACCTTTGACTTGGTTGGATACTCAGACTCCGACTATGCTGGATGTAAGGTTGATAGGAAGAGTACATCGGGGACGTGCCAATTCTTAGGAAGGTCCCTGGTGTCGTGGAACTCTAAGAAACAAACCTCCGTTGCCCTATCCACCGCTGAGGCCGAGTATGTTGCCGCAGGACAGTGTTGCGCGCAACTACTCTGGATGAGGCAAACCCTCCGGGACTTTGGCTACAATCTGAGCGAAGTCCCACTCCTATGCGATAATGAGAGTGCTATCCGCATGGCGGAAAATCCTGTTGAACACAGCCGCACAAAGCACATAGACATCCGGCATCACTTTTTGAGAGACCATCAACAAAAGGGAGATATCGAAGTGTTTCATGTTAGCACCGAGAACCAGCTAGCCGATATCTTTACCAAGCCTCTAGATGAGAAGACCTTTTGCAGGCTGCGTAGTGAACTAAATGTCTTAGATTCGCGGAACTTGGATTGAATTGTAGCATACATGTATTTATGCTTTTGATCATGTTCCTTTCTGCATTTTGTTGCTTATTGTGGTGCTCAAGTTGTACAAACACTCCCTGGACCTCATAAGTCCTTTTTGCAAGTGATGCACACATTTAGGGGGAGATGTGCTCCAACTTGACCCTTTGAGACTAACCATTTGCTTGAGTTTGCTTGATTTAGTCTCGAAGGTGGATTGAAAGGGAAAGGTGAACTTGGACCATGCAAGACTTCCACTGCACTCCGATGAGAGGGTAACTTATTCCAAGTTCATCTCTATGATCTTATTGCCTTTGTACTCTTAATTGAAGATTTTGGTGAGGCAATGGGGTTAAAGGGCCAAGATTGATCCCGTTTTGGTGCTTGATGCCAAAGGGGGAGAAAATAAATGCCAAAGCAATAGATGGATCAGCTACCACTTGAGAAACTTTGAAAATAGTAGAATAGAGCTTTTGGTTTGTCAAAACTCTTGTATTGTCTCTTTTGTCAAAAGTTGGCCTCTTGTGGGGAGAAGTGTTGATTATGAAAAAAAAGGGAAGTTTTTGAAATCTTTGATCAATCTCTTTTGGGATAACTCTCTATATGCTTCAACATGTGTGTTTGACTTAGAGATAGAGATTTGAGTTTGATTTGCAAAAAAAACAAACCAAGTGGTGGCAAAGGATGATCCATATATGCCAAAATTGAATCAAAATCAATTTGAGTTTTAGTTGAAGTGATTTTGCACTTGTTCTAGTTGCTTTATGTTGTGTTGGCATAAATCACCAAAAAGGGGGAGATTGAAAGGGAAATGTGCCCTTGGGCCATTTCTAAGTATTTTGGTGATTGAGTGCCAACACAAGTACTTAAATGTGAATCTATGCCCATGGATGAACAAAGTGCAAATCAAGAGCTAAGGTATGTTTCTAAGTCTTAGTACATTGGTTTTATGTACTAATATACTTGTCTAAGTATCAGAAACAGGAAGAAGAAGAAAAGAGGAGAGTTGGCTGTGTACAGCCAAGTGGCTGTTTCGGTCTAGGGCACCGGACTGTCCGGTGGTGCACCGGACAGTGTCCGGTGCGCCAGGCTGCCTCGGCCGAAGAGGCCGCTCTCGGGAATTTGCTGACGGCGTACGGCTAAAATTCACCGGACTGTCCGGTGTGCACCGGACTGTCCGGTGAGCCAACAGTCGGCCGGGCCAACGGTCGGCCGCGGATTCTGCGCGCGACACGTGGCCAAGCCAACGGTCGGAAGGGGGCACCGGACTGTCCGGTGTACACCGGACATGTCCGGTGCGCCAACCGCTCCCAGATCTGCAACGGTCGGCTTCGCCATTTAAGGAAAGTAATCGGGCACCGGACACTGTCCGGTGTGCACCGGACTGTCCGGTGCGCCCGATGACAGAAGGCAAGGATGGCCTTCCAGATTTGTTCTCAACGGCTCCTAGCTGCCTTGGGGCTATAAAAGGGACCCCTAGGCGCATGGAGGAGAACACCAAGCATTCCTACAACATTCCTAAGCACCAAGACATCGATCTCGCGCATTCGTTTCATTGTGATAGCATATAGAGCTCTTGTGGAGTTGTGAACTCTTTGAGTTGGGTTGCGAGCTCTTGTTGCGACTTGTGTGCGTGTTGTTGCTCTGATCTTTTGAAGTCTTGTGTGCGTTGCTCATTCCCCCTTGCTCTGTGTTTCTTTGTGAACTTCAATTGTAAGGGCGAGAGGCTCCAAGTTGTGGAGATTCCTCGCAAACGGGATTGAGAAAAAGCAAGCAAAACACCGTGGTATTCAAGTGGGTCTTTGGACCGCTTGAGAGGGGTTGATTGCAACCCTCGTCCGTTGGGATGCCACAACGTGGAGTAGGCAAGCGTTGGTCTTGGCCGAACCACGGGATAAACCACTGTGTCATCTCTGTGATTGATCTCTTGTGGTATTGTGTTTTGTTGAGACTCCTTTCTAGCCACTTGGCATTTATTGTGCTAACACTTAACAAGTTTTTGTGGCTATAAGCTTAAGTTTTACAGGATCACCTATTCACCCCCCCCCTCTAGGTGCTCTCACTAGAGATGCCTACACCATTGGTAGACATCCCTCCATTAAGGATGGACTTGGCTTCCAAAAAGGAACCAAGAACTTAACAAGCCGATGGGCCTCCAATCTCATCAAGGAGAAAGGAAAGGCTCCTATGGCTAGTAGCTCTCATTCTTCACATGACAAAAAGAACCATGCCTATCTTTATGCTCATGTTAAGAATGCTTCCAGTGTTGTTCATACTCGTCATGATGTTGCCTTTGATTCAGATGCCATGTTTGCATCATCTAGCTCTTTGTATGCTCATGGTAGGAATAGAACTAGGCGCCATGTTCATCATACTATGTATCATGCGCTTAAGAATGCATCAAATAGCCCAACTATGATTTATCATACTTATGATGCTTCATTTGTGCTTATGTGTAAAAATGATAAATTAGTTGCAAGAAATTTGGGGCCTAAGTGCAAGAGAGACAAAACTTGCATCTGGGTTCCAAAGTCTTATGTGACTAACCTAATAGGACCCAACAAAAGTTGGGTACCTAAGACCCAAGCTTAAATTACCTTATAGGTTTATGCATCCGGGGCACAAGCTGGATTATTGACAGCGGATGCAAAAACCACATGACGGGGGAGAAGAAGATATTCACCTCCTATGTCAAGAACAAGGATTCCCATGACACGATCATATTTCGTGATGGGAATCAAGGCAAGGTCAAGGGTTTGAGTAAAACAGCCATCACTACCGAGAATTCAATTTCTAATGTGTTCTTAGTAGAATCGCTTGGTTATAACTTACTGTCTATAAGTCAATTATGTCATATGGGATATAATTGTTTATTTACAAATATTGATGTATCTATCTTTAGAAGAAGTGATGGTTCATTAGCGTTTAAAGGTGTTTTAGATGGCAAGCTTTATTTAGTTGATTTCACTAAAGAGAATGCCGATCTAGATGCATGTTTAATCGCTAATACTAATATGGGTTGGCTCTGGCACTGTCGTCTAACACATGTTGGAATGAAAAATCTTCATAAGCTTCTAAAGGGAGAGCATGTGTTAGGACTAACGTTGTCTGTTTTGAGAAAGACAGACCTTGTGCAGCTTGCCAGGTAGGAAAACAGGTGGGAACTACTCATCTAGGAAAAAATGTGATGACAATGTCAAGACCACTAGAACTCCTCCATAAGGATCTCTTCGGGCCCATTGCTTATCTTAGCATCGGGGGAAGTAAGTATGGTCTTGTAATTGTTGATGATTGTTTCTGCTTCACTTGGGTATTTTTTGTGCAGGATAAATCAGAAACCCAAGGTACTTTAAAGCACTTCCTAAGGAGAGCTCAAAATGAGTTTGAGCTCAAGGTGAAGAAGATCAGAAGCGACAATGGATCTGAATTCAAGAATCTTCAAGTGGAAGAGTATATTGAGGAGGAAGCCATCAAGCATGAGTTCTCCGCTCCCTACACACCACAGCAAAATGGTGTAGTAGAGAGGAAGAACAGTACGCTCATCAACATGGCGAGAACAATGCTTGGGGAATACAAGACGCCTGAGCGGTTTTGGTCGAAAGCTGTAAATACAACGTGCCATGCCATAAACCGGCTCTATCTTCATCGCCTCCTCAAGAAAAATGTCTTACGAGCTTCTAACCGGTAATAAACCCAATGTTTGATATTTTTGTGTATTTAGGAGCAAATGCTACATCTTGGTAAAAAAGGTAGGCATTCAAAATTTGCTCTCAAAGTTGTAGAAGGATTTTTACTATGTTATGATTCAAATACAAAGTCATATAGGGTCTTCAACAAATCATCAGGTTTAATTGAAGTATCTAGTGACGTTGTATTTGATGAGACTAATGGCTCTCCAAGAGAGCAAGTTGATCTTGATGATGTAGATGAGGATGAAGTTCCAACGGCCGCAATGAGAACTATGGCAATAGGTGATGTGCGACCACAGGAACAACAAGATCAAGATCAACCATCTTTCCCAACACTGGTGCAACCCCCAACTCAAGATGAGGAATAGGTACCTCAAGATGCAGGCATGAATCAAGGGGGAGCACATGAAGAAAAGAATAAAGTGGAAGAAGTCCAACGGACACCTCCAACTCAAGTCTGGGCCACCATCCAAAGGAATCATCTAGTGGATCAGATTCTGGGTGATATAAGCAAGGGAGTAAAAACTCTTTCACGTTTAGCTAATTTTTGTGAACAATACTCTTTTGTTTCTTATATTGAGCCTTTCGGGGTAGAAGAAGCCTTGCAAGATCCGGACTAGGTGTTGGCCATACAGAAAGAGCTCAATAATTTCAAGAGAAATGAAGTATGGAGCCTGGTGTCACGTCCAAAGCAAAATGTTGTGGGAACCAAGTGGGTGTTTCACAACAAGCAAGATGAGCACAGGGTGGTGACAAGGAACAAGGCTCGACTTGTGGCAAAAGGTTATGCCCAAGTCGCAGGTTTGGATTTTGAGGAGACCTTTGCTCCTGTAGCTAGGCTAGAATCAATACGCATATTATTGGCCTATGCTGCTCACCACTCGTTTAAGTTGTTTTAAATGGACGTGAAGAGCGTCTTTCCCTCGGTTGATTGTGGAGTCCCAACTAGGCGAAGGAGGGGGGTAATGGGAGGTTCGGACCGCCTTTGTAGTCGAGGCGAGGTGGAGCCGTGGGTAGCGAAGATCTCGCACGGGCGCAACAACTCGCGCCCGGGTTCTCGGCTTGGAAGAGAAACAGGGCGGTGGAGGGCCCCATGCGTTAGCAAGGGGGAAGAACTGGTGAGCGGACCCCGCCTGACAGCGACTGGAAACGCGTGTGGCATGAGGCGTGGATGTGCTGGAGCGCTGACATGTGGGGTCACAGTGTCGGCGTCGGCCTTAGCAGCCCACACGAAGGGAAGGGCCAGGTGGGCCGAAAATGAAGTTAAGGTCCAGCGCAGAAGATTTTCTTTTTTTCTATTTTCTGTTCTTTCTATTTTCATATTTAGATTTCAAATTTGAATTCAATATTGTTGTGAAATTCATACTTAGGTTAAATGCACAAATTAAAAATACCAGTATGGAAAGGATATATTTATTTTTATATATTTATTTTCCTTATATTATGTAGTATTTTCCTTTTTTCCTTTCTATGTTATTTCCAATTTCTAAATTGCATATTTGGTTAAACCTCATCCACATCATCAATATATTTTTATTACTATTATTATTGTTGTTGAATGCACAAACAAATAAACTACAACATGATGCATGGATTATTTATGTTTCATTAGAGAATTATTCACTTTAAATATGATTATTCATGTGTTCTAATGAGTAGAGAGCAATACATATAAGATTAACTCTTTTTTCTTATTATCCACCAGTTGGGTATTATAGATGGTGAGTCCATATATTGGCCAATCAAGCTTGAACTTCATGAAATCATCCTGCAAATCCTTCTCATTCTCGTCTGAGTACTGATTATCAATCAAGTAACCTTTCGGATATCGGATCCCTTACCCTACAAGACATATAGAGTACGAATGGGAGAAATGTATGAAATGGAATGACATTGATAAACTATGAATCCACAATCACCATGTTTGTCTCTTTAAATGTGTTGATGAAATATGGATTGTTAGCTTTATGCCTTGGAATTGCCTAAGTATGGAACCACTTAGCCCATTGCTTACCAACAAAAAGGACCACATTCTTTCCTGCCTTCGAAAGAGGGCCCTTATCAATCCTTGTCTACGCCATATGTGGTTTGTCCTTCCAAAAAAAATGTTCTCTCAAACATGGTATACACATCAGCTTGGCAGGAGCCACCACCCCACACGTGCCACCACTCGCGCGAGCACACCTCCTAAGCTCCTCATCCTTTCTCGAAGCACGCAATGTGGCCTGCAACTTATTGTCATTGTCATCATCAGAACCACGAGATAAACCCGCCAATGCCAACCTTCGTACCTCCTTTACCATTCTTACTTTCCTTTTATATTGGCCCTTGTCAATCTCCCGCCAAAAGTAATTGGCAACTTCTGACGGAACATTACGACAATCTTGCACATTCCCCCCACGCAATGTAAGGTGTTGTTCAAAACGTGTAGTGTTGCCCCCTTCTAATGTTTTTTGCAATACCTGTACTTGAATTCGATATATATGTTATCCATGTGTTTCCAAACCGGATCGATCCGATCTGACATCCCTAAAAATAGAAATAATATGAACTATCATTATAAGTATTATTAGCTATATTGCCATTAGCAGTGAAAAGTTAAAAAGATTTGAACTGAAACGGGGAAAATCTACATAACCCTAGCTCCTACTTAGTGGTCGGCTAATTAGCAACTCGAGCCGATTAATCTGACTCCTCCCACGAGTAGCCACTGGTCCGAAGCGATTAGCCGGTGGCTACCAGTGGCTCAGCCAGGCTACGAGCACCGTGCAGTGTAGAGTTAGCCGTGCCTATAACTCGATTTATTGGACAAACGTTGCGATGAATCGGTGAAACTAGTGGGCTTACCGATTCATGGACGAGTAGGCACCCAGGATGGCTTTCCGGTGTAGCCGACTGGCTAGTCGACGATGCAGGGCGGTAGCGGCTGCTCTGGCGGCGACGGGCAAAGCGCTTGGCTTACCGATTTTGACTTATTGGGGATTCAATCCCTCTCAATCCCTATGGGTTTGATAAAAACGAACAGGGCCTTAGGGTTGGAGGGGATTAGGGTGGAAATGAACTAATTTCATCTCCAATCCCCTTTAATCGTGAAGGGAATTTGAGTTTCCAAACTAGCCCAGAGTCGACATCAACATCCTAGGGTATTAAGTAGGTCTACTAGGCCATATGAATGACCGGTCCATTAAGAAGGTTTTCTCTTTTTAAATTTTCTGAAAGTTGTTTAATTTTTAGTTTGAAATCGGTTGCGTATTTTGAACATTGGTTTTAGCATAAAGTCATGAAATAATCAATAGTATTTATAAAAAAATTTGGCATCAAAATTATTTAAAATTTATAAAATATCTCCCAATTTAAATTCCAAAATCGTTGATAGGGGTTATCGGCCATTGCCGATTACCCGGCGGTGAACCTTGGTACATGCACACCTAAGCGATGCTGAAAAAGAGTCGTCGTCGATGTGGAAGGGTCAAACATGCTACTTTATATGCTAGTTTATGCTCTAGTTTATAAAACGGGATTTTCAGTTTCTTACTAAGAAGTCTATAAAAATTGAGGTGGTTCTAAACATTATTAACTAGTTTTTTTTCATAAACCAGATTCTTAAAAACTAAGGTCTTACAAACAGACCAGACACCCTTCGGAAATCAGAAATTTTATAAAAATTGTACAAATCGTACAGGATCATATTCAATAGTACAGGTCAACACTACACATCCTTAGCCACTAATTTCTATCCAAACCATCACCCTTAAGAAAGTAACAGAAGTTAATCAACATATTTCATGGTGCAGGCAACGGCGGTTTGTATTTCGCAAGGCTACACTGGGGACATATGTATTCCATCCCATCCGCCTTCGAGTAGTCCTGTTACCACAGCAACCACGTCAATTTGTAACATGTTTTTTAGAATTCCTCAAAGGAAAACGAAATGGATGCTTTAGGATCAGCAAGCGTCTACCTTGAAAGTAGACAGCCCTTTCCGTCTATCGCAGCCAAGGTGGGCCCATTCTCCACATAATCCACAGTTCACCCAGTCACCCAGAGCACCACTGTAAATACATAAACTAACATGTTAGAATCTACGTAAACGAAAAAGAGATGTGTCAGATATACTAGAATGAAAACAAATCTTCAAACCTGTGGCAAATCAAGCAACATTCCCCATCAATATCGTCATGTGCAAGTTCATATTCAAGCAAGTACGTCTCATAATGCCTTTTTAGGGTGTTCCCAACACCCTAAATGTAAAAAGAATGCATGATTAGTTTTAGTTTAATGCCAAATTAACCACAGCCAGATTATATGTTCATAATAATAACTAAGGAGGAAACAATTGGCATCGTGTGCTTCAAATAGCTGTAGTGCAAAAAAATAGATTTTTCTATTGCTCACAAATAGCAAGGCAAATCTATATATGTTAATATAAGAATTATAAAAATATATAATAGCATAAAAACAGATAATTTAAAACCTTCCCACTTTTCCAGTGTGATGGCAAGTAAATGGAACAAAAACAAGCATACCGTCATTTTGTTTGTAACTGTATGGTTGTGCATCTTTGAAAAGATTTGACCTTTCCAATTTATGCCATTGCCTACATAAAAGCCACCTCGGTATACCACCTGAACGATGACAATCAGATAATTTGTCAGCCAAAACATTTCAGCGTCACCATTTTTTAAAAAAATGGCAATATTTTCTGGGTGGTAACAGCACCTCAAGAATTTTCACATTGAATTTCTTTTACCTAGAAATGTGATAGTTTTTTATTTTAATGGGATTGTGTTATGGGCCTTAGCCCATTAGCTATGTCATTATGGCTAGGTTAGCTGCGGTCACTGTTCACGTGCGGTTACTGTAGCGCGTGAACAGTGCCGGACAGATAGGGTTTGTTATGTTGCTTAGCTATTAAGTTAGGGTTACCTATCTATATAAGGAGGGGCAGGGTGTTAGTAGAGGGGGGAAGAAGAATAGATCTGGTTTACTCCTAGGGCCTCCTACGGGAGGGCTGAGTACCGGGACTATCTTGCGAGTGCATCGCAGTTCACAACAAATTAACCAGATCTATTCTTCTTCCCCCCTCTACTAACACCCTGCCCCTCCTTATATAGATAGGTAACCCTAACTTAATAGCTAAGCAACATAACAAACCCTATCTGTCCGGCACTGTTCACGCGCTACAGTAACCGCACGTGAACAGTGTCCGCAGCTAACCTAGCCATAATGACATAGCTAATGGGCTAAGGCCCATAACAGATTGGGATTATCCCAAAGCAATATTAAAAAATTTGGCACTACAACTGATACATGAAAACAGTAGTGCGCAACTACCTCTTTGTATAAGTTATATAAATCAAGACGCTTTGAATTTAACACTGCGTCAGGAAATTCTGCCAGTCCTCCCTGAGGTACAAGTCGGATGTGGCCCCTCTGAAGTAGAAACTGCATGACATCTTTCAAGAAGTCTTCCTGCAAAAGATAGCACAAAATGAGGGGATATTTACTAGGAAGATGCTTCAGCACAGAAGGAAACAAAAGGATGGTCCCGAAGTGTACTTCAGAGCAACTGTGGATAGGCAACCGATTGCACTCATGTTTCTTTATTGGCAGAGGATTCAATGGGATTGGTAGCTGAACACGTGACCAGGATGATGGTGACCCAGATGATGATTTTCTCGGTGTCACTGCGGTAACAGGTACTGCGTTGTGCTTCACAGGAGGGGCTGGCAAGCTAGGCTTAACTTGACTAGCATCGTGAATGATGGACTGAGGAAACCCCATAAAGGGATGCATTTGTTGCTTGCGAGAGTGAGGAAGGGGTCTCATTGTTGCAGGCTTTAGCCTTGGTTTCAATGATGATAGGGAGATCGTATTATCCCCTACAACTCCTTTTGCACCAAATGACATCTGTTTTGACTCGAGACTTCCAGTGGTTCTATCCTTGGTAAGGGGTGCTGACCAGCTGGATACATGAGCATATGAGCCATTTTGAATAGCTTGATCTCCGCACTGGTTAGAGCAAAAGAAAAGAAGCCGGTCTGCATCCTGCCTATCAAATGAGGACACTGGTGTACCATTTACCCAAGCAATTCCAAGTGCAACCAAGCTTCTGTAGGAGATTTCTGGCGCAAGATGTTTCAAAACCTAGACAATTAAACATAATGTTTGTTCATACATGAAACAGGATCTAATCGCATATAATTATGGAAGTTGGAAAGAAATTATAATCGAATCAACACCATGCGAAGAGAAAATAAAGAACAAACTTAAAAACTAAAAAGAAAGTCCCTAAAACAGAAATCCACCCAAAACAGCAGGGCACAGTCCTACAGTTTGAAATTTTGAACTCCAGCTGGAGTACTAAACAAAGTTCAGGGTTACAAAAACTAACAGCTACTCCCTCCGGACCAGTTTATAAGGTGGTAGTGTTTCTAGTCCTACCAGGGATCTGCCGAAGGGAGTATGGGTGAGGGGAGGACAGGCTACGGCCTGGAGGTGGTGGCTGCCTCTTGGGCGCCGTAGTCGCAGGAAACGGCGCACAGGGATGTGGATTCCAGAGGAAGCTGGCAGAAGATATCTGCTATTGCTTGCCTTCTCTTGATTACAAAGTCCTAATTATATAGGCCTAAGGCCAACCGACTACTCCACAATAATGGGAGACTTATCCAACTAAACTACTCCATAATATTAGGAGATAAACTGCACCCCAATAGACTACTCCACAATACTAGGAGACTTATCCAACTAAACTACTCCATAATATTAGGAGATAAACTGCTAAGACTTATCCAACTAAACTGATTACTTATCTCCTGATCTACTCCTGCGCCTACTTCTGGTGGGTCTAATCGCCTTCTGGTAGACCAGGCCGGTCATAACATCTCTCCCCGCCTGCTAAAACAGCTCGTCCTCGAGCTGAAAGTCAGGTTATGCAGAGCGAAAAGCATCTGGTGGCTCCTCCACGACCTCATCCGCAGACTCGAAGTCGCCTCGCAGCATCGCAACCGCGGCTCCACCTCCACCACAGCGTCGTCGACGACGCTGCCGCCGTCCAGCTCCAACAAGAAGTTCCGGATGGCATCGAGGTCGGGCGCGCGCACGTTGCGCTCCTAGCACGCCGACTCCGCGGAGGCGCGCGTAGACAGTGGCGGACGCGTCGAGCCTCTGGATGGGCCAGCCCCAGGCGTCGGCCATGCGTCGGATCTTGCGCACCTACGCAGCCGCCAGGTCCCGCGTGTTGGCCTTCATGTTGCCGATTGCGGCGCAGAAGCTGGCGCGCCCCGCGAAGCAGGCGCCTAGCTCGGGCACACCGAAGGCCCTGCCCAGCCCCGCGGCGTGCGCGGCGCGCTCCGTGGCCATGGTCGTGGCGAAGTACTACCGGAGCTCCTCCACCATGCCGTCGTGCACCATGTCGTCCGCGCACCGGTCCAGGTACTCCGCGAGGAGCGCGGCGTCGATGTGGACCCAGAGGACTAGAGGAGGCAGCACGGGGATTGGAGCGCGGGGCGGAAGCCCCACCGCGGCACCGGCACAAGACCCTAGGGCAGTAGTAGGCGGCGGCGGCGACGGTATTGCCGTGGTGATCGGTGTTGTTGACGAGTAGATCGGCGGCGGATCGGATCCCAGCGCCCATGCCGGAATTTGAGACGGCGATCGCGGAAAGTGCAGCCGGTGGATCGATACGCTCGGCGGCTGGGAGGACGCCGGGGGTGGCTGTTAGGGCGGCTGCGAAAATGACGACAGAGCCGCTACGGCCTCAAAGGGCGAAGGCAGAGACAGCGGCGGCTAGGAGCCCACCATGACGGCCTTCATCGTGAATACATCAGACTGCAGCGCCATCATCTGGGCTTGTATGGCTCCAAGACTGTTGGAGAAGTGGAGAAGGGACGCCGTCAGCTGCTCGTTTGTCATTGTGGGAAGGTTGATGGAGATACCGGCGGTGGAATTAGCAAGCGCGGTGGAGGTGGGCAGCGCGGCGGTGGATGCAAGCGGGCAAGCGGCGGCGTGCGTGGCTGGGAGGTGGGCGGCTGGGTGGAAGAGGGCAGGGAGGCGGTTGGGGCTGGTGGTGGGTAATTCATGGTGGCCGGAAGATCAGAGGCTCTGGATACCAAATTGGTATTGTTTCTAGTCCTACCAGGGATCTGCCGAAGGGAGTATGGGTGAGGGGAGGACAGGCTACAGACTGGAGGCGGTGGCTGCCTCTTGGGCGTCGTAGTCGCAGGGAATGGCGCACAGGGATGTGGATTCCAGCTCTCATGAGGAAGCTGGCAGAAGATATCTGCTATTGCTTGCCTTCTCTTGATTACAAAGTCCTAATTATATAGGCCTAAGACCAATCGACTACTCTACAATACTAGGAGACTTATCCAACTAAACTACTCCATAATATTAGGAGATAAACTGCACCAACGAACTACACAATACTAAGAGACTTATCCAACTAAACTACTCCATAATATTAGGAGATAAACTGCTAATACTTATCCAACTAAACTGATTACTTATCTCCTGATCTCATGCGCCTACTATGGTGGGTCTAGTCGCCTTCTGGTAGACCAGGCTGGTCATAACATAAGGTGTCTTCTAACATGGCATGCCTCTTAAATGACACTTTGACCATTCATTTCTTTTATACTATATTGTTTATGATTATAAGCATATGAATATATGATTATCGAATAGTGCCTTTGATTACAAATCTAATAGTATCTGTTAGATGTGCAGCAGCTATAGGATGAGCAGAGGGAAGTAGCTGGGACTGGGGTTAGAACACAGGTTTAGTCTTTGTGAAGCAAACTGGCTTGACAAGTTGACATTCATATTGAATATGCAGCACCTAAGTCGCTTTGCACAGCGACCTGCTATTTCTAGCAGCTCTGCAAGAGTTGTACAAAGTCAAATCGACTACCACTGCAGGCTGTCAGGACAGCTGCACTACTCTTACTGTCTACTGTAAGGCTACTCCAATGGAGCACCTAAATAGACACCCAAACTCAAAATAGGTACTCGGTGAGCATTGTACCGACACCTATACCTCTCCAACGGGTGACCCAAAGGTGATACCCATTTTGGATGCAGGGAGAGAGGAAACCTAAATATGGGTTTTCTTGTGTGGTGTGTCAGGGCCCACAGAGGGGCTGCGGCAGCAGCAGCCATGGACCCTCCAAGGGGGATTAGATAAAGATAGTTAGAGATAAGATTAGAAGATTAGTTGAGATTATTTAGGAGATTAGCTGAGATTATCTAGGAAGGTTATCAGTTAGTTTGTTGAGAGTTTTTAGAAGATAAGGATCCCTAGCTAGACAAGGGCGGCCAGTCGGTCTATTTATGTAATCAATGGATGAGAAATAAAGTAGGCAAGAATTAGAGGGGAGAAACCCTCCTATTGCTCCACCGTGGGTAGAGCCCCCGGCCGGTGCCCATAGATACCCCTCTCCAATCCCTCACCGATCTAGCAACCATAACAGTACTAGTCTACTAGAAGAGATGCTTGTAAGAAAGTGAGTTTTGCCCTGTCATTTCACCCAGGCACTTATGAAAGGACAAATGCTTAAGTTTGCTCATGATGCTTAATTGTACTACCTCCATCCTGAAATATAAGGGCAAGGTTTGTTCTAGGTCAAACTATTTTAGGTTTGACAAAGTGTATAGAAAAGAGTATTAACATCTACCACATCAAAGAGGTAAATTATGAAAATATATTTCATAATGTATCTAATGATGACCATTGATATCATAAATAACATTTACTGTTTTCTATGGACATGGTCAAAACTAGGATTGCTCAATTTAGGACCCAACTCCCTGAAAACGATGTTTGACTTGCATTGCATCGCATCTAAAACTTTTATCCTTCAAGATAATAGCAGTTTAGGGTAATATATTAAGAGGTGCAATGCTAGGTTTTCAAATTCCTTCAATGGTCTTTGCTCCTCTCTGACAGGAGGGATGGGATGTAGCAAACTCTCCTGCAGTTCAAGACCAAGAGAAATAGAGAATACTAACAAAGTAACAAGGTAGTTGAGTTTGTTTAAGCACCCATTTGTATATAGGAGGAATTAAGTAAATAACTTTTATTCAATGCTCATTGATGTAGCGACATTCTCTCTCGTTAAACACTCATGTTTAATCATCTTGCATGGTACATGCCCAAGATGATTTCACAACATACTTTTAAACATAGGGAGTGAAATGTATGACCAAAAAGGGAGAAAAAAGTTCAATACAAAGGTATGCGCTAAATGATTGAACAAAAATAACCTGTGCTGCCCATTTTGGCATGGTTATCCAGACTTCAAAAGTAGAAGCTCCGCAAGCCACGCACATGGAAGGCAAAGGCTCATATGAAGATGGCTTGTTATCCTCATTATTCAATAGAGCACGAACTAACTGCCTCTTCTCAATAATTTCATTCTTGATACGGCTCCCTAGAAGCTGCATTTTTTGTGAAGCAACATATGAGTTTTTTTACATCAATGTACGGGCTAGGAGATGCTCCATTGCTATAGAAATTGATACCTGATCATCAAAACAAGTTTGGGCACTGCATGAAACAAGAAACGACACATGTGCAGAACTGCAAGTTGTGATATCGCAGCGCATTGTAACAACTCCATGTGGAAGATCTTCAGCTTGAAGAGGTGGATGAGCACTGGAAAGAGACATTGTGGAGAGCTTCAGCTCTGAACAAAATGAACATTTCTGACAAAAAAATGTATATTATAGTTTTATTTCCATTTTATTAAGACCACAAACAGATTGACAACAAAGAATTAATACAGAACAACAGCACCTAAAATCCATTTTCTCCAGTCTGTCCGTTCGTGTTGCTAAACGCTACGACCGCGGGGGATGTTAGAGTATATTAAGCATGTTAGAGTGTATTAGGCAACTCCTGATATGTTTGGTTTAGGATTGATTGTAATCCCTGGATAACCTTCCTTATCTCTAGGATAGGCTTCTTGTCCTCCAAGTCATGTACTCCTATATATTCTTCCTAGAAGCTCAATGCAATATATCCACACATTAAACACAATCTCTCCTTTCATGGTATCACTGAGTTTAGGTTTTAAATCCAAAAAGGTGTCTTCTGTTGCCGCCACCGCGCCGCCCCCGGGGAGATCATTCTCCGCCGAGAGCAGCGCCCTCGTAGGATGCACTGCGGATCCATATGATCAGTTGCGTTCGTCGTCGCGTCGTCAAGCATAGCACCAGATCGGAACTCACCATCAAGGCTCTGTTGGTGGCTTCTGTCCACCTTCCCATCGACTATCCCAGCTAGATCTAGCCCATTGCACGTCGTCGCGATGGTGGCTGTGATGGGGATATATCCCCGTCGCTGGCAACATCACACGCCGCCATGGACGCGGATGCGACCTCCGCTGCCGGTCGGGTTACCCAGTGATGTACCAGATCTGTTGTTGTTGCGCCTTTTTGTTTTTCAAGTGATCGGGTTTGCGTCTCCATCGCCTGTCGGCTCGCGCATCATCGACATCAGCCTTGAGAACATCTGCTCCTTCATCTTCTCTGACTATGTTGCATGGCGCGGCTAGCGGCGTGCCAGGAGACGCCCGCATGTTGTCTCTGCGCCTCTTCGCCGGCACGTCGATCTCTGCCGGTTCATCGTCGCCACTACTGGCCGGGAGGTTCTGCCATCGACATCACCATCGTCTTTGCCCTGTACGCCGTCAGTCTGGCTAACCGATCGCGAGCGCGACCTCACCCTCCCGTGACGTCTGTCGTCTGCCTTGAGTTTCTTAACCAAGCACAAGGGTAGTCGTTGTGTCGTCTCTTCGTGCAGCAGAGTCGTCGTTCGTCGTCGACCCCCGCTATCACATCTACATCGTCGTCGACTCCGTCGATGCGCGTCTCCTACGCATGGTCTGCGAGCTGCGTCATCACACCCGTCGATCTGTGTTGCACCTGCATGTTGCGTCGACACTGTCATTGGTCTGCACCACGTTCATCGTCGAGTTCTTTGCCGACAAGTACCGCCGTCGCACTCCACTGGCGTTGAGTCTCTTCCTGTGTGTCGTGGCTCTCGCCGCCGCGACTCCAGAATCCTCGATGCGTCGCCATGCCTACCTCTTCACCTTCTTCCAGCACAACCTTGTTGCCAGCGTCGCCATCTCATCCTCAACTACTTCGTCTACTCCACTCTGACAATCGTGAGCTGCAACAGCACTCCCGACATGCTGCACCACAACCGTCGTGGAGGTCTTCTCTGTTGGTCCCTTCAGACACTGACACTTGGTTGGAGCCTTCTACCTAGTACGTGCGGTACTGGCAACACCAACACGTGCATTCGTCTACGACGCGTTTCCAGGCGTAGCAAACCTAGAGCACGCCTCGTCCACGGCGGTTTGACAGCATCGTCCTCGGCATTAGCTACTTCCTCTACGGCTGCGTCGACGTCTTCGTCTATGGCGCCCTCCTTCTGCGCCACCGTCACCCTAGAGCCTCATAGCATGTGGCGGGCCTTCCCGCGTGTTGCGCCTGTGCCTGTGACTTGTGCGGCTTGTCTTCTTCAACGTCCTCGACAACTACATCGACCACAGCTACTCGACGCACATCACCTCAACAATAGCTCGACGCCCTTGCACTCGGATATTAAGACATAATCGGCACAAAGGGCTACCATCTGCAATGGGCCACTCCAGTCGCAGCATTCACACCGGTGTTCCGACTGTGGGCCAGTGGGGGGATATCTCCATTGTTCTCTCGTCTGTTCGTTCGTGTTGCTAACGCTACGACTATAGGGGGATGTTAGAGTATATTAGGCATGTTAGAGTATATTAGGCAACTCCTGATATGGTTGGTTTAGAATTGATTGTAATCCCGAGATAACCTTCCTTATCTCTAGGATAGACTTCTTGCCCTCCAAGTCATGTACTCCTACATATTCTTCCTAGAGGCTCAATAAAATATATCCCACACATTATATGCAATCTCTCCTTTCACTGGATATAGTAAAGATTATAGTTTTAGGCCTACTACATCCCAGAGATGGCAATGGGTACCTATAACCTGACTACCCGATAGGTTTTACCTCATAAAGGGGCGGGTATCGGAAGAATTCTTCACCCGAGGGAATGGGTAAAATATCTACCCATCTGGTATGAGGGTACGGGTACAGGTATGGGAACATACTACACACACCCGTGTACCCACGGGTATTTATACTTGTCTTAGCAACCCATGTCTTCATTAATTACTATGGAATACACATATGTCAAATATATCTATGATTATTGGACTATTAATTAGAGTAGTTTTGTTGCCATGTATATGGTTGATCCCTATTCACAAATAATTGATGATATATGGTTTCAATAATATAATATATTCATGGTCTTTTGTTTTTAGCGAGTATGTATTCAAGTACAGGTTACCTGTAGGGGTAGGGTATTTTTACCTGTATGGGTACAGGTATGGCTGTATAGGTAAATTCTTTTACCCATATGCGGGCACAGATATTTTAGCTACTAATTGTCTAGCAAGTACAAATATGGGATAGCTCTACCTGATGGGTAATACCATTGCCATCTTTACTCCATCATATCCCAAATAT
Organism: Zea mays; assembly: GCF_902167145.1. Lineage (NCBI taxonomy): Eukaryota > Viridiplantae > Streptophyta > Magnoliopsida > Poales > Poaceae > Zea > Zea mays. The sequence continues at coordinate 214,352,935 of NC_050096.1, read as the reverse complement.
AGGTCTCCAATATGTAGCAAATATCAATAAAGTAAATTAGTTTAAATAGAGTCATATATTATCACAATATTTTTCATGATAAGGGGGTGTTTGGCTTTTAGGGACTAAAATGGAATAAAATGAAGGGACTAAAAATTAGTCTCTAGAAACCAAACACTCACTAAATCTAATCTAATAATATTAACCTTATGTTGTCAACCTATGTACCTATATGATTTTTTTAGCTATTGGTCAAAGCTTAAAAAATGTGAGTTAGGACTTAGGACCAACCTAAATGGACTTATTTTGGGATAATTGGTGGTGTATATACTAAATAATCATTTTAAAAATTCTATATCAGCATCATTTCAAGAGAATTTAACTTCATTTTCCATTTGGTTGACAAGTCATAGGCAGTACAAATCAAGATACACTAGTTCCTTTTATATGCCTTCAGGTTTATGCTTAAAAACATGATGAGAGCCAAGAATACAATGCAAACAAGTATTCAGGGATTAAAAAAATATTAATATAATTACTAAAGCAAAAGGGCAAAACTGCATTGTAAACATGATCCATTTTCAAGTTATAAAATGTTTGTACCATAGTTTATGGGATATATTGCTTAATATGTAATGAAATACCTGGCTCGGTTCTGAAGTTTACTCGCACGAATCTGAGGGAAGTAAAAAAGACTCAGTCATCAAGCAGATCCTAGCAAATATGATGAAACACAAAATAGAATACTAGAAAGTACATAAGAATTAAAGGATATTTACTTAACAAATCTAACACTGAAGACACCACTATCTAATGCATGAAAACAATGCTTTTGCTGCTTATAGAGAACCAAAAGCATGAACCAAACTCGAACACTATTACTAACTTATGCATCTGTTTGCTATACATTGTATTTTACTGGGATTCACAATTGAAATGCAAGCCAATAGCGGTAAGCAACTAGTGGGCATTCACCCCACCCCCTCTTTTAGTAATAATTTTGATATATGAATATTCCGATTTATAATTATGTAATAACTCTATGCTGCGTAAAAATCAGTATGTCTGGTACTAACTTCCTTGTCGTAGCTCCTACAGTAATATTACAAGTTTATAAGTTACCAATGCCTCCAATAACGCAGCAGTTCAATTAATGAGCGCTTTCATGTAAAGATTAACCATCTAACCATAACCTCAATACATATAGAATCTGGTCCTGATTATTACAACGATGAGCACAAACCTCGATATTCAAGAGCGCATTCAAACCATCTTCTAGTGCCCCCAACAAACATGCATCCTGAAATTGATACAGTTTGCAAGCATTGATTGGAACAAGGTGGACATCTAGTGATAATAGAAAAAAATAGGTATAACCCTAAGCTTACCAGGGTGCATGGTACTCCACAGAGAAGAAATTTCATGCTCACATCTTCATCATATATTCTTATATCTGGAAAACCTTCAGAACAACCTTGTTCCTCATTCACTTCATCCCCAGCAGGGATGACATTTGTTTTTGGAGCATCCCCAAGTAGGCAGGGGCCAAGCTTAACACTTTGTACATGATTATTTCTTACACAGTATAGTCGGAAGGAGGCATGTGCAAGTTGAAATGCATCCCATGTATGGCTGCAGGAACTATAACCAGGAACACTAAACTGTTAAGTGTGAAACAAAATAAAATGGCACCACCACCAATCAACAATAATTTATGATGCAATACCTCTGAATGACTGACATTAACGCATGACGAAAATGAGATGCTGTATAAGATGAAAATAGATTCCTCCAATATACCACATATGGTATCCCCTGAGTGAAAGAATGTCGATATCACATTCCATGATTAGCACCAAAAAGTCTAAAAATAATAGCCACTTTGTTTTAGGGAAAAATAGTTCATTAACACTACAAATTATCTGAAGCATAAATGGTGATATCTAAATACTACAAAAGATTTATAAACCATGGTTTTTAAAGCGCTAAGGCGATCCAAGGCGTTGGAGCACCGCCTGGACGCCTAGGCGAGGTAGGCGGGCAAGGCGCCTAGGCGTTAGACCACCACCCGGACGCCTAGGCGACGCCTTAAGAACAGAGTTATAAACATTCAAACAATCAATACCACCTATATTTGTTGAAATGAGGTAGTCACTCCGCTCCAAATTGAGAAACTTTTTGGCTTTCTAGATATAATACGATATGTTACACTATGTATCTAGACATAGTGCATATCTAACTTATAACAAAAATTATGTACCTAGAAAAGCCAAAACATATTACAATTTAGAACAGAGGGAGTAACATACTATAAATATAAGGGACATGACTTCTGCAAAATCTAGAGACAAAATAAGCAAGGAAGGAGGAGTGTGCACTAGCTCCAGAGTAACTCTGGTAAATGTACAACAAGAACCAATTCCTTAAAAAGAGATAGAAACGATTGTTGAAAAAAGGTACCTTTGAATGAAGTGACTGGGCAAGCTTTTCCCCAGTGGGAACCTCTAAATAAACCTGCATTAGCATTTAACATGTTAATAACTATATAGCAAAAATAGAAAACAGGGGACAAAAACCACATTATAGTATAATTAAATACTCCCACCAACCAGCTTGTTAGTTGTATAAGCAAAAATATCCAAGATTCGTCAGTGTATATGGACATGGGCACCACTTTTCTGTTTGAACAGTGGCCGACAGGCGTCAGTTTCATACTGCATGCAGGAATTGCTCCCAAAGTTAATGCATCGTCATTGTTCTCTTGTTTATTTAAACCATGTGTGCAACATGCGCTAACGACAGGTTTATTTAAACCATGCGTACAACATGTGCTAACGGCAGGTTTATTTAAACCATGCATGCAACATGTGCTAACGGCAGGTGGACACTAACAAAAACACAGCATCCCCTCACTTATTTTAACAGATGCTTTTACTCCAGATGATTAATGGATTGAGGGGAAGGCACTTCTCTCCTTGGTCTTTGTATGCAGAGTTTATACGTCGATCATATTTGGATGGAGGAAGAAATAGCAAGACACATACACAGTCTCGATTATATTTGGATGGAGCGAGAAATAGCAAGACACATAATGTGTTAATTTAGTGAAATCAATTAAGTCAAAGTAGCAACAAAGTACATTAATCTTATTAAAGATATGTACACTAATGTTGTGACAAGTGTCCGAACAAGTGATGGGGACACCGATGACTTTCCAATTAACATAGGACTACATCAAGGGTCGGCTTTGAGCCCTTATCTTTTCGCTTTGGTGATAGATGAGGTCACAAGGGACATACAAGGAGATATACCGTGGTGTATGCTTTTTGCCGATGATGTGGTACTTACTGAGGAGAGTAGGAGTGGTGTTTCGCAAAAGTTGGAATGGTGGAGGCAGACGCTGGAAGCAAAAGGTTTTAGGCTTAGTAGGTCTAAAACGGAGTATATGAAGTGTGATTTCAGTGCCATGGGGTATGAAGATGGCGATGTTAGTCTTGATGGGCAAGTGGTACCCAAGAAAGACACTTTTCGTTACTTAGGATCAATGCTTCAGAAGGATGGAGACATCGATGAGGATGTCAGTCATAGAATTAAAGCTGGATGGTTGAAGTGGCGGCAAGCGGCGGGTGTCTTATGCGACCCCCGGGTGTCACACAAACTAAAAGGCAAATTCTACAGGACAGCAATCCGGCCGGCTATGTTGTATGGAGCAGAATGTTGGCGCACTAAAAGACGACATGTCCAACAACTGTGTGTGGCAGAGATGCGTATGTTGCGCTGGATATGTGGCCACACATGGAGAGACCGAGTCCGGAATGATGACATACGAGAGAGAGTAGGAGTGGCGCCAATTGAGGAGAAGCTTATGCAACATCGTTTGAGATGGTTTGGACATATCCAACGAAGACCTGAAGAGGCACCAGTACATATCGGAATAATTAGGCGTCCCGAGAATGTGAAGAGAGGTAGAGGTCGACCAACCTTGACGTGGACAGAGGCAGTGAAGAGGGACCTGAAGGAGTGGAATATTGATAAAGAGCTCGCCGTGGATAGGAAGGGGTGGAAGTGTGCAATTCACGTGCCAGAACCTTGATTTATAGTCCCGCTTTTCCTCCTTAATCGTTTGACCTTTTCTTGTGCCCATTTAGACCTTGCTGGTTCTTGTGGGTTTTATCTCTTTTATGTGTTCCCCCGTTTCGTCGTTTTCGGTTCTCCTTTGCCTTTGTTTCCCCTGTTTTCTTTGGGGGTTGAGCTCTGAGGTTTTCATACGGGGTTTCATCTCTAGCCTACCCCAACGTGCTTGGGACAAAAGGCTTTGTTGTTGTTGTTGTTGTTGTTGTTGTTGTTGTAATGGAAACTGTAACTCTCAGTAACTTAGGTCACAATACCAAACAAAAGCATTGTCAGAACTAACACTGACCAGCAAATGTAACTTTTAAATAACCACAGTTATAGCCACAGCTAAGGTACTAATTCCCTGGAAGTTCACAAGATGATGTTTGTCCCTATCCCTTGGCCATACAATGCTCAGACGAACTAGTTCTTGACTAGTGCAACACAGTTATATTGTAGTACTGATTGTCATGCTGGCCTTCCTTTTTCAAGTCTCAAGTATGAAATTGTACACTGATGTGCACTTTTGCACCTCATGTCCACCAGTCAAGAACAGATGACACTGTAAATTATAGCAACAAATACATGCTATTAATCTATTCAAGAAAAGTTTGGGGCTTACCATGGTCGGAAATGGTGGGGTGATGAGTGAGACAAACATCTGCGGGTCAGATAAATCTGTATCACCCCAGACAAGCGTGCCAATCTCCTCCTCATTCTCTTGCTGCTGCCCCTGAAGATACAAGAAGACAGGATGCACCGCCTGCTGTGCCTCTCTAAATTGCTCCAAAGTGGGATTGATTAGCGTGTGCACCTGCATCCCCGAAGTCCACCTTTAGTTTTTTTAACTTCAAAACTCAAAAACTAACATCTGCCTGCACCACACAGCAACACGAACTGACCTCCAGTCTCCCAGACGAAGCGAGCTCAGGGAAAGGGTATGACAGCCGCAGCCGCTTTGTGTCTGGCGCCAGGGAAGCTGGTGTCTGCCGCTTCTCAGCAAACTCCCCACAAAGAACAGCTAGGAGTGTGCAGTTTTGCCGCATGGTGTTCTGGATTTGAGGCATGGCTGCAGAGGCAAACTACCGGACCTCAGCTGATGTCACCACTGAGCCTGCAACAGGAAAAATGGAAAACGGATAAACAAACACCGCAAAATCAAATGGAAAACCCACCACCAAAACGAATCAATCCACACACCAGATGAGCAAATCGAAGCCTAAGGCGGTGCAAGGACGCCGGCGACGGCGCGACTGGAAGCAGGTAGGTTGGATTTAGGGGGAGTAGGAAGAGCAAAGAGGGAGGATGACAGAACCCTAATCTAGCCGCGACAACAATAACACGATTCCCCACCAGAATAGAAGGCAAGTGCAATGGCGATCTGTGAATCGAGCACGCGCCTCCCGTTCCAATCCAATGCAGTCAAATATATAACATTACACCGGTTGTCGAAAAAATATAAAAATCAACAAAACGGCACCAACTCCTCCCAGTTTCCCGATTCGATGCTTGCATCTCGCAGGGGTTTAAGACCGAGCAGCTAGGGGTCCAAAGGAAGACGAACCTGGCGAGAAGGTGTGAGGGGACAGAGCAGAGGGCAAGATGAAACGCTCGGATTGGGATGTCGCTTGGCCTTGTAGGTCTTGTAGGTTGGATTTTTCTCGCGGATCGGCTTACACCCCCGTTCCTGTCTGCGGGCTCGGCAACGTAGATCATGACGATTCATTATTCCTGAGGTGTGAGGAGGGATACAAAAACAAGGGCGCGGATTAATTACCTTTTGGAATCGGGGATGCGACGAAGAAAATGAAAATGGAAGGATTTTGTTTTGGTTTAGGGTGAGACGGATGATACCTGCTGCGGATGCCGCTGCACGAGGCCACGATCCGACGCCGCTCTGGGATTTCCTGGCGCGGTGGATTTTCCACGCGCTTCGCCCAATCGAAACTGCCTGTTTGCTTGGAGTATTTTGGAACCGCATTCGCGGCCTGAGAACTGGGATGGAACTCATGAGCACCATCATAGCCTGCTGCTGTGGCAGCGTCGCGACGTGGTTTCTGCTGTCGCGAGATATGTGAATGGTGTGGTGTCCGGTGTCCCAGCCGGCAGCTCCCTCTGCGTGCGTGTCCATTGTCCTCTCGGGCATTTCAGCAGGGCGGATTCAGACCCACGCTCAGACCCACGCTTATTATTTCTACAGTAAAATTTGAAATAGAAATTGGAATAAGAAATAGAATAGAGAGACCGACCCGATGGAGATAGTCTAAATGATCTCGTCGATAACTCACTATACACTAGGATCTGACCCACGCATAATATAGTATAGTTCTTGTCTATGTCTATATCATAATCCTAATCGTTCGATGTCTGATGTTCCTGGTTTTATCGGTCGTTCCCTCCATCTTCTCCATAATGCACTCTTTCTGGACCCGCGAGAGAAGTGTCATCATAAATAATCTTGATTACATAAATGGGACAAAATGCCCCCCTCTCCTCCACTCTCAATGTTTCGAGTGCTTGCATGGTAGCACAATTTTTATGTAGAGTGTAGTTTAATTTAAGCATTTAAACTTACAAGTTTATGGCGCGACTAAACATGTTTCGCGAGCCCAAGAGCTATCCTATTGACCTATTGTGCTTACAAAACATAGAACCTTGAGCTTCAGAGTTTGAAAAATATAAATAATTGAATGTCAATTTTTTGTTTCTTCAGAATATATCACATATAGTTGACAATCTCAGGACATGAAATCACACCAAATTGGTCGTCATGGGTGAAGGAATATATCACTTCTATCCATTAATTATGATGATATGTCATAGTTTTATGGTATTGTGGCAAAGTAATAGAGAAGGGATATAAGAGGGGTTTTATCTAGGTGAAGCGCTATATGATGTTTCTAAGATTATGAAACATGTTGAAACATACATTAGGGGCACGGTTCCATTTCATCCCACGTCCACCTATCTTGTGCGTTAGATTTAAATGGTATGTTGAAACAGTTACATAAAACAGTGCATTGGAAGGAGTTGTTTCAACTCGAAAGCACTCTTGATTACATGGCATCCTTATAAACAATAAAATGAAACATTATGTTGGATTGGCAAGAAACATAGGGGGGAGAAATCACTCCATTGACATTAACAAGAGTATTACCTAGGACTCTAATGATCATCGATTAAATACTCTTCTGCACATGTAGATTATTATTTGGAACCCTAATATGAAACTCTCTCCTATGATTGACCTTAGTGTTCGATTTAACTGGTTTCTACCTAGGAGTATTTGCTTCTTTTCTAGCCAATCAAACATCTTTAATCTATGCACTATTGTCTACAATGTGAAGATACTATATGATTCCTCATGTGGTATTATAAAATTTAGAGACATAAAATTTAGATAAGAATATGATGGATGAAGCAAGCAGTAAAGTAGTTGGGCATCTAGTTAGGAGACTATATTATCCAAAATATATATTAGGGGGGTCTAAGTAACAAGTGACTTGAATGAGGATCAAAAAACTAAAGTGATATTACAACATAAGTTTTAAAGTGATATAACAAGTTTATTATAGTAACAAGATACTATAATAAACGGGTCTATGCACTATTAGGTCTGGTTTGTCGATCGGACCTCCAAATCTCCGTCAATCAGCGAATTTATGCTCGGCTCCGGCGAGGTCGTCTTCCCCGGTGAGCCCTCCAGCATTGTTGCACCTAGGGTTTCGTCGTTTCTCTCTTTTCCCGTCTGTGTAGGGCCCCCCTCTCCCTTCCCTCACCTCCCCGGCGGTGGCGCCCTCTCCCATTTGTCCCCCCCATGCAGCCCCTCCCCGCGGCGACAGTGGCCGGTCGACCGGCTCAGCGCAGTCCGTGCAGACGCACGCGACGCCGACCTCCCTTTCCCCCTGCACACGCCTCTCCCTCCCCTTCCCCCTTCCCCTCTCTCTTCTATGGATGAGAGGAAGAAGACGGAGGGAGGAAGAAGATGGCGATTTTGCAAAATTGCCCCTGACCAATTTTAAAAATGTGTGCAAGAGTTTAGTTTAATTTAAATTTGTGATAACTTTTGTGTTTTAAATCCGATTCAATCCGTTCAAGTTGCGTTAGATTCATATTAAAATTGTCAACATGTTAGAAGTAATATTCTCTGTTGTTGCACATTTTATTTAATTTATTTAAATGTGTTTTGACGGACGGTTACAAGAATGACGTTTCAATTTAAATCTAATTTAGGAGTTTGATTTGCGCATTTATAATTAGACACCAACATGGTTAGCCTTAACCGAAATATTCTTTATTAATAGTTGTTTAGTTTAAATATGCTATCTATTTAATAATCCTCGCATGTCGTGTTGGCCCGTGCGCGTGTTGTGCGCGTGCTACCGTGTTGTTTCACGTGTTACGTATTTCATCTCGCGCCACTAATTCATCTCGCTTAGAGCCACAAATGTTATTACAAAGCTATCACAACTTGAATGGACTAAAACGGAGTTAAAATGAGTAGATTATGATGTTTACAAGTTTCTAGGTGTTTTCATAATTATTCTATACTCTAAAATAGCTTTTAGGGGCTTAAATGCAAGGTCCAGGGACCTATGTATGAAATTTGAGGACTTAACTGTGATTTCCATTGAATTGGGGCGGACGACGGGTTCATTATAAAATAATCTAGGGTCTCTTATGAAAATATCCCGCAACGAAGGGGTATCTTGAAGCCTGGACCATCTGATCTATCTCTACGGTCAGGATTAGATTACCCATTACCTGAACCGGTGTCACACCCGGTTTTGGAAGGCAAACTGAATGCGAACCATGTACGTGCCAGGATCAGAAACTCACGTACACAGTGATTACATAATTGGACATCATCATACATTGCTCAAAGTAAATAGCGGAAAGGTACTTTATTACATCAAGATGTCTAAGACATCCATAGAGTCTATAACATAGTCATTTAACATTATCAAAGTGCGGAATACGAAACATAGTAGATAAGGCCTTCACATGCAGCTAACTGGGGGTTTGCCACTAAGATAACTAGAACTCGTCGTAGTCCTAAAACTCCTCAAAGTCCTCCATGTTGCCAACATCTCCTCCTAAGCACTGATTACAGTGTGGACAACCTGGGGTGGGTGGTTTTAAAAAAAGGGTGAGTACACATCAACGTACTCAGCAAATGTCCCGTTTGGCTAAAGTGGACTAGCTATATGTGGAGTTAAGGTTAAGTAGTTGCTTTTAGTTGGTCAAGTATTTATTACTATTAGTAGAGCCAAGTTTTAGTAATAAACCCAGTTATTACCCAAATGTACTCCCTCCAAGAGGAAATACCAGAGATCATAATTATAACCATCATAATTAAACGTCATCATAAGAGTATCCAAAATTCTTCTAATCAAAGAGGATTCCAAGGCCGCTCATAACTGTGAGCACGACTGATATATCAGTTTCTAACACTCTGCAGAGGTCGCAAACTTTACCCACAAGTCGTGATTCCCGTTCTGCCCAGAGATCATGACTCTCCATTGATCACTTCCAAGGTGACCTAACAGGGCCTCACTACGTAGCCTTTACAAAGATTCCCCAGAGGTCATAGACTCACGTTAGGTTTCTCCGATTTGATAAACACAGTACCTCTCCCCAAAGGAAGGGTGACTAACAAAACCAAATCAAAGAACCTCTGCAACCAGCCTCGGTAGAGCAATTATTGTGCCCGGACCCCATTGACGGCCCTACGGCGAAGCCAACTACACCTCAGGTTCCTCTAATTAATCAGTTAAGGGCGTCTCATTCCACCCTCATAGTTGCACTGTTGTCCTGGGTGGTCACTCCACGAACAGGTCCTTACGGAGAGGCACTCATGAAACAACCTAAGTCCCCTAAAGTATCACAAGATCATCATTGGGATAACATCATTATATCATAAGTATTCACATCATGTTTATTGATTAAGTTAAAGCAATAGCATAAACTAACCATGATAATCCAAAAGGTAAACAAGGATAAGGTAAATACAGACTAGTCAATCCTTAGGTTTCAATAATGTATTATGGGACGATGAATTATAAAGTAAGTAGGACATAATGGGTCAGAGGACACTTGCCTTCACTAGGTTGTTGCTCAGGAAGATCTTCGGCAACACACTCAGGAACCACGGACTACTCGTTGTCTAAACAAAGTGATCATGCATTCAATACATTTGGATAAAGATAAAAGAACAATACACCAAACAAATGCAATCTAGTGAACACAAGTTTGACAGAGCAGAATAACACAAAAAGGTAAACCTAGGTGCTAGGGTGAATTAGTACACTTAGAGATTAGGGATTTCCTAAATATTATGGATCACATAATTTAGTTCCACTAATTTTAGTGAGACACAAAATTATACCAGGGATAAATTCGTACAAGACATCTTATTAATCTCACAAAATTAACATCTAAATATCCTTAGGGGTTTTCCTTTTTATTTTCTTATTTCATAAGCAAACTATTACATACACTAACCTATAGCTTAGACATAAAATTAAAGTGCACAGACTGTGGATGAACATAATTTATTTGAATAGAAAATATTCCTATGAACATTTTGCAATTTGAATCACTCAATTTGGAGTTTATATGAAAAAGATATGAAATAAACAAGTTTTGAAGTTTAAAATACAAAACTAGATCTAATTATGTGATCAATAAAAAGGTCAGGGGGTCTGTTTATAAGAAAACAGGGGTCTGCGCGCTAAACTACAGGACGACGGGTTGATTACTAAAAAACTGAGGGTTTCTTTAACAAATTTACACGCGAAGGGGTATCAGGCCATCTCGACCGCACAATCATGAACGAACGGTCGAGATCAGATCCCATGGACGAGCGCGCGCAGATGCGAGGCGAGCGCTGACAGGTGGGCTCGAAACGTCAGTGACCTGAGGTAGGACCGATGGGCTAGGCCTAGCGGCAGGGCACGGGTGAGGGGGAGATCTGAGCGGCCAGGTCTACAACGAGCTGCTGAGATTAGATCGATCATAATTAAACCTAGACCGCCAGATTTCGGATGGACGTCTGGGATCCAACAGCCAGAGCAGTTGGGGCGACCGGTCCTAAGTGCGGCGCTGCCGCTCATTCCCACGGCAAGGTCTCGCCGGAGACGAGGGGACGACCACAGCAAGGCCCCTAGGGGATTTGGGAAGAACTCAGGCGCACTAAGGGCAACATGGCAGACTCAGCCGTGGGCACGACATCGGCGGAGGGGTACCAGAGGACGCAGACCGAGCGTAGCGGCTCAACGGCGGCGTAAACTCGCTCCGGCGAGCAATTACACGGACACTAGGGCAATAATTGGGGAAATAAGGGCATGAGAGGATTGCTTATCTCGAGTACAGACTCAGGAGCGCTTGAGCAACGGTGGGGACACAGGGAGACCTTGGGTCGACGGTGGCGGGGCTTCGGCTGCACGGAGAGGACACCGGCGAGCGCGGACCAGGCAAACTAGTGGGGTTGGGGGCAAACCGAGGGGTGTCTCGGGCTGCTGATGAAGAGGCGGAACTCACCGAGGCAGTGCACGCGGTAGAGACTCCATGGCGGCCGTAGAACGAGCGACGGACCACGACGAGAGGTGGCGGAACTCCCTGGGCGTGCGCGCGGTGCGAGGCGAGTGCTGAGGGCGACGAGTGCGCAAGTGAGGGAAGAGGAGGGTGAGTGGGTGCTGGGCAGCTAGAAAATGGCCGGGGCACGGACAGGCGCGGCCTCGGTGTGCATCGTGGGCGTGGAGTCCACAGCGATGCGCGGGTCGTGCGGGGGCAGTTCAGAGGGGAAGGGTCCGACAGACGGGACCCACCAGTCGGCGAGAGCAGACGAGCGAACAGGCGGTCGGGGCTGACGAGCGGGGCCCGCGGGACAGCGAGAGAAGATGCGTGTGCACGGAGGAGATCGGCGCCGACAAGTCGGCCCCACTGGGCAGCGAGAGGGAGAGGGGGAAGAGTGAGCGGGCGCGAGAGGGCGCCGACAGGCGGGGGCCGCCTGTCAGGGAGGGCTAGTGCGCGGGCGCGCGCGGCTTGGCCAGGTTGGGCTAGCTGGGCCGAAATGGGATTTTCTATTTTCCTGGAATTTCCGATTGCTTTTCTATTTTATTTACTCTAGGGTTTTCTAACCAAATTCAAATCAAGTACAAATTCAAACCATTTCAAACATGTACGTCAAACAAAAGAATAATTTAGGCTCAGCATGATGCAACATTTCATGACTCACATTGTTTTGACAAAATAAAAAAATTAATCCCTCTCCTAATTAACTTAATTCTAATCAAAATAAAGAGTGAGAGAGACTAAAGAGAGAGAGACAAGAGGTAACACATGAATTTGGTAGATATTTAAAAAGAAATTTTATACCCCAAATTCAGGGTGTTACAACCAGTATGCAACAACTGTCGTGGGATCTAGGATACACGGTTTAGATTTTATGACCGCATGGTCTAATCCAGTCTGCACTAGGTGGATCCAATGGTCATGATTTCCCCTAGCCAAACCATTTCGTCGTTCAAATCTTCGTCGTCCGCGAAGATCCAATGGCACCGATCAATTTCATCATGATCTAATCTATACCGTCCTAGACGGATCCAACAGGCTCGGGTCAAAATAGCCGTAGGGGTACGCTAAACCTAATCACAGCCGTGCAACAATAGATCCACGGCACCAGGCGCCCCATTCCCCCTGACGACGCCCAGGTGGTGGTGCCCTAAGTTCCGCGGCGGCGCCGTACCGGCGGACATCAATCTAGTGCCTCCCACGCTCTGCTCCGCTCCCGATAGGTGCCACAAGAATAGGAAAGTAGTGCAATAAGACAGGGGTGGGACTCACCTGAGATAGAGGCGTAAGGCAGCCTGGCCACGACACGACGTGTCTTCGCTGCGGTGACACATCGTAGTGAGAAATTCCGGCCATGCCATAAAGCCACGACACACGAGGAGTCCATGCACGGGTGTGTTACACTCTTGTGGTGCCCCACGTTCTCTCTCTGGCCACCAATCACCGATGTAGCAAATGTTTCTTCGCGGCGGCAGGTGATGAACGACGACCGCGGCGTCGAGTTGCTCTCCTACCCGAATGCATGGCCATGGGGCACATCGGCCATGGGTTATATACCTAGCATGGAATCGGTTGGGAAGCCAGAGTTGGCTATCCAACTGTGGGATCCCCAAGATGTGTGGCGATGGTTTGTTGTGGCCCGCGGCGCTCGATCAGGGTTGTTACGGAGACCGCACGGGGAGAAGAAGGTTCTGACGAGCTGACCAGGGTATAGGTGTGCAGAGAAGGGGATGGTGGATGCGGCACTGCGGATGCCAGGCTGGGTCGAGCGAGTGTTGGAGAAGAGTGGGCCGAGGGAAGAGGAAGGCGGGCCAAGCTGAGGAAAATTGTTTTTTTTTCTTTTGTTCATTCCCATATCTCTTTCTTTTCTATTTTCAACTTCAAATTCAAATTTTGAATCCCCAATTATATTTGAGTGGAGATCCAGAATCTAGCTAAATGCACAATCAAGAAAAATACTCACCATGATGCATATATATATATATATATATATATATATATATATATATATATATATATATATATATATATATATATATATATATATATATATATATATATTAGTAATTGTTTAATCCTTTTTGGTTAAATAAAATGCTTTGGAATATGCAATACAACAATTTTCACTTTTAAAGAAATATTGTTTTAAACCTATAGTCAAAGTAAAGGTTTATCCAAGATTTATTAATTGTTTGTTGTAATAGAAGATATATAATCTCCACTCAGGAGATGCTTTTGGTTTAATCTCATCAGAGAAGGTTTTCTAGTTACACAATTCATCATTTATTAATTGTAGACATTCCTGCTTTATTTCTTTGAGAAAATAAAACTTAATTTCATGGGGTTAAATATAACCTCTAGAATACCATTTATCCCACTTGGAAAAGGGAAAGAAATCATTATTATAGATATTTTAGTTATTAATCTTTTTTAAGAAACATTTATAAATCCCAAAATAGGATTTTGGGTGTTACAAGTTCTAGGACTTCGTCGAGTTCGAGGATTAGGTTAGCGACCTCCCCTAGTCAGCTACCTGTGGTGGGTTGGTTTACGTTGGCTACGTTTCTATTATGTGCACTGTTGGGGGCCTTCGTCTTCCGAAGGTCCTTAAAAACATGATTTAACAATGTCTTCCAAGTGTGACATATAAATAGGTACCTTCGGACTCGGGTTAAAAGCATACACAATGTGAAAAGCATGGTCGTGACGAAGGCTGGTGTTGCTCCGAAGCTACGCGCAAGGGAGCTTTGGCTCAATGGCGGAAAAAGGAACCGACTTAAACAGGAAAAGGCTATCTAGTCCCCATTGGGTTGTCTATAAGTCAATAGTAAATATGAAGGGCATGAATGTAATTTCACACAGGCTGCGCCCTATGCCTATAAATAGATGAACAGTACCCTCGTAGTGTTCACGCTGATTTGCATTCGCTCGTGCGTCACGCTTGTTCTCATACCTTCTGTCAAGACGAAGGTACAATTGTAACCTTGTGTTATTCTTATTTATTCATGATTATATAATAAGAAATATATTATAATGTCATATGATTATCCATGTTATTTATCATGTTTCATATGCTTCATCTTTCATTAACATATACTGCGATGGCGAAGGTACGTCATTCATGACCTTCGTCTGGAGATCATTATATCCTAAGGGAAATAATGCTTCGAAGGACGAAGGGCTTTAACCTTTAACATTTTGTGTTGCCTTGTTCTTAATTCATAGCATTTGAGAACAAGTCCCCAACATTGGCGCCCGCCTCCGGTGAACTCATTCGACCACCTTCGGCAAGCACTGACCTTCGTCATGCCGCCGAAGAAGATAGCTGCGCCAGGGGCTGCTGCACTACAGCCACTGGACACAAACCAGGAGACTCTCTCTCCCCGAGAGGCTCGAAGCTAGAAGAGAAAGGCCACTAGTCCAACACTCCAGGAGGAGGAGTTGGACCAAGAGATCAGGGACATGGAAATCATCCATCAACAAGTGCAAAGGTAGAAGGAGAAGATGGCTCGGTTGGCCAATCTTCAAAGGAAGATCGACGAAGCTACTGAAGAAGTGTGTCATCTTGCTAAAGATGAACAAGACCGAAGGCCCCAACACAGGGAGCTTTGTCAGGAAGGCTTATTCAACGAGGATGGATGGTATGATGATTTTAATCATGATACCTTTACTTTTGATGATGCTTCTCCCTTGGCAGCAGAGTTGCAGGCTATCCCATGGCCACAATCCTACAAGCCACCCCAGCTACCCATGTACGATGGGCACTCAGACCCAAAATAATTTCTGATGAGCTATGAGGAAACAATATCCTCATACAGGGGCAATGCAGCTGTCATGGCTAAGTCCTTCGTCATGGCAGTCCGGAACGTGGCCCAAACATGGTATTCTTCCCTTCGGCCAGGGACAATCACGTTGTGGCAGAAGCTCAAGGACATGCTGGTAACCAGTTTCCAAGGATTTAAAACGAAATCAGTCACAGCTCAGGCCTTGTTCCAGTGCACGCAAGACCATGAGGAATACCTTCAAGCGTATGTCCGAAGATTCTTGCGACTGAGGGCACAAGCGCCCACAGTGCCCAATGAAATTATCATTGAGGCCATGATTAAGGGTCTTCGGCCAGGACCCATGGCTCAGTACTTCGCCAGGAAGCCCCCACTAACTCTGGAGAAGCTGCTTCAGAAGATGGATGAATACATTCAAGCTGACAACGACTTCCGCCAAAGAAGGGGGGAAGCTTACATATTCTCGAAGATGACCAAGGGCTTCAGAGGAAGAATCCACCCGAGGCATGTCAGGTCAATCCACAATTCCAGTCAGAATGACGACAAAGTAAGCCAGCTTCAGAGGCCATAGTATACCTCACAATCTTCGGAGCAATAGCAAAGCTCTTTCAGGCCGCCAGCTCCAAGGGGTAGAGGCACCAAGGGCTTCGAAGGAAGATATGGGGATCTGCCCAGGAAGATTTATTGCTTATTCTATGGTGAGGACAAGGGTCATACTACAAGAATGTGCCAAATCACCATTCTGAAGCAAAAGGAGATCGCAGAAGCCGAAGCTCGATAGAATCAGCCGAAGTAGGTCTTGCACACTGCTTCGTGCCATTCTCCCTACATACCAGAATATGTGGGCAATCATCCTGCAACTTCTGTTGCTTTGGCCAGCCATTCACAGGCTTCCTGGCCATAGCTCCCACCCCCACCACCACTTCAACCTACCTATTCCCGAAGCCAGCAGCCAGAAGGGCGCCAAAACTCCCAACAACAACGGGAATTCAGGGAGGACTCCGAAGCTCGCACAGTCAACAGTACTGTGCCAGAATCAAAGCACATTTATTGAGCGATATCCTATCTCTGAAATACTTTTATGTTCTATGTCACTTTGTTTTTCAATAAGGAACAAGTAATGTAAATCTAGTTTTAATTCCTTGTAATAATTTCGCTTCTATTAGAATGAAATATATATTCTTCACAGACTTACGAAGCTCAAAAATTGCCGAAGCTCAAAAGTCGTTCCTAAGGGAATGCAGAGCTAAAAATGGCCGAAGCTACAAAAAAGTCGTTCCTAAGGGAGCGCAGCGTAAGTTTTGCCGAAGCTACAAAAAAGTCGTTCCTAAGGGAGCGTAGTGTAAGTTTTCTGCTCAAAAGTCGTTCCAAAGGGAATGCAGAGCCAAATACCGCCAAAATATAAGACGAAGAAGTTCAAAAGACGTTCCTAAGGGGATGCAGAACTTATACCGCCGAAATACAAGGCGAAGAAGTTCAAAAGACGTTCCTAAGGGGATGCAGAACTTACACCAAAAAATAAACGGTGAAGCCGAAAAATAAATGGCAAAGAGATTTCAGTCGTTCCTAAGGGAATGCAGAGATTGTGTTCCAGTGTGGAAGTGTGAGTATGTGCCTTCGGCATCAGCATTATTTTGCATCATATCATCACATCATTCCGCATAGCATCACATCATACATCATATCGCATCAATGACATGAATCGGATACAAAGTTGATCTTCAGAGAATGCTTCGTAAAAATGAAAATGTGCTAAGGCACAAAATAAGATTTGAGAAATACAGCTTCATCAGCCATGTTACAAAAGAAGATATCCCTTGTGTACGAAGCTTGGATATTTTTACGAAGCATGGATATTTTTCTTCATGACGCATGAAAAGAAGGGAAGGTGTTTTTTCGCCGAAGGCTCAAAAACGGTATGTATCTAAGTTTCATGCATCGTAAAGAAATAGAATATAATAATTTACATATTCGATCTAAAGTTACACACAACATATGTTACAACTTTGTTGCAATAAAAGCACAATGTTTATTCTATTGTCTCTTACATCGACCATTTAAAAATGTTTGTACAATAAGTGCTAGTCTTCTTTCAAGATTTTCTCCGCAACTTCATTGAGACTTCGTCAACGATAGATTCGACCATATTAATGATCTCCAGTGCTTCCTTCGTTTCTGGATCGGCCAGGGGATCGAACGGTTCCGACAGCGGAGATAATTCAGCTGAAGAAGGAAAAAGTTAATTAGTCCGAAGCCATAAAAACAAATGCCGAAGCTAAAGGCCACGAAACAATACCTATACGTTTTTACGCTCTACAGCTTCCTCAACTTGTTTTGCTTCTACTCGGGCGTCATGAATGTCTTTTTCACTTTTCTTCATAATTTCGTGAGCCATCTCTCGGCCACCATTTACCCAGATGTCATTGTAAAATTTACTGCCCATTAAACTTGCTTCAGCTGAGGGATCCTTTGTATCATCCACGGAGAAGGCAGCTTCGGCCTAGACCAGGGTCTTGACATGGTCACATTCAGCCTTCTCCAGGATGGCTGAAATTCCCCTTGCGCCGGAGAACGCGCAGACATCCCCGCGATCAGTTAAAATTTCTTCGAAAGCTTCGGCCTCTCCACTTATCCATTCGATAACACCTTCAGGGTCGCCTCGTATGAAGTTCTCTTTGTTAGAATAGGCGCCCACGTTGGCGAAGCTAGCCTTTATCTTCTCAACGCAGCCCAAGGATTTTTCAAAACATCTTTCCTTGGATGCGCGAAGTTCTTCAACAGTTTTCTCTAAATGGTTTTTCCAATATTCGTTGATCTCTCGGTTAGCTTCTGTGAGAGCGCATTTTTTTTGGCTTCTGCCAACTGTTTCCGAAGGTCTTCGATTTCATTCATTTAGATTTCGGCTTGAGCCTTGAAACTAGCTTCATCTTCTTTCACTTTGTTTACCAATGAAATCAAGATTTTGTCTTTTTCAAGACCTTCGTTCCTTATTTTGATTACCTCTGAACGAAGATTGTTCAGAGCCATCGTATATCCTTCATCTTTAATGTTTTCTGTGCTTTGAGGGCATTACTAAGAATCAGGCCCTGCAAGTGGAGGAAAGAATAAGTATGACAAATAAAATACCCCATTTTTAAATTCAAATGTAACTCTTATACCTTTATGCTATTATACACTAAGCTGTTAGCAAGCTCATCCTTCGATAAGATTGAAAGGCCATCTTCCAGCTTCGGGAATCCGATGCTTCTACCTATCTCCCGGCAAATGTATATTTCTTTATTATCCGGGAGACAATACAAAAAATCTTATTCCCCACTGCCATTAAACACTAGTGCCCCCTTCGGATATTTCAATCTTTGGGCATAATGTTGCGCTTCTAATATTTCTTATGGGGATAATACCTTTCCCGAAGCGTGACGAATAATGTAATCAATACTATTGTCCGACGCCTCGGGACCAGGAGCTTCGGTTTTTCCAGTTGCAATCTATTCTGTTGATTTTTCTTTAGGATCAACACACTCCATTTCGGTGGGCACTGAAGGCCTAGCTTCGGTTTCAACTTGAATTGTTGCAGCTTCGACTTCTTCCTATTTCGTTTCAGCTTCGGGTTGTGCCTTGGGAGCTTCGGCAATTTTTCTTGTAGGAGCAGGACTCAAGGTTTTTGCTGTTTCTAGCACAACATCTAGCACATTTGCCATCCTTCTCCTCTTAGGAGTTGCGACAAAACCCTTTTGTGCCTTCGGCACTGTTGCCTCTGTTGAAGGGCTTAAAATCTCTGGCATTTTTGCCATTTCTTTAATTTTTGGCCCTTCATCCTTATCAGCCTTCGTTTCAACTAGCTTAACTGTAAGCACCTTCGGCATTACAACCGGCTCTTCAGTGCTCTGCGCAGACGGAGCAGTTACTCTTATTTCAGTAGCTGAAGAGGCCCCCTCGCCAAACTCAGGTACCACGACCGATTCAATGTAACACGGCCGACGGGTAAGAACCTTCATCTTTTTGCCCTTCGGCATAGGCTCAACTAGGGCGGCCGAAGTAACAGTTTTCCTCTTTTTCCCTGTCCCCGTAGCGGGTAGCGGTAATCGGGGTAGACAAAGCCGATGGCATCAAAAACTTTGTTCAGTCTCTTTTTTCCCCGACCTCCGAAGGCTGCGGACAGCGCATTATCTTCTGCCTTGGAATATGCTCCAAGCAGTTCATCACTTGTAGCCTCGATACACTTCCGCCAGTCGTCATTCGGCTCATCAAACTTCTCCCTGAATCTGAAGGTATACTTCAGCCGAACTAGACCACCTTCGCTAGAGTCGGTGGTGGTCTCTTTCGACATTTCCCAGCTGTCTATAAGCGACCATACCCTAAAGACTATATGTTCTTGAATTAAATCCCTTGTCCCAATAAAGGAGCAAACAGTGCTAAAGGCCCTCTGACACGCTTCAACTATCTCATCAATTTCTCTCTTCGGCCTTCGGAGGCCGAAGTGGGACCAAATGGGACGCATAATGACTTCCTTAATGTCTTCCCTCGCTGTCAAATCATTCTTTACATAAAACCATTCTTCCATCCAAGCCCTGGGCCACCTTTTCCGAAATGTTGGCACCAGGTGGCTTGCATTGGGGCGAGCGATAAATCCATAACAACCGAAGTTGTTGTGGTACTGTTCTTTACCCATGGCCTTCGTCTCATATAGAAGTTTGTGCATACTACAGAAGCACTTCGCGCTTGGCTCAAGCCCTTGGCTCCTTACTGCCCAGACAAAAATCCCTATCCTTATTATGGCTTCAGGGGTGATCTGATGAAGGAAGATTTGGTAGGTCTTCAGCACTTCAACTACAAACTTGCTCAAAGGGAACTGAAGTCCAGCCTTGAAGAAGCTTCGGTAAATCACAATCTCATTCTCCTCAGGGGCAGGGACGTTGTTGTCTCCTCCAGCCCTCACAATAGACATGTCCCGAAAATACCTTTCTCTCATGTTCTCAAGATGACTCTGTTTGATGGTTGATTTTCCGAAGATTGAATGACTTGGCCTCCAATGCCGATCCTTAGAATCCTCATCCCCACTTTCCACATCATAGCTATCGCTGTCACCAGTATCTTCGGATAAACCTTCCAGTATCTCTTTAGTAATTTTCTCTGTGTTTGTTTTTGCCATCGACTCGACAAATCCAGCAATATAAGGATCCACAACCTTCTTCTCCTCAAATAGCTTCTCCTCTTTAGTCAGCTTCGTCTCCACAACAACCTTCTTTTCCTGAGACATTTTTTCTCTAGAAAGGGTGATAACGCGTCTTTTAAACCGAAGCTCAGAGAGCTTGAAAATCTAGCAAGCGCTAGTGAGCAAGAGCTAAAAAATTGAGAAAAATGCAAATGGCACAAGTAGTGTATCAAGTGCAGTTGGTGTGAGTTCCTATTCATACGCCCAGTGCGCTGCAAATTAGAGGGCCCCATCTGTCATTGACTGTTGCTATTCTAGCAAAGGGAAGGTGTTTTTTCGGACCTTCGGCTTAAGGCCTTCGTCCATGTCGCAGTCTGAATTCATTATCTTAACAAATTAATACTGCGAGGGGCTACTGTTGGGGGCCTTCGTCTTCCGAAGGTCCTCAAAAACATGATTTAACAATGTCTTCCAAGTGTGACATATGAACAGGTACCTTAAGACTCGGGTTAAAAGCATACACAATGTGAAAAGCATGGTCGTGACGAAGGCTGGTGTTGCTCCGAAGCTACGCGCAAGGGAGCTTCGGCTCAATGGCGGAAAAAGGAACCGACTTAAAGGGGAAAAGGCTATCTAGTCCCCATTGGGTTGTCTATAAGTCAATAGTAAATATGAAGGGCATGAATGTAATTTCACACAGGCTGCACCCTATGCCTATAAATAGATGAACAGTACCCCCGTACTATTCACATTGATTTGTATTCGCTCGTGCGTCACGCTTGTTCTCATACCTTATGTCAAGACGAAGGTACAAATGTAACCTTGTGTTATTCTTATTTATTCATGATTATATAATAAGAAATATATTATAATTTCATATGATTATCCATGTTATTTCTCATGTTTCATATGCTTCATCTTTCATTAACATATACTGCGATGACGAAGGTACGTCCTTCATAACCTTCGTCTGGAGATCATTATATCCTAAGGGAAATAATGCTTCAAAGGACGAAGGGCTTTAACCTTTAACATTTCGTGTTGCCTTGTTCTTAATTCATAGCATTTGAGAACAAGTCCCCAACATGCACTTTGATTTATATTATGTAAATGACTCTAGTCTGTAGTATTATTACTTACTCTTTATTGTTATTCGAAGCATTGTGCTATGATGAGTCATTTATGTAATCACTGTGTACGTGAATTTCTGATCCTGACACATACATGGTTCGCATTCGGTTTACCTCCAAAACCGGGTATGACATAAGTGGTATCAAAGCCTTGCTGACTGTAGGCCCGCTAGCCTAGAGTAGCATGGGCCGCTTAAGGACTTGTTGAATATTACTTCACCTCATCCTTCATGCTGCTTCAAAATATTAGTTACCTCGACTAATTCTATGTTATGCTTCTATATATCACCTTGCCAAAAGTATTTTATTCTAGTATGATCTATACTTTTCTCAGTCTATTAGATCTGATCTTACTCTTGTGCTTGCGACATTTTTGTAGATGCCCTCGGACCATAATCTTCTTGTTTTTTGGGATTCTTTCCTCTTCCATCATTAAATTGCCACCATTTGGCAATCTCTATTCCTTTGGTATTGGCATACTCGTATCCCTGGATTCCTCAATACTCTTGTCTCAAATACTTACATCTGAAAACTCTGTTGCCTATTTAAACATTTCAGTTTATATGTTCACAACCTTCTTGTCTTTTGAGACCTCTCCCTATTCCGTTGTTAAGTCATTATCTTTCGGCAACTTCTATTCCCTTGGTCTTAGGATGCTCGTATCCTTGGAGTCTTGTATACTCTTATATCTTTACATATGCTTATCTTCATACCCTAATGTCTGTTTAAGGCATTTTAGTTAACATGCCCTCAACCACCCTTATTTCTTAGCGGTCCATGAGCGATCATTTTATCTCGCACATCCTTGGTGATCTCATTGCTTCCTTATAACTTCCCTCGGTAAGGAATCTTTACTTCAACCTTTCTGTTGGAACCTTACCTATCTTACCCTTGATTGTTTTCTCCACTTCGCCACTTCGTGAGTCCTGCCTTAACTCTATCATTTGTTGTGCTTTTCATTATTATCATATGTACCCTTGACACCTCTATATTCTACATTGATGTTTATCTTATACCTGCCCTTTAAAATCTTCTTTCTTCCATCTCAATCTGAGAGTTGAATTTTACCTATTTTTCCCTGGGTTGTCTCCTCTTCCTTGTCGCTTGCGTGTTTTTAACTCCATCCTTTATTGTGCTTCTGTTTAGTGTTGCCTTTACCTTTCCCATCTCTAGACCATACCTTGGTGATTACATTATGTCTGTTATCTATAATCTCCAATCTCCTATCCCAATTTGGGAGTGGTGCTTTACTTATCTCACCCTTGGCAACATCCTCTTCTTTACCGCGTGTAAGCCTGGATGCAACTCCATCCTTTGTTGTACTCATACCACTGGCGCTCCAATGCCTTCATATTTTCTCTCATACCCTTGTCTATTATCACCTTTGACCCTTGCAATATTGAGGTCTTCTACCTAAATGCTTACCTTGAACTTATCCTTTAAAAGCCTCCCCTTTCTTTCGACCCAGTTTGAGAGCTATGAGTTACCTATCTCCCTTGATTTCTTTTCACTCCTTGCTGCCTTACAATTTTTGTCTTAATTCCATCCTTTACGGTGTTTTCATTTGCTACCATCACCTTGTCATCCATCAATCTTGCCTTGATACTCATCTTTATTCTTGCTCTTTAAAAATCTCCTCTCTTCCACCTCAATTTGAGAGTGGCAATTTACTTATCTGTCCCTTGGACATGTCCTTTTCTTTTCCACTTGCAGGTCTTGTCTTAACTCCATCCTTTGTGGCACTTATATTCTTGGTTCTTATGCACATTTACCTCCTCTCCTACATCCTATTCCATTATCATCTTTAAACCCTTGTAATATCTATACCCTTACCTTCACACTTACTTTGAAGCTACCCTTTAAAGCCTCCTCCTTTCCATCCCTGTTCGAGGATAATGCCTCACCTACTTCATCATTGATTGCTTCCCCTTCTTTGACACCTTGCAAGTCTTGTCTAAAATACATCGTTTGTTGTGTGTTTGTCTGTTATCACCTTAATCCTTGTCATCCCTCGATCTTTAAAGCCTCCTCTCCCATTTCAGTTCAAGAGTATTGTCTTACCCCTCCCACTCTTGGTCGTTCCCTTTTCCTTTATTGCGTCGCAAGTCTCAGCTTTTGTTTGATATCACCCTTACCTTTGTAATCACTAGATCTTGCCTTGATGCTTATCTTAGGTCTGCTTTTTGGGATCTCCTCTTTTCCATCTCAACTCAAGAGTGGTGTTATGTACATTATGCCATTGGTCGTATCCTTTTCCTGATCGCTTACAATGCTTGCTTTAACTCCATCGCTTATGGTGCTCGTGCCCCTATCCTACACGTCTTGTTCTTCTCCTCCTCCTTCGACAACCTTAGAGAGTAGCTATTCCCTTTTCAAGAAAGACCACCAGGTTATTAAAAGGAATGTATAACGATGAGATGTTTGTTGTTGTGTGCTCATGATGTTTGTCTTTGTGTTATGACTGATTTGCTTCTTTGGGATGAGTGTTGATGTGTTGTGGCCCTTGGTCTGCAATGACATCAGTTTACTAGGTGAGTGCCATAGAGTTAGGTAGTTGTGTGCTCTCCCTTTCCTCTCTTTAATCCATCTAGCTTTACCTTTTCTATCTATAACCTTCCCTCTTGCACCTATCCGATTAACAATCTTCAGCTCCTCCAAATCAGTCAAGATCAGAGTTGGCAACGTCTTCATCAAGTGCATATCAATGATCCTGTTAAGGGTGTTAGCCGCTAACCCCAATGAATACAATGTGATCAACCTCAACCAACAAGATTGAAGTGGTGCATCGGAAGCGTGGTGGGTCCTAACCCACAGGTCCTAGGGTCATCAAGAAATCAACTCTGCATTCATATCATCTCGTGGCTCCAATAATGAGGATAATTTGTCAAGAACATCTGAAGGTCAAAGCAACCAGTCCACAAGTTAAGCTTGTAGAGTCAAATTCAACTCAAGAAAGCCATGAACAACCTACGAACCAACCTTGTCGTTCTTGCTAGCCTCTCCTTGAATCTCGGGGGCGATATTTTGTTAAAGGGGTTAGATTTGTAACACCCTGAATTTGGGGATATAAATTTCTTTTCTAATATCCACCAAATTCAGGTGTTACCCTCTCTTTTCATTGCTCTTCTTCTCTTTTTATAAATAATGGAGAGTTATTTTTATTATATATATGTGTAAACCTAGTGGAATGGGCCCTAGGGTGCTTTGGTTGTTGCATTCATGCCGCTACATGGTGTTTCTAAGTGCAAAAGGTGTGTGAAACATGTTAATATATCTTATAGAAGCTTTCGATAAATTTTCATATTTTTCGGAATATTTTTCTTTTTTCTGGAAACCAAAATATATTTATTTGAGGTACTTAAAAATGTTTTTAGAAACTATAAATATGGTTTTGAGTTCATTAGGTGCCAAAACATTTTTAGTAATTTTTCTAGAATTTTTGGAAGCACCTAAAATATTTTGAACACAAAATATGGATTTATAGGCTTTTCTGAATTTAATAAATAGTAAAATCTGAATTTGACCCGAATTTTCATCTCGTCCGAACCCCGATATATATATATATATATGGCCGGATTCTCCTCGCCCAGCATGTTCTGAACACAAAATCGTTTTCCCAGATTCAATCCCCATCTCCCGGAATTGCTCGCCGAAGTTCGGAGCGGTTTTAACTCCACCGACAACTCCGGCGAGCAATTACTTCCAAACCGTGCGTCGTCCAAGGAATCCGAGGGTACCACTGTGTTCGTCTCGTCAAGGGCTTCGTCTCGGTGCATTCGGTTCGTCGGACAGACCCCCAAATCTCCATCTATAGGCGAATTTATGCTCGGCTCCACCGTGGTCATCTTCCCCGGTGAGCTCTCCACCATTGTTGCACCTAGTGTTTCGTCGTTTCTCTTTTTTTCCCGTCTATGCAAGGACCCCTCTCCCTTCCCTCACCTCCCTGGTGGCATGCCCCCTCCCCTTTGTCCCCCCACGTAGCCCCTCCCGGCGACAGCGGCTGCCCGCGGTGGTGGTGGCCGGTCGGTCGGTCGACCGGCTCGGCGCGGTCCGCGCAGGCACGCGTGCCCCCGCCCGCGGCCTTGGTGGCGCTCGGCCCCGCGGCATCAGCCTCCCTTCCCCCCGTGCGTGCAGCTACCTCCCCTTCCCCTCTTTCTTCCATGGATGAGAGGAAGAAGATGGAGGGAGGAAGAAGATGGCGGTTTTGCAAAACTGTCCCTGACCAATTTTGAAACAGTGCGCAGGAGTTTAGTTCAATTTAAAACTATGATAACTTTTGCGTTTTAAATCCGATTCAATCGTTCAAGTTGCGTTAGATTCGTATCAAAATTGTCTACATGTTCGAAGTAATATTATCTGTTGTTGCACATTTTATTTAATTTATTTAAACGTTTGTTTGACCGACGGTTACTAGAACGACGTTTCAATTTAAATCTAATTTAGGAGTTTGATTTGCGCATTTATAATTAGACACCAACATAGTTAGCCTTAACTGAAATTTTATTTATTAATAATTGTTTAGTTTAAACATACTATCTATTTAATGATCCTCGTGTGTCGTGTTGGCTCGCGCGCCGTGCGCGTGCTATGTGCATGCTGCCGTGCTGTTTCACGCGTTACGTATTTCGTCTCGTGCCGCTAATTCATCTCGCTTAGAGTCTCTAATGTTATTTAAATTACTTATTCAACCAAGAGTTGTTAGCGTAGTCAACTAATTAAAACTAGGCGATTGCTCTAGTTGCATTTAATAAATGTCGATTTGTATAATTAGGTCGAATTAAATATTCTAATTAATACTTGTTTAGTGTAAACACACTAACTTCTCAGTCGTAGCTCTGACTGTTGTATTTCTTTTCTCACGAGACCGTAGTAACGAGCCCTATTTCGTATTGCATGTTTTTATAATGTTTTCATTGATATGGTTTAATGTTCTTATGCATGTTTATGTTCTTTGTGCCTGTTCGCATTCGCTGCGTGTCACGAATAGATTGCAGTCTGTTCTTGTGCTTCGAGAAATCGACGATCAAGCCTTGGCGACCAAGTGAACAAGTCTTCGAGTTCTACGGGATTGAAGACCCTGAGTATCTGTTTGGTGAAGGCAAGTGTCCTCTGACCTATTTATATCATATTCACATGATAATTCATTCCCCGCATTACATAATTGAAATCTAAGGATTGACTAGCTTTCTATTTACCTTATCCTTATTACCTTTTGGGTTATTGTGGTTAGCTTTATGATAGCGCTCTACTCTAATCAATGAACACGATGATAATATTTATGATACGTTGATGATATCTTGATTATGATGATGATCTTGCGTTACTTTAGGGGACTCAGGCTGTTTCCTGAGTACCTCTCTGTAAGGACCTGTTCGCTGGATGACCACCCAGGAAAATAGTACAACCATGAGGGTGGAATGGGACGCCTTATCTGATTAATTAGAGAAACTTAGGGGTGTAGTTGGGTTCGTCGTTGTGCCGTTAATGGGGGCCGGGGCATAGTGCTTGCTCTACTAAGGGTGGGTGTCGAGGTTTATTTGATTTGGTTTTGTTAGTCACCCACCTTAGGGAGGAGTACCGTGTTTGTACGACTGGCAAAACCTAACGGGCAACTACACACTAGGAGAATCTTTGTAAATGCTACGTAGTGATACCCGACCAGATCACCTAGGTAGTGGTCAATGGGGAGTAGCGCTCCTCAGGGAGAACGGGAATCATGGCGCATGGGTAAAGTGTGCGATCTCTACAGAGGAATGAAACAGATAAATCAACCGTGCTCACGGTTATGAGCGGCCTTGGGAGCTCCTTTTATTAGAGATACAGATGGATCGAGATACTATGGTTTTATTTATGGATTTGGTTATGATGATGATAATGATTTTCCTCGATGAGGAAATGGTTCTCGGGTTAGTTATTGCTAAAACTTGGCTGGTCCACCTCAACCAAATAGGACATTTATTGAGTATGTTGATGTGTACTCACCCTTACTTTCACAAAACATCAGGTTGCCTTTGGTGCGATCTATGCTCAGGTAAATAAGAAGAAGGTGTCGAGGCGGATCTGTAGGATTCCAGTACTTTGACGATTTCAAGGATTAGGCTAGCGACCTCCCCCGGTCAGCTGCCTGCGGTGGGTTTATGTTGGCTACGTTTCTATTATGTGCACTTTGATTTATATTATGTAAATGACTCTAGTATGTAGTATTATTACTTACTCTTTATTGTTATTTGAAGCATTGTGCTATGATGAGTCATTTATGTAACCGTTGTGTACGTGAATTTCTGATCCTGGCACGTACATGGTTCACATTCGGTTTACCTCCAAAACCGGGTGTTACAACTAGGTTGTCCCTATTGCAATCATTGCTCAAGAGAAGATGAAGGAAATGGGAAGGATTTTAAGGAGTTTCAAGACTTCGATGAATTTTAAACTAGACTAGCAATAAACCCCCAGTAAGCTGCCTGTGAAGGCCTTATCTTGATACGTTTCATTCAACACTTTGATTTATGTTCAATTTAATGACTATGTGGATGTTTTGGACATCTTGATGTAATA
Source organism: Zea mays (assembly GCF_902167145.1). NCBI lineage: Eukaryota > Viridiplantae > Streptophyta > Magnoliopsida > Poales > Poaceae > Zea > Zea mays. The sequence continues at coordinate 214,324,649 of NC_050096.1, read as the reverse complement.
AAGTTATACTGATTTCCACTATTATTTTAGCATTGTGTGATGATGTCCAATTATTTCACACAGACTCTTGCTATAAAAGCTCACTCACACATTGGTCATCCAGCCCCATTCCTGCCTCCCTCTTTCACACACAATGTTGCTATAAAAGCTCACTCACACCTTCTGTGTCTCACACACCGACCTTCAAGCTCATCCCCTCTCTTTAATGCCTCACTTAAGTGCTAAGTGATGTAAATTTAGCTGCTTGTGAACACAAGGTTGACTTGTCCCTTGTGGTTCGGTTGATGATGAGTGATTGTCAACAGGTAGCGTCTCGGGTTGAGTCAAGGACTAACCGAGATGTGAGTTATGTGTTGTGGTCAAGAAGTGGTGTGACACGTGTCCAGGTAATGGAGGAAACACACGCAATGCGATACTCACAACAGTTTGGTGGTTGATCCTTGAAAAACCACCCAGCGCTGTAGACAGTGGGTTTTTGATAGAGTTTAGCCTCAAAACTCGAGGGTGGCAGTTCCAACGGGAACTTGTGTCCACACGTGGAGTTATAGCGAAGGGTGCGTCAAGGCGAAGCAACTTTGTGTGGAGCGCATGGCCGTCGGATCAAAACTCCAGGAGTTGGTCCATTTTACCCCTGGCAGAGTGGATATGCTCTATGTAAATAGGGGTAGTTTAGTCTAAGCAAATAACTCTTTATAAAATGAGTGGTAGGGCTATTGTTACATCCATCTCTTTTGGCTATCTCTTTTGCTTAGGGTTTTATCACTAGTTGTTTCCCATTCCCTAGACTACTCTAGTTTTGTAGCCAGAGATCTGCAACACTTTGAACCTTCGTGTATGTGATTTGTAATATGCAACGTTTAACCCGAGGAAGGGTGGCTGGTACCGCCCACAACTTTGGTTGGCTCTCAATCTCAGATTTTGTTTTGCTGAAGTTTTGGAGTCATTTTTTTCTTGTTTTCATCCCTTTCCTCTATTTGTGATCTTGTGAAGAACCATTGAGTTCTTATGTGAGGATTTGGTTTGGGGTTGATTGGTGGTGAATTACACTTCTCGGATCATTGCATACACCCTATTGTTGGAGATTTTGGTCAGATTTGAGAAAAACTAAGTTTGAACTTGTTCTAGAAAACCTCGTCAAAACCCCAACCAAAACAGGATTTTCTGATCTATGCTCTGATTTTTGAGTTGCTTCGGTTGATACTCCATGAATCATCTCATTTCCCCCATGCATCTTTTTGCGAAGTTTGAGGTAAATCTGATCATTTTCCATTGCCCGACATTGCCGCTCTGAAGTCCAGCACTGTCGTGCCCTCTTCCTTGCGTTTTTACACTAAAATCTTATAGGAAGTTGGGTTTGTTCCTATGTAGCAGTTTGGTGTATTTAGTCGACACTGGACTGAATACTACTGTGTTATGCAGTTTTGTTCGTCTCTTGGGGTTCGTGTGAGATTTGGGGATCAAGTCACAGTGCTATTCTCACAAGAGAATTTTGGTGGCTCCCATTCACCCCCTCCCTCTATCGCCTCACCGGTCCTTCAATTGGTATCGGAGGTTATGGATTTCCTTACCCTAATCGGTCTAAAATCCATGAAGGCGACATAGAACATGGTGTTGGCAAGCCACCATTCTTCGATTGGACAAACAACACGTACTGGAAAATCTAGATGTCGACTATCTTCAGAGTATTAGGTACAATGTCTCGGAGATTTGTCTCGATGTTGCGTTCGATGCTGTGAGTGCTCGGATCGCTCTGATTGAGATGAAGTTTCATGATTCGAACAACAAAGCTCACAACACTTTGTTCTCATGTTTCTCACTTGCTAAGTTTTGGCGAGTTGGACATTTGGCTACGGCTCACTAGATCTGGTCCACCCTCAAGAGATTCCATGAGAACAACGATCATGAAAAGACCAGACTGTTTGAGATGTACCAGTGGGAGTACGAGAAATTTGTGTAGTTAGCTGGAGACACCATAGACAATATGTTTTCTCGGTTCTAGTTGATTGTCAACAAGATGAGTGCCAATAAGGCATAGCTTCCCTATGATGATCATGAGAGAGCACTGAAGTTGTTACATGCTCTAGATCGATGGGTTTGGGAGGTGAAGGTCTCAGCGATCATCGAGTCGCCCAACTATGAGACTCTCACCCTGGATGAGCTTTCCAGCAAGCTCAAGTGCATTGAGATTGACCGAAGATTGAGAATCCTTATGCGCCTACCATGGCTCTAGTCTCTGGAGGTGGTTTGGCTTCTAACCCCTCCCCTGCTTTATTTGCTCTATCCTCTGTGTTGTCTATCACAGAGGAGTAGGTGGAGAGTCTTGGGGATGAGGAATTGGTGCTCGTGGCCAGTCGATTCGCGTTGTTCCAGAACAACCGTCGAAACAGGCGGCGTGGCGAGTTGAAGGATGGATGCTTCAAATGTGGCGACCCTGACCACTTCATCGCTAGTTGCACCAAGAAGGGCAAGTAGGAGGCTAGCTCGCGTGACCACAAGTCTAAGGGAGGGTTCGACAAGGAGGAACTAAAAAAATGTATGTCTAGAAGGCAAAGATCAAGGAATGCGCCTTACATCTCCCTTAGCGACCTCGACCACGACTCCGACAACGTTGCATCTTCCTCGAGTGACGAGGAAACTAAGAGATGGGTCGAGGAAAAGTTGAATGGACCTTTCTTTGTCATCGACACCGCAGGAGGCCTTTGCACCATGGCCCTTGGTGATGATGTGGTGGGCGACAACATGCAGGACATCAATGATGGCTCTGCTTCTGAGGTATCACATTTCGCCGATGATCTCACCGTTGAGATAGAAGAGCTAAACATTGCTTTGGTGAATCAGGACAAGTTCCTTAGGCTTGCTGCTCACGAGAGGAAAATTTTTTAAATTCAAGTATGAGAGCACGCTTAGGGAGCTTGAGTCTGCTTGAGCTTTAGTTGCAGTGTCTGTCACACCTGGATTTAAGGCAAACCAGGGCGCGAATCAAATATGTGCTAGGATCAAGTATCACACATATGATAACTCATGATATAGAAAGCAATGTCACATCTTTATTATATAGTAGGGGTTATGTACAAAATAGCAAAATAAATACATCATATGAAGACAACGATCCTCTGCAACCATAATTGACTGGGAAGCGATGGTCTAGACCTGTCACAAACTCATCGCGACATCCTTCATGCTCCTCATCTTGTGGTACCTACTCTTGACCTGGGGGTGAGTATACCAAGGGTGAGCTCACATACGTTCATCGCTCAACAAGTTATGGGGAATAATGTGCATGAGCTCACTTACGGTGGGGGCTCATGTGAAGTGTAAGGCTTACCAAAGAGAATGGTTAAGGCTGAGCATTGCTTTTAAAGTTGATCATAATTTTATTAGCAATTACTAAGTATAAGTGTATACCAACCCAATTAAATAAGAGATCATAATTAATAATAAATCCCACAATACAATGCAAATGGCATCATGTGAGGGTCCGAGCCACTCATGACTGTGAGTATGACTGATATACCAGTTTTACACTCTGTAGAAGTTGCACATATTTACCCATAAGTCATGTTCCCTTTTCGCCCAGGGTTGTATGGACACTTAAACATTTCCAAGGTGAGTTGGTGATGGTACAAAATAAGGCCTATACACAGTTCCACTAGCTTTAGAAAACCCGCTACGGTTCTTGAGGGAGAGATATAGAAATCCCTCGTTCGAAAAGCCATCGCAGCATGATCGACCCGAGAACCTCCATGTACCGGTAGCTCCTCTACCGCCCTTGCCCCTTTCGGGTAAGGAAGTCCTCCACTAGCTTTCCTAATTAGTCAGCCAAGGGTGTCCCATACCACCCTTGTGGTAGCACTGATTTCCCGGTTAGTCTCTCCATGTTCTGATTAACAAAATGATCTTATCATGAACAATATAATCCAACAATAATGATAAGGCATGATCATAATTTAGATGTAACATTAATCCCGAATCTAGGTAGAGCAATAGCAAGACTACCCAATAGTTCATTTGTTTGCAAGGTGTAGTGTTGGTCACTTGTTCTCAAATGCTATGAATCAAGAACAAGGCAACACAATTGTTAAGTATTAAGGACCTTCATCCTCCGAAACATTATTTCCCCAAGGATATAATGATCATTAGACAAAGGTCATAAAAATTATGTCTTCATCATCTTATAGATAAACAAGAATACAAGGAGATGAAAATAGTGAATGTAACTCATTCATTCATATTTGCATTCCGTAGAACATGCATAAGTATTAACAGAATCTGTATTACATTAATACCTTCGGCTTGCTCGAAGGTGATGACGTGAGAGCGATTACAAATCAGGGTGAACAGTACGGTGCTACTGTTCATCTATTTATAGGCACGGGACGCAGCTCGGGTAAAAGTACATTTGTGTTACTACCACTAAAACTTGAGCATAACTTCATGAGCATTAGCATATCATGTTCTTGTTACACTTAGAATGCATTCACTAGGCAAAAAGTTCAAACAAGTTGTACTGATGTGACATGTCATGGGTAAAACCCTAGGGTAGGGTACTTAAACCTAAACTGAGCTTAGGGTGTCAATAAAGCCCAAATGAGTTAAATTTTCAAAACTTATTAGAAATGGTCATGAGATATCAACTCTAATAGGATTTGATAGCATCCAAACCCTAGAAGTGCCAGAAACCCTAAATAGACCTCTGGAAAACCCTGGACTGAAACCCTAGGGGGTTATATGCAAATGTTGCACACTTCTGGACCTAAGTGCAAAAACCATGGAGTTAGGGTACCTTAAGTCATATAGTTCACATATTTGAAGATATGCAAAAGAAACCATGAGATTAGGGCCTAATTGCAAAAAGGCCACCCTAGTGCTCCAATGGTTAAGTCTAAAACAGTTAAACAAGGCTGACTTTGGAGCCCTACATCTCAGAATTCTTGAAGATTTTGCTCAAAGTCAATATAGCAAAGTTGTAGAGCTATCATAGGAGAACAAGTTTGATTAAGTGACTGAGCACTGGTGCTGAATAGAAATTGGAGATAAATAAGTGTGAAGTTGTGCTATCAAAAGCAAGTTGGGCAATTCTGAAAACTGGATTTAGAAAAGTATGGCCCCAGTGAAATGCAGTCAATTTGAGAGCACCAAATCTGAGAATCTATACAGAATTGATCCATGAACCCTATAGTAAACTTAAAGACTGTTGTTTGGGAACAAATTTTATTAATGGAGGTTACCCTGTTCTTAACAAGAATCAAGAGAAAGAGGGGGTGAAAGGAGGTCGGTTCAGCAGAACAATGAAGATTAGTGAACCAGAAATATTTGCAGAACAAAAAGATCTCTGGTTACTGTGGTTTCGGATGTGTGCAGGTGAAGAGGAGATAGGAACGACCGCGGCAAGATAACTATGGGCTGATTCACGGTCCCGCGAACCTGGCCGGAGCCTGGCCGGAGATTTTTTGCCGTTGTTCGCCGTGGCGCGGTATTTTGTCGCCGTGTCACTCACGCCACCACCTTACCTCACTGTGCCTCTTCCTTACGTGGTAGCCATGCGCTAACAATGCATTTCGTGGCCGCTGATCGTTAGCCGGACCACCGTGCCTATAAATATCGCCATGGACCACGACGAGGCACTCACAACTTCACCAGTGAGCTTGGTAGAAGCCAAAATTCGCACTGCCTTCTCCACCTCTCCCCAAATTAGTTGTGCACGGTGAATCCGTAGCCCTTTGCGACCGTTTAGCCCCAACATGACCTCCTAATTCCACCAGAGCTCGTCGCAACGATGTTTTCCCCCTTCTTAGACACCGACGAGCACAATTTCTCCACGCTCCATGGCCGGACAATCCTGGTATGGTTCTGCGCTTCTCACGTATTGTTTTAGCAGCCCTGCGTGCCCATGAAGCTAATCGTGGCAACTATTTGACCAATTCGGGCGCGATTTTGTGGGAACGCGGGCTCGACGTCGCGTTTTCCGCCGTGCGCGTGGGTAGAACGTTCTCTGAGCGTGCAAGCCAAATTGATGCCCATAACAGCTCAAGATAGGATAGAATTTGGTGGGGCAGGGATCAACGAGTGCTCGGGTATCCCATAGCCATGGCGCGACGAGGGGGTGTTCGTCCTCGCTGCCGTCCGGGGTCAAGGACCTAAATTTAAAAGACATAGAAGTTTGGGGGGCTAAGGGAAACGTGTTAGTGACTCATTAAAACTAGTCGAGGACTTCTTCTTAGATGTTTGAACCGATAGGGGCTTTTGCGCAAAGTCCACCACGCGGTCGCGGGCACGCCCGGATTCTGCATAGGCCTGGGCTAGGTGGGCCGATGTCAACCCAGTACTGTTAATAACTTTTCCTTTTCTTTTTCTGAGAAAGTTTAGAAATCCATAAAGAATTCGAGAAAAATCATAAAAATTTGAGACCAATTTTGTTGGACTTCTAAATTTCTATAGTATTTAATAAAAATAGTATCATGAGTTTTAGTCCAAATAGAGAATTATGAAGTATTTTAAATAGCCAAAACCTATACCTTTGGAATTTTAGAAATTAATTAGTAACTCCAAAAATCACCAAACTTTTTAGATAAGCTTTAGATGTTATTTAGAAGCCTTGGGTAAAGTTTGGTATGATTTGTACAATGTTTGGTACCTAGAACCCAAAACCCTAGTCTTCTGCCCTGTGAACTTCACTATTGACTCCAAAAACCCTAGTTTCCTGGAGCCCCATGAAGGAAAATTGTATTCAAGACCTTAGATAATATACTTTTATTATCTTTGCATCCTCATAAGCATTACATGGGCATTCATGATTATATATGGCTATTTATAGAAAACGAGGAAGAGATAGAAGTTGAAGAAGCAAGAGCTACACCACCACCTGAAGAACCCCAGGTTAGGAACTGCTTTTATTTTGACATCTATGGAGCAGAGCCTGACTCACCTGTAACACAAGGCAAGCCCCGGTGCATTTGCCACCTCCTTGCTATTTTAAAATCTTTCTCACTTGCTTGATGCATTAGGTGATAGGAGTTGCGTGCTAAACAAATTGATGCATTTCCTTCCTTGAGGATTTGATTACCTTTCCTTAATTCCCTGTTTTACAAAAAGGTTTTTCTTATGCTTAGTTTTGCTCTAGAAAAACAAAATGTTTTGTTTTCACAAAAGATGATGCTTCAAAGTGGGTGGGATGTTTTCAAAAATAAAACTTGATGGTGGATCCATCATGGCCGTGATGGGTTCAACATCGGAAAAGATGTACCTCTGTCAGGTACCAAACTTTGGGTTTAAAATGATAAAGCTGAGACCGAGCGGGTGACTTGCACGAGAGGAGAGTCTCGGTGTAGTGTCTCCGTTTGAGTCGATTAAGGACCTTCTCGATGTAGGCTTGCTGATCGAGGACCTTTTTAACTGGTCACATGCCTCATCATGGGTAAGCTTTGCCTCGGGCAGACTAATACCAGAATAAGATAACACGCAATGGGAGTAGAGAGATGGCGAGAGTAGCGTGTACCCTCCGTGGCAAGAGGCTGGACGGTGGTGTATCTGTGCTCTCGGTTGGCGTGAACCTGATCTGGTCTTAAGAACCCCGGTGGCGAGTTGACATATGCAAGGGTTAAGTGCTACATATGTCATGTGACTGGAGATCCTCAGCTGAGTATTAATCGATTCAGATCGCCGTTACTTCTCGGACATGAAGACTTGGTCACTGCCCTACACGTAGCAATCCAGTGAACAAGAAGGGTTGATAAGAAATTGGCTAGTATAGGTCAAGTGCTTGAACTAGGGTAGAAAGAACTCTAGAACTCAGGTAATGACTTAACTTGCTAATTAAACTAGACTTTTAAGGATTCACTATTAGTAAGCATTTCTACAAACAGAGTCTTTGATTATTGATAAGCTATACCTTGACTCCCAAAGGCTAGCATATCCTTGAGAGTCTTTTTATTTTGACGGGTAAGACTTGCGAAAGTACACTTCGTACTCAGGGCTTTGTACCATGTTGTTTTAGGTGAGGAAGCATCAAATTTTTGTTGCTTTTGTTACAAGGTGGTGCCTAAGGAAGAAAGTCAAGACTGAAGCGTCGAGAGGAAGTGTCCTCCTTTAAAACTTTTTATTGTTTATAGGGAGGGGTTTTTGCCTCCCAGGTTATGTAATAATATTACTCCAGCACTCTTATATTTCTCTGGTGTGTAACAACACTACTCTTTCTTTACTTTAATATAAAATAAAGTTGTTGTAACTGCTTCCGCATACTCGTACCTCTAATGTGTTATAATATTTGCGTGACGGGTAAAACGCTCTTAGGCAAGGTAAAGATTACAGATACCAAACTTGTCAAGTGATCAGGTGCACCTGCAGGGTTGTCTGAGGTCCAATGGACAAGGACAACTGTAGGTGGGCCTAATGACTTGGGAGGTTTTGTCACAGCTGGTATCGGAGCGAAGCCCATCTCTGCAGATGTTATGAGGCATTTTCAAAGCCTTATCTAAGAAAATTTCTTTCTTTCTTATCTAACTACCTTCTGAAGTACTTATTTTAAAGACCAGATAGTAGAGTGCAATGCATAGAAGGTTGTGAATCAACTAAGGTTGATTCTGTAATTATGCATGCATCATGTTAAAAACTATACTAATAAAGTTTCCCCCCTTATGGAGATATGCCGCCGCGCATAAGGAAAACCACACACAAATCCATTGGACCAATTGGCGTGCCTCGCCATCAGCTAGCTCCAAGGCATGAGGATAGTAGCAGCGGCAGCAATGATCCCATTGGAGATCTAGAAGCTCAGGTAGAGCAGCTTCAAACAGAGCTCCGTCACAGGAACAGTGTGTGGGTCGAGGATGGTCATTGCATAAATGAGTTAAGAACTGACATCCGGCATCTGCAAGACGAGCTTGCCGAACGAGATTTGGCACTCGATTGGGCCGTCAACTCTCGTTCCATTGCTTGGAACCGAGAGGCTAAAGCTCGAGCCCGTGTGGAGGAGCTTAACACAGCTATTGATAACTTGCAGGTGTACTGCAATACATTGCATGAGGAAGTTCATGAATTGTATTCGCGACTGCACCCTGACGTACCTGTCGACCCTGTCGGAATGGGAGCTGGACCTTCTGGCACAGCAGGTGAAGTATTTGGTGGGGAACTGGATCTTTTCAAGCCCCCTCCTTCAATGAACCTGACTGATGAATGGACTCCTACACCCGACAACGAAGCTGCTAAGGATAATAAAGACTAGTAGTAGTATAGTTTAGAAATAGTGTTAAATGTAAATTAGGTAATGAAGTTATGTTGTACTTTGAGTTTGTAACATTACATCTTAAGTAATGCAAAATAATGGTATGTATCAACATGTGATATTTTCCAAATATTTCTTTGCTTCAGATGCCATCTTGAACTCATGCACATGACGGTGCGGGAACATCCCGTGGTCAAGATGATACCTGTAACGCCCCGAATTTTGCAGTTGAATTTTTTCTTTTCTTTACTCGCCAAAATTCGGGCGTTACCTTTTCCTTTTCTTTTTCCCCTCGCTAAACCTTGACCTTTTCCAAAGTTCTAGCGGGATCCGGTTTGGAATTCCCGTACGTATAAAAACCCTAAATACTTTATGTTGTTTGATGCACCATGCCGCCCTTGCATTTCTTTTGATTGCTTTGAAAGCGCAATTGCATTCATGTAGAAAGATCGGATTTCGAAAATGTGGAGAAGATCTTTTCTTTCTTTTTTCTCCCTCTCTTTTTCTCTCCTTTCTTTTTCTCTCTCTCCCGCGCCGTGGGCCGACCCCGGCCGGCCCAGCCGCCCCTGGCGCCCCCTTTGGGCCCAAAAAGCCCATGCCGCCCCCCCTCCCTTTATTTTCCCCAAAACCCCCCAATCCCTCTTCCTCTCTCTCATTTTCTCTCCCTCTCCCTAAGCCGCCGCCCCTACCCCTGCCCTAAGCCGCCGCCGCCCCCTGCCCAACCGCCGCCCTCGGCCGCCCCTGCCGCCGGCCGCCCCTGCCGCCGTCGCGCCCCCCCGGTGAGCTCCCCCCTCCCCCTCTCCTCCCTCCCCCATCCCCTCTCCCCTTTCCCCATGGCCGGTTCGGCCGCCTCCCTGCCCGGCCGGCTCGGCCGCGCCGCCCCCTGCCCCGCCGGTTCGGCCGCCCCACGGTCGGCTCGGCCGCCCCCTGCGCCGCCCCCTGCCCCGCCGGTTCGGCCGCCCCACGGTCGGCTCGGCCGCCCCCTGCGCCGCCCCCTGCCCCGCCGGTTCGGCCGCCCCCTGCCCCGCCGGTTCGGCCGCCCCGCCCTCGCCAGCTCGGCCGCCCCTGCGCGCCCCGCCTAGGGCCGGTTCAACCGCCCTAGGGCCGGTTCAACCGCCCCCCCCCCCTTTCTGTTTTTTTTTTATTTTTTTTTATTTTATTTTATTTACTTTCTGCGATCATAATTACTGTATTTTAAGTAGGCTAATCACTGTTCATGCTATGGGAAATAGGAAGTTCAATTTAAAATTCCGTTATGCTATTGATTCACGTAGTTAATTGTTTACCCTGTGCAATGTTGATCAACTAAAAGTGATTAGGTTTCCATTAGTAGATATAAATATGTATAACAGAAGTCTTTTGTTAAAAACCAATTGTGTCATTAGTGCATAAGATTTAACCCCCTGCGAGACCTTTCCCGTTTCTTTCTAGTCATAACAAATGCGTTATCGAATGTCATACTTGATGCATATTCGCTTTATTTGTTATCTTGTATGGTGTACTGTTCTTTTGTATTAAATATGTGGATGTATGTATGTATGTTTGCGCTCGCATAGAGAACGATCCGGTCGAAGAGCCCGAGGAATTCGCAGGAGAAGCCCCTGAGCAGCAGTCGTTTGGTGGAGGCAAGTGTCCTTTGACCTATCTATGTCCTATTCATTCTTTAATTCACCTCCCGCATTACACATTTATACCTAAGGATTGACTAGCTTTTGTTATCCATGTCCTTGTTTACCTATTTGGGTCGGATTATTACTACTTAGTCTGATGCTATTGCTCAACTCTAATCAATGAACATGATGTGATTATCTATGATACGCTGTTTTCCCGTTCTTCTTTATGATTATACTTGTGGTTTTCAAGGGGACTCGAGCGGTTTCTCGAGTGCCTCTCCGTAAGGACCTGTTCTATGGATGACCGCCCGGGAAAACAGTGCAACCATAAGGGTGGAATGGGGTGCCCTTAGCTGAATAATTAGAGGATCCGGGGTGTAGTTCACTTAGCCGTCGTGCCGTCAATGGGGCTCGGTGTATGCGGCTCGCTCTGCCAAGTTTGGGTTCGCCCCTTGGGGAGGAGTGCGGTGCATTTAGGAAACCTAACGGGTGGCTACAGCCCCGGGGAATCTTTGTAAAGGCTTCGTAGTGAATCCCTGGCCATTCACCTCGGGAGTGAATAAGGGTCTTGCAAGCCCGGGCCAGAGAGGGAATCACGGCTTGTGGGTAAAGTGCACAACCTCTGCAGAGTGTTATGAAACTGATATATCAGCCGTGCTCGCGGTTATGAGCGGCCAAGGGAGCTCCAGTGATTAGTGGTACTTGATCAGAGACATTGTGGTACAGGTGGTTATGAGATTGATGGTTCTGGTTATGATTATGGTGCTGGTAAGTGGTATTCTTTCCGTTTGGAAAGGGTACATCGGGTTAATAACTTGGGTTAATGCTAAAACTTGGCTTTCTACTAGTAAGTAATAACCTGACCAACTAAAAGCAACTGCTTGACTTATCCCCACATAAAGCTAGTCCACTACAGCCAAACAGGATACTTGCTGAGTATGTTGATGTGTACTCACCCTTGCTCTACACACCAAACCCCCCCCCAGGTTGTCAGCATTGCAACCACTGCTCAGGCGAAGATGAAGCTGTGGAAGGAGACTTCCAGGAGTTCCAAGATTACGACGAGTTCTAGGTGTGGGTTAGCGGCAACCCCCAGTCGGCTGCCTGTGAAGGCCGCGTTATCTACGTTTCTTTTCCGCACTTTGATTTATTGTAAGAACTATATGGACGTCTCAGACGTATGATGTAATCGACTATTATCCCTTTTAATACTATTTTGAGCACTGTGTGATGATGTCCATATTATGTAACTGCTGTGTACGTGAATAACTGATCCTGGCACGTACATGGTTCGCATTCGGTTTGCCTTCTAAAACCGGGTGTGACATAAGTGGTATCAGAGCCGTGCTGACTGTAGGACCGCTAACCTAGAGTAGAATGGTCGTTCTAAGGACTATAGACCTCTGTCTCTTCCTTGACTTTGATATCCCTTCAAAAGTTGGTCCTACTGACCAAACCTATGTTCTACTATATATTATACCTTGCTAAAAATTGTGTTTTATTCTGATCCTTCATTTACTTATTACTTGCTGGTCATATTAATTCTGTTCTCACCCTTTTGCTTGCGATGTCTTTTGTAGATGGCTCGACTTAGACACACTGCACGAAAGTCAGTCATCCCCTTCTTACCTTCCCGCCTTGCTGAGCGTCCGCTTCGCCGTCCCGTGGCCGGACAGTCCAGCCACTTGGAGAGACTACACCACCGCCTGCATGAGGAGCAGGAGCGTCGACGACAGGAGCAGCAGAGCTCTTCCCTCTCGCTCCACCAGGAGATAGAGTCTGTGAGGAGCTGCTCCCCTGTGCTTCCTCTGGAGCCGCCCCCTGCACCACCACTGGGCGCCCCAGCTTCTGGAGTAGCTGCTGGAGGAGACCCAGACGACGGAGGAGGCGACGACAGCTCGAGCCACGACACCGACTTCTCTGCTAACCCTGAGCCGGAAGGATGGGTTGCTCGACCCATCACTCGCGACGCTGCTCGCGGGTGTCACTTCCACGATGCGCTCGACACCCTGCTACGTCGGGCATTTGACCGGCATACTTGGTCCGTCGAGTATCGCTGTGTGGTCTACCAGCATAGTCGCGGGGTCTACCCGGACCGCTGGGAGGCGACTTGCTTGGTGCGCTGCCCGGAGGACAGTCTCCAGGGTGCAGAGGCCTGTTCAGAGCACTATTCTATCTCTGAGCGGGACTCAGCTGAGGCAGCCATGCAAGATGCTGCACGGCGTGCGCTTTCGCACTACTGCTCGGTTTTCGGTGGGGCAGCTGACGGTCTTGACCTGAAGTATTACCCCCGCCGTTCATCTGGCAGCACAGGAGGCGTGATTGTCTCACCTGTCGGTGAGGGCAATCCTAGGTTGAGCAGCACAGTCAACCTAGCCGCCGTGCTAAACACGGAGCTGGACCATGCACTAGACGAGCTGAGTAGGGCTCGTGCTGAGATCGCCCTGCTGCGGGCTGAGCGCGCGGAACGTCGTTATCTGGACGGTGGTTCCCCCGCTCCCGTTGGGACTCAGCACCCGTACCGCTCACCTCAGCGTGGACACCAGTCTTATGGCAATCCCGCCTGCAAGACCAAGATAAACCTAGAACCATAGATCGTTAGAGTTGGATCTTGTAATTAATACGAAATAAATATATACATAGAAGCTTCAGTCTTAGCGTTAGTCTCGGTCTTAGTTAGTTTTAGTTAGACAGGGTAGTTTGCTATATCCTGTGCATCTATGTTTGTCATGATGAACTATGTTTGATTTGGATCTTTGTAATGATTGTCACCAGAGTGTGGGTATCCCCTGCATTTTGGTTTGCATACTATGTCAATAAAGTTAGTTATATAGTTGGGAAACCCATTATTCTCCTTTCCTCTTTATCTGAGAAGCTGTGTGGTCTGTGTTGGAGATCAGTGAAGATGCTCATCTGTTCAGTGCTGTTGGAGAATTCTATACTCTTTTCTTATGCTGCAAGCTTTGCCAGATCAGTTCTGATGTGTGGTTGCGTTCTGCAGATGTCAGAGAACAGGCGTAGAGGAGGAAGGCGTGCTCAGCAGGAGCGAGCCGCTCCGCAGGATGAGGTGCCCCAGCAGCAGCACCTGCCGCCCCCGCCCCCGATGTCGATTGAGCAGATGTTTCTGATGCAGACTCAGGCAGTTCAAGCCATCGGTCAGACTCTGGCCGCCATTCAGCAGCAGCAGCAGCAGCAACAGCAGCAAGCACCACCCCAGCCTCAGATGCCTCAGATGCCTAGAGACAAGCGTGCTGAATTCATGAGAGGTCATCCACCAACGTTCGCTCACTCTTCTGACCCCATGGATGCTGAAGATTGGCTGCGCACTGTGGAGCGGGAGTTGCATACCGCTCAGTGCGATGACAGGGAGAAAGTTCTGTATGGTCCCCGTCTGTTGAGAGGAGCAGCCCAGTCATGGTGGGAGTCTTACCTCGCCACCCATGCCAACCCCGACACCATCACCTGGGAAGAATTCAGAAGTAGCTTTCGTCAGTACCATGTGCCTGCAGGTCTGATGACAGTGAAGAAGGAGGAGTTCCTGGCCCTAAAGCAAGGGTCATCATCTGTCAGTGAGTATCGAGACAGGTTTCTGCAATTGTCTCGCTACGCTCCCGAAGATGTCAACACCGACGCCAAGCGACAGTACCGTTTTCTGAGAGGCTTGGTTGACCCTTTGCAGTATCAGCTGATGAATCACACCTTCCCGACATTCCAGCACCTGATTGACAGAGCAATCATGACAGAAAGGAAGCGCAAGGAGATGGAAGATCGTAAGCGCAAGATCAGTGGACCCCAGCCTGGAAGCAGCAGCCGTCCCCGTTTCTCAGGCAATCAACCTCAGCAGTTCAGGCAGAACCAGCGTCCACCTCAGCAGCATCAGCAGCGTCAGCAGTATCAGCAGTTTCAAAGGCAGTACCCTCAGAATCAGTACCAGAACCGTCAGAGCAATCAGTCAGGAGGTCAGTTTCAAAAGCAGAATCAGCAAGCACCTCGTCTTCCTGCCCCAGCAAATCAGCAGAACAGTCAGGCAGCACCAGCTCAAGTTGGAAACAGGGCATGTTTCCACTGTGGAGAGCAAGGCCACTGGGTGATGCAATGTCCGAAGAAGGCAGCCCAGCAGCAGTCAGGCCCCAATGCCCCAGCAAAGCAGAATGTGTCTCAGCCTGGAGCAGGCAACCGCCCTCAGCAGCGCTATAATCATGGAAGATTGAATCACTTGGAGGCTGAAGCAGTTCAGGAGACCCCCGACATGACAGTAGGTATGTTCCCAGTCGATTCCCATATTGCAGAAGTGTTATTTGATACTGGAGCAACACATTCTTTCATTACTGCATCATGGGTAGAAGCACATAATCTTCCAACTACTACCATGTTAACCCCCATTCAAATTGACTCAGCCGGTGGTAGAATTCGAGCTGATAGCATTTGTTTAAATGTAAGTGTGGAAATAAGGGGGATAGCATTTCCCGCCAACCTTATAGTAATGGGTACTCAGGGAATAGATGTCATCCTAGGGATGAATTGGTTAGATAAGTATCAGGCAGTTATCAGTTGTGATAAAAGGACAATCAAGTTAGTGTCCCCACTAGGAGAGGAAGTGGTGACCAAGTTAGTCCCGCCTGAGCCAAAGAAAGGAAGTTGTTATCAGATGGCTGTCGATAGCAGTGAAGCAGACCCAATTGAGAGTATCAAGGTTGTGTCCGAGTTCCCAGACGTGTTTCCAAAGGACTTACCGGGTATGCCGCCAGAGCGGAAAGTTGAATTTGCTATAGAGCTTCTTCCTGGAACCGCCCCCATCTCTAAGAGAGCTTACAGAATATCTGGACCAGAGTTGGTTGAGCTTAAGAAGCAAATTGATGAGCTGTCAGAGAAAGGTTACATCCGGCCAAGCACCTCGCCTTGGGCCGCCCCTGTCTTGTTTGTGGAGAAGAAAGATGGTACCAAGAGGATGTGTATTGATTATCGAGCTTTGAATGAGGTCACGATCAAGAACAAGTATCCTTTGCCCAGAATAGAAGATCTGTTCGACCAGTTGAGAGGAGCCAGCGTGTTCTCCAAGATTGATCTGAGGTCAGGTTATCATCAGCTCAGGATCCGACCTTCGGACATTCCGAAGACGGCATTCATTACCAAGTATGGTTTATATGAGTTCACAGTGATGTCTTTTGGTTTGACCAATGCGCCAGCATTCTTTATGAACTTGATGAACAGTGTATTCATGGATTATCTTGATAAGTTCGTGGTGGTATTCATTGATGACATTCTGGTTTATTCCCAAAGTGAAGAAGAGCATGCAGATCATTTGAGGATGGTATTGCAGAGATTGCGAGAGCACCAGTTGTATGCAAAGTTGAGCAAGTGTGAGTTCTGGATCAGTGAAGTCCTGTTCTTGGGTCACATAATCAACAAAGAAGGATTGGCTGTGGATCCGAAGAAAGTGGCAGACATTCTAAACTGGAAAGCGCCAACAGATGCTAGAGGAATCAAGAGCTTCATTGGAATGGCCGGATATTATCGGCGATTCATTGAAGGGTTTTCGAAGATTGCGAAGCCAATGACAGCGTTGCTAGGCAACAAAGTTGAGTTCAAGTGGACCCAGAAGTGCCAAGAGGCCTTTGAAGCGCTGAAAGAGAAGTTGACAACAGCGCCCGTCCTAGTCTTGCCTGATGTGCACAAGCCCTTCTCGGTGTACTGTGATGCTTGTTACACAGGTTTGGGATGTGTGTTGATGCAAGAGGGAAGAGTTGTGGCTTACTCGTCCCGACAGCTGAAGGTTCATGAGAAGAATTACCCAATCCATGATCTAGAGTTGGCAGCAGTGGTTCACGCACTGAAGTCATGGAGGCACTATCTGTATGGACAGAAATGCGATGTTTACACAGACCACAAGAGTCTGAAGTACATATTCACTCAGTCAGAGTTGAACATGAGGCAACGAAGATGGTTAGAATTGATCAAAGACTATGAGTTGGAGATTCATTACCATCCCGGCAAAGCAAACGTAGTGGCAGATGCTTTGAGCAGAAAGAGTCAAGTCAATCTGATGGTCGCTCGTCCGATGCCTTATGAGTTGGCCAAGGAGTTTGACAGGTTGAGTCTCGGATTTCTGAACAATTCGCGAGGAGTCACAGTTGAATTGGAACCTACCTTGGAGCGCGAAATCAAAGAAGCGCAGAAAAATGATGAGAAGATCAGTGAGATTCGGCGATTGATTCTAGATGGCAGAGGCAAAGATTTTCGAGAGGATGCAGAAGGTGTGGTATGGTTCAAAGACCGCTTGTGTGTTCCCAATGTCCAGTCTATTCGGGAGTTGATTCTTAAGGAAGCTCATGAGACAGCTTATTCGATTCACCCTGGCAGTGAGAAGATGTATCAGGATCTGAAGAAGAAATTCTGGTGGTACGGAATGAAAAGAGAAATCGCAGAGCATGTGGCTATGTGCGATAGTTGTCGAAGAATTAAGGCAGAACACCAGAGACCAGCTGGATTGTTGCAACCGTTGCAGATCCCTCAGTGGAAATGGGATGAAGTTGGTATGGATTTCATAGTCGGATTGCCTCGCACCCGAGCCGGCTACGATTCCATTTGGGTAGTAGTGGACCGTTTGACCAAGTCAGCCCACTTCATACCTGTCAAGACCAACTACAACAGTGCAGTATTGGCAGAATTGTATATGTCTCGGATCGTTTGTCTTCACGGTGTGCCAAAGAAGATAGTGTCAGACAGAGGAACGCAGTTCACCTCTCATTTCTGGCAGCAGTTGCATGAAGCCTTGGGCACGCATCTGAATTTCAGTTCAGCTTATCACCCGCAGACAGATGGTCAGACTGAAAGAACCAATCAAATTCTTGAAGATATGTTGAGAGCCTGTGCGTTGCAAGATCAGTCCGGATGGGATAAGCGATTGCCTTATGCAGAGTTTTCCTATAACAACAGTTATCAGGCCAGTTTGAAGATGTCACCATTTCAAGCGCTGTATGGAAGGAGTTGTAGAACTCCGTTGCAATGGGATCAGCCTGGAGAGAAGCAAGTATTTGGGCCAGATATTTTGCTTGAAGCCGAAGAGAACATCAAGATGGTCCGAGAGAATCTGAAGATAGCGCAATCAAGGCAGCGAAGCTATGCAGACACAAGAAGAAGAGAGCTGAGTTTCGAAGTCGGAGACTTTGTCTATCTGAAAGTGTCACCGATCAGAGGAGTCAGAAGATTCGGAGTGAAAGGCAAGCTAGCACCCCGCTACATTGGTCCGTATCAAATTCTCTCAAAGCGTGGAGAAGTGGCTTATCAGCTCAGTTTGCCAGAGAATTTGTCTGCTGTGCATGATGTCTTTCATGTGTCTCAGTTGAAGAAGTGCTTGCGTGTGCCAGAAGAGCAGTTGCCAGTGGAAGGTCTTGAGGTCCAGGAGGACTTGACCTACGTTGAGAAGCCAGCTCAGATCCTTGAGATTGCAGATAGAGTCACCCGAAGGAAGACCGTCAGAATGTGCAAAGTCAGATGGAGTCACCACTCTGAGGAAGAAGCAACCTGGGAGCGTGAAGATGATCTGATGGCTAAGTACCCGGAGCTCTTTGCTAGCCAGCCCTGAATCTCGAGGGCGAGATTCTTTTAAGGGGGATAGGTTTGTAACGCCCCGAATTTTGCAGTTGAATTTTTTCTTTTCTTTACTCGCCAAAATTCGGGCGTTACCTTTTCCTTTTCTTTTTCCCCTCGCTAAACCTTGACCTTTTCCAAAGTTCTAGCGGGATCCGGTTTGGAATTCCCGTACGTATAAAAACCCTAAATACTTTATGTTGTTTGATGCACCATGCCGCCCTTGCATTTCTTTTGATTGCTTTGAAAGCGCAATTGCATTCATGTAGAAAGATCGGATTTCGAAAATGTGGAGAAGATCTTTTCTTTCTTTTTTCTCCCTCTCTTTTTCTCTCCTTTCTTTTTCTCTCTCTCCCGCGCCGTGGGCCGACCCCGGCCGGCCCAGCCGCCCCTGGCGCCCCCTTTGGGCCCAAAAAGCCCATGCCGCCCCCCCCTCCCTTTATTTTCCCCAAAACCCCCCAATCCCTCTTCCTCTCTCTCATTTTCTCTCCCTCTCCCTAAGCCGCCGCCCCTACCCCTGCCCTAAGCCGCCGCCGCCCCCTGCCCAACCGCCGCCCTCGGCCGCCCCTGCCGCCGGCCGCCCCTGCCGCCGTCGCGCCCCCCCCGGTGAGCTCCCCCCTCCCCCTCTCCTCCCTCCCCCATCCCCTCTCCCCTTTCCCCATGGCCGGTTCGGCCGCCTCCCTGCCCGGCCGGCTCGGCCGCGCCGCCCCCTGCCCCGCCGGTTCGGCCGCCCCACGGTCGGCTCGGCCGCCCCCTGCGCCGCCCCCTGCCCCGCCGGTTCGGCCGCCCCCTGCCCCGCCGGTTCGGCCGCCCCCTGCCCCGCCGGTTCGGCCGCCCCGCCCTCGCCAGCTCGGCCGCCCCTGCGCGCCCCGCCTAGGGCCGGTTCAACCGCCCTAGGGCCGGTTCAACCGCCCCCCCCCCTTTCTGTTTTTTTTTTATTTTTTTTTATTTTATTTTATTTACTTTCTGCGATCATAATTACTGTATTTTAAGTAGGCTAATCACTGTTCATGCTATGGGAAATAGGAAGTTCAATTTAAAATTCCGTTATGCTATTGATTCACGTAGTTAATTGTTTACCCTGTGCAATGTTGATCAACTAAAAGTGATTAGGTTTCCATTAGTAGATATAAATATGTATAACAGAAGTCTTTTGTTAAAAACCAATTGTGTCATTAGTGCATAAGATTTAACCCCCTGCGAGACCTTTCCCGTTTCTTTCTAGTCATAACAAATGCGTTATCGAATGTCATACTTGATGCATATTCGCTTTATTTGTTATCTTGTATGGTGTACTGTTCTTTTGTATTAAATATGTGGATGTATGTATGTATGTTTGCGCTCGCATAGAGAACGATCCGGTCGAAGAGCCCGAGGAATTCGCAGGAGAAGCCCCTGAGCAGCAGTCGTTTGGTGGAGGCAAGTGTCCTTTGACCTATCTATGTCCTATTCATTCTTTAATTCACCTCCCGCATTACACATTTATACCTAAGGATTGACTAGCTTTTGTTATCCATGTCCTTGTTTACCTATTTGGGTCGGATTATTACTACTTAGTCTGATGCTATTGCTCAACTCTAATCAATGAACATGATGTGATTATCTATGATACGCTGTTTTCCCGTTCTTCTTTATGATTATACTTGTGGTTTTCAAGGGGACTCGAGCGGTTTCTCGAGTGCCTCTCCGTAAGGACCTGTTCTATGGATGACCGCCCGGGAAAACAGTGCAACCATAAGGGTGGAATGGGGTGCCCTTAGCTGAATAATTAGAGGATCCGGGGTGTAGTTCACTTAGCCGTCGTGCCGTCAATGGGGCTCGGTGTATGCGGCTCGCTCTGCCAAGTTTGGGTTCGCCCCTTGGGGAGGAGTGCGGTGCATTTAGGAAACCTAACGGGTGGCTACAGCCCCGGGGAATCTTTGTAAAGGCTTCGTAGTGAATCCCTGGCCATTCACCTCGGGAGTGAATAAGGGTCTTGCAAGCCCGGGCCAGAGAGGGAATCACGGCTTGTGGGTAAAGTGCACAACCTCTGCAGAGTGTTATGAAACTGATATATCAGCCGTGCTCGCGGTTATGAGCGGCCAAGGGAGCTCCAGTGATTAGTGGTACTTGATCAGAGACATTGTGGTACAGGTGGTTATGAGATTGATGGTTCTGGTTATGATTATGGTGCTGGTAAGTGGTATTCTTTCCGTTTGGAAAGGGTACATCGGGTTAATAACTTGGGTTAATGCTAAAACTTGGCTTTCTACTAGTAAGTAATAACCTGACCAACTAAAAGCAACTGCTTGACTTATCCCCACATAAAGCTAGTCCACTACAGCCAAACAGGATACTTGCTGAGTATGTTGATGTGTACTCACCCTTGCTCTACACACCAAACCCCCCCCCAGGTTGTCAGCATTGCAACCACTGCTCAGGCGAAGATGAAGCTGTGGAAGGAGACTTCCAGGAGTTCCAAGATTACGACGAGTTCTAGGTGTGGGTTAGCGGCAACCCCCAGTCGGCTGCCTGTGAAGGCCGCGTTATCTACGTTTCTTTTCCGCACTTTGATTTATTGTAAGAACTATATGGACGTCTCAGACGTATGATGTAATCGACTATTATCCCTTTTAATACTATTTTGAGCACTGTGTGATGATGTCCATATTATGTAACTGCTGTGTACGTGAATAACTGATCCTGGCACGTACATGGTTCGCATTCGGTTTGCCTTCTAAAACCGGGTGTGACAATACCCCAAATCCACCACAGGTTCCACCCACGCTGGCCGAGGCTATCGCCGCCTTGGTCACCACGACCGCTGACAACACCCGCTTCCTTCGTGAAATGGCGGGACAACAACTTCAACAGCAAGGCAGGAGAGCTTATCCGCAGGGACCCCGCGAAACTTCATACTTGGATTTCTTGAAAACCCGCCCCCCACTATTCGTCAAAGCTGAAGATCCCCTTGAAACTGACGAATGGATTCGGGTCATTGAGCAGAAGTTTGGACTCCTTCGATGCACGGAGACCCAGAAACCCTTGCTTGCGGCTCAGCAGTTAAGAGGCCTTGCCAGCACCTAGTGGGGAAATTATGTGGCCATTCAGCCTGTCAGCCATCAAGTCACCTGGGACGAATTTAAATTGGCATTTCGGGAGCACTACATTCCAGAAGGAGTGCTCCATATGAAGCAAGAAGAATTCATATCTCAACAAGTTCAATCATTTGTCCCAGTACGCCATTGACTAGGTCAACACTGACCTGAAAAAGAGGAATTGTTTTATGAGAGGCCTTAATGACCGACTGCAACAAAAGATGGCCACCTGCCTCGACCTCTCCTACAGCAGGGCTATCAGCACGACACTGGCAGTTGAAGCCAAGTATGTAGGCCCAGGGAAGTCAAAGGGCTTTGGAGGTGACAGGTCCAACCAGGGGCCTGAAAAGCAACAAAGGTTGGTGATCCGACCTTTTAATCAAAACAGTTCTTCACCTCGTCCACCCTCCTATCCCTTCAAACAGCCTGTATTCATCCGCCCTACCACTGCCCCCACCTCAACAACTCAGCCGAGTGCCCCTGGTACTCGTTTCCCTGCACTCCCGAGTTCATCTACTGGTTGCTTCAATTGTGGGAAGTCTGGACATTTCATCAAAGACTGCCCATATCCAAGGCGGAACAACTCCAATAATTAGCAGAACCCGGGGAATTCCAGCCAAGGCAAGGGAAACATGGCAAATAATGCAGCGGGCAAGAATATGAAGAAAACTGGGCGAATCTATTATACACAAGTGGCCACTATGCCGGAGGGAGAGCCGGTCATGATGGGTACGTTTTTCTCGTGGCCAATCACCCTGTAGTTGTTCTCTTTGATTTTGGTGCTTCACATACATTCATAAGCAAGAAGTTTGTGGAGAAATATTGCATTCCATACAATGAATCAAGGGAAGGGTTTATTATTCATTCGCCTGGGGGACAAATATTCACTAAAGAAGTGGCTTTCCATGTGCCTGTAACGTTGGCTGAACGGGACTTTTCTACAAATATGATTGTTCTGAAAGGCCAAGATATAGATGTAATTCTGGGCATGAATTGGTTAGCCCAGCATAAAGCTATCCTCAACACTGATATGAGAACCATCAGGTTGAGCTATGGCCAAGAAGAGGTTCTCTTGTCCATTCCCGTAGCTACTACAGCTAAACCATTTGGCAGAGTGTATGAAGCCATCATACCGGAGATCCAAGATATTCTGGTAGTATGTGAATTCCCGGACGTCTTTCTAGAAGATCTGCCTGGATTGCCTCCAGAGAGAGATGTAGAATTTGTGATTGAATTGAAGCCCGGTACGGCTCCTGTTTCTAGAAGGTCGTACCGAATGCCTCCGAATGAGTTGGCAGAACTCAAAACACAATTACAAGATCTGCTAGAAAAGGGATTCATCCGACCAAGCTCATCACCTTGGGGTTGTCCAGCCATCTTTGTTAAGAAGAAGGACCAAACGCTTCGGATGTGCGTGGATTATAGACCCCTTAATGAGGTCACAGTCAAGAATAAGTACCCTCTTCCCCGAATTGATATCTTATTTGATCAGCTAACCGGAGCTCGAGTATTTTCCAAGATTGACCTCAGGTCGGGTTACCATCAGATCCGTATCCGACCCGAAGATATACCCAAGACCGCATTCACTACGCGGTATTGATTATTTGAATATCTGGTTATGTCTTTCGGATTGACAAATGCTCCTGCCCACTTCACATATCTTATGAACTCGATATTCATGCCCGAGTTGGATAAATTCGTGGTGGTGTTCATTGATGATATTTTGATATATTCCAAGAATAAAGAGGAGCATGCTCGACATTTGCGGATCGTATTAACGCGCTTAAGGGAGCATCAGCTATATGCTAAATTCAGTAAATGCACGTTCTGGCTGGAGGAGATCCAATTTTTGGGACACGTATTGTCTGCCAAAGGGATTGCGGTGGATCCCAGCAAAGTCAAGGATATTTTGGAGTGGAAACCACCAACCACTGTACATCAAGTCCGAAGTTTCCTTGGACTGGCTGGTTATTACCGTCGATTAATTCCAGATTTTTCCAAGCTTGTGAAGCCAATCACAAGTTTATTGAAGAATGATACAAAATTTAACTGGTCTTCAAGATGCGATGAAGCCTTCAAGCAGCTGAAGGTGTTATTGACCACTGCTTCGGTATTAGCTCAACCAGACATTGAAAAGACGTTTGATGTGTATTGTGACACATCAGGCAGTGGTTTAGGTTGCGTCTTGATGCAAGAAGGTCGAGTTGTGGCATATGCCTCAAGACAGTTGCGCTGGCATGAGGAACATTATTCAACTCATGACCTGGAATTAGCTGTTGTGGTTCATGCCTTGAAAATATGGCATCATTATCTGCTGGGAAATATCTATCATATCTATGCAGATCATAAAAGCTTGAAGTACATCTTTACCTAGTCAGAACTGAATATGAGGCAGAGGATATGGCTTGAGCTGATTAAGGATTATGAATTGGAAATTCATTATCACCCAGGCAAGGCCAATGTAGTGGCAGATGCACTAAGTCGCAAGGCTTCCTGCCATTGTCTTACAATGCAGACTTCTGACATTACATTATGCTAAGAAATGGAGAAGTTGAACCTAGGAATGATTCAACATGGAACTTTCAATCACTTGAAGCTTGAGTCGGTTCTTCTACAAAGAATAATTGATGCACAAAGAAATGATGAGGGCATGAAACACATTCATGAGAAAATAAAGGCCGGTAAGGCAAACTGTTTTAGAGAAGATGATCAAAGCGTTGTATGGTTTAACAACCGCATAGTTGTGCCCAAGAATGATGAGGTCCGCCAACAAATTTTAGATGAAGCACATCTTAGTCGCTATTCTATTCATCCCGGATGTACTAAGATGTATCATGATCTAAAGCAGCATTATTGGTGGACGAAGATGAAGATTGAAATTGTACGCTACGTGGCGAGATGTGACACTTGCAGACATGTCAAGGCCATACATATGAAAACTGCTGATCCATTGCAATCTTTACCTATCCCAACATGGAAATGGGAGGATATTAGTATGGACTTCATTGTGGGATTACCCAGGACAACAAAAGGGTATGATTCCATCTGGGTTATTGTTGATCGACTTACAAAGATCACCCACTTCCTTCCAGTTAGGGTAAAGTATACATTGGCTACATATGCAGAGTTATATATTGCCCGTATTCTCAGTTTGCACGGTGTTCCGAAGACAATAGTGTCGGATCGTGGACCGCGATTCGTGTCCAAATTTTGTGAAGAACTTCACAAAGCTCTGGATACTAAGTTGCTCAATAGTTCAGCCTATCATCCTCAAACCAGTGGGCAAACTGAAAGGGTGAATCAAATACTTGAGGACATGTTACGAGCTTGTGCTCTAGAATTTCCACAGAAATGGGCTGAATGCTTGCCATTGGCGGAGTTCTCATACAATAACAACTATCAAGAGAGCATCAAGATGGCACCCTTTGAAGCTTTGTATGGACGATGGTGTCGTACTCCGTTAAACTGGTCTGAACCAGGCGAAAGATGTTTTTTCAGGCCTGATATGGTAAAGGAAACAGAAGAGAAGGTTCGACGAATAATACATAACTTGAAAGAAGCCCAAGCTCGACAGAAGAGTTATGCAGACAAACGACACAAACCCTTATACTTTCAAGTTGAAGATTATGTCTACCTGAAAGTCTCACCAATGAAGGGTGTATCTCGTTTCGAGGTAAAGGGGAAGCTTGCACCCTAGTACATTGGCCCGTTTCCTATTATTGAAAGATATGGACCAGTGGCGTACCGACTCCAACTACCCCAAACATTGTCTACTGTGCACAATGTGTTCCACGTATCTCAATTGAAGAAGTGTCTTCGTGTTCCGGATCAAACTATTGAAGTGACCGATGTTGCCTTAGAACCAGACTTGACATATTCAGAACATCCTATTCGAGTCTTGGATCAAAAGGACAGGATTACCCGAAGGAGAACTCTCAAGTTTTATAAGATACAATGGAACCAACAAACAGAAGACGAAGCTACTTGGGAAACTCAAGACTTTTTAGAAAAGAATTTCCCAGGCTTTTTAGCTTCATGTAAATTGTAAGATATGTACACTTGTTGTAATAGAAGAATAAACCCCATACCACCCCTGCCTTGTACCAAAAATAAGGAAATAAAGTTATGACATGTTTCCTTTTCCATTACTTACCCTAGACTTTTAATCTCGTGACAAGATTCTTTTATGGGGGGAAGGATGTAACACCCCTGGTGTTACTGCCACTAAAACTTGAGCATAACATCATGAGCATTAGCATATCATGTGCTTGTTACACTTAGAATGCATTCACTAGGCAAAAAGTTCAAACAAGTTGTACTGATGTGACATGTCATGGGTAAAACCCTACGGTAGGGTACTTAAACCTAAACTGAGCTTAGGGTGTCAATAAAGCCCAAATGAGTTAAATTTTCAAAACTTATTAGAAATGGTCATGAGATATCAACTCCAATAGGATTTGATAGCATCCAAACCCTAGAAGTGCTAGAAACCCTAAATAGACCTCTGGAAAACCCTGGACTGAAACCCTAGGGGGTTATATGCAAATGTTGCACACTTCTGGACCTAAGTGCAAAAACCATGGAGTTAGGGTACCTTAAGTCATATAGTTCAAATATTTGAAGATATGCAAAATAAACCATGAGATTTGGGCCTAATTGCAAAAAGGCCACCCTAGTGCTCCAATGGTTAAGTCTAAAACAGTTAAACAAGGCTGACTTTGGAGCCCTACATCTCAGGATTCTTGAAGTTTTTGCTCAAAGTCAATATAGCAAAGTTGTATAGCTATCATAGGAGAACAAGTTTGATTAAGTGACTGAGCACTGGTGCTGAACAGAAATTGGAGATAAATAAGTGTGAAGTTGTGCTGTCACAAGCAAGTTGGGCAATTCTGAAAACTGGATACAAAAAAGTATGGCCCCAGTGAAATGCAGTCAATTTGAGAGCACCAAATCTGAGAATCTATATAAAATTGATCCATGAACCCTATAGTAAACTTAAAGACTGTTGTTTGGGGAACAAATTTTATTAATGGTGGTTACCCTGTTCTTAACAAGAATCAAGAGAAAGAGGGGGTGAAAGGAGGTCGGTTCAGCAGAACAATGAAGATCAGTGAACTAGAAATATCTGCAGAAGGAAAAGATCTCTGGTTACTGTGGTTTCGGATGTGTGCAGGTGAAGAGGAGATAGGAACGACCGCGACAAGATAAC
Organism: Zea mays; assembly: GCF_902167145.1. Classification (NCBI taxonomy): domain Eukaryota; kingdom Viridiplantae; phylum Streptophyta; class Magnoliopsida; order Poales; family Poaceae; genus Zea; species Zea mays. Next base: position 214,297,940 of record NC_050096.1, on the reverse strand, counting down.
TACGAGCTGATTCACGGTCCCGCAAACCTGGCCGGAGCCTGGCCGGAGATTTTTTGCGGTTGTTCGTCGTGGCGTGGTATTTTGTCGCCGTGTCACTTGCGCCACCACCTTACCTCACTGTGCCTATAAATAGCACCATGGACCACGGTGAGGCACTCACAACTTCACCAGTGAGCTTGGTAGAAGCCAAAATTCGCACTGCCTTCTCCACCTCTCCCCAATTTAGTTGTGCATGGTGAATCCGTAGCCCTTTGCGACCGTATAGCCCCAACATGACCTCCTAATTCCACCAGAGCTCGTCGCATCGACGTTTCCCCCTTCTCAGACACCAGCGAGCACAAACTCTCCGTGCTCCGTGGCCGGACAATCCTGGTATGGTTCTGCGCTTCTCACGTATTGTTTTAGCAGCCCTACGTGCCCATGAAGCTCATCGTGGCAACCATTTGACCAATTCGGGCGCAATTTTGTGGGAACGCGGGCTCGACGTCGCGTTTTCCGCCGTGCGCGTGGGTAGAACGTTCTCTGAGCGTGCAAGCCAAATTGATGCCCATAACAGCTCAAGATAGGAGAGAATTTGGTGGGGCAGGGATCAACGGGTGCTCGGGTATCCCATGGCCGTGGCGCGACGAGGGGGTGTTTGTCCTCGCCGCCGTCTGGGGTCAAGGACCTAATTTTAAAAGACATAGAAGTTTGGGGGGCTAAGGGAAACATGTCAGTGACTCATTAAAACCAGTCGAGGACTTCTTCTTAGATGTTTGAACCGACAGGGGCTTTTGCGCAAAGTCCACCACGCGGTCGCGGGCACGCCCAGATTCTGCACAGGCCTGAGCTAGGTGGGTCGATGTCAACCCAGTACTGTTAATAACTTTTTCGAAGGTCCTAAAAAACATGACTAACCATTTGCTTTCAGCATACTACTGAATATTACAGGAGCTTCGTCACTAGAAAAGCTTCGACATAACACAAGAGGAGTGCGACGAAGCAAGCTTCGTCTAACAGGCTTCATCACGGTGAAACAGGGAGACGACATAAGGAGAAGGTGTTGTTCAAGTTAGTAAATACAAATGGTGATACTATCCTTGCAACATTTTGTACGCTTTGTATGTAATTGTTGAGGGCATGAATGTAATAACACACAAAGTCTTATGATTGCCTATAAATAGATGAACAGTACCCCCGTACCATTCACGCTGGATTGTAATTGCCCTCGCGTCATTACCTTCGAACAAGCCAAAGGTATCATTGTAATACAATCTTTGAAGATATATTTATATTCATCATGACATGAATACATGGCATGAAATTACATCTTGCGAGTATGTTTTTATATTTGTGAGTAATGTAAGCTTGTTATTTGTGACCTTCGTCTAAGATTCATTATACCCAAGAGGGCATAATGCTTTGGAGGACGAAGGTCTTTAATATATAACAAATGTGTTGCCTTGCTCTTGATTCATAGCAATTGATAACAAGTGAACAACATTGGCGCCCATCTCCGGTGAACTCGAACGAGCACCTTCGACAACAAGAACTCGAACAACTACCTTCGCCATGCCGCCGAAGAAGGCGGTAGCGCCAGGGCCTGTCCTTGCACCGCTGGACATCAATCAAGAAGAGCTCCCTTTGAGAGAGGTCCGAAGCCAGAAAAGGAAGGTCATTAGCCGAACACCATAGGAAGAAGAGTTGGATCAGGAAATCAGAGATCGAGAAGCTATTCACCAACAAGTGGAGAGAAGAAGGGAGAAAATGCTTCGGCTATCTGAACTCTAGAAGAAGATTGATGAAGCTACCGAAGAAATGCGCCACATCACACAAGACAACGAACAAGGGCATAGGCCATAGCAGAGTGAGCTTCGTCAGGAAAGCCCAAGCTATGATGACGTATGGTATGACAATTTTCATCATGATAACATTGCTTTTGATGATGCTCCCCCTAGCAACAGAATTGCAGGCCAGCCCATGGCCACCTTCGTACAAACCACCGCTGCTTCCCATGTATGATGCGCATTTAGACCTGAAGCAGTTTCTCATGAGTTACGAAGCAACTATATCATCATATGGTGGCAACACTGCTGTCATGGCGAAATCCTTCATCATGGCAGTCAGGAGTGTGGCTCAAACATGGTATTCTTGACTTCGGCCGAGAACAATCACATCGTGGCAGAAGCTGAAGGATATGCTAGTCACCAGCTTTCAGGGCTTTCAGACGAAGCCAGTGTCTGCTCAAGCCCCATTCTAGTGCATCCAGGACCACAAGGTGTACTTGTAGGTGTACGTCTGAAGGTTTCTACGTCTCAGAGCTCAGACACCAATGGTGCCAAATGAGATTGTTATTGAAGCCATGATCAAGGGACTTCGTCCATGACCAACAGCGTAGTATTTTGCCAGGAAGCCCCCACAAATCCTGGAAAAGCTTCTATAGAAGATGGACGAGTACATCAGGGCTGACAATGATTTCCGACAAAGAAGGGAAGAAGCCTACAGATATTCTGAGATGACCAGGGGCTTCAGAGGAAGACTCCACCCAAGGCATGTCAGGACGATACACAATCCTAGCTCAAGTGAAGATAGAGGCAATCACACTCAAGGGCATCAACATAGCTCCCAGTCCTCTGGGACACAACAAAACTCCTTCAGACCACCAGGTCCAAGAGGCAGAGGGGGACGAAGCTTTGGAGGAAGATTCAGCTCACAACCAAGAAAGTTGTTCTGCTTGTTCTATGGAGAAGATAAGGGACACACAACTAGGACATGCCAGGTTACAATATAAGAGCTAAAGGAGATAGCTGAGGTTGAAGCAAGGCAGAATCAGCCGAAGCAAGTCCTACATACTACTTCGTGCTACTCTCCGTACATTCCTAAGTATGTGGGCAATCAACAACCATTTTCACAACCCACAATGTCAGTAGCTTCGACGAGCCACTCCCCAGCTGCATGGGCTTCGCCACCACCACCACCGATCATGGCTCCAACTTCGTTCCACAATCAACAGCCTGAAGAACATCGCCAAATTCAGCAACAACGTGATGCAAGGGAAGAGTCCGAAGCTCGGACGTTTAACATCACTGTACCAGAATCAAGGCATGATTACTGAACTAATAGAGGGGCTGAATCAAAAAACTTTCATACACAACCAATGTAATTTTTATTTCTCTTTATTTTACGTTTTTACCTCAAAGACAATTCGAGAAGGTACAACCTTCAAACTACTGTAATAAATCTAGAGTTACACCATCGAATGTACCAGAAAGAGAGAAAAAGCTCCAAAGTCGTTCCTATGGGGATGCAAAGCTAAAATACCACCTAAGTAAAAGGTGAAGAAGCTCCAAAGTCGTTCCTAAGGAAATGCAGAGCTTAGCTCCAAAGTTGTTCCTATGGGGATGCAGAGCTAAAATACCACCTAAGTAAAAGGTGAAGAAGCTCCAAAGTCATTCCTAAGGGGATGCAGAGCTTAGCTCCTAAGTCGTTTCTACGGGGATACAGACCTAAAATGCCATCTAAGTAAAAGGTGAAGAGACTCCAAATCGTTCCTAAGGGAATGCATAGTCTTACTATTATGAAGTGCTTATTCATTAACACTTGTTGCATCATATCATCGCATTATACTGCATAGCATCTGTTGGGTCTATGCTTCGTCGCCGAAGGTCTTCAAGGGAGAAGCGGCTTAAAATGTGTGAGCAGGTATCTTCGGACTCGTATCAGAAAGGGAAAAGCTACAAAGGTTGACACAGCGCCGAAGCTGTGAAGCAGGAAAGCTTCGGCATGTTCGCAGAAAAGGGAACCGACTTAAAGATGAAAAGGCCATTTAGACCTCGATAGAGTGCTATAGAATTATCACCAAATGTAAAGGGCATGTATGTAATTTTGTATGGGTTGTACCCCGTGCCTATAAATAGGTGAACAGTACCCCCGTACTGTTCACGTTGACTTGGCATTTGCTTTTGCGTCACACTTGTATTTTCATCTCCTTCCAAGCCGAAGGTACATTTATAATTCGATATTGTCTCTATTCCTCTATGATGATATAATAAAGTTAAATGAATAATGTTATATGATTATTCGTGCTATCTTTTATGTTTCATATGCTTCGTCTTTCATTAATGTATACTGTGATGATGAAGGTTCGTCCTTCATGACCTTCGTCCGGAGATCGTTATATCCTAAGGGAAATAATGCCTCAAAGGACGAAGGACTTTATCGTTTAACATTCTCTGTGTTGCCTTGTTCTTAACTCATAGCATTTGAGAACAAGTCCCCAACATTGGCGCCCACCTCCGGTGAACTCACTTCCACTTTTTGAGCTGATGGCTTCGTTCAACGACCAAGCTGGAGCTGCTTCGGACCCGAAGCTGGTGCTCCCGATCACAGGTGGCTCGTCCTCAGAGCCAGCTAACAAGAAACAGAAGAAGGAAGCACAGAGAAGGGTACAGCATGTTGGGGTGCAAGGACCCTTCATCAAGTCAAGATGGTCTCACATTCCTATTACCTTCTCCCAAGAGGACCTTCAGCTCAAAGATTACCCACACAACGATGCCATGGTTATCTCTTGTGTTATCAAAGGATTTCTGGTCCACAATGTTTTGGTTGACACAGGCAGTGCAGCTGACATCATATTTGCTAAGGCCTTCAGACAAATGCAAGAGCCAGAAGATAAGATTCATGATGCTACACATCCTCTCTGTGGCTTCGGAGGAAGACAGATTGTAGCATTGGGCAAGATCACCATGTCAGTGACCTTCGGGTTCATCAACAACACTAGAACTGAGCAAGTTGTGTTTGACATTGTCGACATGGAATACCCTTACAATGCAATTATTGGTCGTGGTACTCTCAATGCCTTCGAAGCAATCCTTCATCCTGCCTATCTTTGCATGAAGATACCTTCGGATCAGGGACCCATCGCTATCCATGGAAGTCAGGAAGCTGCAAGAAGGGCCGAAGGTAATTGGACTGACTCAAAAGCAATCCATAATATCGATGGAGCTGAAGCTTGTGAACAGTACAAATTCAGAAGGGAGAAAGCAGCTTCAGCAGACCAGCCGAAGCCTATGCTTTTATGTGAGGACATAGCAGAGCAGAAGGTGCTGTTAGGCTCTCAGTTATCCGAAGAGCAGGAGAAAACCTTGATAAGGTTTTTGTTCAATAACAAGGATGTTTTTGCATGGTCAGCCAATGATCTCTGCGGAGTTAATAGAGATGTTATCGAGCACTCACTCAATGTCGATCCATCCTTCAGACCCAGAAAGCAAAGGCTTCGGAAGATGTCAGATGATAAGGCCGAAGGTGCTCGCAACGAAGTCAAAAGACTCCTCAGTGCAGGAGTTATCAGAGAAGTGAAGTACCCAGAATGGCTGGCTAACACTGTTATGGTAAAAAAGGCCAATGGCAAGTGGCGAATGTGCATCGATTTTACAGATCTTAACAAAGCTTGCCCGAAGGATGAATTCCCACTACCAAGGATAGATTCTTTAGTTGATGCAGCAGCTTCTTCAGAGCTCATGAGTCTGTTAGACTGTTATTCAGGCTATCACCAAATTTGGATGAAGCAGGAAGATAAGCCGAAGACTAGCTTCATAACTCCAAGTGGCACATATTGCTATCTTCGGATGCCTGAGGGGCTCAAAAACGCTGGAGGAAGTTTCAGCCGAATGACTGCGAAGGTTCTCCAATCTCAAATAGGCAGAAACGTGCTAACTTATGTTGATGACATCATTGTCAAAAGCACGAAGCAGGAGAATCATATTGCTGATCTGCAGGAGACCTTCGCCAGTTTCAGGCAAGCTGGCTTAAAGTTAAATCCAGAAAAATGTGTCTTCGGAGTGAAGAAGGGGAAATTTCTTGGATGCTTGGTTTCAACAAAGGGGATTGAAGCTAATCCAAGTAAAATTGAAGCTATACTTCGGATGGAGCCACCAACTACAAAGAAGGGGGCTCAAAGATTGACAGGAAGATTGGCATCTCTCAATAGATTCATATCCAGATCAGCAGAGAGAAACTTACCATTCTTCGAAGTACTGAAGTCAGCCGAAGTCTTTCAATGGGGACCAATCCAACAGAAGGCCTTTGAAGAGCTAAAACAGTATTTAATAGATCTAACAACATTGACTCCACCAATGCCAGGGGCTCCTTTGTTATTATATGTGGCAGCTTCGCACTCAGCGGTAAGTGCAGCGCTTGTCCAGGAGAAGCTTGATGGTCAAGTCAAGAGGCAGGCCCCAATATATTTTGTATCCGAGGTTCTTAGTTTGTCAAAGAAAAATTACACAGAGCTGGAGAAGGTATTGTATGCTGTCTTGATGGCCTCCAGGAAGCTTCGGCACTATTTCCAAGCTTACAACATAATTGTTCCTTCATCACAACCTCTGAAGGATATTATGAGGAATCGAGAAGCTACTGGAAGGATTGGAAAATGGGCTGCAGAGCTCAATGAATTTTGTATTGAATATGTTCATAGATCTTCAATTCAGTCACAGGCGCTGGCAGACTTTATTGCTGATTGGACGCCAGGGACTCAGGAGGAGGAAACGAATAAAGACAACGAAGCCTGGACAGTGTTTTGTGATGGATCTTGGGGAACCTTCGGAGCAGGAGCGGCTGCTGTGTTGGTTTCACCTTCCAAAGTCAAAATTTGTTATGCGGCAAAGCTTGATTTTAATTGCACAAATAACATTGCTGAGTACGAAGCATTGGTTCTAGGTCTTCGGAAGTTAAAAGCAATGGGAGTCAGAAGGGCCATACTTAAAACTGATTCCCAGGTTGTTTCGGGTCATATTGACAAAAGTTGTAAGGCTAAGGATCCGAAGCTTGAAAAATATCTGGATATGGTTCGAAGAGTCGAAGCTTCCTTCGAAGGGTTTTCTGTCAAGAATATCCCTCGAGGACAAAATGAGCATGCTGATCTGCTAGCTAAGTCAGCAGCACAGGGGCTGCCTTTACCTTCGGATGTGTTCTTCGAAACAATAAAAGCACCTTCGGTGGAACTTCTTGAAAGAGCAGTTCTTAATATATCTCCTATTTTTAGCGAAGATTGGAGAACCGAGATCATCTCTTACCTTCAGGGTAAATTTCTTTCAGATGACGAAGCTTATAACAAGAGGATAGAGGCAAGAGCTCGTCCATATGTCATGATAGAAGGGGAGTTGTACAAACATGGAGTTTGTGCTCCGCTGCTCAAATGTTTATCCAGAACCGAAGGTATAGAGTTAATGAAAGAAATACATGTAGGCCTGTGTGGATCTCACATCGGATCTAGGCCGTTACTTGGAAAAGTTTTCCGTCAAGGGTTTTACTGGCCGAAGGCAGCTTCGGATGCAGCAGAATTGGTTCAAAAGTGCGAAGGATGTCAGAAATGTGCAAGAGATCAAAAACAACCTTCGTCCTTAACACAGCTCATACAACCCACTTGGCCATTACAAAGGTGGGGCCTTGACTTGTTAGGTCCGTTACCACCGGCCCAAGGGAACCTGAGGTATGTTGTAGTAGCTGTGGAATATTTTTCTAAATGGATTGAGGCGAAGCCTTTAGCCACAATAACTTCGGCTACCGTCCAAAAGTTTTTCTGGCAAAATATTGTTTGTCGTTTCGGGGTGCCAAAGGCTATCACTGTGGACAATGGAACACAGTTTGACTCCGAAGCTTTCAGGGATTTCTGTGACCAAATTGGTACGAAGATCCATTTTGCATCAGTTAGGCACCCGGAGTCAAATGGACTCGTTGAAAGAGCCAACGGCATTATAATGACAGGAATAATGAAGTTAATCTTCAATCAACCCAGAGGAAAATGGCCAGATCAGTTAATCAAAGTGGTGTGGAGCCACAACACGACAACATCAAGGTCTACAGGCTTCACTCCATTCAAGTTGTTATTCGGTGACGAAGCAATAACTCCAGAGGAAGCTAAAACCGGATCAATAAGGATAGTAGCTTCGGCAGAATCAGATTCCGAAGCTGCTTATTCTATAGAAAAAGATGCTTTAGAAGGGATCAGACTGCAAGCCGTGGAGAATATCAATAAATATCAAGCTGAAACAGTTAAATGGCGGGATAGAAAGGTTCGGCTAAAAAATATTGGGCCAGGGCACTTGGTGCTTCGGAGGGTGGCCAACTCGGAAACAGTGGGCAAATTGCAGTTGAAATGGGACGGGCCTTTCTTAGTAGCATCTTCGTCAAGACCCGGTTCATACAGATTGAAAGATATGGACGGCAATGACATTCCTAGATCTTGGAATGCGGATGAGCTTCGGCGATATTATGTATAATTCGATGTAATTTTTCAAATTTTTTATTTTTTAGTTCTTCTTTCATGGCACCCTTTTCCTTTCCGAAGGGGGAGAAAGGTTTTTAATGGGGCCATCACGTGTAATTTTCTTTTTTAGTTCTATAAGAGCAAAATCCCCCAAAGAATGTAAATGTAAAAGCTGAGAATGCACCATCGAGTGCCAAAAAGAAAAAAAAGAAGCTCCAAAGACGTTCCTAAGGGAATGCAGAGCTTACAGCGAAAAGTCAACGCTGATTCCGCCAAAAGTAAAGGCGAAGAAGCTCCAAAGACGTTCCTAAGGGAATGCAGAGCTTACAGCGAAAAGTCAACGCTGATTCCGCCAAAAGTAAAGGCGAAGAAGCTCCAAAGTCGTTCCTAAGGGAATGCAGAGCTGAGGTGTGATTGTTTTTAAGAAAATAATGGCTATGAATATGGCTTCGGATACGTGTTTGGCCATTCATTTGCACATCACATTACATCATAGCATTTGCATTCATAAACATTCATCTAGGCATATGTAGGATAATCATCTTCATCGCATAAAATGGTTGCTTCGGCAAGAAGAGAAAAAAGAAGGGGAAAAATTTCTATGAAGGAGAGCTTCGGAGAAAAGGAAAATGTTGTTTTCTATGAAGGAGAGCTTCGGAGAAAAGGAAAATGTTGTTTTCTATGAAGGAGAGCTTCGGAGAAAAGGAAAATGTTGTTTTCTATGAAGGAGAGCTTCGGAAAAAAGGAAAATGTTGTTTTCTATGCTTCGTTGCGTACGAAAAGAAGGGAAGGTGTTTTTTCGCCTTCGGCTCAAAAAAGGAAATTTCGTCCACATCAAAGCATTTCTCATGTATCAGTGAAAGGTTAAGGATATATTACAAGGTATGAACATCATACATTAAAAACAAGTTTTTGTTTACATTTACAAAAGTTATCTCAAAAGTTTTTCAAGTACTGTCTGCAGTCTACTATCTAAATCTCCAAGGAGCTTCGGCTTCGGCGTTATTTTTGATCATCAGCTTCGGCTTCGTCATCCTACATGAATAAGGTCGTTGGAAGTCAGAATCAAGTTTACAGGAAAAGGTAAGCACAAGGTATGATTTCTTACTGGATCAAGGTGGCTACGAGCTTCGTCTCTAGCTTTCTCTCGACCACCTTTTGTCCATATCATTTTTACAAATCGATTCGAGATGCTTCGGGCGAGATCAGGGATGTCATCCAGGATTGATGGTGACAAAGTAAAATTTGGCCTATTGACAATTTTCCCATGATCACAGCCAACCTTCATGAAGGCTGCAGCAGTCCCTCGAGAAGCCACCCAGGCACAGAAGTCACCATGCCCAGCTATGACTTCGTCGAGCTCGTCAATCTCCCCCTCAATGTGTTCGAAGGTTTTTGGTAGATCTTCAGCTGAGGGGGTAAATTTTTCGCTGCTAGCTCCAACCGAGTAAAAAATCTTTCTTAGTCGTTGAATGCACTTGTTGCTAAATTCCAGGCATTTTTCTTGAAGATTTGTCAGTAGTTTTCTCAAATCCGAATTTTGCTGAGCTTCGGCTTCAAGTTTTGCATTGAGATCTTGTTTTTCTCGTTCGAACTGCTCAGACTGGCGGAGAAGCTTTGAGTTCAGTTCTGATATTTTTGCTTCAGCTTCCGCCAGTAAGCCTTCGGCTGCCTGGAGCTCAAAGTTCTTTTTCTCAAAAGCATCTGATTGCTCCTTTATTTTGTTTTCCAAATTTCCGATTATAATTTCATGCTTTTTATCTTCAAGATCTTGCTGCATTTGCAAGGCTTTGCTCAATAACATACTCTACACAAACACAACCTTCGTCAGACATGTTTTTATTAGAAGCAATAAAGGTTAAGGGACAAGTCATTCACCTTGAAGTTGGAGTAAAATAAACTACCAACGACATGTTGTCGTCGGTAGCGGCTGATGTCTGTTTCTAGCTTCGGGAATCCAATACTCTTGGACAGAGTACTGATAACTTTGGCCCCTGTTTGGTCCCGAATACACTCTAATTTCTCGTCATCAACGCCTCCGAAGAGGAGTGCCCCAGGTTTGTATCCACAGGATTGGGCATACTCTTTAAGCTCTTCTATTTCAGCTTTTGTTAGATGTTCTCCAACTAAGTTTTGGAACGCGAAGGCTTCGTTTTCTGAAGCTTCATCAGCAATTTCTTTTCCTCTCTTTGACGCTGCGGTCACAGTCTCTTCGGCAGCAGTGGCAGCTTCTTCTGCAGCCATGTCTAGCAGCATTTGGTCAATATGTTCAATTGTGCTCTCTAAATTCAAATCTTCAGCTGAGGTAACTTCGGCGGCTGCGGCCTCCGAAGGTGCAATTTCAATATCTGCCCCCTCTAAAGCTGCTCGTGTTTTTTGGGCCGAAGCTCTTGGCGGCGTTTTGTCAATTACCTCTGTCACGGTAATGATTCTTTGTTTCCTTGCCTTGATTGTTTTCTTCGATTTCTCGGGCTCCTCGTCCTTCTGAAAAAACTTTGTCAGTTGAGGACCCAGTGGACTTAGCTTCGCAGGTAAGGATTCAGTCATTACCTTCAGAATTTCCTCAACAACAGCAGCAGAAGGTGATGCGGGAGTTTCTTCTGCTTCGGATATTTGTTGCTTCGGAGAAGAAGCTTTCCTTTTCTTCGGAATTTTCTTCGTTACTGGCTCTTTTTCACCTTCATCTAAGGCTTCATTTACCCTTTTCCTTTTTTGGCCTCCGGCACCTTTGTTCAGATTTTCGTAGTCTGGGTATTCGAAACCCAAGGCGTCCAACACTCGATTTAGCCTTCGTTTCGGACGAGTGCCGAAGGCTGCGGTCATCAATTGATCTTCTTTTTTGGAATAATTGCCAAGTATTTCATTACACATTGCTTCAATCGTATCTAGCCACTCTTGGCAAGGTGCTTTAAAGTACTTTTTAAACTTGAAATAGTAAGGTAAACGTACGAGTTCACCTTCTTTCTTTTCCCCCTGTAGCTTCGGCATTTCCCATTCTCTCAAACTGGGAAAAACTTTGAATGCTAAAAACTCTTGAACCAGGTCCCTTGTGCTGATATGCTCTGCAATAATTCTGAATTCACTCATTGCTTGTTGTGTTGGACCTTCGGGTGTCATGTTACAGCGAGGTCAGGTTTCTCCGAAGATTAATTCTAGCGGGCTTTGTACAAGCTTTTCCTTGTCGTCATCAACCTTGACATAGAACCACTCTGATTTCCAGCCTGCTGCCCACTTGCTTCGGTAGCTAATTACAGGGAACTTTGTAGTTTTCCGATAGGCAAAGTTATAGCAACCAAAATTATCGTGTAATCCATCTTTTCTAGCCTTTGTTTGATAATGTAGCTCGTGAACCCGGCAGAAGCTGTCTGCAAATGGTTCCACTGCTTGGCTTCGGAGTGCCCAGATATAAACAATAAGCCTAACGATAGCGTTAGGGGTCAGCTGATGAAAATAGATACCGAACCTCTTCAGTACCTCTCCAATAATCCCATGTAGGGGGAACCTTAATCCAGCCTTTAGAAAACTTTTAAAAATAACAATCTCATCCTTCTCTGGCTTCGGGGTAGTCTCTTCTCCACCGAAGCGCAACAACTTCTTCTGATTTTCAGTAAAAAAGCCCGCTTTTACCATCTTGGACAAATCAGCCTTCGAAACAGTAGATTTCCCGAAGTCCAAGTGGCTCGGCTTGCTAGGCATGGCAATGCGGTAATCATCTTCGGAATCAGTTTCCTCAATATCTTCTTCCTCTGCTTCAGCGATTGCTTGTTCTGCTTGTTTTGCATCATCATGAGGGATCTTTTCTGAAGTCACTAGACCCGATCATTGCATGGCTTCGGAGATGGGAAGAGTCTCCGAAGCTTCAGTTTCCTCCCCCTCGCGCTCAACCCTGGCGGTAGAGCGGACTCTGGCCATTCAATTATGAACTTGTGAAACTTTAAAATTTTCTTCCTCCGAAGCAGGTTTCAAACTGGAGCTTCGTTCGTTTCTAACGGACAAGCTTCGGCGATGGTTAAAAATTTTGGCAGGAAAACAGTGCAAATAGCAATGAATGCTGTGGTAACTTCACACCTACTCGTCCGTTTATATAGTGCTGCAGGTAAGAAGGCGAAGTGCCAGAGTTTTTACACCAGGCGCACACCCGCTTGCGCTCGCTGCGCGGTGGACCGCAGGGACAAACAGTAAACTCTGCAAGGTGGGACCGCTGCGTGCTGGGAAATTAAATCGTTTCTCGGCAACGAGCTCAGGGAAGGTGTTTTTTGGACCTTCGGCTCCCCGAAGCTTAAGAGACTTTTTTCATGGATCAAGCTCGTTACGAAAAACGATCTAGCACCGCGAAAGGGGCTACTGTTGGGTCTATGCTTCGTCGCCGAAGGTCTTCAAGGGAGAAGCGGCTTAAAATGTGTGAGCAGGTATCTTCGGACTCGTATCAGAAAGGGAAAAGCTACAAAGGTTGACACAGCGCCGAAGCTGTGAAGCAGGAAAGCTTCGGCATGTTCGCAGAAAAGGGAACCGACTTAAAGATGAAAAGGCCATTTAGACCTCGATAGAGTGCTATAGAATTATCACCAAATGTAAAGGGCATGTATGTAATTTTGTATGGGTTGTACCCCGTGCCTATAAATAGGTGAACAGTACCCCCGTACTGTTCATGTTGACTTGGCATTTGCTTTTGCGTCACACTTGTATTTTCATCTCCTTCCAAGCCGAAGGTACATTTATAATTCGATATTGTCTCTATTCCTCTATGATGATATAATAAAGTTAAATGAATAATGTTATATGATTATTCGTGCTATCTTTTATGTTTCATATGCTTCGTCTTTCATTAATGTATACTGTGATGATGAAGGTTCGTCCTTCATGACCTTCGTCCGGAGATCGTTATATCCTAAGGGAAATAATGCCTCAAAGGACGAAGGACTTTATCGTTTAACATTCTCTGTGTTGCCTTGTTCTTAACTCATAGCATTTGAGAACAAGTCCCCAACAGCATCGCTTCATTCATCATCTTGCATCATCTGAAACAGTGGACAAAGAAGGAAAATCGCTCCTTCAACCACGATGGCTAACTCATGAGGTTAAGCCTACCTTTGATAAAGTATTGTGAAAAGATGCTTCAACAATACAAGACCTATAGCAAGGCCTTCGGTAACGACATTTTTATACAAGATCTATGACAAGACCTTCGAGTCTAACAATGCTACTTCGGCGGAAAAAGAGATTTTTCTTTATAAAGCGTGAAAAGAAGGGAAGGTGTTTTTTCGCCTTTGGCTCAAAAACAGTATGTATGACGGTTTCACGCTTCACAAAGAAAATACATTGCATCATGAGATATATAGTTGGCAATTGTTTTTTACATAACAGAGCAACACACAAAAATTCTACAAATAATTTTATATACAAAGTTTAATCATCCTCCTTCAGGATTTTCTCAGTAGCTTCGTTTAGGAGTTTATCCACAGCTTCGTCAATTGCTTCATTTGCTATCCTAATCACATCGAGAGCACTCTTCAGGGCTGGATCGGCCTCAGGGTCGTACGACTCCGGAGGAGGAGAAAGTTTGGCTACACCAAAATATAAGTTTTAGTCAATTATGAAGCTAAAAGTATCTACGAAGCTAAGACATGACAAACATACCTATACACCTGTAACACCCAAAATCTTATTTTATTGATTTAAAGAATTCTCTAAAGGATTTGAGATAAAATGACTTCTAATAATGATTTCATTCCTTTGTAAAGTATACCTCTCTAATGGGAATGAATAATTACAATAGGATATTGGTATTCAAAATTTAGACCCAAAACTTAAAACTAAAACTTGGCACAACAAATAGAAGAGGGACTTTTAATATATTTGTCTTTCCTTTTATAACTATATAATTAACGCACTCTTTAATATAAATATATATATAGAGCAAAATTATTCATGATAAAGATTAAAATTTAATTTTCCTAAACTAAACAAATAAAAAGTATTAGAATTATGGATAATTATTTAAATGACCACACTTTTAAATACAACCTTTCTTTTAAGTGTGTGTTGCATATTTGGTGTATTTGCATAAATAAACAATAAATAAATAGTAATAAAAATAATAAAAGTTTGCATTAGCATGCTGGATATTTTTTGACTGTGTATTCTGAATTCAAACCTTATTTGAACTTGATTTGAAATTTGGATATGGAAATAAGAAATGAAAAATAGAAATAAGAAAAGAAAAAGAGGAGAACTGCACTTGCACCTGGGCCAATTTCCCTGCCCTAGCCCAGCTCGGCGGCCATCCGACCCACTAACTCCCACGCGCTCACCAGCCATGCTCGCCGACGAGTCGGGCCCAAGCCGCAGCCTCTCAGTCGCAAACTTGCTTTCCCCGCTTCATGTGCGCGCTGGGCTCACTACCTTGCGGGCCCCCTATCGAGCCACTCAAATCTTTAAGCCGTGCGCGTCGTCCACCTCCTCGTGTCACTGACGCTTGAGCCCCACTAGTCAGACCTAGGTTCCCTGCCGTGCGCGCTATTAGACTGGTCCCGCCTGTCAGCTCGACCTGCTACCGTAACAAATCGCTGACTGTGGCGTGCGATCGATCGGAGTTTTGGTGATCGCTGTGCTGATTTATCATCATAATCCAAACAATTCGCGTCGGGCTCCGTGCTTCTGGTGTATAAATTTGAGACTCGCACCCCCTCCTCGCTCGTCCCTCTGTGCCCACGCCGAGAGCTTCACCACCGGCGAGGAAAGCTTTGGAGCTGCTGCAAATCATACTTGCATCACTGTCCGATCGTCCTTTACTATTGCCCGTGGGACAAAGTTGGGAGACTATGAGAGCTCGTGCACCGATCGTATTTATATCACATTCATATGTAATTTATTTTAATTCATATGTAATTTATTTTAACTCTTTTTTAACCCATTCCAGTTGCATTAATATCACATTAATATTGTTTATCATCTAGTAACCTTGTATTGCCATGAAACATATGATTAAAATCTTGTACCTCCTTTGCTTTATAGTAGGCACTTAAACCTTCGGAAAATCATAACTTTATAATCGTAACTCCGATTTTAGTGGTTCTTGAACCCGCGATCTCATTACGGCGCGTAGATCATTATTATGCAATATGTTCTCATGATTGGTGTGATGTTAATTTTTTCTATACCATGTTTGTTTGTATTGCTACGAGTAGCAATGAGGTTACGAGTCACTTGAAGACCAATTTGGTTGGTAGCTGGGAATCTCGAGTCTAAGGCAAGTTGTGCCCTTGATCACTCTTCTTTACCTAATAATGTTCCTGTTAATCACTATGACATGCTCAGGTTAATTTGATGGGACCTAATAGGTTGTAAGGCCCAAAATGTGTATAAGAAAAAAATAAAATAAATATATGAAGAAATGAAATAGTAAATTCAGATATCTCAAATTGTACTTGAGTATTGAAATTTGAGGACTCAATTTTGAAAACCAAGAATTATTTTAGAAAATGAGTAATAGAAAATTTTTCTATTCAACTAAATGACTGTTCATTTCATTAAATGATATGATGCACTATAGGCATTTTATACTTATGAATATGAGGTGAAACATTTTAACAAAGAGTCATAAATTAAACTTGGGACCTCAAAGTATAAATGAGAATAAAATATAAAAGGGAAAAATACTACACCAAAATAAAAAGAGAATAAGATATTTAATTAAATAAAAGCCTCCCATACTGGAGTACTCAATGGGTATGTTTAAATGGGTATAAATTTATAGTTAAATTTGAATTCAAATTTAGATTTACAAAATGAATAAAAGAGAAACCAGAAAAAGAAAAGAATAAAAAAATAAGAAAGAAACCCTGCCTAGGCCGAGTGTCCCCATTCCGGCCCACCTTCCCTTTACAACTGCGCGCCCCATCTTCACTCCCAGCGCGTGCCAAACCCTAGCCGCCAGCCCGGTTACCCTGTGCCTCTGCCAGGTGGGCCCGTGGCCTCAGCCTCACTCCCACCGCGTGCCAACCTCGTTCTTGCGCGCTGGAGTCGCTGGGTGTGGGCCACATGGCCGGGGTTGCCATCTTCTCCGCGGAGGCTGGGCGCAGAGCTCAACGACCGCGCGCAATTTGCGATTCGGTTGCGTGGGATGCGGGATCGTGGGCGCCCAGGGTATTTAGCCGTGTTACGCCTCGCTCCCATCCCATCTCTGCGTACTGCTACAATTCGCCACCGAGGATCATAGGAAGCATTAGGTGTATGAGGAGAAAAGCCGTCCTCATCGCCCGTGGTGCACATCCTCGCCTGGTAATCCGCGTAAGGTCAGGAGGATGCGCTAGGGAGTGGTGATCATGGCCAATGGCCGACTCGGGCGCGAGGAGTCTTTCGAGCAGGGCAATTTCTCACCGGAGATGAAGCCGCATCGTGGAACCACGCTGCTCCGCGGATGACGCTCTGGCCGTGCTATGAACTGGTAAGCCAACCCATCATGCTCACAAAAGCGTTCGCCCTCTTCTTTTCCTAGTAGCATTCGGATTAGGCCCTAGATCATCGGGTTGTCGCATCTCCGGTGAGGTCTAGACCTCGGATCGCCGCCGCCGCCGCGTGTGGGGTACGGGAGGTGGATGACAGCGCGTTGGCCGTCCAATCAGTGATTGATGGATGGAATTAGATCATGTCCAGTGATGATCCGGTGCGTCCAATTGGGATCGAGCGGTTGTGATGAATATGTGTAATGCCCTTCGACCAGATTGAATCTAAACCGTTGGATGTGAATCGAGCGACCTGGGCTGTGTACCGGTTCGTTTAAAACCCGATCTAATCTGGACCGCTCAGATCAGATCTGGCGATCGATATCCCTTCATACCTCTTCGACCGACAGCTTTGCAAAAGAAGCCCTGAACTTTACAGAAATGAACCCGTAGTCCACTGGGACTGTTCACAGAGTCCTAGAAAGCTTGCGCAGGACCCCTGCCTTTCCCAGGAATTGGTGCGTAGTCCAGAAGTCAGTAAAAAGGATAAATGATTAAGGAAAATGATTTTTAGTATGAAATTAATTGCAGAAACTTATAAAATTCCTAGGAAATTCATTTGAAGTCCAAATTGACCCATTCCAGTTCCTATAATTTTGTATTAATATTGTTTAATACTTAGTGTCTCTAGTTTGACATGAAAACTGTATTAAAATTAATCTCTTAATTAATCTTGTATAAAATACATAAAACCTTCGGAAATTCATAATGTCCCTATTTTAACTCTGAATTGACCCGTCTAGTTGCGTTAGTTTCGTAATAAAATTATCTACAATTTGGTAACCTTAATTTATCATGAGACATGTTGTAAATAATTAATTTGTTTATACTATGTTAATTGGATTAATCTATGTCTATTGGATTAACTTCTTTAATATTAATATAGAATTCTGATCTTATGGTTATAATTTGACTAGATGATCTTTAATCAAATGATGACTTAGATTAAGGTTGAGATAATTATTTATAGAATAACCTCTCATATGATTTATACTAACCAATTTATGATATGGTTTAATATTTTAATCACATAGATATTCTATAAAATCATAACTCCTTAATCGTAACTCCGAGTTTAGTAGTTCTCGATCCCGCGATCTCGTAGCAATGCGTAGATTATTATTATTCAGCTTGTTTGGTGTGATGTTAATTTTATCTATACCATGTTTGTTTGTATTGCTACGACTAGCAGTGAGGTCACGAGGATCTGAAGAATCATCTTGGTACCTGGAATCTCAAGTGCCAGGCAAGTTGTGCCCTTGATCACTTCCTTTTTATCTAGTCATGTTCTTATTAATCATAATGACCTGCATAGGATAATTTTGATGGGATCTAATAGGTTACCCCAGTTTTGGCTATCTTTATATCTTGTTTTACCACTGAACATTTTTGGGTAGTATATGCTATTGCTTTGTGTGGTTTTGGGTATGGAGATATACATCACTCATTGTTACACTTTTGTTATCAGTTATTATATATTATTCATGATAAGATCATTATGTTAATGGGAACATGGAGAACCACCCGGGAAAACAGTGCTACCACAAGGGTGGTATGGGACGCCCTTCACTGATTAACTAGGAAAGCTAGTGGATGACTACCTTACCCAAAAAGGGCAAGGGCAGTAGGGGAGTGGTCAATGTAGGGAGGTCCTTGGGTTGATTTTGCTGTGATGGCGGTCAGGTGAGGGATTCCTGCACTGGAGCTTCCTAGAAACTGTAGCGGGTTTTCTGAAGCTAGTGGAACTTTGTAAAGGCCCGTAGTGTTACCCTGCCTCGCCTCCTCGATAGAGGTGTATAGAAAGTCGCGATCCCTTGGAAGATGGGTAACATGACTTGTGGGTAAAGATACGCAACCTCTGCAGAGTGTAAAACTGGTATACTAGCCGTGCTCACGGTCATGAGCAGCTTGGACACTCACATGATTAATTTATGGAATTAAATTCAATTTGTCATTTCATTGCATCTGGGATTATTTTATTATTACTTTTATTTATTATTACTAAGGTTTGGTATTTACTTACACTTAGTAACTGCTAATAAAACTTTGACCAACTTATAAAAGCAATGCTCAGCTTCAGCCTTTATTATGTTGATTTGCCTTACACTTCACATGAACTCCCACCTTTGGTGAGTTCATGCACATTATTCCCCACAACTTGTTGAGCGATGAACATGTGTGAGCTCACCCTTGCTGTCTCACACCCCCACAGGAGAAGAATAGGTGGTTCAAGAGGAGCCACACAACGAGGAGTTCGATTCGATCTAGGTGGCGTCTCCCAGTTGACTTTCTGGCGCCAAGGATGGATTTTAGTTTGATCTATATTTATCTTCTATTTTGTAAGACTTCTGCTATGTAATAAGTACTCTGATTATATTGTGACATTTATACACTCTGTTATTATATATGTTGTCTTCTTTGGCGCATGTATGAGACGCACCCGACTTTGTCCCTTAAATCTGGGTGTGACATAGGTTTCCCGAGCATTGTTTATTCCCCACCTAGCAAACACATGAACTATTGGGTAGATTTTCTATTTCTCTACCGGGTTTTGGGAAACTAATGTTTTATTATGATCATGTTCCAATTATGTTGTTGTTTTAATTATTGTCCATGATAAGATCATCATGTTAATTGGAACATGGAGAACCACCCAGGAAAACAGTGCTACCACAAGGGTGGAATGGGATGCGCTTGGCCAAGTAATTAGGAAAGCTAGGGAGAGATTACCTTACCCGAAAGGGGCAAGCGGGGAGGCGTCAATGCTAGAGTATAGGGAGGTTCTCGGGTCGAACTGTTGCGATGGCAGTTCGGACGAGGGTTTCCTATGCTTCCTTTGTCCTGAAATCGTAGTGGGTATTCTCGAACTAGTGGAACTTTGGAAAGGCCCTCGCTTCCTCGGTAGAGGTGTATGGGGTCCGATCAACCCCGTGGCAAATGGGTAACATGACTTGTGGGTAAAGATGCACAACCTTTGCAGAGTGTAAAACTGGTATATCAGCCGTGCTCACGGTCATGAGCGGCTCAGACACTCACATGATTAACTTATGTAATTAAACTCAATTTGTTATTTGCATTGCATTGTGGGTGTTATTATCAATTGTGATCTCTTATTTTAATTGGGTTGGTATCTACTTATATTTAGTAAGTGCTAATAAAATTTTGACCAACTTTAAAAGCAATGCTCAACTTTAACCATCTCCTTTGGTGAGCCTTACACTTCACATGAGCTCCCACCTTTGGTGAGTTCATGCACATTATTCCCCACAACTTTTTGAGCGATGAACGCATGTGAGCTCACCCTTGCTGCACTCACATCCCCCAGGTCAAGAACATGTACCACAGGACGAGGCGCATGAAGGATGTTGTGATGAGTTTGTGAGTGGTCTAGATCGTCATCTCCCAATCAACTTGGTTGCTGGATCGTTGTCTTCGTATGATGTAATTATTTGTTTATTTTGTATAGAACTCCTATCAAATAGTAAAAATGTGACATTCGTTTCTGTACCATGAGTCATCATATGTGTGAGACTTGATCCTAGCACACATTTGATTTCGCGCCCGAGTTTTGGACCCCTAAAATCCGGGTGTGACAGAAGTGGTATCAGAGGAATGTTGACTGTAGGACGTAACCTAGATAGAACTAGATAACCCTTTCCTAGTTACCTTACTACTCTGATTCTTTCTAAACTTTCCTCAAGTCTTTTCTCATCTATTGTTACTTTACTCTGATTACTCTTACCTTTTCTCTTCTAAAGACCAAAAGTGCATTTCACACTTTAAAATTCTGTACTTAAAGTGACCTTTAGGAATAGGAGATCTAATCTTAGGAACAAAAACAAAACTATTTTTGTAGATATATACATGCTTGAATGTTTGTTCTTATGATACACGTTGATTTGGTTCTTTGATTGAGTGTGATGAGTTGTGGGGTAATGTCCACAATTGCATCTGCATATATAGATAGACATAAAAACACATGTCTATATGACAACTTAAATTATCCCCATTAAAATATATCTACCTTTATAGATCCATCTTATCTCAAAAAAGATTCTATCTCATCCTCAAAGATTGGTCTTGTCCTAATAAAGCATACTTATCCTATCCTAAAGTAACAACCATGATCTAATCCCAATTAATTAGATTTTATCAAGTCCAAACTACTCATACCAATCTAATCTAGACCCCATTAATTCTAATATGATCTAATCTAAAGTGAGTTACATAAATAGGTTAGTTAATTCGGTGATATGGATTAGATACTACTTCTACAAACATATCTTAACCTAAATTAATGTCTTAGACCAACTCGACTATACACGACTACCTAGCCTACTTGATAGGTCGTCTATCCATCGATCCAAACCTAAATGCACAAGTAAACCCTGTTTAACCCATCTTATGATTCCCAACTACATACCTATCTAAAACCGCCTAGCCCTAGCTAGAGACACCAAGATCGAAGAAGATCAACCTCGTCAAGGGAGGATAAGAGACAACCCCGATCTCCGGATGCATCAAGACCCACCAGCCGAGATGAAAGTTTTTCTTGCCCTAATATTTCTCACCTCATTCTAGACTTTCTCTAACCATATCATACCTAATAAATAGCTAGACACCCAAGATACACATGGAAGAACTTGAACAAAAAAGAGGTTTGAGAACCAATTTAAAAAAGAAAAAACGAACCAAACTAAATATATCCCTTTCTTAGTAATCTCAAGTACGAGATTATTTTTAAGGGGGTAGAATTTGTGACACCCAAAATCTTATTTTAGTGATTTAAAGAATTCTCCAAAGGATTTGAGATAAAATGACTTCTAATAATGATTTCATTCCTTTGTAAAGTATACCTCTCTAATAGGAGATTGGTATTCAAAATTTAGACCCAAAACTTAAAATTAAAACTTGGCACAACAATAGAAGAAGGACTTATATATATATATATATATATATATATATATATATATATATATATATATATATATATATATCAAAATCATTCATGATAAAGATTAAAATTTACTTTTCCTAAACTAAACAAATAAAAAGTATTGGAATTATGGATAATTATTTAAATGACCACACTTTTAAATACAACCTTTCATTTAAGTATTTGTGTTGCATATTTGAAGTATTTGCATAAATAAAACAATAAATAAGTAGCAATAAAAAAGTAATAAAAGTTTGCATTAGCATGGTGGATATTTTATGGCTGTGCATTATGAATTCAAACATTATTTGAACTTGATTTTAAATTTGGAAATAGAAATAAGAAAGGAAAAATAGAAATAATAAAAGAAAAACAGGAGAACTGCACTTGCACCTGGTCCAATTTCCTTGCCCTGGCCCAGCTCGGTGGCCATTCAGCCCACTAACTCCCGTGCGCTCACGAGCCACGCTCGCCGACGAGTTGGGCCCACACTGTAGCCTCTCAATGCATCGCGTGAACTTGGTTTCCCCGCTTCACGCGCGCGCTGGGCTCACTGCCTTGCGGGCCCCCTATCCAGCCACTCAAATCTTTCAGCCGTGCACGTCGTCCACCTACTCGTGTCATTGACGCTTGAGCCCCACTAGTCAGACCTGGGTTCCTAGTCGTGCGTGCGCTATTAGACTGGTCCCGCCTGTTAGCTCGACCTACTACCGTAACAATTGACTGCGGCGTGCGATCGGTCGAAATTTTGGTGATCACCGAGCTAATTTATCGTCATAATCCAACCAGTTCGCGTCGGGCTCCTTGCATCCGGTGTATAAATTCGAGACTCGCACCCCCTCCTTGTCCCTCTGTGCCCACGCTGAGAGCTTCGCCATCGGCAAGGAAAGCTTTGGAGCCGCTGTCCGATCGTCCTTGACTATTGGTCGCGGGACAAAGCCAGGAAACTATAGGAGCTCGTGCACCGATCGGCTAAACCCGAAGTCATTCCGTGCACAAGGAATTGCTCGTTGGAGCTCCGTCTTCGCCGCAAAACCACTGCTCACCGTAGCCCACGACACTGGCATCTCCATCACAGGTAAGATCTTCCCCAAGTGTTTCTCCTTGGTACCTGCACCTCTTCGCACCACTTGAGAAAGCATTTTGGATACGGGAGCGTCGATTGCATGCCGCCGGTGGGGTGCGCCGCCACGGTGACGCAGGCGCCGCTCGACGTTGGTCAGCTGGGTGGGAGAACAACTCCTGACCGTCGATCTAGCTCAGTGTGGACTAGATTAGATGATGGCGTACCCATTCATTCTATTGAATCTGAGCCGTTGATCCGGTAGCGGAAGGTCGAGAATAGATCGGTGCGTGGGGGGACTCTCGATCGTAGATCTGCGATCCAATGGACATAGGCGCGTACCAATTCATCGCTTAATCGGGCTGTCGGTCAACGATCGGGTGGCCGAGATGGCGTACCGCTTCGGGTTATGATCTGGGCCTCATATCCTTAATCAGATGGCCCATCATGAGTGCGCGATGCAGATTTCAATAAGGGTCCCTAAGTTTTTGCATATTGAACTCGCTGTCCACTTTCATGTCAAAATAATTACTAACTGGTCCTATTTCTAGCATTTTAGCCCCTGAACTCTTCTGAAATAGTGGCCGCATCCTAGAGGTTAAATAAAATGAGTATATCAATATAGGAAATGATTTTTAGTATAAAAATAATTCCAGAAACTTGTTTAATTCATAAGTAATTCATTTTAACTTTTTTTGACCCATTCTAGTTGCATTAATATCACATTAATGTTGTTTATTATCTAGTAACCTTGTATTGCCATGAAACATATGATTAAAATCTTGTACCTCCTTTGCTTTATAGTATGCACTTAAACCTTCGAAAAATCATAACTTTATAATTGTAACTCCGATTTTAGTGTTATCGAACCCGCGATCTCATTACGATGTGTAGATCATTATTATGCAATATATTCTCATGATTGGTGTGATGTTAATTTTGCCTATACCATGTTTGTTTGTATTGCTATGAGTAGCAACGAGGTTACGAGTCACTTGAAGACCAAATTGGTTGGTACCTGGGAATCTCGAGTCTAAGGCAAGTTGTGCCCTTGATCACTCTTCTTTACCTAATAATGTTCCTGTTAATCACTATGACATGCTCAGGTTAATTTGACGGGACCTAATAGGTTTCCCTAGCATTGTTTATTCCCCACCTTGCAAACACATGAACTATTGGGTAGATTTTCTATTTCTCTACCTGGTTTTGGGAAAATAATGTTTTATTATGATCATGTTCCAATTATATTGTTGTTTTAATTATTGTTCATGATAAGATCACCATGTTAATTGGAACATGGAGAATCACCCGGGAAAACAGTGCTACCACAAGTGTGGAATGGGATGCGCTTAGCCAAGTAATTAGGAAAGCTAGGGAGATATTACCTTACCCGAAAGGGGCAAGCATGGAGGCATCGCTGCTAGAGTATAGGGAGGTTCTCGGGTCGAACTGCTGCGATGGCAGTTCGGACGAGGGATTCCTATGCTTCCTTCGTTCTGAAACCGTAGTGGGTATTCTCGAACTAGTGAAACTTTAGAAAGGCCTCGTAGTGCTGCCCTGCCTCGCTTCCTTGGTAGAGGTGTATGTGGTCTGATCAACTCCGTGGCAAATGGGTAACACGACTTGTGGGTAAAGATGCGTAACCTCTGCAGAGTGTAAAACTGGTATATCAACCGTGCTCACGGCCACGAGCAGCTCGGACACTCACATGATTAACTTATAGAATTAAACTCAATTTGCCATTTGCATTGCATTGTGGGTGTTATTATCAATTGTGATCTCTTATTTTAATTGGGTTGGTATCTACTTATACTTAGTAAATGCTAATAAAATTTTGACCAACTTTAAAAGCAATGCTCAGCTTTAACCATCTCCTTTGGTAAGCCTTACACTTCACATGAGCTCCCACCTTTGGTGAGTTCATGCACATTATTCCCCACAACTTGTTGAGCGATGAACGTATGTGAGCTCACCCTTGTTGTACTCACATCCCCCCAGGTCAACAACAGGTACCGCAGGACGAGGCACATGAAAGATGCTGTGATGAGTTCGTGAGTGGTCTAGGTCATCGTCTCCTAGTAAACTTGGTTGTTGGATCGTTGTCTTTGTATGATGTAATTATTTATTTATTTTGTATAGAACTGCTATCATATAGCAAAGATGTGACATTCGTTTCTGTACCATGAGTAATCATATGTGTGAGACTTGATCCTAGCACACATTTGATTTCACGTCTGTGTTTTGGACCCCTAAAATTCGGGTGTGACAACGCCTTTCGCGTTCTGCGGCTTCTTTAGCTCTTCTCGCTTCTTCTGAAGCAATATGGGATTCTTTCTCATTTTGCCTAATAGCTCCGTCTAGCATTTCTTGGCCACCATTCATCCATACTTCAGAATAAAATTTCCCACTAAGGGCAATAGCTTTGGCTGAAGGATCTTTAACGTCACTTGCTCAAAATGAGAATTCTGGCTGAATTACAGCCTTTGCATGCTCACAGCCAGCTTTTTCAAGCAGAGAGACATCTCCTCTAGCGCCGATGCAGGCACAAAAATCTCCCCTGTCGCTAAGGATCTCATCAAAAGCTTCGACTTCGCCTTCAATCCATTTGATAACTACTTCAGGATCACCACGAATAAAGTCTTGTTCAGTAGAGAACGTGCCAACCATAGCAAAACTATTTTTTAGCTTGTTGCAACATTGCATAGCAACGTCGTAGTACTCCTCTTTCGCTTGACGAAGCTCCTCAACATTCTTCTGAACCCTCAACCATTCGATATCAGATATCTCACATTTTGATTACTCGACGTTAAAGTTTTTAGTAATTTCATCAAGCTTCTTCTCCAGCCCTGCTACTTCAGATCTATGTAATCCCACCTGAATGGATAAAGTATATTCTAGATCGGCGATACGCTTTGCATCTGCTTCTTTTTCTTTCTCAAATTTCAGAATTTTTTGTTTCACTTCAGAAAATCTAGTCTATTTAGCTTCGCTAGTCTTTAGCCTCTCGACTAATGAAAGCATGATCTTGTCTTTCTCAAGGGCCTCATTCCGAAGTGTTGTGACTTCTGAGCGTAGGTTTCTAAAGGCTATCCGTGTGCCTTCATCTTCAGCATCTTTTTGGGCCTTCAAAGCCTTGCTAAGAATAAGACCCTGGCAAACAAAAAACATATAAATAAATAATAATAAGTATTACCACATATCGTTTACCATAAACCTTTATAACATAAACGAACAAATACAAAAATAAAATGTGCAAATCTTCAAGTTGTTGTAAGCAAGGCAGTCTACAAGTTAATCCTTAGGCATTACAGATATACCAAGTTCAAGCTTCGGGTAACCCATATTATCCATTATTTCCTAGCAAACATCTATCTCTTTATTGTCCAATAGACAGTAAAAGTAATCATCTTCCTCATTTCCTCCATATACCAAGGATTCTTGGGCATATTTTAGGTCCTTTGTATAGTATTGCACTTCGGCAATTTGCTGTTCCGATAATTGTTTCCCTGAAGCGTGGCGAACAATGTATCCAAAGTCCCCATGAGAAGCTGTTTCGGGTATCGGCAGTGTTAGCTTCTATGGCAGATTTTCCTTTACTTGCTCCATTGACCTAGTTTTCGAAGGTCCAGCCTCACCGTAGGCAGGATAAGCGCTTGCAGCAGCAGCTTCTCCCAATTCATCAATTTTGTCCTCAGAAGGCTTAATAGAAGCAGGAGTCGACACCTTCGAAGGTTTCAGAACAGCGTCCAGAATAGCCTTAATAGAAGCTGGAACGGTTGCCATCTTTGATAACCCCGTCATTGTTGGGGGTCTCTGCAGCTTCGATCGCTGCGTTGTCCTTGAACTCTCTGGTTCTGATTTTTCTAGCTGAGCGACGATAGCTTCGGCAGTCCCAGCAGGTATTATCTCTAAAGTTGAGGGGGTAGCTTCGGCAAACTCAACGGCTTTCGTATTTCTATAGTAGGCAGTGCAACAACCCTCTCTAAGGAATGCGACTTCGGCCGATGAGTTAAAACTTTAGTCCTTTTCGGCTTCGGCGCCGCGGAAGAGGTTGTAGTTGTGATTTTCCTCTTCGTTCCTTATCTCCGTGCGGGAAAATAGTAGTCAGGATAGGCAAATCCAATTACATCAAAAACCATGTTCAATTTTCTCTTCCCGCAAGCACCGAAGGCAGTATTCATGGCTCCGTCCTCTGCCTTCGAATAAGCCCCCATCAATTCATCACTGGTCGCCTCAACGGCTACATGCCACTCATCATTTGGCTCGCCAAACTGACTTCTATAACGATAGGTGTATTTCAGATAAACTAGGCCACCTTCACTGGAACCAGCAACGGTTTCCTTCGGCATCTCTCAATCATTAACAAGGGGCCATACCTTAAAGGAATATGCTCCTGGACCAAATCTCTGGTGCCAATGTAGCTGCACACCGTGTTGAAGGTCAGCAGACATGCTTGAGCTTTTTTACCACCCGCGATCGAAGGTCTTCTAATGCCGAAGCACGATCGTATGGGGCGCTGGATTACGCCCCTCACATCCTCCCTCTCACTCAAATCATTTTTAACATAAAACCATTGCTTCATCCATGAGACCGACCACTTTTTCCGTAAGGTTGGCACAGGACACCTTGCGTCAGGCCAGTACACGAAGCTATAACATCCAAAGTTGTTATGGTACTTCTCCTTCCCAGTGGCCTTCGTTTGGTAAGACAACTCGTGAATGTTGCAAAAACTATCAGCGTCCGGTTCCAACCCCTAGCTTCTCATCGCCCAAATAAAAATTCTGACTTTAATTAAAGCTTTGGGAGTAACTTGATGAAGGTATATTTCAAATCGATTTAACACTTCAACCAGCATTTTATACAGAGGGAACCGAAGGCCAGCCTTCAAAAAACTCTTGAAAACAACCACCCATCAGCCTCAGGAAGCGGAACAGTGTTATCACCTCCAGCCCTCACAATAGATATATCATGAAAATATTTTCCCTTTATTGCTTCAATCTGTCCCTTCTCGACGGTAAATTTTCCAAACACAACATGACTTGGTCTCCATGGCCGATCTTTGGCATCATCGTTGTCACTCCCAATATCAAAACTCTCGCTGTCACTTGGGTCTCCAGACAACCTAGCTAACGTCTCATAAGTAATTTTTCAACATTGGTCCTATATACGGGTTTGTAGAAACCAACGAGTGTGGGATCCACGATTTTCTTCTCTTCGGCCATTTCAGCGATGATTGCAGCAAAAAGTCGAAGCTCAAAAGCAATTGCAGTCGCAGAATTAGAAAGCTAAAACGACAAACCCAATACAAAGCTTGATAGCACGAAAAATATTTTCAACCCAAACACTCGTATATATACGCAAAACACCACTGAGTAGTGGGTCCCACAATACAGAATGTCTCACTATTCTAGCGAAGGGAAGGTGTTTTTTCGGACCTTTGGCTAAAGGCCTTCGTTCATTTCGCAGACTGAATTTGTTACAAAGAAACAAACTAATACTGCGAGGGGCTACTGTTGGGGGCCTTCCTCTTCCGAAGGTCCTAAAAACACGGCTAACCATTTGCTTTCAGCATACTACTGAATATTATAGGAGCTTCGTCACTAGAAAAGCTTCGACATAACACAAGAGGAGTGCGACGAAGCAAGCTTCGTCTAACAAGCTTCATCACGGTGAAACGGGGAGATGACATAACGAGAAGGTGTTGTTCAAGTTAGTAAATACAAATGGCGATACTGTCCTTGTGACATTTTCAATGCTCTGTATGTAATTGTTGAGGGCATGAATGTAATAACACACAAAGTCTTATCATTGCTTATGGATAGATGAATAGTACCCCTGTCACACCCGGTTTTGGAAGGCAAACCGAATACGAACCATGTACGTGCCCGGATCAGAACTCACGTACACAACGATTAGATAATTGGACATCATCACACAATGCTCAAAGTAAATAGCGGAAAGATACTTTAATTACATCAAGATGTCCTAGACATCCACAAAGTCTAGTACATAGCCATAGTCTTCAACATTAATTTCAAAGTGCGGAGAAATGAAACATAGAAGATAAGCCAACACAGACAACTGACTAGAGGTTTGCCACTAAAATAAACTAGAACGCATCATAGTCCTGGAACTCCTCAAAGTCCTCCATGTTGCCAACATCTCCTCCTGAGCACTCAGTACAATGGGGATAACCTGGGGTGGGGTGGTTTGTAAAGCAAGGGTGAGTACACATCAACGTACTCAGCAAATGTCCCGTTTGGCTAAAGTGGACTAGTTGTATGTGGAGTTAAGGTTAAGCAGTTGCTTTTAGTTGGTCACGTTTTATTACTATAAGTAGAGCCAAATTTTAGTAATAAACCAAGTTATTACCCAGAAGCACTCCCTCCAAGAGGAAATACCAGAGATCAAAATTATAACCATCATTGCTAATCATCATCATAAAAATAACCAAAGTTCTTCTAATCAAAGAGGATCTCAAGGCTGCTCTTAATCATGAGCACGGCTGATATACCAGTTTCTAACACGCTGCACAGGTCGCACACTTTACCCAAAAGTCATGATTCCCTTTCTCCCTGGGGTTCTAGCCTCCCCATTGATCACTACCAAGGTGACCTAGCAGGGTCTCACTATGTAGCCTTTACAAAGATTCCCAGAGGTCATAGTCGCCTGTTAGGTTTCTCCAGTTTGATAAACACAGTACATCTCCCCAATGGAAGGGTGACTAACAAAACCAAATCAAGAACTTCTGCAACCAGCCTCGGCAGAGCAAATACTTTGCCCGGACCCCATTGACGGCCCTACAGCGAAGCCAACTACTCCTCTGGTTCATCTAATTAATCACCTAAGGATGTCCCATTCCACCCTCATGGTTGCACTGTTATCCAGGGTTGTCACTCCCCAAACAGGTCCTTACGGAGAGGTACTCAGGAAACAACCTGAGTCCCCTAAAGTATCACAAGAACTACATCGAGATAACATCATCTTATCATAAATTATCACGTCATGTTCATTGATTAAGTTGAAGCAATAGCATAAGCTAACCATGATTAACCCAAAAAGGTAAACAAGGGTAAGGTAAATACAGACTATTCAATCCTTAAGTTTCAATAATGTAATGTGGGATAGTGAATTATAAAGTAAAGTAGGACATGATAGGTCTAAGGGCACTTGCCTTCACCAGTTGTTGCTCAGAGGTATCTTCGGCAACACACTCAGGAACCACGGGCTGCTCGTTGTCTAAATAAAGCGATCATACATTCAATACATTTGGAAAGAACAAATGAACAACACATCAAACATGTACAAACATTGGAACGCATCTTAAAAGGTGTAGTATTAAATAAAGGAGAATGAGATCAAATTATAAAATGAACTAATCTTAATTAGGAGTCAATTACCCTCTAATTGTTTGGAACACATCTTAAAGAGGTAAAATAGTAATTAAACAAAAAAGGAGATTAAATTATAAGATGAACTAATCTCATTTAGGAATTGCTTATTCTTTAAGTGTTGTCCATAATTACATAACCTAATTTTATCCATTTTATTGAGACCTAAAAGTTAAACCAGAGATGAATTCATGTAATACATATTATTAATCCCACAAGATTAAATATACTCTAACTTATAGGGCTTTCATTTTATTTATTTCATTAAATGAATAAATCAACATATACTTTAATCTTATATTCTAGGTATAAAATTGAAGTGTACAGACTATAGATGAACATAATTTATTTGGGCAGAGAATAATCTTATGAACATTTTGCAATTTGAACCACTAAATTTGGAGTTCATATGAAGAAGATATGAAATAAACAAGTTTTGAAGTTTAAAATATGAAATTAGGGCTAATTCTCTGATTAAATAAAAGCACAGGGGGTTATTTAAAAGAAACCAGGGGTCTGCGCGCTAAAACTCAGGACGACGGGTAGATTTCCTAAAACCCGAGGGTCTCTTAAGAAAAACATACACGCGAAGGGGTACGGGGTGATCTCGACCATCGGATCAGAGATCAACGGATAGGATTAGATCCCGCGGACGCACGCGCGGGCGCACGAACGCGACTGACAAGCGGGAAAGGGGTGCCAGCGAACCAGGGTGGGCTGACCAGCTGGGCCCAGCGGCAGGGGCGCGGGTGAGGGGGAGAGAGAAGAGCGGTTGGATCTGGATCGGAGGGCTGAGATTAGATCCGCACTGATTAAACCTAAACCGTTAGATCTCGGATGGACGCTCGAGATCCAACAGCTAGGGACCGGACGTGAGCGCGGTGGCGCCGCTCGGTCCCGTGGCAAGGGCTCACCGGAGACGAGGGGGGCAGCCACAGCGAGGCTCTAGGGGCTTAGGGAAAGGGTTAGGCACGTTCAGGGCGACACGGCGAACACGACCATGGGTGCAGAACCGGCACGGGGGCACTAGAGGACGCAGACCGCGGTGGGAAAGGTCCCGCGGCGGTGTAGCTAACTCCGGTGAGCAATTGTGCGGGCACTGGGGCGATACTTGGCAAAATAAAGGCATGGGAAGGGTGCTCACCTTGAGTGCGAATTCCTGGACGCTCGGGGAACGGCGGGGGCGTGGTGGAGCCTCGGGTCGACGACAACGGACTCCGACTGCACAAGAAGTGCTTCGGTGAGCGTGGACCGCGCAAACCAGAGAGGGGAAGGGCAAACCAGAGGGTGTCCCGAGTAGCTGACGGCGAGGCGGAACTCACCGAGGCAATAGACGGGGCGCGGGCTCGACGACGGTCGCAAAACAGACGACAATCGACAGTGGGCGGTGGCGGAGCTCCCTGGTCGCGTGCGCAGAGTGAGAGAGAGGGCGAGAGGGTTCGGCTGAGGGCGCAAGTGAGCGGGGGGAGGTGGGTGAGCGGGGTGCGGGGCTCAAAAGGGGCGAGGACGTGTGAAGGTGGCCAGAGATCGCGCGGTCGTGGGCGCGTCCACGGCGGGGGATCGTGGGCGGGAGGTTGGGGACGAGCTAGTAGGTGGAGTCGGCGGGATAGAGAGAAAAGCGGGCATGTGGGTTGGCACCGACAAACCTGGCCCATGGGGCAGCTAGAGAGAGAGGGAGAGAGGGCGCGTGGGTTGGCGCCGACAGGCGGGGCCCGCCTATCAGGCACCGAGGGCGCGCGGGCGCGGGCACGCGCACGGGGCTAGGCTTAGTGGGCCGACTTGGGCTAAATTGGGTTTTCTATTT
Organism: Zea mays; assembly: GCF_902167145.1. Classification (NCBI taxonomy): domain Eukaryota; kingdom Viridiplantae; phylum Streptophyta; class Magnoliopsida; order Poales; family Poaceae; genus Zea; species Zea mays. The sequence continues at coordinate 214,265,997 of NC_050096.1, read as the reverse complement.
TCGAGGGAATTTCTAATTGCTTTTCTATTTATTTTCTCTAGGGTTTTCAATTCAAATTCAAATCAAGTTTCAAATTCAAACCAAATCAAACATGTGCAACAATTCAAAGAATATTTGGAACTCAACATGATGCAACATTTCATGAGTCATCTGTTTTGTCAAAAATAAAATAAATAATCCCTCACTAATAAAGCTAACCCTAACCAAAAGAGAAAGAGAGAGAGAAACTAGAGAGAGATAGAAACTAGAGAGAGATAGAGAAGAGTAACACCTTAATTTGGATGATAATAAGAAAGAAATTTTATACCCCCAAATTTAGGGTGTTACAGACCTATCCCCCTTAAAAGAATCTCGTCCTCGAGATTCAGGGCTGGCTAGAAAAGAGTTCAGGGTACTTGGCCCTCAGATCATCTTCTCTTTCCCAGGTTGCTTCTACTTCTTAGTGATGGCCCCATTTGACTTTGCACATCCTGATGGTGTTTCTCCGAGTGACCCGATCTACTGTCTCTAGAATCTGAGTTGGCTTCTCAATATACGTCAGATCTTCTTGAACTTCAAGGTCTTCCGTTGGCAACTGCTCTTCTGGTACTCATAAGCATTTCTTTAACTGAGACACGTGAAACACGTCGTGCACAGCGGGCAGATTTTCTGGTAAGCTCAGTCGATATGCCACTTCTCCACGTCTTGCTTGAATCTGATACGACCCGATATATCGAGGTGCTAGCTTGCCTTTGACTCCAAACCTTTTGGTTCCTCTAATGGGTGACACTTTCAAGTAGACATAGTCTCCCACTTCAAAACTGAGTTCCCTTCTTCTGGTGTCAGCATAGCTTCGCTGTCTGGACTGTGTTGCCTTCAGATTTTCTCGGACCATCCTAATATTCTCTTTAGCTTCAAGCAAAATCTCTGGACCAAACACCTGCCTTTCGCCGGGTTGGTCCCAATGCAATGGAGTTCTATAATTCCTCCCATAAAGCGCTTCAAATGGTGACATCTTCAGACTGGCTTGATAGCTGTTGTTGTAGGAGAATTCTGTATATGGTAGCCTCTTATCCCAACCTAATTTGTCTTGCAAAGCACAAGCTCTCAATATATCCTCCAGAATCTGGTTGGTTCTCTCTGTCTGACCATTTGTCTACGGGTGATAAGCTGAACTGAATTTCAAGTGTGTGCCCAAAGCTTCATGTAGCTGCTGCCAGAAATGAGAGGTAAATTGGGTGCCTCTGTCCGATATTATCTTCTTTGGAATACCATGCAAACACACAATCCGAGACATGTATAATTCTGCCAACACTGCATTGTTATAGGTGGTCTTGAATGGTATGAAATGGGCCGCCTTTGTTAAACGGTCCACTACTACCTAGATGGAGTCATAACTAGCTCAAGTGCAGGGCAGACCGACTATAAAGTCCATCCCAATCTCATCCCATTTCTACTAAGGAATCTGCAACGGCTGCAACAAACCTGCGAGTCTCTGATGTTCTACCTTAATCCTCTAACAACTGTCGCATCTAGCCACATACTCTGCTATCTCTCTTTTCATATCGTACCACCAGAATCTCTTCTTCAGGTCTTGGTACATCTCGCTACCAGGGTGTATAGAATATGCTGTCTCATGAGCTTCCTTGAGAATCAGTTCCCGGATCGATTTGATGTCGGGAACGCACATCCTATCCTTAAACCATATCACTCCTTCTGCATCTTCACGGAAATCCAGACCTTTCCCATCTATGATTAGTTGCCGGATCTCGTTGATCTTTTCATCATCTTTCCGACCTTTCCTGATATCTTGTTCTAGGGTAGGCTCTAGCTCGACTGTCACTCCTTGAGTGTTGTTCAGAAATCCGAGACTTAGCCATTCGAATTCCTTTGCTAGCTCGAACGAAATCGGGTGAGCGGCCAGCATATTAACTTGACTCTTTCTGCTATGAGCATCTGCAACCACATTTGCTTTGCTTGAGTGATAATGGATCTCTAGCTCATAGTCTTTGATCAATTCTAGCCATCTTTGTTGCCTCATATTTAACTCTAACTGAGTGAATATGTACTTGAGGCTCTTGTGATCTGTGTAGATATTACACTTCTGCCCATAAAGATAATGTCTCCAAGTCTTCAGTGCATGAACCACTGCTGCTAGCTCCAGATCATGAGTGGGATAATTCTTCTCATGAACTTTCAATTGTTGGGACGAGTATGCCACTACTTTCCCTTCCTGCATTAACACACATCCCAGTCCGGTGTACGAAGCATCACAATATACTGAGAATGGCTTGTGAACATCTGGCAGAACCAATACCGGTGCTGTTTTCAACTTCTGCTTCAACATCTCAAATGATTCTTGGCACGTTGGGGTCCACTTGAACTCAACCTTCTTTGCTAGCAAGGCTGTCATTGGCCTGACAATCTTGGAGAAACCTTCAATGAAACACCGATAGTAACCGGCCATTCTAATGAAACTCTTGATTCCTTGAACATCTTTTGGTGCTTTTCAGTCCAGAATCACTGTTATCTTCTTTGGATCCACAGCTAGTCCATCTCGGTTTATAATATGACCCAAGAATAGAACTTTGCTGATCCAGAACTTGCACTTGCTAAGTTTGGCGTACAACTGGTAATCTCATAGCCTCTGAAGTACCTTCCTCAAATGTTCCTCACGCTCTTGCTCATTCTGGGAATATACAAGAATATCATCAATGAACACCACTACAAACTTGTCGAGGTAGTCCATGAACACACTGTTCATCAGATAAATGAAGTAAGCTGGCGCATTCGTCAAACCGAATGACATAACCATGAACTCATACAGTCCATACTTGGTGATGAATGCGGTCTTCGTTATATCTGAAGGTCGGATTCTGAGCTGATGGTAACCTGACCTCAGATCTATCTTTGAGAACACACTAGCTCCTCTCAACTGATCAAATAGGTCCTCAATTCGAGGTAGGGTGTACTTGTTCTTGACAGTGACTTCATTCAAAGCTCTGTAATGAATGCACATCCTCTTTGTACCATCCTTCTTTTCCACAAATAGCACTGGGGCTGCCCAAGGCGAAGTACTCGGTCTGATGTAGCCTTTCTCCAACAACTCATCAATTTGCTTCTTGAGTTCCACCAACTCTGGTCCGGACACTCGATAGGCTCTCTTAGAAATATGGGCGATGCCTGGGATAAGCTCTATGGCAAATTCAACTTTCCTTTCAAGTGACATGCCTGGTAACTCTTCAGGGAATACATCGGGGAATTCTGACACAATCCTAATTGCCTCAATCGGATTGGACTCTTACTAATAAATGGTGACATGCTCCTTCTTCTAGTTTAGGTAAGTACAACTTAGTTATTACTTCCTTTCTGGATGGGGACACCAACTTAACTGTTCTCTTATCACAACTGACAGTGGCTTGGTTTCTGTATAGCCAATTCATCCCTAGGATGACATCTAACCCTTGAGTTCCCATTACTACTAGGTTAGCGGGGAAGTCTATCCCCCTTATTTCAATCCTTAGATTCGGGCAAATCCTATCGGACTGAACTTTTCCCCCAACTGAATTAACTCTTAAAGGTGGAATCATTGGTTCTATGGGGATGTTATGTGATTCTACCCAAGATGTAGAAACAAAAGAATGCGTGGCACCAGTATCAAATAATACTTTTGCTGGGTAGGATTTGACTGGAAACATACCTACTTCACGTCCTAAGCATCCTGGATTGCTTCGGCCTCCAGGTGGTTCACCTTTCCACGGTTGTAGGCCTAACCATGGACTCCTGGTGCTTGCTGTGGCACTCCTTGTCTTGCTGGGGTATTGACTGATGGCGACTGCTGAGCTACTTTCTTTGGACAGTTCTTCGCCCAGTGGTTTTGTTCTCCACAGTAGAAGCATGCATGACCTCCTACTTGCGTTGGAGCTGCTTGGCCATTCTGGTTGGTTGCTGGGGCAGAAAGGCGAGCTGCCTGATTGTTGTGACACTGGCACTGATTTCCTACAGGTTGGGTGTTCTGACGGTACTGCTGCTGCTGCTGCTGAGGAAATTGCCTCTGGTACTAGTGCTGATGCTGGTTCTAACGCTGATGCTGGTGACCTTGAGAGTGACCTTGCTTGAATTGCTAGGGTGGGTTGCCTGAGTAGCGGGGACGACTGCTACTCCCGGCCTGAGATCCACCAATCTTGCATTTCCTGTCTTCCATCTCTCGGCGCTTCCTTTCAGTCATGATTGCTCTATCGATCAAGTGCTGGAAGGTAGGGAAAGTGTGGTTCATCAATTGGTAGTGGAGGGGATCAACCAATCCTCTCAGGAAACAGTACTGCCTCTTAGCATCTGTGTTGACATCTTCTGGGGCGTAACGTGATAGCTGCAAAAACTTGTCCCTGTACTCACTGACGGACAGGGAACCTTGCTTCAAGGCGAGAAACTCCTCCTTCCTCACTATCATCAGTCCCTCGGGCACATGGTAGCAATGGAAGTTATCCCTGAACTCCTCCCAGGTGATGGCTTCAGGGTTGGCATGAGTGGCAAGGTAAGACTCCCACCAAGACTGTGCTGCTCCCCTTAGCTATCAGGGACCATACAACACCTTCTCACGATCGTTGCACTGAGCAGTGTGCAACTCACGTTCCACCGTATATAATCAATCTTCAGCATCCATGGGATCAGCAGAGTGGGCAAAGACAGGGGGATGGCCCCTCATGAATTCCTCCCGCTTGTTTCTGGGCACTTGTGGCATCTAAACTTGCACTTGAGACTGAGGTGGAGGTGACTACTGCTGCACCTGCTGCATTGCTGCTAGGGTCTAACCAATTGCTTGGACTGCCTAAGTTTGCATCATGATCATCTGCCCAACTGTCATCAGGGGTGGTGGCGGCAACTGCTTCTTCTGAGCTGCCTCTTCCTAGGATGCCTGCTGTTCTGGTTGAGCAGGCCTTGCACCTCTGCGCCTGTTCTCAAACATCTATAGAAAGCACACACACATCAGATCTGGCTCTGCAGTCTTTCAGCACAACAAAAGATATACGGAAATCTCCATAGCACTGAACAAATGATCATCTTCACTAACAGACTCTCGGATAAAGAGGAAAGTGGAAATAAAGAGATTACCCAACTAAATAACTGACTTTATTAATAACTACACCAAGTTGTAGGGGATACCCACACCTTGATGACAATCATTACAAAGATCCAACTTCATTACATGTTCATCCCGACAAACATTCCAACACGTGGTAAGCAAACTAACTCTAACTAAGACTGACTAGACTAAGATACTGAATTAAGCATTATTACAGACTCCGACTCAGTCGATCTATGGATCCAAATCTATCCGGTCCTGCAGTGAAGGGTACCTTAGTCAAAGCGACCACGGGGCAGTGAGCGGTAAGGGTGCTGAATCCCGACAGGGGCAGGAGAACCACCATCCAGATAGTGGCGTGCTGTGCACTCAGCACGCAATTCCGCAACCTCCGCCCGAGCCTTGCCCAACTCGTCAAGGGTGTGGTCCAGCTCGGTGTTGAGCACGGCGGCCAGGTTGACCATGCTGTTCAGCCTGGGATTGCCCTCACCAACTGGCGAGACAATCACACCTCAAGCACTGCCGGTCGAACGATGAGGGTAGTATTTCAGGTCTAGGCCATCAGCTACTGAAAGGGAAATGTGCCCTTGGGCCATTTCTAAGTATTTTGGTGATTGAGTGCCAACACAAGTGCTTAAATGTGAATCTATGCCCATGGATGAACAAAGTGCAAACCAAGAGTAAAGGTATGTTTCTAAGCCTTAGTACATTGGTTTTGTGTACTAATATACTTGTCTAAGTGTTAGAAACAGAAAGAAGAAGAAAAGAAAAGAGGTGAAAAAGGCTTGGCTGTGTACAGCCAAGACTCAGCTCTGTCTGGCACACCGGACTGTCCGGTGGTGCACCGGACAGTGTCCGGTGCGCCAGGCTGGCTCGGGCGAAGTGGCCGCTCTCGGGAATTCACCGGCGACGTACGGCTAAAATTCACCGGACTGTCCGGTGTGCACCGGACTGTCCGGTGAGCCAACGGTCGGCCGGGCCAACGGTCGGGCGCGCAATCTGCGCGAGACACGTGGCTGAGCCAACGGCTAGAAGATGGCACCGGACTGTCCGGTGTGCACCGGACATGTCCGGTGCGCCAACGGCTCCAAGTCTGCCAACGGTCGGCTTCGCTATTTAAGGAAGGAAATCGGGCACCGGACAGTGTCCGGTGTGCACCGGACTGTCCGGTGCCCCCGATGACAGAAGGCAAGAATGGCTTTCCAGATTTTCTCTCAACGGCTCCTAGCTGCCTTGGGGCTATAAAAGGGACCCCTAGGCGCATGGAGGAGAAGACCAAGCATCCCTTGAGCATTGTTGATCACTCACACTACATTCTTGCGCACTTGTTCGACATTCTAGTGATTTGAGCTCCGTCCTAGTGTGCTAGTCACTTGAGCTCAAGTCTTGGTTTTGTGTGTGCGTATTCGCTGTGATCTTTGTGTCGTGTGTGAGTTGCTGATCCCTCCCTTGCTCCGTGATTCTTTGTGAACATCTTTTGAAAGGGCGAGAGGCTCCAAGCTGTGGAGATTCCTCGCAAGTGGGATTAAGAAAAGCAAAGCAACACCGTGGTATTCAAGTTGGTCTTTGGACCGCTTGAGAGGGGTTGATTGCAACCCTCGTCCGTTGGGACGCCACAACGTGGAGTAGGCAAGCGTTGGTCTTGGCCGAACCACGGGATAACCACCGTGCCATCTCTGTGATTGATATCTCTTGGTTATTGTGTTGTGTTGAGATCCTTCTCTAGCCACTTGGCAAATTACTGTGCTAACAATTAATCAAGTTTTGTGGCTTAAGATTTTGAAGTATTACAGGATCACCTATTCACCCCCCTCTAGGTGCTCTCAATTGGTATCGGAGCCGTTCTCTTCACAAAGGGACTAACCGCCCGAAGAGATGGATCCTAAAGGGAAGGGAATCGTGATCAACGACAAGGAGAAGGAGTCCTTCGTCAACGAGCCAAGGGATGACAAGTCCAACGACTCGGGCTTGGGCCACAGACGCAAAGATGGGAAGAAGAAGAAGACAAGACGCATCAAGGAGATCGTCTACTACGACAGCGATGAGTCTACTTCCTCCCAAAAGGACGACGACCACAACGAATACGAGAGAAAGAAACCGGTCAATTCGAACTTTTCTTTTGATTACTCTCGTATTCCTCAAAGTACTAATGCTCATTTATTATCTATTCCACTTGGTAAACCTCCTCATTTTGATGGAGAGGACTACGGATTTTGGAGTCACAAAATGTGTAGTCACTTGTTCTCTCTCCATCCTAGCATATGGGAGATTGTAGAAAGTGGAATGCACTTTGATAGTACGGATAGTCCCATGTTTATTAATGAACAGATTCATAAAAATGCACAAGCTACTACTGTGTTGCTAGCCTCTTTATGCAGGGACGAGTACCATAAGGTGAGCGGCTTGGACAATGCCAAGCAGATCTGGGACACCCTCAAGATCTCTCATGAGGGGAATGATGTCACCCTGCTCACCAAGATGGAGTTGGTGGAGGGCGAGCTTGGACGGTTCGCAATGATAAGGGGCGAGGAGCCAACTCAAACATACAACCGGCTCAAGACTCTTATCAACAAAATAAGGAGCTACGGAAGCACGCGATGGACGGATCACGACGTCGTCCGCCTAATGCTAAGGTCCTTTACCGTTCTTGATCCTCATTTGGTGAACAATATTCGTGAAAATCCTAGGTACACCAAGATGTCGCCCGAAGAAGTTCTTGGGAAGTTTGTAAGCGGGCGAATGATGATCAAGGAAGCAAGATATGTGGACGACGCGTTGAACGGTCCTATTCTTGAGCCTCAACCCATTGCTCTCAAGGCAATGAGGAGCAAGGAGGCGCTACCGAGCAAGGTGGCGCAAGTTGAGGCGGCCGGGCTAAACAATGAGGAGATGGCCCTCATCATTAAGCGCTTCAAGACGGCGCTTAAAGGTCGCAAGGGACAGCCAAGCAAGATCAAGACAAAGGAGAAGCGCTCGTGCTTCAAATGTGGTAAGATTGGTCATTTCATTGCTAACTGTCCCGATAATGAAAGTGACCAGGAAAAGGGGAACAAAAGGGAGAAGAAGAAGCATTACAAGAAGGCCAAGGGCGAGGCACATATCGGAAAGGAGTGGGATTCAGATTGCTCCTCCTCTGACTCCGACAATGAAGGACTCGCCGCCACCGCCTTCAACAAGTCATCCCTCTTCCCCAACGAGCGTCACACTTGTCTCATGGCAAGGGAGAAGAAAGTAAGCACTCATGATGCTAGTACTTATGCTGCCTCAAGTGAGGATGAGTCTAGTGATGATGATGAGATAGATTACTCATGCTTATTTAAGGGTTTAGATAGATCTAAAATTAATAAGATTAATGAGTTGATTGATGCTTTGAATGACAAGAATAGATTACTAGAAAAACAAGAGGATCTTTTATATGAGGAGCATGATAAATTTGTTAGTGCACAAAATTCTCTTGCTCTAGAAATTAAAAGGAATGAAATGCTCTCTAGTGAATTATCTACTTGTCATGAATCCATCTCTAAATTAAAAAGTGTTAATGATGATTTGAATGCTAAGTTAGAAATAGCTAGTAAATCAACATCTTGTGTAGAAATTGTTGAAACTTGTAATAGGTGTAAAGATTTTGACATTGATGCTTGTAATGAACACCTAGTTTCAATTTCCAAACTTAATGATGAATTGGCTAGTCTTAATGCTCAACTTAAGACTAGCAAGAGTAATTTTGATAAGCTAAAATTTGCAAGGGATGCCTACACAATTGGTAGACACCCCTCAATCAAGGATGGACTTGGCTACAAGAGGGAAGCCAAGGACTTGACAAGCCATAAGGCTCCTATCTCCGCCAAGGAGAAAGGGAAGGCTCCTATGGCTAGTAGTGCTAAAAAGAACCATGTTTTTATGTACCATGATAGGAGACAAACTAGAAATGCTTATAGGAGTTATAATGCTTATGATGATTTTGATTCTCATGCCATGTTTGCTTCTAGTTCTTCCTACATGCATGGTAGAAATATGTCTAGGAGAAGTGCTATTCATCATGTGCCTAGAAAGAATATTATTCATGCTCCTAGGAAAGTAATGAATGAACCTTCTACAATTTATCGTGCTTTAAATGCTTCCTTTGCTATTTGTAGAAAGGATAGGAAAATAGTTGCTAGAAAATTAGGGGCAAGATGCAAGGGAGACAAAACTTGCATTTGGGTCCCTAAGGATATTTGTGCTAACCTTGCAGGACCCAACATGAGTTGGGTACCTAAGACCCAAGCCTAAATTTGCCTTGCAGGTTTATGCATCCGGGGGTTCAAGCTGGATTATTGACAGCGGATGCACAAACCATATGACGGGGGAGAAGAAGATGTTCACCTCCTACATCAAGAATAAAGATTCCCAAGATTCAATAATATTCGGTGATGGGAATCAAGGCAAGGTAAAAGGGTTAGGTAAAATTGCAATCTCAAATGAGCACTCTATCTCTAATGTGTTTTTAGTAGAGTCTCTTGGATATAATTTGCTATCTGTTAGTCAATTATGCAATATGGGATATAACTGTTTGTTTACAAATGTAGATGTGTCTGTCTTTAGAAGATGTGATGGTTCACTAGCTTTTAAGGGTATTCTAGACGGCAAGCTTTACTTAGTTGATTTTGCAAAAGAAGAGGCCGGTCTAGATGCATGCTTAATGGCTAAGACTTGCATGGGCTGGCTGTGGCATCGCCGCTTAGCACATGTGGGGATGAAGAACCTCCACAAGCTTCTAAAGGGAGAACACGTGATAGGTCTAACCAATGTTCATTTCGAAAAAGATAGACCTTGTGCAGCTTGTCAAGCAGGGAAACAGGTGGGAGGCTCTCATCACACCAAAAATGTGATGACAACATCAAGACCCCTGGAGCTGCTACATATGGACCTCTTCGGACCCGTCGCCTATCTGAGCATAGGAGGAAGTAAGTATGGTCTAGTTATCGTTGATGACTTTTCCCGCTTCACTTGGGTGTTCTTTTTGCAGGATAAGTCTGAAACCCAAGGGACCCTCAAGCGCTTCCTCAGGAGAGCTCAAAATGAGTTTGAGCTCAAGGTGAAGAAGATAAGGAGCGACAACGGGTCCGAGTTCAAGAACCTTCAAGTGGAGGAGTTCCTTGAGGAGGAAGGGATCAAGCACGAGTTCTCCGCTCCCTACACACCACAACAAAATGGTGTGGTAGAGAGGAAGAACAGGACGCTAATTGATATGGCGAGGACGATGCTTGAAGAATTCAAGACCCCCGAGTGTTTCTGGTCGGAAGCCGTGAACACGGTTTGCCACGCCATCAACAGGGTCTACCTTCATCGCCTCCTCAAGAAGACTTCGTATGAGCTACTAACCGGTAACAAACCCAATGTATCTTACTTTCGTGTATTTGGGAGCAAGTGCTACATTCTAGTAAAGAAGAGTAGAAATTCTAAGTTTGCTCCCAAAGCTGTAGAAGGGTTTTTGTTAGGTTATGACTCAAATACAAAGGCGTATAGAGTCTTCAACAAATCATCGGGTTTGGTTGAAGTCTCTAGCGACGTTGTATTTGATGAGACTAATGGCTCTCCAAGAGAGCAAGTTGTTGATCTTGATGATGTAGATGAAGAAGACGTTCCAACGGCCGCTATGCGCACCATGGCGATTGGTGATGTGCGACCACAGGAACAATTGGAGCAAGATCAACCTTCTTCCTCAACAATGATGCATCCCCCAACTCAAAACGATGAACAGGTTCATCAAGAGGAGTGTGATCAAGGGGGAGCACAAGATGATCATGTGATGGAGGAAGAAGCACAACCGGCACCTCCAACCCAAGTTCGAGCGATGATTCAAAGGGATCATCCCGTCGACCAAATTCTGGGTGATATTAGCAAGGGAGTAACTACTCGATCTCGATTAGTTAATTTTTGTGAGCATTACTCCTTTGTCTCTTCTATTGAGCCTTTCAGGGTAGAAGAGGCCTTGCTAGATCCGGACTGGGTGTTAGCCATGCAGGAGGAACTCAACAACTTCAAGCGAAATGAAGTTTGGACACTGGTGCCTCGTCCCAAGCAAAACGTTGTGGGAACCAAGTGGGTATTCCGCAACAAACAGGACGAGCACGGGGTGGTGACGAGGAACAAGGCTCGACTTGTGGCAAAAGGTTATGCCCAAGTCGCAGGTTTGGACTTTGAGGAGACGTTTGCTCCTGTGGCTAGGCTAGAATCAATTCTTATCTTGCTAGCATATGCCGCTCACCATTCTTTCAGGTTGTTCCAAATGGATGTGAAGAGCGCCTTCCTCAACGGGCCAATCAAGGAGGAGGTGTACGTGGAGCAACCCCCTGGCTTCGAGGATGAACGGTACCCCGACCACGTGTGTAAGCTCTCTAAGGCGCTCTATGGACTTAAGCAAGCCCCAAGAGCATGGTATGAATGCCTTAGAGACTTTCTAATTGTTAATGCTTTCAAGGTTGGGAAAGCCGATCCAACTCTTTTTACTAAGACATGTGATTTGTTTGTGTGCCAAATCTATGTTGATGACATAATATTTGGTTCTACTAACCAAAAGTCTTGTGAAGAGTTTAGCAGGGTGATGACGCAGAAATTCGAGATGTCGATGATGGGCGAGTTGAACTACTTCCTTGGGTTCCAAGTGAAGCAACTCAAAGACGGCACCTTCATCTCCCAAACGAAGTACACGCAAGATCTGCTAAAGCGGTTTGGGATGAAGGACGCCAAGCCCGCAAAGACTCCGATGGGGACCGACGGACACACCGACCTCAACAAAGGAGGTAAGTCCGTTGATCAAAAAGCATACCGGTCAATGATAGGGTCTTTACTTTATTTATGTGCTAGTAGACCGGATATTATGCTTAGCGTATGCATGTGTGCTAGATTTCAATCCGATCCTAAGGAGTGTCACTTAGTGGCGGTGAAGCGAATTCTTAGATATTTGGTTGCTACGCCCTGCTTCGGGCTCTGGTATCCAAAGGGGTCTACCTTTGACTTGGTTGGATACTCAGATTCCGACTATGCTGGATGTAAGGTCGATAGGAAGAGTACATCAGGGACGTGCCAATTCTTAGGAAGGTCCCTGGTGTCATGGAACTCTAAGAAACAAACCTCCGTTGCCCTATCCACCGCTGAGGCCGAATATGTTGTCGCAGGACAGTGTTGCGCGCAGCTACTTTGGATGAGGCAAACCCTTCGGGACTTTGGCTACAATCTGAGCAAAGTCCCACTCCTATGTGACAATGAGAGCGCTATCCGCATGGCGGAAAATCCTGTTGAACACAGCCGCACAAAGCACATTGACATCCAGCATCACTTTTTGAGAGACCACCAGCAAAAGGGAGATATCGAAGTGTTTCATGTTAGCACCGAGAACCAGGTAGCCGATATCTTCACTAAGCCTCTAGATGAGCAGACCTTTTGCAGGTTGCGTAGTGAGCTAAATGTCTTAGATTCGCGGAACCTGGATTGATTTATAGCATACATGTGTTTATGCCTTTAATCATGTTCATTCTGCATTGTGTTGCTTATTATGGTGCTCAAGTTGTACAAGCACTCCCCGGACCTCACAAGTCCTTATGCCATTAATGCACATATTTAGGGGGAGATGTGTTACAACTTGACCCTTTGAGACTAACCGTTTGTTTGAGTTTGATTGTTTTAGTCTCAAAGAAGGTTTGAAAGGGAAAGGTGGACTTGGACCGTGAAAGACTTCCACTGCACTCCGATGAGAGGGTAACTTATTCCAAGTTCATCTTTAAACTCTTATTGCCTATTTGCTCTTAATTGAAGATTTTGGTGAGGCAATGGGGTTAAAGGGCCAAGATTGATCCCGTTTTGGTGCTTGATGCCAAAGGGGGAGAAATTAAAGGCCAAAGCAATAAATGGATCAGCTACCACTTGAGAAACTTTGAAAACAGTAGGATAGAGCTTTTGGTTTGTCAAAACTCTTGCATTGTCTCTTTTGTCAAAAGTTGGCCTCTTGTGGGGAGAAGTGTTGATTATGGGAAAAAGGGGGAGTTTTTGGAATCTTGAATCAATTTTCTTTGGAAAACCTCTCTTCATGTCTCTACAAGTGGATTTGACTTAGAGATAGGATTTTGAGTTTGATTTGCAAAAACAAACCAAGTGGTGGCAAAGGATGATCCATATATGCCAAATTGAATCAAAATAAATTTGAGTTTTTATTTGAAGTGATATTGCACTTGTTCTAGTTGCTTTATGTTATGTTGGCATAAATCACCAAAAAGGGGGAGATTGAAAGGGAAATGTGCCCTTGGGCCATTTCTAAGTATTTTGGTGATTGAGTGCCAACACAAGTGCTTAAATGTGAATCTATGCCCATGGATGAACAAAGTGCAAACCAAGAGTAAAGGTATGTTTCTAAGCCTTAGTACATTGGTTTTGTGTACTAATATACTTGTCTAAGTGTTAGAAACAGAAAGAAGAAGAAAAGAAAAGAGGTGAAAAAGGCTTGGCTGTGTACAGCCAAGACTCAGCTCTGTCTGGCACACCGGACTGTCCGGTGGTGCACCGGACAGTGTCCGGTGCGCCAGGCTGGCTCGGGCGAAGTGGCCGCTCTCGGGAATTCACCGGCGACGTACGGCTAAAATTCACCGGACTGTCCGGTGTGCACCGGACTGTCCGGTGAGCCAACGGTCGGCCGGGCCAACGGTCGGGCGCGCAATCTGCGCGAGACACGTGGCTGAGCCAACGGCTAGAAGATGGCACCGGACTGTCCGGTGTGCACCGGACATGTCCGGTGCGCCAACGGTTCCAAGTCTGCCAACGGTCGGCTTCGCTATTTAAGGAAGGAAATCGGGCATCGGACAGTGTCCGGTGTGCACCGGACTGTCCGGTGCCCCCGATGACAGAAGGCAAGAATGGCTTTCCAGATTTTCTCTCAACGGCTCCTAGCTGCCTTGGGGCTATAAAAGGGACCCCTAGGCGCATGGAGGAGAAGACCAAGCATCCCTTGAGCATTGTTGATCACTCACACTACATTCTTGCGCACTTGTTCGACATTCTAGTGATTTGAGCTCCGTCCTAGTGTGCTAGTCACTTGAGCTCAAGTCTTGGTTTTGTGTGTGCGTATTCGCTGTGATCTTTCTGTCGTGTGTGAGTTGCTGATCCCTCCCTTGCTCCGTGATTCTTTGTGAACATCTTTTGAAAGGGCGAGAGGCTCCAAGCTGTGGAGATTCCTCGCAAGTGGGATTAAGAAAAGCAAAGCAACACCGTGGTATTCAAGTTGGTCTTTGGACCGCTTGAGAGGGGTTGATTGCAACTAGAGATGGCAATGGGTACCCGAAACCCGAAACCCGATGGGTTTTTACCCCATTAGGGTACGGGTTTGGGTCAATTTTCATACCCATGGGTTTGTTAATGGGCATAAATCTGTACCCAGCGGGTTTATGGGTATGGGTTTGTTCCTATAGTACCCAAACCCGTGAACCCGTGGGTTTTTTAAACCCGACCAAACCTAGTGCATATTGTCATTTTATTTTATAAACGAACAAAACTTGTTATACCTTATTTACTTCATAATTTTTATCAATTGGTAAATGTATCATTAGTCGGTGAGAGCGTTGCTTGCTTGCTATTATAGTTTTTACTAGTGTTATATATGTGGTGGATGGATAACTTAGTGCAAGGTCACTTAATTATACAACTTATTATTTGTATTTCATTCTCTCTACTAATAATTTTTATACCAAATCATGAACTCGTTGTTCATTACGTAGATTTTGGATCATGATATCATTAATCATTACGATACTTATTGATTATGAGAAGAACAAGTATATTGGAGATGAAACCCGCGGGTAACCCATGGGTACCCGTTAACCCGATGGGTACGGGTTTGGGCAAAATCTCAAACCCGTCATGGGTATGGGTTTTTTAATGGGCATAGATATTTTTCACGGGTACGGGTTTGGGACGGCTAAACCAGCGGGTTTCTACCCGTTGCCATCTCTAATTGCAACCCTCGTCCGTTGGGACGCCACAACGTGGAGTAGGCAAGCGTTGGTCTTGGCCGAACCACGGGATAACCACCGTGCCATCTCTGTGATTGATATCTCTTGGTTATTGTGTTGTGTTGAGATCCTTCTCTAGCCACTTGGCAAATTACTGTGCTAACAATTAGTCAAGTTTTGTGGCTTAAGATTTTGAAGTATTACAGGATCACCTATTCACCCCCCCTCTAGGTGCTCTCAGCTACCCCGCTGAACAACGAGCAATACTAAGAAAGTGCACGTCATGCTACATCTTGCATGGCTGCCTCAGCAGTATCTCTCTCAGTAATAGAGTAGTGCTATGAGAAGGCCTCTGCACCCTGGAGATCATCGTCCGAACGACGCACCAAGCAAGTAGCCTCCCACTGGTCCGGGTATAACCTGTGACGATGCTGGTAGACTACACAACAGTACTCGATAGACCAAGTGTGTCGGTCGAAGGCCCGACGCAGCAAGGTGTCGAGAGCATCGTGAAAGTGACACCCGCGAGTGGCGTCACGAGTGATGGGTCTAGCAATCTATCCCTCCGGCTCTGGCTCCTCCGAGAGTTCTGTGTCGTGGCTCGAACTGCCACCGGCGTCGTCGTCATCTCCGTCTCCGTCAGGGTCTCCTCCAGCAGCCGAGATGCCCTGTGGTGGTGTAGGGGGCATCTCTGGCTGAGGTGCGGGGGAAGGCGGCCTCCCAGACTCCACCTCCTGCTGAGGCGAGGGGGAAGAGTCCTGCTGTTCCTAGTCCTGCTCCTGCTCCTAGCGTCGACGCTCCTGCTCCTCGTGCAGGTGACGATGCAATATCTCCAGGTGACTGGACTGACCTGGCACCGTGCGACGCAGTGGACGCTCCGCCAGGCGAGAAGGCAAAAAGGGGATCACTGACTTATGTGCAGTGCATCTAATACGGGCCATCTACAAAAGACATTGTAAGCACAAGAGTGAGAGTAGAACTATAAGACCAGAAAGTAAACAGAAAAAAGTGAGACAAAACTTTTGAGATAAGTAAATAACATAGAGTTGGTCAAGATGACCAACTTTTGAAAGAACACTAAGGTCAAGGTAAGAGTAGGGGTCTATAGTCCTTAGGGCGACCAGTCTAGTATAGGTTAGCGGTCCTACAGTCACCAAGGCTTTGATACCACTTATGTCACACCCGGTTTTGGAAGGCAAACCGAATGCGAACCATGTACGTGACAGGATTAGAACTCATGTACGCAACGATTACATAATTGGACATTATCACACAATGCTCAAAGTAAATAGCAGAAAGGTACTTTAATTACATCAAGATGTCAAAGACATCCATAGAGTCTAATACATAGCCATAGTCTTCAACATTAATATCAAAGTGTGGAGAAACAAAACATAGAAGATAAGCCTACACATGCAGCTGACTGGGGGTTTGCCACTAAAATAAACTAGAACTCATCGTAGTCCTGGAACTCCTCAAAGTCCTCCATGTTGCTAACATCTCTTCCTGAGCAATGAGTATAATGGGGACAACCTAGGGTGGGGTGGTTTGTAAAGCAAGGGTGAGTACACATCAACGTACTCAGCAAATGTCCCGTTTGGCTAAAGTGGACTAGCTATATGTGGAGTTAAGGTTAAGCAGTTTCTTTTAGTTGGTCACATTTTATTACTATAAGTAGAGCCAAATTTTAGTAATAAACCCAGTTATTACCCAGAAGCACTCCCTCCAAGAGGAAATACCAGAGATCAAATTATAACCATCATTGCTAATCATCATCATAAAAGTAACCAAAGTTCTTCTAATCAAAAAGGATCCCAAGGTCGCTCTTAATCGTGAGCACGACTGATATACCAGTTTCTAACACTCTACAGAGGTCGCACACTTTACCCACAAGTCATGATTCCCTTTCTGCCCGGGGTTCTAGCCTCCCCATTGATCACTACCAAGGTGACCTAGTAGGGTCTCACTACATAGCCTTTACAAAGATTTCTCAGAGGTCATAGTCGCCCGTTAGGTTTCTCTAGTTTGATAAACACAGTACATCTCCCCAAAGGAAGGGTGACTAACAAAACCAAATCAAGAACTTCTGCAACCAGCCTCGGTAGAGCAAGTACTGTACCCGGACCCCATTGACGGCCCTACGGCGAAGCCAACTACTCCTCTGGTTCCTCTAATTAATCAGCTAAGGGCGTCCCATTCGACCCTCATGGTTGCACTGTTATCCCGGGTTGTCACTCCCCAAACAGGTCCTTACGGAGAGGTACTCCGAAAATAGCCTGAGTCCCCTAAAGTATCACAAGAACTTCATCGGGATAACATCATCGTATCATAAATTATCACATCATGTTCATTGATTAAGTTGAAGCAATAACATAAGCTAACCATGATTAACCCAAAAAGGTAAACAAGGGTAAGATAAATACAGACTAGTCAATCCTTAAGTTTCAATAATGCAATGCGGGACAGTGAATTATAAAGTAAAGTAGGACATGATAGGTCTGAGGACACTTGCCTTCACCAGGTTGTTGCTCAGAGGGATCTTCAGCAACACACTCAGGAACCACGTGGTGCTCGTTGTCTAAATAAAGCGATCATACATTCATTACATTTGGAAAGTATAAATGAACAACACATCAAACATGTACAAACATTGGAACACATCTCAAAAGGTGTAGTATTAAATAAAGGAGAATGAGATCAAATTATAAAATGAACTAATCTTAATTAGGAGTCGATTACCCTCTAATTGTTTGGAACACATCTTAAAGAGGTAAAATAGTAATTAAACAAAAAAAAGGAGACTAAATTATAAGATGAACTAATCTCATTTAGGAATTGCTTATTCTTTAAGTGTTGTCCATAATTACATAACCTAATTTTATCCATTTTATTGAGACCTAAAAGTTAAACCAGAGATGAATTCATGTAATACATATTATTAATCCCACAAGACTAAATATAAACTTCTAGGGCTTTCATTTTATTTATTTCATTAAATGAATAAATCAACATATACTTTAATCTTATATTCTAGGTGTAAAATTAAAGTGTACAAACTATAGATGAATATAATTTATTTGGGCAGAGAATAATCTTATGAACATTTTGCAATTTGAACCACTAAATTTGGAGTTCATATGAAAAAGATATGAAATAAACAAATTTTGAAGTTTAAAATATGAAATTAGGGCTAATTCTGTGATTAAATAAAAGCACAAGGGGCTATTTAAAAGAAACCAGGGGTATGCACGCTAAAACTCAGGACGACGGGTTGATTTCCTAAAACCCGAGGGCCTCTTAAGCAAAACATACACGTGAAGGGGTACGGGGTGATCTCGACCATCAGATCAAAGATCAACGAACAAGATTAGATCCCGCGGACGCGCGCTTAGGCGCGAGCGCGCGGACGCGACTGACAAGCGGGAACGGGGTGTCAGCGAACCAGGGTGCGCTGACCAGCCGGGCCCAGCGGCAGGGGCGCGGGTGAGGGGGAGAGAGAAGAGCGGTTGGATCTGGATCGGAGGGCTGAGATTAGATCCGCACTGATTAAACCTAAACCGTTAGATCTCTGATGGACGCCCGAGATCCAACAGCCAGGGGACAGACGTGATCGCGGTGGCGCCGCTTGGTCCCGCGGTGAGGGCTCACCGGAGATGAGGGGGGCGACCGCGGCGAGGCTCTAGGGGCTTAGGGAAAGGGTCAGGCACGTTCAGGGCGACACGACGAACATGACCGTGGGCGTAGAACCGGCACGGGGGCACCAGAGGACGCAGACCGCGGTCGGAAAGGTCCCACGACGTTGCAACTAACTCCGGTGAGCAATTGCGCGGGCACTGGGGCGATACTTGGCGAAACAAAGGTAAGGGAAGGGTGCTCACCTCGAGTGCGAACTTCGGGACGCTCAGGGAACGGCGGGGCACGGTGGAGCCTCAGGTCAACGGCGGCAGACTCCGGCTGCACAAGAAGTGCTCCGATGAGCGCGGACCGGGCAAACCAGAGAGGGGAAGGGCAAACCAGAGGGTGTCCCGAGTAGTCGACGGCGAGGCGGAACTCACCGAGGCAACAGACGGGGCGCGGGCTCGGCGACGGTCGCAGAATGGACGACAGTCGATGGTGGGCGGTGGCGGAGCTCCCTGGTCACGTGCGCAGAGCGAGAGAGAGGGCGAGAGAGTTCGGCTGAGGGCGCAAGTGAGCGGGGGAGGTGGGCAAGCGGGGTGCGGGGCTCAAAAGGGGCGAGTACATGCGGAGGTGGCCGGAGATCGCGCGGTCGTGGGCGCGTCCACGGCGGGGGATCGTGGGCGGGAGGTTAGGGACGAGCTGGCAGGTGGGGTCGGTGGGACAGAGAGAGAAGCGGGCACGCTGGTTGGCGCCGACAAACCTGGCCCACGGGGCAGCGAGAGAGAGAGAGAGAGAGGGAGAGAGGGCGCGCGGGTTGGCGCCGACTGGCGGGGCCCGCCTATCAGGCACCGAAGGCGCGTGGGCGCGCGCGGGGCTGGGCTTAGTGGGCCGACTTGGGCTGAATTGGGTTTTCTATTTTCTAGAGAATTTCTAATTGCTTTTCTATTTATTTTCTCTAGGGTTTTCAATTCAAATTCAAACCAAATCAAACATGTGCAACAATTCAAAGAATATTTGGAACTCAACATGATGCAACATTTCATGAGTCATCTGTTTTATCAAAAATAAAATAAATAATCCCTCACTAATAAAGTTAACCCTAACCAAAAGAGAAAGAGAGAGAGAAAAACGAGAGAGATAGAAACTAGAGAGAGATAGAGAAGAGTAACACCTGAATTTGGATGATAATAAGAAAGAAATTTATACCCCCAAATTCAGGGAGTTACAACCCCCGTACTGTTCACGCTGGATTGTAATTGCCCTCGTGTCATTACCTTCGAACAAGCCGAAGGTATTATTGTAATACAATCTTTGAAGATATATTTATATTCATCATGACATGAATACATGGCATGAAATTACATCTTGCGAGTATATTTTTATATTTGTGAGTAATGTAAGCTTGTTATTTGTGTCCTTCGTCTAAGATTCATTATACCCAAAAGGGCATAATGCTTCGGAGGACGGAGGTCTTTAATATATAACAAATGTGTTGCCTTGCTCTTGATTCATAGCAATTGAGAACAAGTGAACAACAGTCACCTCGCCTATACTCATAGCAATACATACAATCAAACAAATAATGGATATGGTAACATTATACCAAAGCATAAGAACAAACTGCGTAAGAATATTCTACGCGTCGCTACAAGATCGTAGGTTCAAGAACCATTAAAATCAGAGTTAAAACAAAGAAGTTATGGGTAAAACAATATTTTTAGCTGCAATCTATACTACTCTATTAAAAACCAAATATAAACATCTGGTGCTACCACGGCTTCGCCCTCTGCGCTGATATTCTGGGCCCGCACCACAGACCAAACTGGTTCTCCCGCCTCACGTGTCCCACCTCGACGATGCCCAATGCCCGTGGAGCACTCTCCCAGCTACTGCTCTATGGACCCCTAGCGCCACTGCACCTGCCAAGCACACGACCCCACCCGCGTAGCTACTACACCACACAAAAATAGTACAGACCGAGCACTCAATCAATTTTTCCTTCTTTCTCTTCTTGGAAGATGTAGGAGCCTTCACAGATGTAGCAGGACTGCAGGAAGAAGACCGGTTGACACCTTTTTTGGCCAGTTATTTAGGAAAATGTTGGGCCCTAACTCTTCACAGTTCTTTGGGACTCAGTCTGGTTCTTGTGGTGGCCAATTATATACCAACATCTACATTAGAGGCTGGAGAATTATAGAATCGAAGATAGCATCAACAAAAATACTTGAAGTCTAAGATAGGGAACATACCAGGGGCCGTGCAACTGTTAGCGAGTAATATGCCACATAGCATCACTCTAGAAATAGCTAAGATTCAGAAAAATCTACCTCAATTAGCCATTCACATCAGACTCAGATAACTCTGCCTCATTAGGCCAAAAAGGGTCGGTCGGGCTGCCATATTCCCATGCATTGTTAGTCTTCCCTTTTATTGGGGACACAATGTCGAATCCAATAAGCAACACCATGTACACAAGATAACCTGAGATGTTTCAGCTCGACAATCCTATTCGAGGCCACGGCTATAAAGTCTATGAACTTGGGAGCAGGGTTGCTCATCCATTCTATGCAGTGGATATGGTGTGGTCCGAGGAACTCAGAGGGTTTTAGGGTGTGATCCAATGTAAAACCATTTTATGCCCACTTTCTAAAAAGTTTTGAAAGGGCAGTCAATATATTAGCTGGTGGCCCTTAACTGAGCACCAACTCCACCCATAACAGAGGGTTTCTCCTTGGTAGGACAAGGACAAAGGAAAAATAGTATTGGAATAAAGGAAAGGATGGAGAGATCCTAAGAAAGGTCTCGCATAAGTGAGCGAAAATGACAATGTGTAGAAGGGAGTTTGGTTTCAGGTGATCGGTACAATCGTGTAATACTCTAGTAGACCCCTCAAGAAGTTGAAGCCAGAATTTGCAGTCCATGGAGGAAATGATGATGGAAGATCATGATTTGATCGACTTTGGGCATGGGGAATGATTTGTTCTTACCCGAAAACTTCCACTAAATGATATCCTTTTTGAGTAGAAGCTTCATTTGAAAGGGAAATGCACCCTTGAGTCATTTCTATAATGTTGTGGTGATTAAATGTCCAACACGTTTGATTAAGTTCTTATGTGCTAAATAAGTGAGAAGTGCAAATCAGAAACAAAGGTGTTGGGGACTTATTCTCAAATACTATGAGTTAAGAACAAGGCAACACAAAAAATGTTAAACGCTAAAGTCCTTCGTCCTTCAAAGCATTATTTCCCTTGGGATATAATGATTTTCGGACGAAAGGTATGAACAACACAACATATAATAATGAAGAAGGAATCATATGAAGTATAAAAGATAACATAAACAATTATGAATTATTATCAACTCATTTCTACTTTATTATTATGGAAAAATAGAAATGATATCAAATTACAAATGTACCTTCGGCTTGAAAGAAGGTAAAAAGTACAAGCGTGACACAAAAGCAAATGCCAAGTCAGCGTGAACAGTACGAGAACACTGTTCACCTATTTATAGGCACGGGACGCAGCCCATGTAAAATTACACTCATGCCCTTTACATTTGCTAATGACTCTATAGTAATCCATCGAGGTCTGAATAGCCTTTTCCCTTTTAAGTCGGTTCTCCTCTTCTGATATCACGCCGAAGGTCCCCTGAGCATAGCTTCGGCTCTGCGCCAACATTCGCATTCTTCGTACTTCTTCATATTATGGTTCTGAACCGAATCTGAAGGTATCTGTTCATATATTATACTCCAGAAACGTTGTTAAATCATGTTTTTGAGGACCTTCGGAAGACGAAGGCCCCCAACAGTAGCCCCTCGCAAGGTTAATTTGTTTGGAATAACGAATTCAGATTGCGATATGGACGAAGGCCCTAAGCCGAAGGTCCAAAAAAACACCTTCCCTTTGCTAGAATAGCAACAGTCAATGACAGTCGGGGCCCTCCAATTTGGAGCGCGCTGGGCGTATAAATAGGAACTCACCCCGAGCACATTTGATACACTTACTTTGCTTTGCTTGATTTCTTAGTTCTTGCTTTCCAACAATTGCTTTGTTTCTTTAAGTTTTCTGAGCTTCTGAACTTCGGATTCAAGGACATATTTTCGTCAGTTTCGAAGATAAAATGTCTCAAGACAAGAAAACAGTTGCTGAAGCGAAGCTGACCGAAGAGGAGAAGCTTCTTAAGGAAAAAACTATTGTATTCATCGAGTCAATTGCAAAGACCAACATAGAAAAGATTACAAAAGAAATTCTAGAAGGCTTATCTGAAGATACCGATGACAGCGATAGTTATGATGTGGAAAGTGGGGGCGAAGACTCCGAAGATCGGCCCTGGCGACCAAGTCACGCAGTCTTCGGAAAATCGACTATCAGGCAAAGTCATCTTGATAACATGAGAGGAAGGTATTTTCGAGACATATCCATCGTGAGGGCTGACAACGAAGACAGGATTGTTCCTGTTCCTGAAGAGAATGAAGTCGTAATCTACCGAAGCTTCTTCAAGGCTGGGCTTTGGTTCCCCTTAAGCAGTTTTGTGGTTGAAGTTTTAAAGATATACCAGATCTTTCTTCACCAAATTACTCCCGAAGCCATCATAAGAATGGGAATCTTCGTATGGGCTGTGAGGAGTCAAGGTTTGGAACCAAGTGCAAAAAGTTTCTGCAGTATGCACGAACTTTTATATGAGACGAAGCCCTGGGGTAAGGAGCAATATCATAACAATTTTGGTTGCTATAGCTTCGTTGCTCGTTCAGGCTCAAGCTGCCCAGTGCCAACCTTTCGGAAGAGGTGTCCTGGAGACTGGATGAAAGAATGGTTCTATGTGAAAAATAATTTAAAAGCGAGAGAAGATATTAAAGAGATCATCATGCGCCCCATCTGGTCCCGCTTCGGCCTTCGGAAACCGAAGGTAGAGATTGATGAAGCAGCCGAAGGATGCCGAAGGGCCTTTGGCATAATTTGTTCTTTCATCGGGACAAGAGACTTAGTCCAAGAGCACGTGGCTTACAGGATATGGCCATTGGTAGTCAACTGGGAGATGCCAAAAGAAACCATCAGCAACCCCAATGAAGGTGGTTTGGTTCGACTGAAATATACCTCCAGGTTTGGAGACCAATTTATTGAACCAGACGATGACTGGCTGAAGTGTATCGAAGCTACAAGTGATGAACTGCTTGGGCTGTACTCCAAAGCGGAAGATAATGCGTTATCTGCGGCCTTCGGAAGCCGGAAAAAGAAAAGGCTAAATAGAGTTTTTGATGCTATTGGGTTCATGTACCCTGACTACCGCTATCCATCACGGGGGCAGAAAAGAAAGAGTGTAACTTCCGGGAAGGATGATGCTTCAGCTGCTCCAAGCGAGCCCGCGCCGAAGAGGAAAAAGGTGAAGGTTCTTACTCACCGACCGCGCTATATTGAACCGGCCGTAATGCCTGAATTTGGCGGTGAGACCTCTTCAGCTACTGAAGCCAAAGAACCTGCGCTTACGCAGAGGATTAAAGAGCCGGCTGCAAAGCCGAAGATATCCTCAGTCAAATTAGCTGAGTCGAAAGCTGATAATATTGAAGAGATAGGGGTCGAGGGAACAAAGATATTAGAAGTTACAAGCCCTTCGGCAGAAGTGATAGTGCCGAAGGCACAAAAAGGTCTTACAACGACCCCTAAGAGGAAAAGAATGGTCAACGTACTAGATGCGCTGGAGACAATAAAGACAAGCTCTACTCCAAGGAAAATTGCCGAAGCTCCAAAGACGCAGACTGAGACAAAACTAACCGAAGCCGAAGCTGCAAAGAGCCAGATCGAGACCAAAGCTGGGCTTTCAGAGCCCGCCAAGGAGAAATCCTTGGAAACTGGAGAAAAAGAAACAGAAAAAGAAACTGCAGAACAAATTCTGCCTGAAAAAATTGTCACTCCTACTCCCGAAGCATCTTCCAAAGTACTTGATTATATTGTACGACATGCTTCAGGAAAGAGGGTATCTGAAGAAGAAAAGCGAGAAGCTCAATACTATGTCCGAAAACTGAAATATCCAAAGGGGGCATTGATATTCAACGGCAGCGGAGAAGAAGATTTCTTGTATTGTCTCCCAGACAGCAAGGAGATTTCTGTCTGCCGGGAGATGAGCAGAAGCTTCGGATTCCCGACACTAGAAGACGGGCTTTCGGTATTATCAAAAGATGAATTGGCCGACAGCTTAGCATATAATAGTTTGAAGGTATGAGAATGAGTTTTTTGTACTTAAAAACAATTTTTTTTATTTGCTTATACTTAAAACCTTACTCCTTTTGCAGGGCCTCATTCTTAGCAACGCCCTCAGGGCGCAGAAAAGTGCCAAAGACGAAGGATGCACTATAGCTTTGAACAACCTTCGTTCCGAAGTAATTGAACAAGGTCTTAAAAAAGATAAAATATTAAACTCATTAGTGAACAAAATAAAAGAAGACGAAGCTACTTCCAAAGCCCAAGCTGAAGCCCAGAAATGTGAAATTGAGGATCTTCGGAAATAGCTGGCTGAAGCAAAATTAAAATGTGCTATTGCCGAAGCTGACTGAGATGCCAGTGATTACTGGAAAAATTATTGGGAGAAAACAGTTGTAGAACTTCGCTCTTCAAAAGAAAGATGTTATGAAAAATCCATAGAATGCGTGGGAAAAATAAAAACTATCTTCGCCAATGTTGGCGCATTTTCAAGTGAAGACAACTTCGTACAGGGCGATCCCGAGGGGCCAATTGAATGGATCAGCAGCGAGGCCGAAGCCTTTGAGGAGATTTTAAATGACCGTGGGGACGTCTACGCCTTCTCAGGTGCGAGGGGAATTGCGGCTATTTTGGAGAAGTCAGGTTGCGATCATGTTAAAGCTTTGGCCCAAGCCGAAGCTACTTTATCTATTGATGACACGAAGGACCCCTCGGCCGAAGCGAACTTAGTTGGTGGAAAATTCTTTACTGACATCTGGGAAAATGGCGGTCGAGGGATGGCCCACGAAATAATAAAAAAGAGCGAAAAAGATACTCACGATGCAAGGGAAGCAACGAAGGTAGCTGAAAAAGCTGCGAAACTCGAAAGGCGGATAGGTATTGCTTAATAGCTTTTAACTTTACTTTTTAATTTTGTGACTTCAAACTTATTTACGTTTTCTACCGCAGCCGAACTATCTCCTCCCCCAGAGCCCTTCGAGTCATTGATCGAGCCAGAGGCAAAAGAACCAGCGGAAATTATTAACATGGCCGAAAGAATTTTGGACGAAGTCGTTACTCAACTGCTGACCGAATTTGCGGACAAAGTTTTGAAGGAAGAATGATGGATATTGTAAAAACATTGCTAGAATGTTAATGTAACATTTGCTGGACTAAGCTTGTAATATTTGGCGCTCATGAGTTTTTAATGTAATGTATAAATGGCTTTGTAATTCATTTCTTTGCGATGCATGAAACTTTTATTGTACATACCGTTTTTGAGCCTTCGGCGAAAAAACACCTTCCCTTCTTTTCATGCTTCGTAAAGAAGAGTTTTTATGCTTCGTGAGAAATCCTCCAATCATCGCAGAAACATTAATGCTTCGTCAATAATAGACTTTCTTCCTCGATATCAGAGTGCTTCATAAAAAATGCTTCAAACGTCGCCATAACACTGATGCTTCGTCAACAATACACTTTTTGCTCAACTTCAGAGCTAATAAATCTGTATCTCTTCAAAACTTATTTTGTGCCTTAGCACAATTTCACTTTTTCGAAGCATTCTCCGAAGGATAACATTGTACCCCCTTCTTGTGCCATTGATGCAACATGATGTATGATGTTATGTTATGCAAATGATGTGATGATGTTATACTGTGCAAGATGATATTTGTGCCGAAGACATACACACATTCCCACAATGGAATACACAATCTCTTTGCCGTTTATTTTTCGGCTTCAGCGCTTATTTTTCGGTGTACCAGCGCTGAATTTTTGCTGTAAGTTCTACATTCCCTTAGGAACGTCTTTTGAACTTCTTCGCCTTCTATTTCGGCGGTATTCGCGTTGACTTTTCGCGCTTCGCCTTATATTTCGGTGGTATTTGGCTCTGCATTCCCTTTGGAACTACTTTTGAGTAGAAAACTTACATTGCGCTCCTTTAGGAATGACTTTTTGTAGCTTCAACAAACTTACGCTGCGTTCCGTAGAACGACTTTTTGTAGCTTCGAAGATACTTGTGACTTAGGAACGACTTTTTGTGCCTCAGCGACTTTTTGGACTCCGTAAGTCTGTGGAGAAGATATATTTTCACTATGGCAAAAACGAAGCTATTACAAGGAATTGAAAACGCCAAGAAAACTAAGTTTTTGACAACTGTTCTTTAGTAAGAAAGAGAATGACAATGAATGTAAAAACTGATTCAGGGGTAGGATATGTCTTAGTATATATGCTTCGACTCTGGCACAGTACTGTTGACTGTGCGAGCTTCGGACTCCTCCCTGAAGTCTCTCTGCTGATGGGTCTGTTGACTCCCTTCTGGCTGTTGGCCGCGTGAATATGCAGGTTGTAGTGGTGGCGGAGGTGGAGGCTGTGGCCAGGATGCCTGTGGCTGACTAGCCGAAGCAACAGACGCTGCAGGATGGTTACCCACATACTGTGGTATGTAGGGTGAGTGATATGGATCAGTATGCATGACCTGCTTCGGCTGGTTCTGCTGAGCTGCAGCTTCTGCTATTTCCTTCTGTTTCTGAATGGTGACATGGCACATCCTTGTAGTATGGCCCTTGTCCTCACCACAGAATAAGCAATAAATTTTCCTAGGCTGATCCCCAAACCTTCCTCCGAAGCCCCTGGCGGCTCTACCCCTTGGAGCTGGCGGCCGAAGATAGCTTTGTTGCTGCCCCAAAGCTTGCGAGGAATATTGTGGCCTCTGTTGCTGACTTCCTCTATTGTCATTCTGGGTGGAGTGGATTGATCTGACGTGCCTTGGGTGGATTCTCCCTTCGAAGCCCCTGGTCATCTCAGAGAACCTGTAGGCTTCCTCACTTCTTTGATGAAAGTCATTATCAGCGCAGATGTATTCATCCATTTTTTGAAGCAATTTCTCCAGGGTCTAAGGAGGTTTCCTGGCGAAGTATTGGGTCGTAGGTCCTGGCCGAAGCCCCTTGATCATGGCCTCAATGACAATTTCATTGGGCACTATTGGCTCTTGTGCCCTCAGACGCAAGAACCTTCGGACATACGCCTGAAGGTATTCTTTGTGATCTTGCGTGCACTGGAACAAAGCTTGAGCGGTAACCGGCTTCATCTGAAACCCTTGGAAACTGGTGATCAACATGTCCTTCAGCTTCTGCCATGATGTGATTGTTCCTGGCCGAAGAGAGGAGTACCAGGTTTGCGCAACATTCTTGACTGCCATGACGAAAGATTTCGCCATGACTACGGTATTGCCTCCATATGAAGATATGGTTGCTTCGTAGCTCATCAGAAACTGCTTCGGATCTGAGTGCCCGTCATACATAGGGAGCTGGGGTGGCTTGTAAGATGGGGGCCAAGGTGTAGCCTGCAGTTCTGCTGACAAAGGAGAAGCATCATCAAAAGCAAAATTTCCATGATGGAAATCCTCATACCATTCATCATCATTGAAGAAGCCTTCTTGGTGAAGCTCCCTATGTTGGGGCCTTCGCTCTTGCTCATTTTGAGCGAGATGGCGTACTTCTTCAGTCGCTTCATCAATCTGCCTCTGAAGGTCGGCTAGTCGAGCCATCTTCTCCTTCTTTCTTTGTACTTGTTGATGAAGCATCTCCATGTTCCTGATTTCTTGGTCCAACTCGTCCTCCTGGGGTGTTGGACTAGTGGCCTTGCTCTTATGGCTTCAGGCCTCTCGAAGAGAAAGGGTCTCCTGGTTCGGGTCTAGCTGCTGCAGAGCGGCAACCCCTGTCGCTGAAGCTTTCTTCGGTGGCATGACGAAGGTCAATGCTTGCAGAAAGTGGTCGAAAAGAGTTCACCGGAGGTGGGCGCCAATGTTGGGGACTTGTTCTCAAATGCTATGAGTTAAGAACAAGGCAACACAAAAAATATTAAACGCTAAAGTCCTTCGTCCTTCGAAATATTATTTCCCTTGGGATATAATGATTTTCGGACAATGGTTATGAAGGACATACCTTCATCAGCACAACATATAATAATGAAGAAGCAATCATATGAAGTATAAAAGATAACATAAACAATTATGAATTATTATCAACTGATTTCTACTTTATTATTATGGAAAAATAGAAATGATATCAAATTACAAATGTACCTTCGGCTTGAAAGAAGGTAAAAGTACAAGCATGACGCAAAAGCAAATGCCAAGTCAGCGTGAACAGTACGGGAACACTGTTCACCTATTTATAGGCACGGGACGCAGCCCATGTAAAATTACACTCATGCCCTTTACATTTGCTAATGACTCTATAGTAATCCATCGAGGTCTGAATAGCCTTTTCCCTTTTAAGTCGGTTCTCCTCTTCTGATATCACGCCGAAGGTCCCCTGAGCATAGCTTCGGCTCTGCGCCAGCCTTCGCATTCTTCGTACTTCTTCAAATTATGGTTCTGAACCGAATCCGAAGGTACCTGTTCATATATTATACTCCAGAAACGTTGTTAAATCATGTTTTTGAGGACCTTCGGAAGATGAAGGCCCCAAACAAAAGGTATGTTTCTAGACTTGGTGAATTGTTTTATGTAATAACATGGTTATCTAAGTGCTAGAAACAGTGCCAAGAAAAGAAGATTTAAATTGGAGAAAAGTTGGCAAAGTTCAGCCAACACCAACTCTGGCCTGGCATACCGGACTGTCCGGTTGTCCGGTGCACCAGGCTGGTCGACGGTGAACCAGCTGCTCTTGGGAAAACGATAGAGGCGTACGACTATGAGACAGAACCTCCGAAGCCATTAGGCCCACCTACCGTTGTCCTTGTCCCACGGACTTCAGACAACCCTGCAGGTGCACCTGATCGCATGATAAGTTCGGTATCTGAATTCCTTACCTTCCCAAGAGCGTTTCACCCGTCACGCAGACATTACAATTCATCAGAGGTACGAAAGTGTGGACGCAGTTACAATAACTTACTTTATTGAAAAGTAAGACAGAGTTATATAGTTACAGACCAGAACAAAATATATGAGTGCTGAGTATTATTATTACATAACCTGGGAGGCAAAAACCCCTCCCAAATAAACAGTAAAAGTTTTTCTTAACGGAGGACCTTTCCTCCCGCAGCTTTAGTCTTGATTTTCTTCTTTTGGTACCACCTTGGAACAGAAGCAACAAAAGTTTGCTGCTTCTTCACCTAAAACAACATGGGACAAAGCCCTGAGTACGGAGTGTACTTTCGCAATACTTACCCGACAAAGTAAAAGACTCTCAGTGATATGCTGGCTTTAAGGGAGTCAAGGTAAGGCTTATCAATAATCAATGACTCTGTTTGCAGAAATGCTTACTAATAGTGGATCCTTAAAAATCCAGTTTTATTTGTCAGGTTAAGTAAAATTACCTGCAGCTAGGTTTCTTTCTACCCTAATTCAATCACTCGACCTATACTAGCCAATTTCTTAACAACCCTTCATCTTCACTGGATTGCTACGTGTAGGGCAGTGACCAAGTCTTCATATCCATGAAGTTACGGCGATCCGAATCGATTATACTCAGCTGAGGATCTCCAATCACACGACATATGTAGCACTTAACCCTTGCATATGTCAAATCGCCACCGGGGTTCTTTAGACCAGATCAGGTTCACACCAACCAAGAGCACAGATACACCACCGTCCTGCCTCTTGCCACGGAGGGTACACGCTACTCTCGCCATCTCTCCACTCCCATTGCGTGTTATCTTATTCTGGTATTAGTCTGCCCGAGGCAAAGCTTACCCATGCCGAGGCATGTGACCAGCTAAAGGGTCCTCGATCACCAAGCCTACATCGAGAAGGTCCTTAATCGACTCAGACGGAGACACTACATTGAGACTCTCTTCTCGTGCAAGTCACCCACCCGGTCTCAGCTTTATCATTTCAAACCCAAAGTTTGGTACCTGGTAGAGGTACATCTTTTTCGATGTTGAACCCATCATGGCCATGATGGATCCACCATCAAGTTTTATTTTCGAAAACATCCCACCCACTTTGAAGCATCATATTTTTGTGAAAACAAAACATTTTGTTTTTTCTAGAGCAAATATAAGCATAAGAAAAACCTTTTGTAAAACAGGGACTTAAGGAGAAGTAATCAAATCCAAGGAAGGAAATGCAGGAATTGGTTTAGCACACAACTCCTATTACCTAATGCATCAAGCAAGCGAGAAAGATTTTAAAAGGAACAAGGAGGTGGAAAATGCACCGAGGCTTGCCTTGTGTTACTGGTGAATCAGGCTCTGTTCCGCAGATATCAAAATAAAAACAGTTGCCTGCCTGATGTTCTTCAGGTGGTGGTGGTGATGAAGTCCTTGTCTCTTCAACTTCTATTTCCTCTTCGTTTTCTAGATATAACCATATATAATCATGAATGCTCATGTAATGCTCATGAAAATGCTAAGATAATAAAAATTTATTACCTAAGGTCTTGAATATAACTTTCCTTCACGGATCTCCGAGAACTTAGGGTTTTTGGAGTCAATAGTGAACTTCATAGGGCACGGGGCTAGGGTTTCGGGTTCTAAGTATCAAACATGGTCCAAATCATACCAAACTTTACCCAAGGTTTCTAAATAATATTTAAAGTTTATCTAAAAAGTTTGGTGAATTTTGGAATTATTAATTATTCTGTAAAATTCCAGAAATATAGATTTTGGCTATTTTAAATGCCCCAAAATTCTATATTTGAACTAAAAATCAGGAAACTATTTTTATTAAATACTATAGGAAATTAGAAGTCTAGCAAATTTGGATTGGTATTTTTAGCATTTTTCTACAATTTTCTAGATATTCTTAAACCCAGGCCGAAAAAAAGGAGAAAGCATGAACAGTCCTGGGCTGGAACTGGCCCAAGTCAGCCCACAACTGGAGGAAAGCGCCCGTGCACGCGCCCCCGCGTGCAGATTTTGCAAGGAAGACCCTGTCCTTTTGAATAACCTGAAGCGGGGTCGCAGTACTATTCCTGGAGTCACTGACAGTTTACAAAAACCTCCCCCATGTTCTATTTCTTCGCAGGCCGAGGTCCACGACGGTGAACGGCGAGGAGCCAAGCTCCGGCGAGCGCATACCGGTCGAATTACTCAAGGACCGGTGCTCTTCTTCAGTCTAAACCTAATTCCAGCCTTAATGAGTGTTTCCCCTCAACTAATTTCATCAAAGGGGCTTTAACACGGTCTGTCCACGGTGACAGCGGGTAAGGCGGACAGTCAACCGCGTTCCCGGCGATCTAAGACAGCTTGACTCAATTGAACTGGCCGAGGAGCATCCAGAGAACCTAAGGATGCTAAAACAAGGGAGCAGAGGGTATGAGCATACCTAGAACAAGCTAGCCACGGCGAGGTGTTTCTACGGTGGCAGAAACACATATTGGGGGCAATGAGAAATTCACGGTCTCTGTTGAACGATTGGAGGCAAGCGTGGGTGCTATGGATGGGTGATTACCCTATGGAGCTCGCAGTGCGTTCAATTTATAATGGGCTTAAGAGGTGGCCGGGGATTTGGATGAAGACGCGCGACGACCGGAGAAGACAGGGGTTACTGGCGCGGTGATTCGTGGCCTATTACCGTGGCAAGCACCCCGGCGATCACCGGATAGGCTTAACACGATCGACTGCGACGTGGTAAGATGCCCGAGCACGTGGCGCAAGGCCATGAAGCGACTGTCTCTGGCGAACTCATTCGAATTAGCCGTGGTCTGCTCGAATACGGTGGCCAGAGTAAAATAATGGACAGAGTGTTTCCACGACATGATATTTACTGACCCCCGGCGCTATCCAACTGATCTAAGCGTGAATCACGGCGGTGAAAGCATGAATCCGCGCGCAGCTCGTCAGTGGCGAGGGAGCTGAACCTGATCCTATCCGGTTACTGTACCATCATATTGTTCTTCAGTTAACCTGACAGACCAAGTTTGGCATTGATTTTCTCCTAAGTTTACATGGCAAGTTGTTGATTGGCCAGTAGCAAAGTTGTTGTCCAATGATCCATCTATAAACCGACTGTGGTAACCATACTCAAACATCCACGGAATCATCTTCAAAATGACCCCCAAAGTTCATCCCATGCCACTGAATACCATAATTCAGGTTTTAGACAGACTGTCAGCCCAACTTTGAGCCCAGTTTTCTCTCAACTTTGCATAACAACAATGCTTAACCCCTTAAGCAAAGTTGTACTCCTATTGTAGCTCTAAACCTTTGATGTGTTGACCTAGGGCAAAATATTCATAACTTGGAAGATACAAGCTTCCAAAGTTGAGCCAAATGCACTGAAAATCAGACTTAACCCCATAGGGTTCAAATAGGGCTTTTTGCAAATAAGTCCAATTCACATCTTTTGACTTGGGAATCCCCAATTATGTGAACCATATGACTTAAGGTACCATAATGCCTTGGTTTTTGCACTTTAGGCCAAAAGTGCACTAGTTTTGCACTTAGCCCCCTAGGGTTTTAGTCTAGGGCTTTCCAGAGTTCTATTTAGGGTTTTCGGTACTTCTAGGGTTTGGATGCCATTTGAGTCTATTCATGGTGACATTTTATGACTATTTCAGTTGAGTTTTTGAAGTTTTCTCTTATTAGGCCTTGTTTGCTCTATTAAGCCTAATCTAGGGTTAAACACTGTATCCTAGGGTTTCACTTATAACATGTCACATCAATACAACTTGATTGAACTTTTTGCCTAGTGAATGCATTCTAAGTGTAACCATCACATGATATGCCAATGCTTATGATGTCATGCTCAATTTTTAGTGGTAGTAACACCAGGGGTGTTACATCCTTCCCCCCATAAAAGAATCTCGTCTCGAGATTAAAAGTCCTAGGGCAAGTAATGGAAAAGGAAACACGACATATCTTTATTTCCTTATTTTTGGTACAAGGCAGGGGTGGTATGGGGTTCATTCCTCTTATTACAACAAATGTGCATACTTTACAAATTACATGAGGCTAAAAAGCCTGGGAAATTTTTATCTAAAAAGTCTTGAGTTTCCCAAGTAGCTTCATCTTCTGTATGTTGGTTCCACTGTATCTTGTAAAACTTGAGAGTTTTCCTTCGGGTAATTCTGTCCTTTTGATCCAAGACTCGAATAGGATGTTCTGAATATGTCAAGTCTGGTTCTAAGGCAACATCCATTACTTCAATGGTTTGATCGGGAACCCAAAGACACTTCTTCAATTGAGACACGTGGAACACATTATGTACTGCAGACAAGGTTTCGGGTAACTGAAGTCGGTATGCCACTGGTCCATATCTTTCAAGGATAGGAAAAGGACCAATGTATTGAGGTGCAAGCTTTCCCTTTACCCCAAAATGTGATACACCCTTCATTGGTGAAACTTTCAGGTAGACATAATCTTCAACTTGATAGTGCAAGGGTTGTCGTCGCTTGTCTGCATAACTCTTCTGACGAGCTTGAGCTTCTTTTAAATTATGAATTATTCGTTGGACTTTCTCTTTTGTCTCCTTTAC
This sequence comes from Zea mays, assembly GCF_902167145.1. Lineage (NCBI taxonomy): Eukaryota > Viridiplantae > Streptophyta > Magnoliopsida > Poales > Poaceae > Zea > Zea mays. The sequence continues at coordinate 214,231,737 of NC_050096.1, read as the reverse complement.
CATATCAAGCCTGAAGAAATTTCTTTCACCTGGTTCAGACCAGTTTAACAGAGTACGACACTGTCGTCCATACAAGGCTTCAAAGGGTGCCAGTTTGATGCTCTCTTGATAGCTATTATTGTATGAGAACTCCGCTAATGGTAAATAATCATCCCATTTCTGTGGGAAGTCCAAAACACATGGTCGCAACATATCTTCAAGTATCTGATTTACTCTCTCAGTCTGTCCACTAGTTTGAGGATGATAGGCCGAACTATGGAGCAACTTAGTATCCAAAGCCTTGTGAAGTTCTTCCCAAAATTTGGAGACGAATTGCGGTCCACGATCTGACACTATAGTCTTCAGAACACCATGCAAACTGAGGATGCGAGCAATGTATAGCTCTGCATATGTGGCCACTGTATACTTTACCCTGACAGGAAGGAAGTGGGCGATCTTTGTAAGTCGATCAACAATAACCCAGATGGAATCATATCCTTTTGCTGTCCTGGGCAATCCCACAATAAAGTCCATGCTTATATCCTCCCATTTCCATGTTGGTATAGGTAAAGATTGTAATGGACCAGCAGCTTTCATGTGTATGGCCTTGACACGTCTACAAGTGTCACATCTTGCCACATAGCGTGCAATTTCAATCTTCATCTTTGTCCACCATAATGCTGTTTTAAATCATGATACATCTTAGTGCTTCCAGGATGAATAGAATAGCGACTAAGATGTGCTTCATCTAGAATTTGCTGGCGAATCTCCTCATTCTTAGGCACAACTATGCGGTTGTTAAACCATACAACACCTTGATCATCTCTTCTGAAGCAGTTGGCTTTTTCGGCCTCCATTTTCTCATGAATGTGTTTCATTACCTCATCATTTCTTTGTGCGTCACTTATTCTTTGCAGGATGACTGACTCAAGCTTCAAGTGATTTGAAGTTCCATGCTGAATCATTCCCAGGTTTAACTTCTCCATTTCTTGGCATAACGTATTGTTAGAAGTCTTCATGGTAAGACAATGACAGAAAGCCTTACAACTTAACGCATCTGCCACTACATTAGCTTTGCCTGGGTGATAGTGAATCTCTAATTCATAATCCTTTATCAGCTCGAGCCATCTCCTTTGTCTCATATTAAGCTCTGACTGGGTAAAGATGTACTTCAAGCTCTTATGATCTGTATAAATGTGACAGACATTCCACAGCAGATAATGACACCATATTTTTAGGGCATGAACCACCGCAGCTAACTCTAGGTCATGAGTTGGATAATGTTCCTCATGCCGGCGCAACTGCCTTGAAGCATAAGCTATCACTCGGCCCTCTTGCATTAGAACACAGCTGAGACCACTGCCTGATGCGTCACAATACACATCAAAGTGCTTTTCAATGTTCGGTTGAGCTAATATCGGAGCAGTGGTTAGTAGTACTTTCAGCTGCTCCAAGGCTTCATTACATTTTGAAGACCAATTAAATTTGGTATCATTCTTCAATAAACTTGTGATTGGTTTCACAAGCTTGGAAAAATCTGGAATGAATCGGCGGTAGTAACCAGTTAGTCCAAGGAAACTTCGGACTTGATGTATAGTGGTTGGGGGTTTCCACTCCAAAATATCCTTGACTTTGCTAGGATCCACCGCAATCCCCTTGGTAGATAATACATGTCCCAGAAATTGGATCTCCTCCAGCCAAAATGCGCACTTACTGAACTTAGCATATAATTGGTGTTCCCTTAAGCACGTTAATATGATCCGCAAATGCCGAGCATGCTCCTCTTCATTCTTGGAGTATATCAAGATATCGTCAATGAATACGACCACAAATTTGTCCAACTCGGGCATAAATACCGAGTTCATCAGATATGTGAAGTGGGCAAGAGCATTTGTTAGTCCGAAAGACATAACCAAATATTCAAATAATCCATACCGCGTAGTAAATGTGGTCTTGGGTATATCTTCGGGTCAGATACGGATCTGATGATAACCTGACCTAAGGTCAATCTTGGAGAATACCCAAGCTCCGGTAAGTTGATCAAATAGAATGTGAATCCAGGGTAGAGGGTACTTATTCTTGATGGTGACCTCATTAAGGGGTCTATAATCCACACACATCCGAAGTGTTTTGTCCTTCTTTTTAACAAAGATGGCTGAACAACCCCAAGGTGATGAACTTGGTCGGATGAATCTTTTTTCTAGCAGATCTTGTAATTGGGTCTTGAGTTCTGCCAATTCGTTCGGAGGCATTCGGTACGACCTTCTAGAAATAGGAGTCGTACCGGGCTTCAACTCAATCACAAATTCTACATCTCTTTCTAGAGGCAACCCAGGCAGATCTTCCGGGAAGACGTCTGGAAATTCACATACTACCAGAATATCTTGGATTTCCGGTATAATGGCTTCATATACTCTACCACATGGTTTAGCTAGGATGGCCACGGGGATGGACAGGAGAACCTCTTCTTGGCCATAACTCAACCTGATGGTTCTCAGATAGTGTTGAGGATTGCTTTATGTTGGGCTAACCAATTCATGCCCAAAATTACATCTATATCTTGGCCTTTTAGAATAATCATGTTTGTAGGAAAGTCCCGTTCAGCCAATGTTACGGGCACGTGGTAAGCCACTTCTTTAGTAAATATTTGTCCCCAGGCGAATGAATTATAAACCCTTCCCTTGATTCATTGTATGAAATGCAATGTTGCTCCACAAACTTCTTGCTTATGAATGTATGTGAAGCGCTAGAGTCAAAAAGGATAACTGCAGGGTGATTGGCCACGAGAAACGTACCCATCATAACCGGTTCGCCTTCTGGTGTTGTGGCCACTTGAGTATAATAAAGCTGCCCCGTTTTCCTCATATTTTGCCTGCGGTATTGTTTGCCGCATTTCCCCTGCCTTGAGCGGAACTCCCAGAACTCTGCTGATTATTTGATCTATTCTGCTTCGGGTATGGACAGTCCTTGATAAAATGTCCGGACTTTCCACAATTAAAGCAACCTGTTGAAGAGCTTGGGAGAGCAGAGAAATGAGTACCAGGGGCACCCGGCTGATTTGTGGAGGTGGGGGCAGTGGCAGGACGGATAAAAACCGGTTGTTTGAAGGGGTAGGAGGGTGGACGTGGCAAAGAACGATTCTGGTTAAAAGGTCGGATTACCAACCTTTGTCTTTTCTCAAATCCCTGATTGGGCCTGTCGCCTCCATTGCCCTTTGATTTTCCTGAGCCTGCATATTTGGTTCAATTGCCAGCGTCGTGCTAACAGCCCTTCCGTAAGAAAGATCAATGCAGGTGGCCATCTTTCGTTGCATTCGATCATTAAGGCCTCTCATGAAGCAATTTTTCTTCTTTAGATCCGTGTTGACTTGATCGATAGCATATTGGGACAAGTGGTTGAATTTGTTGAGATACTGAGTGACAGTATCCCCACCCTGTTTGAGCTTCATAAATTCCTTCTGCTTCATATGGAGCACCCCTTCAGGAATATTGTGCTCCCGGAAAGCCAGTTTGAACTTGTCCCAAGTAATTTGTTGGTCGGCCGACTGAACGTCTACATAATTTCCCCACTAGGTGCTGGCAGGGCCTCGCAACTGTTGTGCCGCAAATAAGGGCTTTTGAGTCTCCGTACATCGGAGAAGCCCGAACTTCTGTTCGATAACCCGGATCCACTCATCTGCTTCTAGAGGATCTTCCGCCTTGACAAATAATGGGGGACATGTCTCTGAGAAATCCAGATATGAAGTTTCGCGGGGTCCTTGCGGATACGCTCGCCCGCCTTGTTGTTGCATTTGTTGTCCCGCCATTTCCCGCAGAAAGGGGGTGTTGTCGGTCGTGGCATTAACTAAGGCAGCAATGGCCTCAGCTAATGTTGGAGGTACTGGGGGTGGATTAGGGGTTGCTTCCCTCCCACGGGAGGTTCCTACCCCATCCTGTGCGCGAGTCTTGGACGACATCTGAGGCAAAAAACATTTGGAGAAATATAATATGCCAAAGCAAACCATCCATTTTACATTACTTAAAAGGGTAATGATACAGACTCGAATTTTACAACAGGATTACATTACCTATTACACATTATCACTACTTCTATACTACACTACTCTAGCTTCTTGTCACTTTTGGTAGCCTCGCTGTCGGGTGTAGGAGACCATTCATCAACCAGCTTCATAGAGGGAGGAGGCCTGAAAAGGTCCAGTTCACCACCAAGTGCTTCTCCCGCTACTCCAGAAGGTCCGGCTTCCATCCCGACAGGATCCACAGGTACGTTAGGGTGCAGTTGTGAATACAATACATGAACCTCCTCATGTAATGTATTACAATAAACCTGCAAGTTGTCCACGGCTATGCTTAGTTCCTCCACATGGGCTCGAGCTTTAGCTTCCTTGGCACAAGCAAGTGAACGAGAGTTAACAGCTCAGTCGAGCGCTAGATCTCGTTCAGCAAGTTGGTCTTGCAGGTGGTGGATGTCAGTTCTCAATTCATTTATCCTCTCACCATCCTCGACCCATATATTGTTCCTGTGATGGAGCTCTGATCAAAGTTGTTCAACTTGAGCTTCCAGATCCCCGATTGGATCGTTGCTACCACTGCTACTGTCTTCATGCCTTGGGGCTAGTTGATGGCAGGGTACGCCAATCGGCCCGGTAGACTTGCGCGTGGTCTTTCTTGTGCGCGACGACATATCTCCATGAGGGGAAAATCTTATTAGCATAGTTTTTAGCATGATGCATGTGTAATTACAGAATCAACTTTAGTTGATTCACACCTTCTATACATTGCACTCTACTATCTAGTCATTAAAATAAGTACCTCATAAGGGGATTGGATAAGAAGGAAAGAAATTTTCTAGATAAGTCTTTGAAAATTCTTTTTGAAAATGTCTCATAATATCTGCAGAGATGGGCTTCGCTCCGATACCAGATGTGACAGAACCTCCCAAGTCATTAGGCCCACCTACAGTTGTCCTTGTCCCACGGACTTCAGACAAACCTGCAGGTGCACCTGATCACTTGATAAGTTCGGTATCTGAATTTCTTACCTTCCCAAAGCGTTTCACCCGTCACGCAGACATTACAATTCATCGGAGATACGAAAGTGCGGACGCAGTTACAATAACTTACTTTATTGAAAAGTAAGACAGAGTTATATAGTTACAGACCAGAACAAAATATATGAGTGTTGAGTATTATTATTACATAACCTGGGAGGCAAAAACCCCTCCCAAATAAATAGTAAAAGTTTTTCTTAACAGAGGACATTTCCTCCCGCAGCTTTAGTCTTGATTTTTCTTCTTTTGGTACCACCTTGGAACAGAAGCAATAAAAGTTTGCTGCTTCTTCACCTAAAATAACATGGGACAAATCCCTGAGTATGGAGTGTACTTTCGCAAGACTTACCCGACAAAGTAAAAGACTCTCAAGGATATGCTGGCTTTAAGGGAGTCAAGGTAAGGCTTATCAATAATCAATGACTCTGTTTGCAGAAATGCTTACTAATAGTGGATCCGGCAAAATCCAGTTTTATTTGTCAGGTTAAGTAAAATTACCTGCAGCTAGGGTTCTTTCTACCCTAATTCAATCACTCGTCCTATACTAGCCAATTTCTTAACAACACTTCATCTTCACTGGATTGCTACGTGTAGGGCAGTGACCAAGTCTTCATATCCGTGAAGTTACAGCGTTCTGAATCGATTATACTCAGCTGAGGATCTCCAATCACACGACATATGTAGCACTTAACCCTTGCATATGTCAACTCGCCACTGGGGTTCTTAAGACCAGATCAAGTTCACGCCAACCGAGAGCACAGATACACCACCGTCTAGCCTCTTGCCACGGAGGGTACACGCTACTCTCGCCATCTCTCCACTCCCATTGCGTGTTATCTTATTCTGGTATTAGTCTGCCTGAGGCAAAGCTTACCCATGACGAGGCATGTGACCAGCTAAAGGGTCCTCGATCAGCAAGCCTACATCGAGAAGGTCCTTAATCGACTCAGACAGAGACACTACACCGAGACTCTCTTCTCATGCAAGTCACCCGCCCGGTCTCAGCTTTATCATTTCAAACTCAAAGTTTCATACCTAGCAGAGGTACATCTTTTCCGATGTTGAACCCATCATGGCCATGATGGATCCACCATCAAGTTTTATTTTCGAAAACATCCCACCCACTTTGAAGCATCATCTTTTTGTGAAAACAAAACATTTTGTTTTTCTAGAGCAAAGCTAAGCATAAGAAAAACATTTTGTAAAACAAGGACTTAAGGAGAAGTAATAAATCCAAGGAAGGAAATGCAGGAATTGGTTTAGCACACAACTCCTATTACCTAATGCATCAAGCAAGTGAGAAAGATTTTAAAAGGAACAAGGAGGTGGCAAATGCACCGGGGCTTGCCTTGTGTTACTGGTGAATCAGGCTCTGTTCCGCAGATATCAAAATAAAAACAGTTGCCTGCCTGATGTTCTTCAGGTGGTGGTGGTGATGAAGTCCTTGTCTCTTCAACTTCTATTTCCTCTTCGTTTTCTAGATATAACCATATATAATCATGAATGCTCATGTAATGCTCATGAAAATGCTAAGATAATAAAATTTTATTATCTAAGGTCTTGAATATAACTTTCCTTCACGGATCTCCGAGAACTTAGGGTTTTCGGAGTCAATAGTGAAGTTCATACGGCTGGGGGCTAGGGTTTTGGGTTCTAAGTATCAAACATGGTCCAAATCATACCAAACTTTACCCAAGGTTTCTAAATAATATTTAAAGTTTATCTAAAAAGTTTGGTGAATTTTGGAATTATTAATTATTCTCTAAAATTCCAGAAATATGGATTTTGGCTATTTTAAATGCCCCAAAATTCCCTACTTGAACTAAAAATCAGGAAACTATTTTTATATAGAAGTCTAGAAAAATTGGTTTGGTATTTTTAGCATTTTTCTACAATTTTCTAGAAATTCTTAAACCCAGGCAGAAAAAGAAAAGGAGAAACCATGAACAGTCCTGGGCCGGAACTGGCCCAAGTCAGCCCACAACTGGAGGAAAGCGCCCCGACGCGCGCGCCCGCGTGCAGATTTTGCAAGGAAGACCATGTCCTTTTGAATAACTTGAAGGGTGGTCGCAGTACTATTCCTAGAGTCACTGACAGTTTACAAAAACCTCCCCCATGTTCTATTTTTTCGCGGGTCGTGGTCCACGACGGTGAACGGCGAGGAGCCGAGCTCCGGCGAGTGCATACCGGTCGAATTACTCAAGGACCAGTGCTCTTCTTCGGTCTAAACCTAATTCCAGCCTTAATGAGTGCTTCCCCTCAACTAATTTCATCAATGGGGCTTTAACATGGTCTGTCCACGGTGACAGCGGGTAAGGCGGACAGTCAACCGCGTTCCCGGCGATCTAAGACAACTTGACTCAATTGAACTGGCCGAGGAGCATCCAGAGAACCTAAGGATGCTAAAACAAGGGAGCAGGGGGATGAGCATACCTGGAACAAGCTAGCCACGGTGAGGTGTTTCTACGGCGGCGGAAACACAGATTGGGGGCAATGAGAAATTCACGGTCTCTGTTGAACGGTTGGAGGCAAGCGTGGGTGCTATGGATGAGTGATTACCCTACGGAGCTCGCAGTGCGGTCAATTTATAACGGGCTTAAGCGGTGGCCGGGGATTTGGACGAAGATGCGCGGCGGCCGGAGAAGACATGGGTTACTGGCGCGGTGATTCGTGGCCTATTACCGTGGCAAGCACCCCGGCGATCACCGGATAGGCTTAACATGATCGACTGCGACGTGGTAAGATGCCCGAGCACGTGGCGCAAGGCCGTGAAGCGACTGTCTTCGGCAAACTCATCCGAATCAGCCGTGGTCTGCTCGGGTACGGTGGCCGGAGTAAAATAATGGCCGGAGTGTTTCCACGGCGTGATATTTACTGACCCCGGCGCTATCCAACTGATCTGAGCGCGAATCACGGAGGCGAAAGCACGAATCCGCGCGCGGCTCGTCGGCGGCGAGGGACCTAAACCTGATCCTATCCGATTACTGTACCATCAGATTGTTCTTCAGTTAACCTGACAGACCAAGTTTGGCATTGATTTTCTCCTAAATTTACATGACAAGTTGTTGATCGGCCAGTAGCAAAGTTGTTGTCCAATGATCCATCTATAAACCGACTGTGGTAACCATACTCAAACATCCATGGAATCATCTTCAAAATGACCCCCAAAGTTCATCCCATGCCACTGAATACCATAATTCAGGTTTTAGACAGACTGCCAGCCCAACTTTGAGCCCAGTTTTCTCTCAACTTTGCATAACAACAATGCTTAACCCCTTAAGCAAAGTTGTACTCCTATTGTAGCTCTAAACCTTTGATGTGTTGACCTAGGGCAAAATATTCATAACTTGGAAGATACAAGCTTCCAAAGTTGAGCCAAATGCACTGAAAATCAGACTTAACCCCATAGGGTTCAAATAGGGCTTTTGCAAATAAGTCCAATTCACATCTTTTGACTTGGGAATCCCCAATTATGTGAACCATATGACTTAAGGTACCCTAATGCCTTGGTTTTTGCACTTTAGTCCAAAAGTGCACTAGTTTTGCACTTAGCCCCCTAGGGTTTTAGTCTAGGGCTTTCCAGGGTTCTATTTAGGGTTTTTGGTACTTCTAGGGTTTGGATGCCACTTGAGTCTATTCATGGTGACATTTTATGACTATTTCAATTGAGTTTTTGAAGGTTTCTCTTATTAGGCCTTGTTTGCTCTATTAAGCCTAATCTAGGGTTTCACTTATAACATGTCACATCAATACAACTTGTTTGAACTTTTTGCCTAGTGAATGCATTCTAAGTGTAACCATCACATGATATGCCAATGCTTATGATGTCATGCTCAAGTTTTAGTGGCAGTAACACCAGGGGTGTTACATTGATTGTGATATCCTGGCCCCTGGATTTGTGATTTTCTGGCCCAAGGATTAATAGAATTAATAGAGTATCCATACCAACAAGGTGCATCTTCTTTTTCGAAAGCCTATCTCGAAAGAACCTCCAAGTTAAGCGTGCTTGGCTTGTAGCAATAGAATTAATAGAGTATATGACAACACTAGACACACAGACGTGGCTAAGAGTGGAGGTTCCTGGATTGGGGTTGACCGACGAGGACGTCGGTCTTCTAAGGGGGGAGGTGGATTGTGATATCTTGGCCCCTGGGATGGTGATTTCCTGGCCTAAGGATTAATAGAATTAATAGAGTATCCATACCAACAAGGTGCATCTTCTTTTTCGGAAGCCTATCTCGAAAGAACCTCCAAGTTAAGCGTGCTTGGCTTGTAGCAATTTGGGATGGGTGACCGATCGGGAAGTTTTCTCAGGTGCGCATGAGTGAGGACAAAGTGCGCACAAAGGACTCGTGTTGGTCTGTGGGGACAATATATGATCCTATAGAGCTGCCAGGAGTAAGTATCGCTGGTCCAGGGATTGGACGGGGTGTTACAGCTATAATTCACCGGACTGTCCGGTGGTGCACCGGACTGTCCGGTGAGCCAAAGGCGCTCGCGGCCAACGGTCGGCCGCGCGATCATCGCGTGACACGTGGCTCGTGCCAACGGTCGGTTGGGCACACCGGACTGTCCGGTGCGCCAACCGATCCCGAGGACCAACGGTCGGATGCGCTAGATGTGGAAGGAGATCGCACACCAGACTGCTACAATGACTGTCCGGTGGTGCACCGGACTGTCCGGTGCACCATTCGACAGAAGGCAAGGATGGCCTTCCAAATTGATCTCCAACGGCTCCTAGCTGCCTTGGGGCTATAAAAGGGACCCCTAGGCACATGGAGGAAGACACCAAGCTTTCAAGAAACATTCTAAGACTCCTAGACTCAGACTCCACGCATTTGATTATCTGTGTTAGTGATTTGAGCTCCATTTGAGTTGCGAACTCCGTGTGTTGTGTTTTGAGCTCAAGTCATGACTTGTGTGCGTGGTTGTGCTGCGGATTTGAGTCTTGCGTGTGTTGCTCTCCACAACCTTACTCTGTGCTTTCTTTGTGATCTCTATTGTAAGGGCGAGAGACTCCAAACTGTGGAGATTCCTCGCACATGGGAAAAGACTCTAAAGAAAAAGACCGTGGTATTCAAGTTGATCATCCTAAGGGAAAGGGGATGGTGGTTAACGACAAGGAGAAGGAGTCCCTCTTCAAGGAGCTAAGGGACGATAAGCCCACTGACTCAGGTTCGAGTCACAAGAAGAGGGACGGGAAGAAGAAAAGGCGCATCAAGAAGATCATCTACTACGACAGTGATGCCTCCTCTTCTTCACCAAGAGACGACGACGACTCCTCGTCAAAGAAAAAGACGGTTAATCAAAGTTATTCTTTTGATTATTCCCGTATTCCATATAACTCGAATGCCCATTTACTTTCTATTCCTCTTGGAAAACCCCCACACTTTGATGGAGAGGATTACTCATTTTGGAGCCATAAAATGCGTAGTCATCTATTTTCTCTCCATCCTAGCATTTGGGAAATTGTGGAAAATGGAATGCATTTCGATAGTACGGATAACCCTGTGATGATCAATGAGCAAATTCATAAAAATGCCCAAGCTACTACTGTCTTGCTAGCTTCACTCTGCAGGGATGAGTATAACAAAGTAAGTGGCTTGGACAATGCCAAACAGATCTGGGATACCCTCAAAATATCACATGAGGGAAATGATGCCACCATGATTACCAAGATGGAACTGGTGGAGGGCGAGCTGGGAGAGTTCGCGATGATGAGGGGAGAGGAGCCAACTCAAACATACAACAGGATCAAGACCCTGGTCGACAAAATCCGAAGCTACGGAAGCACAAGATGGACGGATCATGATGTCGTCTGACTCATGCTAAGGTCATTTACTGTAATTGACCCCCATCTTGTCAACCTTATCCGTGAAAATACCAGGTACACCAAGATGATGCCCGAGGAGATTCTCGGAAAATTTGTGAGCGGGCGCATGATGGTGAAGGAGTCTCGATACGTGGATGATGCACTAAACGGTCCACTACCCGTCTACGAGCCACAGCCCGTTGCTATCAAAGCAACCAGCAGCAGGGAGGCGCTACCTAGCAAGGTGGCACAAGTGGAGGCTGCCGGGCTCAATGAGGAAGAAATGTCGCTTATCATCAGGCGCTTCAAGACCGCACTCAACGGACGCAAAGAGTACCCCAACAAGAATAAAACAAAGGGAAAGCGCTGCTGTTTCAAATGCGGTAAGACTGGTCACTTTATTTCTCAATGTCCCGATAATGAAAATGACCAGGCACAAGAAAGATATGGGAAGAAGAAGAAGAAGAGCTATAGGAAGGCGAAAGGCGAGGCTCATCTTGGAAAGGAATGGGATTCTGATTGCTCCTCATCCGACTCCGACGATGAGGGACTGGCTGCCTCGGCCTTCGACAAGTCTTCACTCTTCCCCAACGAACGCCATACCTGCCTTATGGCTAATGAGAAAAAGGTACGTATTCGTGACACTCCCAAGTACACTTCCTCTAGTGATGAAGAATCCTCTGATGATGAAGTAGATTACTCTAAATTGTTTAAAGGTTTAGATAGAGCTAAGGTAGAGAAAATTAATGAATTGATTGATGTTCTAAATGAAAAGGATAGACTTTTAGAAAAGAAAGAGGACATTTTGTATGAAGAACATGATAAATTTGTTAGTGTTCAAAAATCTCTTGCTCTTGAAATTAAAAGAAATGAAATGCTATCCTTTGAGTTATCTACTTGCCATGAATCTGTCTCTAGTTTAAAGAATTTAAATGATGAATTAAATGCTAAGCTAGAGGAAGCAAATGCAACTAGATCATGTGTAGAACATGTAGTTATTTGCAATAGATGCAAGGACTTTGATGTTAATGCTTGTGATGAACATCTTATTTCTATTGCTAATTTAAACAATGAGGTGGCAAGTCTTAATGCTCAACTTAAGACTTGCAAAGTTGATTTTGATAAATTGAAATTTGCTAGGGATGCCTACACTATTGGTAGACACCCTTCAATTAAGGATGGACTTGGCTTTCGAAAGGAAACCAAGAACTTAACAAGCCAAAGGACTCCTGTTCCCAACAAGGAGAAAGGGAAGGCCCCTATGGCGAGTAATCCTCAAAGGAACCATGCTTTTATTTATGATAAGAAAATTGCTGGCTGTTCTCATTATAATAAGAGTTATGTTCATGCTGCTTATAATGATTCACATGCTATGTTTGCCTCTAGCTCCACTTTTGTTCATGGTAGAAGTAGACCTAGGAAAATGTGCAATGAACCTTCTACCATTTATCATGCTTGCAATACTTCATTTGTACTTTCACGTAAGAATGCAAAAGTAGTTGCTAGGAAGTTGGGATCCAAATGCAAGGGAGATAAAATTTGCATATGGGTTCCAAAAACTGTTTTAACTAACCTTGTAGGACCCAACAAGAGTTGGGTACCTAAAACCCAAGATTAAATTGCCTTGTAGGTTTATGCATCTGGGGGCTCAAGCTGGATTATCGATAGCGGATGCACAAACCACATGACGGGGGAGAAGAAAATGTTCACCTCCTACGTCAAGAACAAGGATTCCCAGGATTCGATCATCTTTGGAGATGGGAACCAAGGCAAGGTCAAGGGATTGGGAAAGATAGCCATCACATCCGAGCATTCTATCTCTAATGTGTTTTTAGTTGAATCGCTCGGATACAACTTACTGTCTGTGTGTCAATTATGTAACATGGGTTATAATTGTTTATTCACAAATATTGATGTATCTGTCTTTAGAAGAAGTGATGGTTCATTAGCCTTTAAGGGTGTATTAGATGGCAACCTCTATTTAGTTGATTTTTCGAAAGAGAATGCCGATCTAGATACATGCTTAATAGCTAAGACTAATATGGGCTGGCTGTGGCATCACCGTCTAGCACATGTTGGGATGAAGAACCTTCATAAGCTTCTAAAGGGAGATCATGTGTTAGGACTAACCGATGTCTGTTTTGAGAAAGACAGACCTTGTGCAGCATGTCAGGCAGGGAAACAGGTGGGAAGCACTCATCACAGCAAGAATGTGATGACAACATCAAGACCACTGGAGCTTCTTCACATGGACCTCTTTGGACCTGTTGCCTACCTTAGCATCGGGGGAAGTAAGTATGGTCTTGTAATTGTTGATGACTTTTCTCGCTTCACTTGGGTGTTCTTTTTGCAGGATAAATCAGAAACCCAAGGGACCCTAAAGCGCTTTCTAAGAAGGGTTCAAAATGAATTTGAGATAAAGGTGAAAAAGATATGGAGCGACAACGGGTCCGAGTTCAAGAATCTGCAAGCTGAAGAGTTTATTGAGGAAGAAGGCATCAAGCATGAGTTCTCCGCTCCCTACACACCACAGCAAAATGGTGTGGTAGAGAGGAAGAACAGGACGCTGATTAACATGGCGAGAACTATGCTTGGAGAGTACAAGACGCCTGAGCGGTTTTGGTTGGAAGCTGTGAACACAGCCTGCCACGCCATAAACCGGCTCTATCTGCATCACCTCCTCAAGAAGACCGCCTATGAACTTCTTACTGGTAACAAACCTAATGTTTCTTACTTTCGTGTATTTGGGAGCAAATGCTACATTTTGGTGAAGAAAGGTAGACATTCTAAATTTGCTCCCAAGGCTGTAGAAGGGTATTTACTAGGATATGACTCAAATACAAAGGCGTATAGGGTCTTCAACAAATCATCGGGATTAGTTGAAGTCTCTAGCAATGTTGTATTTGATGAGACTAATGGCTCTCCAAGAGCAAGTTGATCTTGATGACATAGATGAAGATGAAGTTCCGACGGCCGCAATGCGCACGATGGCGATCGGTGATGTGCGACCATAGGAACTACAGGAACAAGATCAGCCTTCTTCCTCGACACTGGTGCATCCCCCAACTCAAGATGATGGACAAGTACCTCAAGAAGAGGAGTGTGATCAAGGGGGAGCACAAGAAGATCAAATGATGGAGGAAGAAGCACCACGGGTCCCTCCAACTCAAGTCCGAGCGACGATTCAAAGACATTACCCCGTCGATCAGATTCTGGGTGATATCAGCAAGGGAGTAACTACTCGCTCACGTTTACCTAATTTTTGTGATCATTACTCGTTTGTCTCTTCTATTGAGCCTTTCAGGGTAGAAGAGGCCTTGCAGGATCCGGATTGGGTGTTGGCCATGCAGGAAGAGCTCAATAACTTCAAGAGAAATGAAGTGTGGAGCCTGGTGCGATGTCCAAAGCAAAATGTTGTGGGAACCAAGTGGGTGTTCCGCAACAAGCAAGATGAGCATGGAGTGGTGACGAGAAACAAGGCTCGACTTGTGGCAAAAGGTTATGCCCAAGTCATAGGTTTGGATTTTGAGGAGACTTTTGCTCCTGTGGCAAGTCTAGAGTCAATTCGAATATTATTAGCCTATGCTGCTCACCATTCCTTTAGGATGTTTCAAGTGGACGTGAAGAGCGCTTTCCTCAACTGGCCAATTAAGGAGGAGGTATACATGGAACAACTCCCTGGTTTTGAGGATGACAAATATCCCAACCACGTGTATAAGCTCTCTAAGGCGCTCTATGGACTTAAGCAAGCCCCAAGAGCATGGTATGAATGCCTTAGAGATTTCTTAATTGCTAATGCTTTCAAGGTTGGGAAAGCAGATCCCACTCTTTTTACCAAGACTTGTGATGGTGATCTCTTTGTGTGCCAGATTTATGTCGATGACATAATATTTGGTTCTACTAACCAAAAGTCTTGTGAGGAGTTTAGCAGGGTGATGATGCAGAAATTCAAAATGTCGATGATGGGCGAGTTAACATACTTCCTTGGATTCCAAGTGAAGCAACTCAAGGACGTCACTTTCATCTCCCAAATGAAGTACACTCAAGATCTTCTCAAAAGGTTTGGGATGAAGGACGCCAAGCCCGCGAAGACACCGATGGGAACCGACGGGCATGTCGACCTCAACAAAGGAGGTAAGTCCGTTGATCAAAAGACATATCGGTCCATGATAGGTTCATTACTTTACCTTTGTGCTAGTAGACCGGACATTATGCTTAGTGTATGCATGTGTGCTAGATATCAATCCGACCCTAAGGAATGTCACCTTGTGGTCGTTAAGCGAATTCTTCGATATTTAGTTGCTACGCTGTGCTTTGGGATCTAGTATCCAAAGGGGTCTACCTTTGACTTAATTGGATACGTAGACTCCGATTATGCCGGGTGCAAGGTTGATAGGAAGAGTACATCAGGGACGTGCCAATTTCTAGGAAGGTCCCTAGTGTCCTGGAGTTCCAAGAAACAGACATCTGTTGCCCTATCCACCACTGAGGCCGAGTATGTTGCCACAGGACAATGTTGCGCGCAACTACTTTGGATGAGGCAAACCCTCCGGGACTTTGGCTACAATCTGAGCAAAGTCCCACTCCTATGTGACAATGAGAGTGCAATCCGCTTGGCAGATAATCCTATTGAACACAACCGCACTAAGCACATAGACATCCGGCATCACTTCCTGAGGGATCACCAGCAAAAGGGAGATATCGATATTTATCATATTAGCGTCAAGAACCAGCTAGCCGATATCTTCACTAAGTCATTGGATGAGAAAACATTTTGCAGGTTGCGTAGTGAGCTAAATGTCTTAGATTCGCGTAACTTGGATTGATCTATAGCATGCATGTGTT
This sequence comes from Zea mays, assembly GCF_902167145.1. Classification (NCBI taxonomy): domain Eukaryota; kingdom Viridiplantae; phylum Streptophyta; class Magnoliopsida; order Poales; family Poaceae; genus Zea; species Zea mays. The sequence continues at coordinate 214,216,052 of NC_050096.1, read as the reverse complement.
ATATGCCTTTGATCATGTTGCTTTAAGCATTTACATTATTCGTTGTATATTTGTGGTGCTCAAGTTGTACAAGACCTCCCCGGACCTCACAAGTCCATATGCAAATGGTGCACATATTTAGGGGGAGATGTGCTACAACTTGACCCTTTAAGACTAACCTGTTTGGTTGAGTATACTTGATGTAGTCTCAGAGATGCATTGAAAGGGAAAGATGAACTTGGACGATGAAAAGACTTCCACTGCACTCCGGTATTAGTGTACTTACTTCCAAGTTCATACTTGCAATCTCATTGCCTTTTTTGCTCCTAATTGACATTTTCGGTGAAGCAATGGGGTTAATGGGCCAAAAATGATCCTATTTTGGTGCTTAATGCCAAAGGGGGAGAAATCAAGGCCAAAGCAAATGGATCAGCCAACCACTTGAGAATTTTGAAAATAGTAGAGCTAGAATTTTTGATTTGCTCAAAATACTCTTATTGCAAAATTTGGTCTATTGTGGGGGAGAATTTTGACTATGGGAAAAGGGGGAGTTTTTGGCACTTGACTAATTTTACTCTTGGAATATCTTTCTATGTGCCAAAACAACCGTGTTTAACCTAGAAATAGGAAAATGAATTTGATTTGCAAAAACAAACCAAGTGGTGGCAAATAATGATCCAAATATGCCAAATCCTAAGTAAAGAGAATTTGGTCTTCATTGCATTGATGTTGCACTTCTTTTTGTTGCTTTTTGATATGTTGGCATGAATCACCAAAAAGGGGGAGATTGAAAGGGAAATGCGCCCTTGGACCATTTCTATAATGTTTTGGTGATTAAATGTCCAACACGTTTGATTAAGTTCTTATGTGCTAAATAAGTGAGAAGTGCAAATCAGAGACAAAGGTATGTTTCTAGACTTGGTGAATTGTTTTATGTACTAACATGGTTATCTAAGTGCTAGAAATAGTGCCAAAAAAAGAAGATTTAAATTGGAGAAAAGTTGGCAAAGTTCAGACAACACCAACTCTGGCCTGGCACACCTGACTGTCCGGTGGTGCACCGGACAGTGTCCGGTGCGCCAGGCTAGCCGACGGTGAACCGGCTGCTCTCGGGAAAACGACATAATTCACCGGACTGTCCGGTGAGCCAAAAGTGCTCGCGGCCAACGGTCGGCCGTGCGATCATCGCGCGACACGTGGCTCATGCCAACGGTCGGTTGGGCACACTGGACTGTCCGGTGTGCACTGGACAGTGTCCGGTGCGCCAACCGATCCCGAGGACCAACGGTCAGATGCGTCAGATATGGAAGGAGATCGTGCACCGGACTGCTACAGTGACTATCCGGTGGTGCATCGGACTGTCCGGCGCACCACTCGACAGAAGGCAAGGATGGCCTTCCAAATTGATCTCCAATGGCTCCTAGCTGCCTTGGGGCTATAAAAGGGACCCCTAGGCGCATGGAGGAAGACACCAAGCTTTCAAGAAACATTCTAAGACTCATAGACTCTGACTCCATGCATTTGATTCTCTGTGTTAGTGATTTGAGCTACATTTGAGTTGCGAACTCCGTGTGTTGTGTTTCGAGCTCAAGTCGTGACTTGTGTGCGTGGTTGTGCTGCGGATTTGAGTCTTGCGTGTGTTGCTCTCCCCAACCTTACTCTGTGCTTTCTTTGTGATCTCTATTGTAAAGGCGAGAGACTCCAAACTGAGATTCCTCGCACACGGGAAAAGACTCTAAAGAAAAAGACCGTGGTATTCAAGTTGATCATCGGATCACTTGAAAGGGGTTGAGTGCAACCCTCGTCCATTGGGACGCCACAACGTGGAAGTAGGCAAGTGTTACTTAGCCAAACCATGGGATAAAAATCGCGTGTCTCTTGTGTTGCCTTCTCTGTGATTGTTGTGCCCACAAGAACTCGCTTCAAAGCTACTTAGTCGCACTAACTCTCTAAGCTAGGAGCCAGAAGAGGAAGGCTACCAGCCCAACACTCAGGAGGAGGAACTGGACCAACAGATCAGGGACCTTGAAGCTATCCATCAACAGGTTCAAAAGAAGAGAGAGAAAATGCTTCGGCTCGTTGATCTCTAGAGAAAGATTGATGAGGTCGCCGAAGAAATGCGCCATCTCACCGAGGAGGACCAAGACCGAAGGCCCCATGATAGGGAGCTTCGTCAAGAGAACTCATACAATGATGATGAATGGTATGGCGATTTTCATCATGGCAATTTTGCTTTCGATGATGCTTCTCCTTTGGCAGCAGAGTTGCAGGCTACCCCATGGCCCCCATCATACAAGCCACCTCAGCTTCCTATGTATGATGGGCACTCAGGTACCTGAAGCAGTATATCTTCATATGGGGGCAATACTGCAGTCATGGCAAAATCCTTCGTCATGGCAGTTGAAAGTCGCCTAGAGCGGGGGTGGATAGGCGGAATCTGAAATTTACAAAATTAAACACACTACAAGCCGAGGTTAGCGTTAAAATTAAATATGAGTCTGAAAGAGAGGGAAAACAAATCAACCAAGAAATGAAGCGGATGAACACGATGATTTGTTTTACCGAGGTTCAGTTCCAAAGAACCTAGTCCCCGTTGAGGTGGTCACAAAGACCGGGTCTCTTTCAACCCTTTCCATCTCTCAAACGGTCACTTAGATCGACTGAGCTTTCTCCTTAATCAAACGGGTCACTTAGACCCCTACAAGGACCACCACAACTTGGTGTCTCTTGCTTTGATTACAAGTGTCTTGAAAACAAGAATGGGGAAGAAGAAAGCACGACTGCAAAAGCCAAGCGACAAGAGCGACAAATAACACACGGATCACTTTCTCTCTCAAGTCTCTAATCACTAATGATCACTTGTCTCAATTGTGGAATTTGGAGAGATTGGAAGCTTTGATTGTGTCTTTGAATGGATTGCTAGCTCTTGTATTGAATGTGAAAGATTGGAGTGCTTGGGTGAAGTGAATGGAGGTGGTTGGGGTTGTATTTATAGCCCCCAACTACTTCCTAGCCGTTGCTCCTTTTCTGTCGACCGCGGACGGTCCGCGCCCTGGTCCGGACGGTCCGCCCCTGCACATCAACGGCTGAAATCGCAACGGTCAGTAGTAACGGCTATATCAACGGCTATATAACATTAATGCATCGTCAAATGTCAGATAAAGGCAATCACGGACGATCCACGAGGACGCTATAATTCATTTTTCCGAACCCGTCATCTTCGGGTTTTTCGGTTCTGCACCGACCGGACGGTCCGCGTCTGAGGCTGGACGGTCCGCGCCTGGTCTCGGACGGTGCTTCCTTTTCCATCGGACGGTATGTAGTGTAGACTTCCTTTTATGCAGTGTTCCTGTCTAAGGGTCACCTTGGTGTCACGGACGGTCCATCGCAAGGGCCCGGACGGTCCGCGCTTAATCTGTTTTTCCAAAAAGCTTGTGATGGTTGATTTAGAATAGTTGTAGATGAACTTATGCACCTATGAAATGATCAACTAGGCAAACTGGTTAGTCCACAAGGTTTGTGATGGTCGTCAAACACCAAAATCGATTATAGGAAATATTGGGAGTATTTCCCTTCTAATCTCCCCCTTTTTGGTGATTGATGCCAACACAAACCAAAGCAAATATAAAGTGTAGAAATGTAACTAGTTTGCATTTTGACAGATGTGCATAAGTTATTTTGAAATGAAAACATTTCTAAGTATATAAGTTTGATTTGATATTTAACATTTTGGACCACATTTGCACCACTTGTTTTGTTTTTGCAAATTCTTTTTGAAAAATCTTTTCAAAGTCTTTTGCAATAGTCAAAGGTATATGAATAAGATTGGAAGAAGCATTTTCAAGATTTGAAATTTCTCCCCCCGTTTCAAATGCTTTTCCTTTGACTTAACAAAACTCCCCCTAAATAAAATTCTCCTCTTAGTGTTCAAGAGGGTTTTATCAATTGAAAGAAGATCAAATATTTTAGATACCAATTTGAAATATATCTATTAAAAATTTTCATCATAAGATGCCAATTGAAAACTTCTTTAAAAAACTTTGAAATTTGTGGGTGGTGGTGTGGTCCTTTTGCTTTGGGCTTAATATTTTCTCCCCTTTGGCATTAATCACCAAAAACAAAGTCTTTTGAGAGCCCTCTTACTTTATCCTCAATGGTATGAGTAATAAGATTGAAGATTACACCAAAGTGGAGAGCGGTGCGGAGTGACGACGAAGGGTAAATAATACCGATAGAGTGGAGTGGAAGCCTTGTCTTCGCCGAAGACTCCATTTCCCTTTCAATCTATGACTTCGTAGAAATTCACTCGAAAACACATTAGTCATAGGCATAAAAGAGATAAGATCAAAGGTATATAAATGAGCTATGTGTGCAAAGTATCAATCAAAGTTCCAGGAATTAAGAATATTGAGCTCATTCCTAAGTTTGGTAAAGGTTTTCTCATCTAATGGTTTGGTAAAGATATCGGCTAATTGTTCTTTGGTGCTAACATAAGCTATCTCGATATCCCCCCTTTGATGGTGATCCCTCAAAAAGTGATATCGAATGTCTATGTGCTTAGTGCGGCTGTGTTCAACGGGATTATCCGCCATGCGGATTGCACTCTCATTATCACATAGGAGAGGGACTTTGCTCAATTTGTAGCCATAGTCCCTAAGGGTTTGCCTCATCCAAAGTAATTGCGCACAACAATGACCTGCGGCAATATACTCGGCTTCGGCGGTAGAAAGAGCTACTAAGTTTTGTTTCTTTGAAGCCCAAGACACCAGGGATCTCCCTAGAAACTAACAAGTCCCTGATGTGCTCTTCCTATCAATTTTACACCCTGTCCAATCAGCATGTGAATATCCTATTAAATTAAAAGTGGATCCCTTGGGGTACCAAAGTCCAAACTTAGGAGTATAAACTAAATATCTCATGATTCTTTTCACGGCCCTAAGGTGAACTTCCTTGGGATCGGCTTGGAACCTTGCACACATACATATGGAAAGCGTAATATCCGGTCGAGATGCACATAAATAGAGTAAAGATCATATCATCGACCAGTATACCTTTTGATCTATGGATTTACCTCCCGTGTCGAGGTCGAGATGCCCATTGGTTCCCATGGGTGTCTTGATGGGCTTGGCATCCTTCATTCCAAACTTGGTAAGTATATCTTAATGTACTTGGTTTGGCTGATGAAGGTGCCCTCTTGGAGTTGCTTCACTTGAAATCCTAGTGTTGGGGACTTGTTCTCAAATGCTTCGAATTAAGAACAAGGAAACACAAAGATGTTAAGTATAAACGCCCTTCGTCCGCTGAAGCATTATCTCCCCAAGGATTTAATGAGCTTCGGACGAAGGTCATAAGTAAAGTATCACGAAGATTTCACCTTCGTGATCATATTCGTAAGACAACAAACAATGAAAAATGAAATATAAAGTATAAAATATATTCATGTGTTTTATTATATGAATATACAAGTATTGAAACATAATATTTATGCACATTTATACCTTCGCCTTGGCGGAAAGCAATAATTCGAGCGTGATGTGTCAATGATTACAGGATCGCGTGAACAGTGGCGGGATACTGTTCACCTATTTATAGGCACAGGATGCAACCTGCGCAAAATTACATTTATGTCCTTTACAATCGACTATAATAATGACACAAAACATCATGGGTCTTTAAGTCAATTCATCTTTAAGTCGGTTCGACCCTTCATCTTGAGATTTGTCTTTATGCCGAAGCTTTATAGATAATAGCTTCGGCGCTTGCTTCTGAGAAGACCTTTCGAAGGTGTTCTTTTTAGGATCTTCGGCTACAAAGCATACCCCCAACAGTAGCCCCTTTGCGGTGCTAGATCGTTTTTCGTAACGAGCTTGATCCATAAAAAAGTCTTCTAGGCTTCGAGACACCGAAGATCCAAAAAACACCTTCCCTGAGCTCGTTGGCGAGAAACGATTAAAATAATCATCGCGTGCGCCCCATCTTGCACCAATTACGCGCGCTCCAGCGATTCACCTTCTCGGACCCTGTGGCCCACCGTTCATTGAGTGCGGGTGACTGTTTGTTCGGTGCTGGAGACCTTGCCGATTCACCTTCCCACATGCGGCACTATATAAACAGACGGGTAGGTGTGAAGTTACCACGACATTCATTGCTATTGCACTGTTTTGCTGCCAAATTTTTAGTCATAGCCGAAGCTTAATCATCGTGCTCAGACGAAACTTCGCTTGTGATTCTGCTTCGGAAATAGAGTAAGAGCTTCGGAGAAAACAAAAAAGTCAACACCAAAAATTTCAAGTAAGTCATAATCAAATGGCCAGAGTTCGCTCTACTGCTCGGGTCGATCGTGAGGGAGATGAGACCGAAGCTACTGAGACTGTTCCTATTTCGGAAGAAATGAAGCGCTCTGGGTTGGTAACACCGGAGGACATCCCTGCTGCCGAAGACATCCCTGCTGCCGAAGCAGAACAGACTGCTATTGAAGAAACTGATTCCGAAGATGATTACAGCAGCGCAGTGCCGAGCAAGCCTAGCCACCTGGACTTCGGAAAGTCCACCATCTCCGAAGCTGATTTTCCTAAGATGGTGAAGCTGGGCTATCTTAGTGAAGCAAAGAAGGAATTGATTCGTTTTGGTGGAGAAGAAACCATCCCGAAGCCGGGAAAAAAATGAAGTGGTGGTTTTCAAAAGTCTTTTTTAAAGCTGGTTTAAGATTCCCTCTGAACAAGATGATTGCTGGTGTGTTGAAGAAATATGGGATCTACCTTCATCAGCTGACGCCTAACGCTATCGTTAGGCTGAGTGTTTATATCTGGGCCCTCCGAAGCCAGGGGTGGAACCATTCGCCGAAGGTTTCTGCCGAGTACACGAACTGCACTACCAAACCAAGGCTAGGGGAGATGGTTTGCATGAAAATTTTGGCTGCTACAACTTTGCTTACCGCAAAACTACAAAGTTCCTAGTGATTAGTTACCGAAGTAAATGGCCAGCAGGATGGAAATCTGAATGGTTTTATGTCAAAGTTGACGAAGATGAAGATAAATTGGTCCAGAGTCCGTTAGAACTGACCTTCGGAGAAACAAGACCCCCGTGCAACATGATACGGGGGAGCCCGAGCCAGATTGCCTTGGCTGAATTTCGAGTAATTGCAGATCATATTGGCACTAGAGACTTAGTGCAGGAATTTTTGGCCTTCAGAGTATTTCCGACTTTGAAGGAGTGGGAAATGCCGAAACTAGAGGGGGAAAAGAAGAAAGGGGAGCTTATTCGGTTGTCTTACCACTACAAGTTCAAAAAACATTTCAAAGTACCCTGCCAAGAATGGTTGGATACAATCGAAGTAATGTGCAACGAAATTCTTGGAAATTATTCTAAAAAAGAAGATCAATTGATGATAGCGGCCTTCGGCACCCGTCCGAAACGAAGGCTAAACCGAGTGATGGATGCTATAGGCTTTGAATATCCTGACTATGAGCGACTGGACAAGGGTGCCGAAGGGCAAAAAAGAAAAAGAGTGGCTAGTGCTTTGAATAAAGACGACGAAAATCAATCAAAGAAGAAGAAACAAGAATCTGAGGCGAAAGCAGTTGCTTCGAAGAAAAGAAAGGCCTCGACCCCAAAGCAAAAATCAATTGATGAGGAAGAGAAGACTTCTGCGACATCTTCTGCTACTGAAATAGAGGAAATCATAAAGGTAATGACTGAAACTTTGCCTGTCAAACTAAGTCCATTGGGGCTTCATCTGACGAAGCTTTTTCATAAGGAAAAGGAGCCCACAAAAACAAAAGCACCTAGGCCAAAGAGGCAAAGGATTGTTACTGTGACAGAAGTGATTGAAGCAACACCACCAAGGGCTTCAGCTCCGAAGGTGCCTGCTATTGAAAGCACAACAGCTACTGAAGTTGCACCTTCGGAGGCCACAGATGCCGAAGCTACTAGAGCCGAAGATATCAATTTGGAAAGTATGGCTCTTGATATAGATAAAATTCTGCTAGACATGGCCGCAGAAGAAGCTGCTGGAGCCACCGAAGAGGCTTCGGCCCCAGAGGCCGAAAAAAAGAAAGAAATTGCGGAAGAAACACTAGAAGATGAAATTTTCAATTTTCAAAACTTGGTTGGTCAAGAATTAACAAAAGCCGAAAAAGAAGAATTAAAAGAGTATGCCATTTCTTGCGGCTATCAGCTAGGGGCACTTCTCTTCGGAGGTGTTGATGATGAGAAGCTAGGCTGCATCCGAGATCAGACCGGAGCAAAGGTTATCGGTACTCTATCAAAGAGTATCGGTTTCCCGAAGCTCGCAACCGATATTAGCCACTACCGACGACAGCACATCGTCGGTAGTTTGTTTTATTCCAATTTCAAGGTAAACAATCTCCCTCTAACTTTTTATTTTCATAAAAAATGTTTTCTAACGAAGGTTGTTCGTGTACAGAGTATGCTATTGAGCAAAGCTTTGAGGATGCAACAGGATTTAGAAGATAAAAAGCACGAGGTTATAATTGAAAACTTGGAAAACAAAATAAAAGGTCAAACAGCTGCTTTTGAGAAAAAAGAGTTCGAACTCCAAACAATTGAAGGTTTACTAGCAAAAGCCGAAGCTAAAATAACAGAACTGAATACGAAGCTTCTTTATCAGTCAGAAGGTTTCGAACAAGAAAAGCTGAAGCTTAATGAAAAACTTGAGGCTGAAATCTAGAATGGTTTAGTTTTGAAAAAATCATTGATAGACCTTCAGAACAAATGTTTGAAATTCAGCAATCAATGTGTTCAACGACTGAAGAAGGTGTTTTATTCAGTTGGGGCCAGTAGTGAAAAATTTATTCCTTCGACTGAAGATCTACCAGGAGCCTTCGAACACATCGAAGGTGAGATTGATGACCTCGATGATGTTATTGCTGGACACGGTGACTTTTGTGCCCTGGTAGCTTCTCGGGGCACCGCTGTTGCGTTCCTGAAATCTGGCTGTGAGCACGGAAAAATTATCAACAGACCCAATTTCAGCCTATCACCAGCAATTCTAGATGATATTTCTAACCTCGCCCGAAGCATTGCGAATAAATTTATAAAGGTGATATGGACAAAGGGTGGGCGAGAGAAAGCTGGTGACGAAGCTCGAAGCCACCTCAAGCTGGTAACAAAATCATACCTTATGCTTACCTTTTCCTTTGAATTTTGAATTTAGCTTATAATACTTTCATATAGGTTGACCAAGCCGAAGCTGAAGCTGCAGAGTAAAAGGACGAAGCTCCAGAGATGCTGTCGAAGCTCGAATAGTCTGTAAAAATAGCTCAAAAAACTCCTGTGATAACTTGTATAAAGTATGATGTAATTGAGTTTTACTTTGTAATATAATCTTACTTTTCTGTCCATGTATGAAATGCTTTGGTGTGGACAAAATTAATACTTTTGAGCCATAGGCGAAAAACACCTTCCCTTCTTTGCGTACACAGCGAAGCACAAAATTGCCTCTTTTTCTCTTTTTTCCGAAGCCTTCTCTTTTGAAGCCGAAGCAAGTTTGTATGTTATGATAATAATGATCCTATGTATGTCTAAGTGAATGTTTATGAATGCAAATGTATGATGTAATGTATCGTGCAAATGAATGTTCGAAGACACATATGAAACCATAATAACAAATCTTTGTCATTTATTTTTTGGCTTCACCGCATATTTTTTGGTGTATCAGCACTGACTTTTCGTTGTAAGCCTCCCTTAGGAGCTTCTTCGCCTTATATTTCGGCGGAATCAGCATTGACTTTTCGCTGCAAGCCTCCCTTAGGAGCTTCTTCGCCTTATATTTCGGCGGAATCAGCGTTGACTTTTCACTGTAAGCTCTGCATTCCCTTAGGAATGACTTTTGAGCAGAAAACTTACGCTGCGCTCCCTTAGAACGGCTTTTTGTAGCTTCGTCGTGCTCTGCATCCCCTTAGGGACGTCTTTCGAGCTTCTCCCTGTTTTTTTTCTTTTTTCTCGTTGCACCCGATAGTGCATGCCCAGTTTTTACATTTACATCTTCAGGGGATACTGCTCTTGTAGAGCTGATATAAGAAAAAAGAGAAATTACATGCTATGGCCCCATTAAAAACCTTTCTCGCCCTTTGGAAAGGAAAAGGGTGCCATAGGAAAGAATAAAAAAGATTACATTAGGTTACACATAGTACCGCCGAAGCTCATCCGCATTCCAAGATCTAGGAATGTCGCTGCCGTCCATTTCCTTCAGCCTGTAGGAACCGGGTCTTGACGAAGATACTACCAGGAAAGGCCCTTCCCATTTCAACTGTAGCTTGCCTACTGTGTCTGGGTTGGCAACTCTCCGAAGTACCAAGTGTCCTGGCTTAATATTTTTTAACCGAACCTTTTTGTCACGCCATTTTATTGTTTCAGCTTGATATTTATTGATATTCTCTACAGCCTAAAGCCTGATCCCTTCTATGGCATCTTTTGCCACAGAATAATCAGCTTCGTCTTCTGCCGAAGCCACTGTTCTTATTGATCCCACTTTAGCTTCTTCTGGGGTTATTGCTTCGTCACCAAACAACAATTTGAATGGTGTAAAACCTGTTGACCTTGATATTGTTGTGTTGTGGCTCCACACCACTTTGATTAATTCGTCCGGCCATTTCCCTCTGGGCTGGTTGAAGATTAACTTCATTATTCCTGTCATTATAATGTCATTAGCTCTTTCGACAAGTCCATTTGACTCCGGATGCCGAACTGACGCAAAATGGATCTTCGTGCCAATTTGTTCACAAAACTCTCTGAAAGCTTCGACATCAAACTGTGTTCCTTTGTCCACGGTAATGGCCTTCGGCACTCCGAAGCGACACACAATATTTTGCCAGAAAAAACTTTTGAACAGTAACCGAAGTTATTGTGGCTAAAGGCTTCGCCTCAATCCATTTAGAAAAATATTCCACTGCCACTACAACATATCTTAAATTCCCTTGTGCTGGTGGAAGTGGGCCTAGCAAATCAAGGCCCCATCTTTGCAATGGCCAAGTGATCTGTATTAATTGAGTTAGAGACGAAGGTTGTTTTTGATCTCTTGCACAATTTTGACAACCTTCACATTTTTGGACTAATTCTGCTGCATCCGAAGCTGCCTTCGGCCAATAGAATCCTTGACGAAAAACTTTACCCAACAAAGGCCTAGATCCGATGTGAGATCCACACAGGCCTGCATGTATTTCTTTCATCAGCTCTATACCTTCAGTTCTGGATAAACATTTGAGTAATGGAGAACAAACTCCATGCTTGTATAACTCCCCTTCTATTATTACATATGGACGGGCTCTTGCCGCTATTCTCTTTTGATAAGCTTCGTCATCTGAAAGGAAATTGCCCTGGAGAAAAGACATGATCTCAGTTCTCCAATCTTCGCTATAAACAGGAGATATATTGAGCACTGCTCTTTCCAGAAGGTCAACCGAAGGTGTTTTTATTGTTTCAAAGAAAACTTCCGAAGGTAACGGCGGCCCCTGTGCCGCTGACTTGGCTAGTAGATTAGCATGTTCATTTTCTCCTCGTGGAATATTCTTAACAGAAAACCCTTCGAAGGAGGCTTCAAGTCTTCGAACTGTATCCAAATATTTTTCAAGCTTCGGATCTCTTGCTTTGCAACTTTTGTCAACATGGCCAGAAATAACTTGGGAATCAGTTTTGAGGACCGCCCTTCTTATCCCCATTGCTTTCAACTTCCGAAGACCCAAAAGCAAAGCTTCGTATTCAGCAATATTATTTGTACAACTAAAATCTAGTTTCACTGCGTAGCATGTTCTGACTTTGGAAGGTGCAATTAAGACAACAGCTGCACCTGCCCCGAAGGTTCCCCAAGAACCATCATAGAATACTGTCCAAGCTTCGGCATCTTTACTTGCTTCTTCTTCCTGAGCCCCTGGCGTCCAGTCAGCAATGAAGTCTGCTAACGCCTGGGACTGAATCGAAGATCTATGCACATAATCAATGCAGAACTCATTGGGTTCCGCAGCCCACTTTCCAATCCTTCCAGTAGCTTCTCTATTTCTCATAATATCCTTCAAAGGCTGTGAAGAAGGAACAATTATATGGTATGCTTGAAAATAATGTCGAAGTTTCCTGGAAGCCATCAAAACAGCATACAACACCTTCTCCAATTCTATATAGTTTTTCTTTGATAAACTAAGGACTTCGAAGACGAAGTATATTGGGGCTTGCTTTTTGGTTTGCCCTTCAAGCTTCTCTTGGACAAGTGCCGCACTTACCGCTGAGTGCGAAGCTGTGACATATAACAACAGAGGAGCCCCTGGCGCTGGTGGAGTTAATGTCGTTAGATCTATCAAATACTGCTTCAGCTTGTCGAAGGCTTTCTGTTGAACTGATCCCCATTGAAAAACTTCGGCTGACTTCAGCACTTCAAAAAATGGTAAATTTCTCTCTGCTGATCTAGATATGAATCGATTCAGAGGTGCAAGTCTTCCCGTCAGTCGTTGAGCCCCCTTCTTTGTGCTTGGTGGTTCCATCCGAAGAATAGCTTCGATTTTATTTGGATTAGCCTCAATCCCTTTTGTTGAAACTAGGCAACCAAGGAATTTCCCCTTCTTTACTCCGAAGACACACTTTTCTGGATTCAGCTTCAGACCGGCTTGTCTAAAATTAGCGAAGGTCTCCTGCAGATCAGCAATGTGATTTTCTTGCTTCGTGCTTTTTACTATGGTATCATCAACATAAATTAGCACATTTTTGCCTATCTGAGAATGAAGAACCTTTGCTGTCATTCTGCTGAAGCTTCCTCCAGCATTCTTGAGCCCCTCAGGCATCCAAAGATAACAATATGTTCCACTAGGGGTTATGAAGCTAGTTTTTGGCTCATCCTCTTTCTTCATCCAAATTTGATGATAGCCTGAATAACAATCTAGCAGACTCATAAGCTCTGACGAAGCTGCTGTGTCAACTAGGGAATCTATCCTTGGTAATGGAAACTCATCCTTCGGACAAGCCTTGTTGAGATCAGTAAAATCAATGCACATCCTCCATTTTCCATTGACCTTTTTTACCATAACAGTGTTGGCTAGCCATTCTGGGTATTTCACTTCTCTGATGACTCCAGCGCTGAGGAGTCTTTTCACTTCATTCCGAGCACCTTCGGCCTTGTCATCAGACATCTTCCGAAGCCTCTGCTTTCTGGGTCTGAAGGATGGATCAACATTGAGCGAGTGTTCAATAACATCCCTGTTGACTCCACAGAGATCATTAGCTGACCATGCAAAGACATCTTTGTTGTTGAACAGAAACCTTATCAGAGTTTTCTCCTGTTCCTCAGACAATTGAGATCCCAATAGCACCTTCTGCTCTGCTATATCGTCACATAAGAGCATGGGCTTCGGCTGATCGGCCGAAGCAGCTTTCTCCCTTTTGTACTTGTATTGCTCACAAGCTTCAGCTCCATCTATGTTATGGATTGCTTTTGAATCTGTCCAGTTTCCTTCAGCCTTTCTGGCAGCTTCCTGACTTCCATGAATAGCAATAGGCCCTTGATCCGAAGGTATCTTCATGCAAAGATATGCTGGATGAAGAATTGCTTCAAAAGCATTGAGAGTACCACGACCAATGATTGCGTTGTAAGGGTATTCCATGTCAACAATATCAAACACAACTTGTTCAGTCCTTGTGTTGTTGATAAATCCGAAGGTCACTGGCATCGTGATCTTGCCAAGTGCTACAATCTGCCTTCCTCTGAAGCCACATAGGGGATGTGTGGCGTCATGGATCTTATCTTCGGGCTCTTGCATCTGTCTGAAGGCCTTAGCAAATATAATATCCGCTGCACTGCCTGTGTCAACCAAAACATTGTGGACCAGAAATCCTTTGATAACACAAGATATAACCATAGCATCATTGTGAGGGTAATCCTTGAGCTGAAGATCCTCTTGGGAGAAGGTAATCGGGATGTGAGACCATCTTGACTTGATGAAGGGTCCTTGCACCCCTACATGTTGTACCCTTCTCTGTGCCTCCTTCTTCTGCTTCTTGTTAGCTGGCTCTGAGCATGAACCGCCTGTTATCGGAAGTACAAGCTTCGGAGAAGAAGCAACTCCAGCTTTGATCGAAGCCATCAGCTCAGAAAGTGGAAGTGAGTTCACCGGAGGTGGGCGCCAATGTTGGGGACTTGTTCTCAAATGCTTCGAATTAAGAACAAGGCAACACAAAGATGTTAAGTATAAACGGCCTTCGTCCGCTGAAGCATTATCTCCCCAAGGATTTAATGAGCTTCGGACGAAGGTCATAAGTAAAGTATCACGAAGATTTCACCTTCGTGATCATATTCGTAAGACAACAAACAATGAAAAATGAAATATAAAGTATAAAATATATTCATGTGTTTTATTATATGAATATACAAGTATTGAAACATAATATTTATGCACATTTATACCTTCGCCTTGGCGGAAAGCAATAATTCGAGCATGACGTGTCAATGATTACAGGATCGCGTGAACAGTGCCGGGATACTGTTCACCTATTTATAGGCACAGGATGCAACCTGCGCAAAATTACATTTATGTCCTTTACAAACGACTACAATAATGACACAAAACATCATGGGTCTTTAAGTCAATTCATCTTTAAGTCGGTTCGACCCTTCATCTTGAGATTTGTCTTTGTGCCGAAGCTTTATAGATAATAGCTTCGGCGCTTGCTTCTGAGAAGACCTTTCGAAGGTGTTCTTTTTAGGATCTTCGGCCACGAAGCATACCCCCAACACCTAGGAAATACTTCAACTCCCCATCATAGACATCTCGAATTTTTGAATCATTATCCTACTAAACACTTCACAAGTAGATTTGTTAGTAGACCCAAATATGACATCATCAACATAAATTTGGCATATAAACAAATCATTTGCAATGGTTTTAGTAAATAGTGTAGGATCGGCTTTATCGACTTTGAAACCATTAGTGATAAGGAAATCTCTTAGGCATTCATACCATGCTCTTGGGGCTTGCTTGAGCCCATAAAGCGCCTTTGAGAGTTTATACACATGGTTAGGGTACTCACTATCTTCAAAGCCGGGAGGTTGCTCAACATAGACCTCTTCCTTGATTGGTCCATTGAGGAAGGCACTTTTCGCGTCCATTTGATAGAGCTTAAAGCCATGGTAAGTAGCATAGGCAAGTAATATACGAATTGACTCAAGCCTAGCTACGGGTGCATAGGTTTAACCAAAATCCAAACCTTCGACTTGTGAATATCCCTTGGCTACAAGTCAGGCTTTGTTCCTTGTCACCACACCATGCTTATCTTGCTTGTTGCGGAATACCCACTTGGTTCCTACAACACTTTGGTCAGGATGTGAAACAAGATGCCATACCTCATTACTCATGAAGTTGTTGAGCTCCTCTTGCATTGCCAACACCCAATCCGAATCTCTTAATGCATCTTCCACCCTGTATGGCTCTATAGAAGACACAAAAGAGTAATGTTCGCAAAAATGTGCGACACGAGATCGAGTGGTTACCCCCTTATGAATATCGCCGAGGATAGAGTTCACGGGGTGATATCTTTGTATCGCTTGGTGGACTCTTGGGTGTGGCGGTTTTTGACCCTGTTCTTCTTGACCATCTTCCTTGTCTTGTTCATTGTCATCTCCCCCTTGATCATTATCCTCCTCTTGAGGTGGCTCATCTTCTTGATCTTCATTGTCTTGAGCCTGATCCTCATTTTGAGTTGGTGGAGATGCTTGATTTGAAGATGATGGTTGATCTTATGCTTGTGGAGGCTCTTTGGATTCCTTAGGACACACATCCCCAATGGACATGTTCCTTAGCGCGACGCACGGAGCCTCTTCATCATCTAGTTCATCAAGATCAACTTGCTCTACTTGAGAGCCATTAGTCTCATAAAACACAATGTCACAAGAAACTTCAACTAATCCAGTGGATTTGTTGAAGACTCTATATGCCCTTGTGTTTGAGTCATAACCAAGTAAAAAGCCTTCTACAGCCTTAGGAGCAAATTTAGATTTTCTGCCTCTTTTAACAAGAATAAAGCATTTGCTACCCAAGACTCTAAAATATGAAACATTGGGCTTTTTACCAGTGAGGAGTTCATATGATGTCTTCTTGAGGATTCGATGAAGATATAACTGATTGATGGAGTAGCAGGCGGTGTTAATTGCCTCAGCCCAAAACCAGTCCGGAGTCTTGTATTCATCAAGCATGGTCCTTGCCATGTCCAGTAGAGTTCTATTCTTCCTCTCCACTACACCATTTTGTTGAGGTGTGTAGGGAGAAGAGAACTCATGCTTGATGCCCTCCTCCTCAAGAAGGCCTTCAATTTGAGGGTTCTTGAACTCTGTCCCATTGTCGCTTCTTATTTTCTTGACCCTCAATCCGAACTCATTTTGAGCTCGTCTTAAGAATCCCTTTAAAGTATCTTGGGTTTGAGATTTTTCCTGCAAAAAGAACACCCAAGTGAAGCAAGAATAATCATCCACAATTACAAGACAATACTTACTCCCACCGATGCTTATGTAAGCGATCGGGCCGAATAAATCCATGTGAAGTAACTCAAGCGGCCTGTCGGTCGTCATGATGTTCTTGTGTGGATGGTGGGTACCAATTTGCTTTCCTGCTTGACATGCGCTACAAACCCTGTCTTTCTCAAAATGAACATTGGTTAGTCCCAAAATGTGTTCTCCCTTAAGAAGCTTGTGAAGATTCTTCATTCCAACATGGGCTAGTCGGCGATGCCAGAGCCAACCCATGTTAGTCTTAGCAATTAAGCAAGTATCGAGTTTAGCTCTATTAAAATCAACTAAGTATAGCTGACCCTCCATTACTCCCTTAAATGCTACTGAATCATCACTTCTTCTAAAGACAGTAACACCTATATCCGTAAAAAGACAGTTGTAACCCATTTTGCATAGTTGAGAAACTGAAAGTAAGTTATAATCTAAAGAATCTACAAGAAAAACATTGGAAATGGAATATCAGGAGATATAGCAATTTTACCAAGTCCTTTGACCAAACCTTGATTTCCATCCCCGAATGTGATAGCTCTTTGGGGATCTTTCTTTTTTTGTAGGAGGAGAACATCCTTTTCTCCCCTGTCATGTGGTTTGTGCACCCGCTATCAATTATCCAACTTGAGCCCCCGGATGCATAAACCTACAAAACAAGTTTAGGCCTTGTTCTTAGGTATCCAAACTGTCTTGGGTCCTTTCACATTAGAAACAAGCACCTTGGGTACCCAAACACAAGTCTTGGAGCCCTTGTGTTTGCCCCCAACATATTTGGCAACTACTTTGCCTAATTTGTTAGTTAAAACATAAGAAGCATCAAAAGTCTTAAATAAAACATTAGGCTCATTTGATGCAACAGGAGATTTCTTTTTAGGCATTTTAACATGGGTAGAATGCCTAGAACTAGATGTCTCATTCTTATACATAAAAGCATGATGAGAACCAGAATGAGACTTCCTAGAATGGATTCTCCTAATTTTATGCTCAGGATAACCAGCAGGATATAAAATGTAACCCTCGTTATCCTGTGCCATGGGAGCCTTGCCCTTAACAAAATTGGACAATCTCTTAGGGGCATTAAGCTTCACATTGTCTCCCTGTTGGAAGCCAATCACTACAAGAAACTGATAAATGTTCGTGGGTAAAATTAAGAACGTGGGTACCCACGTTCTTACTTGAGTTAAGTTCATGGGTTAAGTTAAGAACGAGGGTACCCACGTTCTTAAGTTAAGTTCGTGGGTCCTGGATAAAACCGTCGAACTTAACGAGTTAGGAACGTGAGTACCCACGTTCTTAAGTTAAGTTCGTCGGGCTTGTGGACACCATCGAACATAATCCTGAAAACCTAAATCCAAAAATCCCACACGCGTGACTCTCTCTATCACGCTCTGTCTCTTCCCGCCCACGAGCGCCTCTCTATCACCAGCGCCACCGCGAGGGGGCCGTGCCACCGCGAGCGGTACGCGCCGTCGTCGCGCCCCCGCGAGCTGTCCGCGCCGCCGCCGCGCCCCAGCGAGCGGTCCACGCCACCGTCGAGCCCCCGCGAGTGGGCCGCGCCACCGCCGCGCCCATGGATACAGTGAGAAAGCTGAAGATAACCCTTCATAGTTGTCCTTGGTCAATGAGAAAAAGCTGAATATGTTGGAGATTAAAAGAGATTACAAATTAACAAAAACTATTTCTCTTGGTAGTAGCTTCATTGTTAAATCATCTAACCTTTTGAATGATTTTGAGTGGGTTGAACTTCTCTGTGGTCAATGTTCATCACCTCTTGGCTCATACCCTTCTCAATGTTTGCTTGGTCCAGCTGATGGCTGCCTACGACTCTTCAAGTGCTACACATCTACAGAACTCTTGTATTCTGATTATAGCAATGCTTCAGAAGCAGATTTAAGGTATGGTTTATGCACACCACACACTTTTTATGATGTTTGCTACACCTTCCATTCTAAACTGAACTAATTCATATCTTACATAAAAGATCAGATGGGGTACAAAACTTTTTTTAAAAAAACTTCTCCGTTTATAGAAGAGGCACTTCACATAGTATATTAGTGTGCCATGGGTTACTGGAGGATGTAATCTTAATCTAGTGTTGCAATAGAAACCCTCTTGAAGTCCACACTGGTTTTTAGTTATACATGTCTAGTTCTCGTAGTTGAAGATAAATTTATAGAGTTATGTGCGCACTTTAGCTTAAACCTATGCCAAGGTTTGTTGTGTGCATTTGCTCTGTTTGAACTGCGCTTTAGTCATTTGTACTGTGTTTTGTGAGGGCACCGGGCTTTTAATTTTCATTCATAACTCATAGCATTTTTTTTCTGATGCTTATGTTTGCTTCACCTGTGTCTAATGATTGAAGGCAATATCTAGTCATTCGAGTTTCAATCTGATGTCTGAGCTGTCCCTTTCTTTTGTAAAATTTACTTGTTATTGTTAATGTTCATAATGCTGAAATAAGATGTGAAAAGACTGTATTCTTGTTTGATCATCATAATTATTACTTGGCTATGGCTTCCAGCCCCACCCTGGCCAAGCGGTTGGGGCAACATTTTTGTTGATGACAGGCAAGTTTTAGGATCTCAACAAATGGTTCATGTATCTGCGACATTTGTTTCAAGTAAATTTCAGTTCTTCCATCTTATTACTTGTATATACCTCAACATTGTTTTCTTCGACTGTATTGACAACAATGTGTGTTATACCATCTTCAAGGCTGTCTGTTGTGCAAAGCCATAGCCCATAAGGCCAAAGTTGCCATGTCTATATACTTTTCCTTTGATGTCACTGTTACTTATCTTCTGCTATTTTCAACTCCTAGGATAGTAGAAGTGTGGGCATCCAAATGAATAATCTCCAACATATTCAGCTTTTAACATAGGATGGCTGCAAGCTTATGTATAACATGATTGCTTCCTACAACCGCATTTTGCATATATTATTACTTGTCGTGGAGAGCTGACTTCCCTGATGAATAATATTTTGGTGAGTATCCAAGAAATGGCCAGGTTAGCCTCTCAATGCATGAGCTTTTACTTTCCTTAATTTTATAGATGATGTCATGATTCTAATTATTTTTCTAAACTATGACAGAATCCTATCAATCCATATGGCAAGGCAAAGAAGAGGGTAGAGGACATCATCCTAGATTTTACAAAATTAAAGAAGCAATCAGAATTAGCTGTCATGATCTTAAGGTTTGTTTTCAACAACATATATGTTGGGGGCCTTCGTCTTCCGAAGGTCCTCAAAAACATGATTTAACAATGTTTTCCAAGTGTAACATATGAACAGGTACCTTCAGACTCGGGTTAAAACCATATACGATGTGAAAAGCATGGTCGTGACGAAGGCTGATGTTGCTCCGAAGCTACACGCAAGGGAGCTTCGGCTCAATGGCGGAAAAAGGAACCGACTTAAAGGGGAAAAGGCTATCTAGTCCTCGTTGGGTTGTCCATAAGTCAATAGTAAATATGAAGGGCATGAATGTAAATTTACATAGGTTGCGCCCTGTGCCTATAAATAGATGAACAGAACCACCGTACTATTCACGCTAACTTGTACTTGTTCGTGCGTCACACTTGTACTTTCACCTTCTGTTAGGCCGAAGGTACAAATGTAATCTTATGTTATTCTTATTCATTCATGATTATATAATAAAAGATATATTGTGATGTCTTATGATCATCCATGTCATTTCTCATGTTTTATACGCTTCGTATTTCATTGACATATGTTGTGATTATGAAGGTACGTCCTTCATAACCATCATCCGAAGATCGTTATATCCTTAGGGAAATAATGCTTCGAAGGACGAAGGACATTAACCATTAACCTATTTTTGTGTTGCCTTGTTCTTAACTCATAGCATTTGAGAACAAGTCCCCAACATTGGCACCCACCTCCGGTGTACTCACTTCCACAACCTTCAGCAAAGCACTAACCTTTGTCATGCCGCCGAAGAAAGCTTCAGGGCTAGGGGCTGCTGCACTGCAGCCACTGGACACAAACCAGGAGACTCTCTCTCTCTCTCTGAGAGGCTCGAAGCTAGAAGAGAAAGGCCACCAGTCCAACACTCCAGGAGGAGGAGTTGGACCAAGAGATCAGGGACATGGAAATCATCCATCAACAAGTGCAAAGGAAAAAAGAGAAGATGGCTCGGCTGGCCGATCTTTAAAGGAAGATCGACGAAGCTACTGAAGAAGTGCATCATCTTGCTCAAGATGAACAAGACCGAAGGCCCCAACACAAGGAGCTTCGTCAGGAAGGCTTATTCAACAAAGATGGATGGTATGATGATTTTAATCATGATACCTTTACTTTTGATGATGCTTCTCCCTTGGCAGCAAAATTGCAGGCTATTCCATGGCCACAATCCTACAAGCCACCCCAGCTACCCATGTACGATGGACACTCAGACCCAAAACAATTTCTGATGAGCTATGAGGCAACAATATCCTCATACGGAGGCAATGCAGCTGTCATGGCTAAGTCCTTCATCATGGCAGTACGGAACATGGCCCAGACATGGTATTCTTCCCTTCGGCCAGGGACAATCACGTCGTGGCAGAAGCTCAAGGACATGTTGGTGACCAGTTTCCAAGGCTTTCAGACGAAGCCAGTCACAGCTCAGGCCTTGTTCCAGTGTACGCAAGACCATGAGGAATACCTTCAGGCGTATGTCCGAAGGTTCTTGCGACTGAGGGCACAAGCGCCCACAGTGCCCAATGAAATTGTCATTGAGGCCATGATTAAGGGTCTTCGGCCGGACCTACGGCTCAGTACTTCGCCAGGAAGCCCCCACAAACTCTGGAGAGGCCACAGTACACCTCACAATCTTCGGGGCAACATCAAAGCTCTTTCAGGCCACCAGCTCCAAGGGGTAGAGGCGCCAGGGGCTTCAGAGGAAGATATGGGGATCAACCTAGGAAGATCTATTGCTTATTCTATGGCGAGGACAAGGGCCATACTACAAGAATGTGCCAAATCACCATTCTGAAGCAAAAAGAGATCGGAGAAGCCGAAGCTCAGCAGAATCAGCCGAAGCAGGTCATGCACACTGCTTCGTGCCTTTCTCCCTACATACCAGAATATGTGGGCAATCATCCTGCAGCTTCTGTTGCTTCGGCTAGCCATTCACAGGCTTCCTGGCCACAGCTCCCCCCCACCACCACTGCAATCGACCTATTCCCGAAGCCAGCAGCCAGAAGGGCGCCAGCACTCCCAACAGCAACGTGAATTCAGGGAGGAATCCGAAGCTCGCACAGTCAACAGTACTGTGCTAGAATCAAAGCACATTTATTGAGCGATATCCTACCTCTAAAATACTTTTATGTTCTATGTCATTTTGATTTTCAATAAGGAACAAGTAATGTAAATCTAGTTTTAATTCCTTGTAGTAATTTCGCTTCTATTAGAATGGAATATATCTTCTTCACAGACTTACGAAGCTCAAAATTTGTCGAAGCTCAAAAGTCGTTCCTAAGGGAATGCAGAGCTAAAAACTGGCGAAACTACAAAAAAGTCGTTCCTAAGGGAGTGCAGTGTAAGTTTTGCCGAAACTACAAAAAAGTCGTTCCTAAGGGAGCGCAGTGTAAGTTTTCTGCTCAAAAGTCATTCCAAAAGAAATCCAGAGCCAAATACCGCCGAAATATAAGGCGAAGAAGTTCAAAAGACGTTCCTAAGGGGATGCAGAACTTATACCGCCGAAATAGAAGGCGAAGAAGTTCAAAAGATGTTCCTAAGGGGATGCAGAACTTACACCAAAAAATAAACGGTAAAGCCGAAAAATAAACGGCAAAGAGATTCCAGTCGTTCCTAAGGGGACGCAGAGATGTTTTATGTTTCAGTGTGGGTGTGTGGGTGTGTGTCTTCAGCATTAGCATCATTTTTTGCATCATATCATCACATCATCCCGCATAGCATCACATCATACATCATATCGCACCAATGACACGAACTGTATACGAAGTCGATCTTCAAAGAATGCTTTGTAAAAATGAAAATATGCTAAGGCACAAAGTAAGCTGAGAAATACAGTTTCATCAGCCCTGTTATAAAAGAAGGGATCCCTTGTTTACGAAGCATGGATATTTTTACGAAGCATGGATGATTTTACGAAGCTTGGATATTTTCACGAAGCATGGATTTTTTTCTTTACGAAGCATGAAAAGAAGGGAAGGTGTTTTTTCGCCGAAGGCTCAAAAACGGTATGTATATAAAGTTTCATGCATCATAAAGAAGTGAATTACAAATAATTTACATATTAGATTCAAAGATATACACATCAAATATTACAGTCTTGTTACAATAAAGCTACATTGACCATTTAAAATGTTTTTACAATAAGTGCTAGTCTTCTTTCAGGATCTTCTCTGCAACTTCCTTTAGCAATTTATTGATGACTTCGTCAACAATAGATTCAGCCATATTAATGATCTCCAGTGCTTCCTTCATTTCTTGATCGGCCAGGGGATCGAACGGTTCTGGTGGCGGAGATAATTCAGCTACAGTGGAAAAAAATAATCAGTCCGAAGCCACAAAAACAAGTTCCAAAGTTGAACATCAAAAGATATTACCTATATGTTTTTCGCGCTCTGCAGTTTCTTCAGCTCGCCTTGCTTCTACTCGGGCGTCATGGATGTCTTTTTCACTTTTCTTCATAATTTCATGAGCCATCTCTCGGCCACCATTCACCCAGACATCATTATAGAATTTTCCGCCGATCAAGGTTGCTTTAGCTGAAGGATCCTTCGTGACATCTCCAGAAAAGGCAGTTTCAGCCCGGGCCATGGTCTTGATGTGATCGCATCCCGCATTCTCCAAGATAGCTGAAATCCCCCGCGCACCGAAAAATGCACAGCCATCCCCACAATCACTTAAGATTTCTTCGAAGCTCTCGGCCTCCCCACTTATCCATTCAATATCACC
This sequence comes from Zea mays, assembly GCF_902167145.1. Classification (NCBI taxonomy): domain Eukaryota; kingdom Viridiplantae; phylum Streptophyta; class Magnoliopsida; order Poales; family Poaceae; genus Zea; species Zea mays. Next base: position 214,192,651 of record NC_050096.1, on the reverse strand, counting down.
TTCGGGGTCGCCTCGTATGAAGTTTTCTTCGGTAGAATAGGCACCCACGTTGGTGAAGCTAGTTTTTATTTTCTTCACACAGTCCAAGGATTTTTCAAAGCATCTTTCCTTGGATATGCGAAGTTCTTCAACGTTTTTGTCTAAATGATTTTTCCAATATTCGTTGATTTCTCGGTTAGCTTCTGCGAGTGCGCATTATTCTTTAGCTTCGGCCAGTTGCCTCCGAAGGTCTTCAATTTCAGTTTTTTGGGCTTCAGCCTGGGTTTTGAAGCTAGCTTAATCTTCTTTGACTTTGTTAAAAGAGATAATAGGATTTTGTCTTTCTCGAGACCTTCATTTCTCAGTTCAATTACCTCTGAATGAAGGTTGTTCAGGGCCATTGTATAGCCTTCATCCTCTATATTTTTCTGTGCCCTGAGGGCATTACTAAGAATCAAACCCTGGAAGTGGAGGAAAGAATAAGTATGACAAATAAAATACCCCATTTTTAAATTCAAATGTAACTCTTATACCTTTATGCTATTATATGCTAAGCTGTCAGCAAGTTCATCCTTCGATAAAATTGAAAGGCCATCTTCCAGCTTCGGGAATCCCATGCTTTTACCTATCTCCCGGCAGACGGATATTTCTTTGTTGTCTGGGAGACAGTATAGGAAATCATCTTCATTGCTTCCATTAAACACTAATGCCCCCTTCGGATATTTCAATTTTTGGGCATAGTGTCGTGCTTCTAGCATTTCTTCTTGAGATAGTTCCTTTCCCGAAGCATGACGAATGATGTACTCAGTGCTTTCTTTTGAAGCTTCGGGAGCAGGAGTTTTGACCTTTTCAGATGCAATTTGCTCTGTCGCCTTTTCTTCAACTATGGAAGGCTCTGTCTCAGTGGGCACTGAAGGCCTAGCTTCGGCTTCAGCTTGAACTTGCGTAGCTTTGGCTTGCCTAGTTTCGGTTTCGGTCTGCGATTTAGTTTTGGCTGGAACGACTTTCTTTACGAGAACAGGACTGAAGACTTTCGTCGTTTCTAGCACAACATCTAGCACGTTTGCCATCCTTCTCCTCTTAGGAGTGGCAGCAGAAGTCTTTTGTATCTTCGACAGATCTGCCTCTATTAGAAGGCTCAAAATCTCTGGCGTCTTCATTGTTTCTTCAATTTATCTCAAATCACAGTCGCTACTTGAACTGTTTTGTTGTCCCTGTGGCAGGAGACGTGATTGTTATTCCTATCCTGTGCACATAGTCTCCTCGTCTCTGTTCATCGTCGCTCTCGCATCCCCGATACCTGAGCATGGATACCAGGGGAGAGCAGTCTAAGGCAAATTTGCCAGGCTGGAGCAGTCACAAGAGCTAGGGACTACAGTCACAGGTTCTGCTAGCCAGGGTGGAGCAGTCACAGGACCTCCTAGCAGTCCAAGGCAAATTTGCTAGGTGGGATGGAACTTGGTGCCACCACTGCCCTGCACCCTCTGCACAGCTGCAAAACCATTTACCTGGTACTTCCTACTTTCCCATCAATACTAAATTATAGAACAGCCAAGGGAGTGATACAACAAAAAAAGAAATGCTAGGTATGTATGGATGACTGTCTCTTTCAAATGCGCATATCAGGCATGCTCGTGGCATTCACAACATCGCAGGCGAGAAGGACTTTGGCGATATTCATGTCACACGAACTGTTCTTGCTCCTTTGGGTTGGAACCAGGTAAGATTCTGCTCTTTCTTTTTTCTGCAACTTAACCAGTTCTTGAGTACTGTAGTAACTCCTCATTGGGTGCTATTTTCTATTGACAAAACAAGCCGCATAGATGGAGTTGTGCTTCTACTAATAGATTTTACTTGGGCCTAAGCCTAGCAAGGTAGGTCCAAACTGCACACGTTTATTCTAATAACTGATGTTGGCTAGGCAGTAACTAATGTAGAATTAGCCATGAAGATTATTCTGTATGATGTCCTTTTTAGTTTAACACACAAAACATCACTTGTTCATGACAAAATAGCTTAGCCATATATGGAAAGAATTCAAGTGTCATTCATGACATCACGCATTGTTGTACGAATACTAAATATGTATAAATATGCTTGGCTATCTTTGCTATTAATTTCCATCATGCTTGGTTGTCTTTGCATTAATTTCTTGACCTAAGCATGGAGATATCTTATCCTGGATGCTATGAACTGTGTGCTGGGACCAATATAAGTCATTTTGAACGCCTGTGCGGATTTACTGTTGTCACCAAGTTCTGATTGAATTTATATCCCCTTCACCAGTCTCCAATAGTAACATCTTTTTTACACTCCCAAGAGTAAGGTCTCATGTGTTGATGAATTGATGGTGTTCTTACATGTATGATCACATTGCATTTCTATAAAATCCCAGTGAGAAACTTATTTTCATTAAACGAGTCACTTAGCTATGTAAAGCAAATGCAGTTTTCAGTTAGGAATACGAAATTGCTACATAGAGGGGCATCAGACCATAGAGCCGTGCATATTGTAGAGCTAGAAGTAGTGTTGATGGGAACGGTAGAGATTCCATGTCCCCGTTTGGCTGCCCAATTGTCATAAAGAAAAATGGTTGCCTGTTTTGTTGTTGTTGTTTTTAACAGCTCAATTTCATGTGTCACTCTCCATACTTTTCGCTGCTTTACTTCTTTGATGTATAATGACAAAGCCTTTTTTTGTTACCCTTTTTACAGAAATACTTTTGAAACTGAATCTAATAATGGCACTACTACCTAATGTAACAAACAAAAAATTAATGTATACAACAATAGTAAAAGCATTGGCAGTTTTTTGAAAGATAAAAATTAGAATTTGGACCCCTCATTTAGAATTACATTTGGTTTAGGACTGAAGGCAGTACTTTGCAATAATGTACTCTGAAGGCCATATGTTTGTTGATCATTAAGAAAAGTATATATAGCCACAAAAAAGCTGACAATAACATAACACTCAAAAGAGATGTGCAAGTCTATACATGCCACATTTGAGAATTTGTTTGCTCACATGCAGTGACTGTAGCAATAGCAAGGACCCAAGCACATAAACCATATGAGAATTTATGTATGGCTAGGATCACAAATGGATTACAAAATCTTTTCTCATAACAGTATAACATACATTTGTATATAAGTTACTGTGGTCTTATATGTTCCGTTGCAACGCATGGGCACTCACCTATATCTTTGTGTACATGTGATTTAATGCCAGTTGTATATTTATGAGAATTTTGGTTTATTTTGTAGGATTCCGGCTCTCATCAAGTGACTCCTCCCCATCATGATGACTTTGCAGACAGATGTCTCAATTCTAGTGGTGGAGCTACGAACAACAATCCGTTGTCCTGATCGAGAGCGATGGAGCTAATGTTTGAACTTGTGTGTTTGAACTTGTGAACTATGGATGCGAACTTGTGTGAATTTGTGAACTTATGTATTTGAACTTATGTGAATTTGTGAACTTATATATTTGGACTTGTGTGAATTTGTGATATGAACATATATCAATGTGTTTGAAATATGTATTGTATGTGATATATTGTGTTGCATGTGATATTATGTGTGTCTAATTTTCCATTTTTGTATTTTTTATTTTTTTCTGGAAAAGGGTTAAGAACGTGGGTTAAGAACGTGGGTACCGTCGAACTTATTGTGCAGTCCTCGCAGACCCACGCAGAACACATAAGTTCAACGACCACGTGGCCCCGTCGAACTTAACCTTAAGAACGTGGGTGCCGTCGAACTTATGGGAAAAAATTTGACGGCTCCCGTCGAACTTAAAAACGCATGTTCTTAATGTTAAGTTCGACGGTACCCACGTTCTTAATGTTAAGTTCGACGGTACCCACGTTCTTAATGTTAAGTTCGACGGGGCCGTCGAACTTACTTCTCTAAGTTTGTCCAAAAATCGTCGTTGGCTATATTCGTCGGTAAACCCACGTTCTTACGGTAAGTTCGACGACTTGTTACATTAAGTTCGACGATTTTTCACCCACGTTCTTTAACCAATTTTCTGTAGTGAATGCCATCCTTAATGCCAGGGCGTCTCCCATTATAGAGCATGCTTCTAGCAAATTTAAATTTTTCATTCTCTATCTCATGCTCATTAATTTTAGCAGTTAGTTGAGCTATGTGATCATTTTGTTCTTTAATTAAAGCTAGGTGATCATGAATAGCATCAACATTGATATCTCTACATCTAGTACAAATAGAAATATGATCAACGCTAGATGTAGAAGGTTTGCAAGATCTTAATTCATCAATCTTAGCATGCAAAATGGCGTTCTCATTTCTAAGATTGGAAATAGAGATATTGCAAACATTTAAATCTTTAGCCTTAGAAATTAATTTGTCATTTTCAATTTTAAGGCTAGAAAGTGATTCACTCAATTTATCAATCTTAGCGATTAAACTAGCATTATCATTTTTAAGATTGACAAGAGAATCATCACAACCATTTAACTTCTCAACCTTAGCAAGTAATTTGGCATTCTGAGTTCTAAGGTTAGAGATAGTGTCATGGCAAATGCTAAGCTCCTTAGACAAGTTTTCATTTTTCTCTACTTGCTGAGCATAGGCATTTTTAACTTTAACATGCTTTTTGTTTTCCTTAATAAGGAATTCCTCTTGTCTATCCAAGAGTTCATCCTTCTCATGAATGACACCTATCAATTCATTCAATTTTTCTTTTTGTTGCATGTTTAAGTTGGCAAAAAGAGCAAGAAAATCATCTTCATCATCACTAGAGCTACCCTCATCACTAGATGTCGTATATTTAGTGGAGGCTCTAGATTTTACCTTCTTCTTTTTGCTGTCCTTTGCCATGAGGCACTTGTGGCCGACGTTGGGGAAGAGGAGGCCTTTGGTGACGGCGATGTTGGCGGCGTCCTCGTCGGAGGAGTCGGTGGTGCTTTCATCGGAATCCCATTCTGATAGTCGCCTAGAGGGGGGGGTGAATAGGGCGAAACTGAAATTTACAAAAATAATCACAACTACAAGCCGGGTTAGCGTTAGAAATATCAACGAGTCCGCGAGAGAGGGCGCAAAACAAATCGCAAGCAAATAAGGAGAGTGACACGCGGATTTGTTTTACCGAGGTTCGGTTCTCGCAAACCTACTCCCCGTTGAGGAGGCCACAAAGGCCGGGTCTCTTTCAACCCTTCCCTCTCTCAAACGGTCCCTCGGACCGAGTGAGCTTCTCTTCTCTAATCAAAGCCGGGAACAAAACTTCCCCGCAAGGGCCACCACACAATTGGTGCCTCTTGCCTTGATTACAATGGAGTTTTGATCACAAGAACAAGTGAGAAAGAAAAGAAGCAATCCAAGCGCAAGAGCTCAAATGAACACGGCAAATCACTCTCACTAGTCACTAGGGTTTTGTGTGGAATTGGAGAGGATTTGATCTCTTTGAATGTGTCTAGAATTGAATGCCTAGCTCTTGTAAGTGGTTAGAAGTTGGAAAACTTGGATGCAATGAATGGTGGGGTGGTTGGGGTATTTATAGCCCCAACCACCAAACTTGACCGTTGGCTGGAGGCTTCTGTTCGATGGCGCACCGGACAGTCCGGTGCACACCGGACAGTCCGGTGCCCCTGCCACGTCATCACTGCCGTTGGATTCTAGCCGTTGGAGCTTCTGACTTGTGGGCCCGCCTGGGTGTCCGGTGCACACCGGACATGCACTGTTTGATGTCCGGTGCAACGGTATGGGCAGCCCTGACGTCTGCGCGCGCTGCGCGCGCAATTAATGCTGCGCAGGGAGCCGTTGGCGTCGCAGAGAGCCGTTGCTCCGCTGGCACACCGGACAGTCCGGTGCACACCGGACAGTCCGGTGAATTATAGCGGAGCGGCTGTCGTGAAAACCCGAGGATGACGAGTTCTGGAGGCCGTGGTTCGTTGGCGCACCGGACATGTCCGGTGCACACCGGACAGTCCGGTGAATTATAGCGCGCCGGCCTCCGCGAATTCCCGAGAGTGAAGAGTTGGAGTCTGAGTCCCCTGGTGCACCGGACAGGTACTGTTCACTGTCCGGTGGCACACCGGACAGTCCGGTGCGCCAGACCAGGGGTGCCCTCGGTTGCCCCTTTGCTCCTTTATTGAATCCAAAACTTGGTCTTTTTATTGGCTGAGTGTGAACCTTTTACACCTGTATAATCTATACACTTGGGCAAACTAGTTAGTCCAAAGATTTGTGTTGGGCAATTCAACCACCAAAATTATATAGGAACTAGGTGTAAGCCTAATTCCCTTTCAATCTCCCCCTTTTTGGTGATTGATGCCAACACAAACCAAAGCAAATATAGAAGTGCATAATTGAACTAGTTTGCATAATGTAAGTGTAAAGGTTGCTTGGAATTGAGCCAATAAAACTACTTACAAGATATGCATGGAATGTTTCTTTCTTATTTAACATTTTGGACCACGTTTGCACCACATGTTTTGTTTTTGCAAATTCTTTTTGTAAATCCATTTCAAAGATCTTTTGCAAATAGTCAAAGGTACATGAATAAGAGTTTGCAAAGCATTTTCAAGATTTGAAATTGTCTCCCCCTATTTCAAATGCTTTTCCTTTGACTAAACAAAACTCCCCCTAAAAGAGATCCACCTCTTAGTGTTCAAGAGGGTTTTGATATACCATTTTTGAAATACTACTTTCTCCCCCTTTTGAACACAATAGGATACCAAATGATAAAGACTTTTGGAAAGCACTAAGTTTTTGAATTTGGTGGAGGTGCGGTCCTTTTGCTTTGGGCTCATTTCTCCCCCTTTTTGGCATGAATCGCCAAAAACGGAATCATTAGAGCCCTGGAAGTGCAATCTTCCCCTTTGGTCATAAATAAGTGAGTTAAGATTATACCAAAGACGAAGTCCTTTTGCGTTTGAGCTTTTACTCTCTCCCCCAAGGATGAAGTCCTTTTCCTTGATGCTCATTTCTCCCCCAAAGAAGAGAGAGTTGCTCGGAGTGGTGGCGGGAGATCACGCCAAGAAGGAGATGGAGACCGGCGAAAAGCCCGATGTATGAGTTACGGAGTGGAAGCCTTTGTCTTCGCCGAAGACTCCAATTCCCTTTCAATATACCTATGACTTGGTTT